>NC_089222.1:90977846-91603809 GCF_963924675.1 Phocoena phocoena | reverse complement strand
GATGTGGGATAGGGAATGCTAGATGTGGGATCTCTGAAAACCAGGATACTCTTTAATATAAATCTTTAGCTCACTGCAGGCAGAAAACAGACATCTCCAGGAATCAGACAGCCCGGTGGGAAGGAGAGGGAGTTATTTTGTACAGCCCTGTAACACCTAGCAAGTACGGTTGCCAATACACCACAGGCAGCCCCCAAATCCCATTGATCAGGGCAAAGCTTTCCCCGCTCTGTACACTGAACCCCTACATAACCAGAATCAAATCCCCTCACCTCTTTGTTTCCTCTCTAATGTGGGCATTATAACATCTGCTTCCAGGGATCATTTTTTGTGGATGCAATGAGATACAACATTTGAACAAGTTTTGTAAATTCTAAAATTCTATAATGCTTAAAAAATTAGAAAACTTTAAGAGAATAAAAAGTCTAGCCATAGAATGTGAAAAAATATTTACAAACACATATCTGATAAAGGACTTGTATTCAAACTCTGCAAAGAACTCTTAAAACTCAACAATAAGTAAACAACCCAATTAAGAAGTGGGCAATAGATCTGAACAGACACCACACAAGAGATGATAGAGAATATACAGATGGCAAATAAAGACGCTCAACATCTTATGTCATTAGGGACTTGCAAATTAACACAAGATACCACTATATTCCTATTAGAATAACCAAAATCCAAAAGACTGGCAACACCAAATGCTAACAAGTGTGTGGAGTAACTAGAACTCTTGCTGGTGGGAATGCAGAATGGTACAGCCACTTTGGGACAGTGTGACAGTTTCTTACAAAGCTAAACATAGGCTTACCACATGAGGCAACAATTGTCCCCTTAGGTGTTTACCCAAATGACTTGAAAACTTATATTCATGCAAAAACCTGCACGTGAGTGTTTACAGAAACTAAACAAACAAACAAATTATTGTCAAAAACTGGAAGCAACCAAGTTGTCCTTCGATTGGAAATGGATAAACAAATTGTGGTACATCCATACAGTGGAATATTATTCAAGGATAAGAAATGAGTTATCAAGGCACAAAAAGATATGGAGGAACTTAAGTGCATATTGCTAAGTGAAAGAAGCCAATCTGAAGAGGCTACATACTGTATAATTCCAACTATGTGACATTATAGAAAAGGCAAAACTATGGAGACAGTAAAAAGATCAGTGGTTGGGGAAGGTGAATAGGTAAAACACAGGGAATATTTAGGTAGTGAAACTCTTCTACATGATACTGTAATGATGGATTCATGATGTTATGAATTTGTTAAGATCCATTGAATCTGCATGAGAAAAGTGAACTCTTATGTAAATGATGAATTTTAGTGAATATGTCAATATTGGTTCACCAATCGTAACAAAGTCACCACACTAATGCAAGATATTAATGATGGGGAAACTGGGGGAGGGGAGTGCAGAGGGGCTGGAAGAGTGAGGGGATTTATTGGTATTTTCTGTACTTTCTGCTCTATTTTTCTGTAAACCTAAAACCAGTACAAATAATAGTCTACTAATTAAATAAAAATTAGAATAGCTCCTCTGCCTGTCTACTTCTCAGATATCACCAAAAAGGAACAGTTAGGTGGCTAAAAGCCCTTGTTAATTTTTTCATCAGCATTTTTCTGTTTGCTAAAGTAATTAAATGGGAAAAACCCCACTTTTCCTCCTTCTGGGACTCAACAAGTATAATTTTTTTTTTTTTTTTTTTTTTTTGCGGTACGCGGACCTCTCACTGTTGCGGCCTCTCCCATTGCGGAGCACAGGCTCCAGACGCGCAGGCTCAGCGGCCATGGCTCACGGGCCCAGCCGCTCCGTGGCATGTGGGATCTTCCCGGACCGGGGCATGAACCCGTGTCCCCTGCATCGGTAGGCGGACTCCCAACCACTGCGCCACCAGGGAAGCCCAAGGCTAATTTTTTTTTTTCCTATTTTGAATGGGAAAAAACAAGTCATTGGTAAATTTTTCCTTTTCCTGAATGGGTTTATATACAAAAAAGATTGGTAAAAACTGCATGAAATGAAAATAAGAAAGCTCTCCTCTGAAAGGGATACCTACCTCATTTTATGCAAGTGCTCCTGCTTGCTTCCAAATATAAAAGAGTGTTTTAAAAACTACAGTTGTCAGGAAGTCCTGATGCCCCTCAAAGGAGAAGTAGTTGTGCCTTGTCCTGTTTGACTAAACCACTTCAGTATTTTAGATTTGGAAAAAAATGACTTCCAAACTTCACTACTATTTTGCATCAGGTTTGGCAACGTGACATTTATTAGGACCTGGAAAAAAAAAGATCTGTGGACTTCCCTGGTGGTGCAGTGGTTAAGAATCCGCCTGCCAATGCAGGGGCATGGGTTCAAGCCCTGGCCTGGGAAGATCCTACATGCCGCAGAGCAACTAAGCACATGCGCCACAACTACTGAGCCTGCGTTCTAGAGCCAGTGAGCCACAACTACTGAGCCCACGTGCCACAACTACTGAAGCCCATGCGCCTAGAACCCGTGCTCTCCAACAAGAGAAGCCACCGCAATAAGAAGCCCGTGCGCAGCAAGGAAGAACCAAAACAGCCAAAAACAAATAAGTAAATTAATTAATTTTTAAAAATCTGAGAATGAATCTATCTTGAGAGGCGATAGACCTTCACTCTCTCACCAATTCACTTATCCATCCTCTCAGCAAATAACTGAGGATGGGGCTTGAGGTGTATGTGAGAGATACTGTAACAGGAGGAAAGGTCTCATTTCTGCCATCAGCAAAATCACAATCTGCAGGGAGGCTGGGAAGACAGAAATTTGAGAACTATGATATAAAATACGAATCCTCTTAATGCCAGAGGAGTACAGTGGAAGGAGCCAGGAAGGCTTCCCAGAGGAGAGGACTAAATTAAGCCTGGAATCAGGATGAGTCATCTGAACTCTATTCCCCGACCCAGGAAATCAAAAGGTGTATTGCAGACTGGCACATCCTTCACCGTGCAACAGGAGCTAGCTTCTGTTTCATTTCTGCAGGAAGCAGACCGTGGCATAAGGAGAGAGAGAAGGCAGGGATGGATTTCCCAGTGAGCACAAATGTTACAAAATTTGATAATTTACTCCTATTTTCCTTACAATGTTTTAAGGCTCTTTACAGTGTTTCAGCTGACAATGCTAAAATCCAAATCACATCTATTTAAGTAGATTTTTGTAATAAAATCATTTATGATCTTCCGCAAGACTAGATTAGAAATCGTAATCACTCTCTGAATTTTTGTAAGAAAAGTACTGATTTCTTTTGCCTTTGAATATCTCGTTCTGTTCTTCAACATTATTTGCCCATGGCCGTCTGCACTTTAGTGCATTGGCCCTGGTGTAATGGTTTAGGGGTAGACCCAATACAGGGGCAACCTGTTTGCATTACAAACTGACCCTTACTTGAGGCGCTGGATTACCCAAGAAAAAAACTCAGGATATTCTTAGAGCATTACCAAGGCTGGGGCACCAAAGGAAACATTTTTGAAATAATTTG
The DNA here is from genome assembly GCF_963924675.1 of Phocoena phocoena. Taxonomy (NCBI): domain Eukaryota; kingdom Metazoa; phylum Chordata; class Mammalia; order Artiodactyla; family Phocoenidae; genus Phocoena; species Phocoena phocoena. Next base: position 91,600,307 of record NC_089222.1, on the reverse strand, counting down.
ACATTTGGTACTATATTAGTTAAGTCCCAGCAGGAAATAAATGGCACAGTTGAATTGGGCAAATTTGAGTTTAATAAGAGAATTATTTAACAAGGAATAGGGGAACCACAAAAGATGGTGCAGGGTCCTTGGGCTAGTAACAGTGGGCCCGGTGACCCCTGTCTACCCCAGGCCTGAAGGGTCTAGGTCCTGGAAGGGTGACCTACCCCTGGAGACACACAGAACTAGGGGGAAAGAGCAAGTAATAGGACCACCGTCAGCCCACGGTGACAAGGCTTCACTCTCCTCCTACTCGTCTCAGCTCCAGCTCTGTTTCCCATTGGCCAGACCCTACTGGAAGCCAAGAGCAAGAGAACGTGTTGGAACAATCAGTCCGTTTAGCCTCCCTGGACACAGAGCAGGTCAGAGAGCAGTGGAGAGTGGAAGAGGGCGGCAAAGGGAAGATACCCGGCCTAGGATGTCTATGTGGTCATTGATGGCACCCCAAATGTCTTGATTTCTTTCTTTTTTTTTTTTTTTTTTTGCAGTACGCGGGCCTCTCACCGTCGTGGCCTCTCCCGTTGCGGAGCACAGGCTCCGGACGCGCAGGCTCGGCGGCCATGGCTCACGGGCCCAGCCGCTCCGTGGCATGTGGGATCTTCCTGCACTGGGGCACGAAACCGCGTCCCCTGCATCGGCAGGCGGACTCTCAACCACTGCGCCACCAGGGAAGCCCTGATTTCTTTTATATCTTAGTATATTATTTTGAAACATATGGTAAAGGAGCAACCACAATTTTATTTCAAGCTCTAGGCCTCTAAAAGTCTCAGTTGGCCCTCCCCTTTTGGATCATCTGACTTGAAAAGTAAGGGTGTTTATCTTGGTAGATTTCAGTGAGCTCCAGCCAAGAATATCAAAGGCTCCCGAGGAGGGACCATATGTTTTGCTCAGCTGAGTTCACGAGGTTGTGACCTTGAGAAGAGCTGGGCTGTTAGCCTGAAGGGTAGGAAGTGCCATACCTTGCTCATCAGGCCAGCCACACATGTGCCCTGCCACCTGCCCCTGTGTCAGTCTGGTCGGCACACTTCAGGCCCGGTAGGAGTAGAGAGACACATAATTCAGGAGGCAAGTTGCCCCACACAGCCAATTTAGAAAAACTTCAGGGTCAGTACATGACACCCCAGTGGATTTTTCCAGGGGATCGTTTGTGGTTATTTAATAACATTGATGTCTCTCAGTGGATCTCAGCAGTTAAACACAGCAGAGCATTTTCATCTGTTCTTGGTACCAAAACAGAGCGTTTGTATTTCCATATCTGAGTTAAACATATCTTGTGTTCGTAGAGCATTAATGAGGTTCACATTGTCCCACAGCTGCACTCTTTAGGGAGCTGGAATCTGGCTTCAATATTAGTCAACAAACCTTAGAAAACATTTGAATGGGAATCGGGACTGTGTCAACTCCTCAGAGGGGCCCTTGAGTTGGAGAACAGGGAATTTGAACTCCGGTGGTGGCAGTGGTGCACGGAAGGCATGGATCTCAGGGATATCCTGGCTGCTATTCTTACTCCTGCTGATTTCACCATCGAGGGCCCGCACTGTCCCTGGACAGAGGCTGCAACTCCATCTAGTCAAGTCTCCCTTGAATTCCTAGAAAACGCGTCTCTGGCCTGTTGACACTGGCCTCGCACACTTGACTCCACTTTCCTCTCTTAACCTGGCCTCTAAATTCAGAAACGACGTCCTAATGTCTTGAAAGGGAGGGCAATTCACCAAAACAGGAGCTGAGCCATTGAGCATGTACCAGAGGTGCCCGAGTTGGTACCATCCTCTGTATTTGTAGTGTCCCCACTTCCTCCCCCTTGCTTAAACCACAGGGACACTGCGTGCCAGCTGAGGTGCGAGATGCTCCAGTCCTCAGAACCAGGGAAGGGGCTGGACCAACACCCCACCATCTTTCCTATGCTGACCACGCAGCGCTCTGAGCCGTTTCTGGTTTAAGAGCCTGGGTGTCAAGAGTGCTTAATCTAATGGGCCTCATGCAGGTTAAGAGGAAATTAGAGTGCCAACCTACAGAGACCATACATTTTCATTAGTGGTGTGGGCCTGGCCTGGGGCAGCTGGCTTGAAGGAAGGGACTGGGAAGATGCGATGTGTGTTATCCAGAGGCTTGGCAGTGACACAGCACGACGGAAAGGAAGGTAGTGAGGGTCTGGTGGGGGCAGACGGAGCCAGAGATGAAATTACAGATGCTAAACACCGCCCTCTGCCTGTTTCTGTCTTCCCCAAGCTTCTCTCCTCCCCGCTTCTTTCCCCCTCCCCTGCCCAGGCCTCTTCCAGTACTATTCTGTGCAAGGGAGGGGAGAGGAGAGGGGATTTCTTTCATTGCAGTTTGAGACCTGGGCCCAGCGAGAATGTCAGAGCGTCACTTCAAGACTACGTGCGTGGCGGCAGCAGCCCTCGTGTCCCACCCAAATGGGGAGGGGAAATGCCATTGTGATGCTAGGCCTTGGGGGGTGATTGGGGAGATGCTATATTGCTGTCACTTTCTAGGGCCCAGAGACATGATCTGGGCCAACATCCTCCAACTCTCCTCCCCAAAGAGGAAGACGCATACTGGAGAAACAGCCGTGTGCCCTAGCCCCTGGCCTCGCTCTCCCAGCCTTGGAAGCCCCCAGGGACTAAGTAGCCAATCCTCACCGCCCCTCCACAAACACTGCTGCTGTTCCCAAAGCCGTTAATGACCTGATCCCCCAAATCTGGAGGTATGACCTCGCAGCTCATCGCCCTTGACCCTCAGCAGCGTCCCATCGGCTGAGCCCTCTGCCGTCACCGCCTTCTCTCCTTTGACATTCGTGACCTCCAGCTGCCCACTGCTCCTCCTACCGGCCTGGCTGAGCCTGCTCCGTTGCCTTCACTGGTTCCTCTAGGTTATTCAGGCCGTATGGCCACGACCCGCCTACCACCGAATCAGTGCCCGAGACTGCTGCATAACAATCTCCTTCCTTGATTAGAGCAACTTAATTATGCTCTAGAAATCTGCTTAAACAGATTAATCATTCTTGAGGACAAATTTAGAAGCTGTGCTTGCTGGGGGATCTGCTCTGAATATCCCCTGGGAAATTCTGATTATACCTGCCTGTGCGGCCCTCGCCAGAGCCTTGGGTGCAGCTGGGACTTGGACCCGGGCTGAGAGCTATACGCCACCCCTGCGTGCTTCTTTTCCCTCCTCTGGGCCAGCAAAGTGGGCTCTAAAAGTGGAGTTAACCCCTGGAGATTGAGAACAGGGGTCTCGGTGGCCTCTCTCCCTTCTGGAACACTGTCAGCATTGTGAGGAGTGAATCTGGCCTCCTCTTCAATGAAATTAAAGTCTCAGTCCATTTACTTGTGGCAACCTGGACCCACATTGGTTCTCATTAGAATCCCTAGACTTTACGAACATTGGTGCCTCATCCCGGAGCAATTTAGAATCTCTGGGATGGTGCATCGGTACTCTGAAAGGGCCCATGTGGTGGTTCCAATGGACAGCCAGGTGAGAACCACAGTGACATCTGAGAATCAGCAGATGCTTTACTTCTGTGCACGTACATGAGGGGAGTCAGTCCCAGAATCCTTCGGACCTGAGGACAGATCTGATACTCGTGGAAGACAAAGTTTGAGCCCATCTACCCAAAGTGGATGTTCACAAACGCTTGAAGCTGGGAAGGCAGTGTTTCATGATGGTTACAAGCCAGAGCTTTGTATCGGACTACACGGATTTAAGTGTAGTTCTATCATTTCCTAGCTCTGTGACCCTGGGTAAGCTACCTCACCTCTCTGAGCCTCAGTCTTCTCACAAAGCCTGGACCAACTTCCTAGAACTGTAGAGGGATGTGGATAAAATTATACAAGAGCTTAGAATAGTGGTAGATAGAGGCATAGAGTAAGCTCTCCGTAAAAGTTAGCGAACATTGTTTTCCTCGTGATTCTCCTCGACATCACCATTTGGCTCAAGGATAGAACAGAAAGTTCAGAAGAAACCAGGTCAGTAGAGCTTTTCTGCTGTATTTTCGGTGCCACCCTCTCACTTCATCTCAGCTCACCCTTCCCCCTCCCCGTGTCCTCAAGTCCATTCTCTACATCTCTGCCTTTGTTCCTGTCCTGTCCCTAGGTTCTTCAGAACCATATTTTCTTTTTAGATTCCATATACATGCGTTAGCATACAGTATCTGTTTTTCTCTTTCTGACTTACTTCACTCTGTATGACAGACTCTAGGTCACTACAAATAACTCAATTTCATTTCCTTTTATGGCTGAGTAATATTCCATTGTATATATGTACCACATCTTCTTTATCCATTCATCTGTCAATGGGCATCTAGGTTGCTTCCATGTCCTGGCTATTGTAAATAGTGCTGCAATGAACATTGGGGTACATGACTCTTTTAGAATTATCTGTATCCTGCTAGGAAGTGTTCTAATTTCATTCTTTTACATGTAGCTGTCCAGTTTTTCTAGCATTACTATCGAAGAGGTTGTCTTTTCTCCATTGTATATTCTTGCTTCTTTTATCAAAGACAAAGTGACCATATGTGAGTGGGTTTATCTCTGTGATTTCTATCCTGTTCCATTAATCTATATTTCTGTTTTTGTGCCAGTACCATACTGTCTTGATTACTGTAGCTTTGTAGTATAGTCTGAAGTCAGGGAACATGATTCCTCCAACTCCATTTTTCTTTCTCAAGGTTGCTTTGGCTACTTGGGGTCTTTTGTGTTTCCATACAAATTGTGAAATTTTTTGTTCTAGTTCTGTGAAAAATGCCACTGGTAGTTTGACAGGGATTGTGCTGAATCTGTAGATTGCTTTGGGTAGTATAGTTATTTTCACAATGTTGACTCTTCCAATTCAAGAACATGGTGTATCTCTCCATCTGTTTGTATCATCTTTAATTTCTTTCATTAGGGTCTTATAGTTTTCTGCATACAGGTCTTTTGTCTTCTTAGGTACGTTTATTCCTAGGTATTTTATTCTTTTTGCTGCAGTGGTAAATGGGAGTGTTTCCTTAATTTCTCTTTCAGATATTTCATCTTTAGTGTATGGAAATGCAAAAGATTTCTGTGCATTAATTTTGTACCCTGTGACTTTACCAAATTCATTGATTAGCTCTAGTAGTTTTCTGCTACCATCTTTAGGATTCCTATGTATAGTATCATGCCATCTGCAAACAGTGACAGCTTTACTTCCTCTTTTCCAATTTGGATTCATGTTATTTCTTTTCCCTCTCTGATTGTTGTGGCTAAAACTTCCAAAACTATGTTGAATAATAGTGGTGAGAGTAGGTATCCTTGCCTTGTTCCTGATTTTAGAGGAAATGGTTTCAGTTTTTCACCATTGAGAATGATGCTGGCTGTGGATTTGTCACATATGGCCTTTACTATGTTGAGGTAGGCTCCCTCTATGCCCATTTTCTGGAGAGTTTTTATCATGAATGGGTGTTTAATTCCTCAAAAGCTTTTTCTGCATCTATTGAGATGATCATATGGTTTTTGTTCTTTAATTTGTTAATACAGTGTATCACATTGATTGATTTGCATATATGAAGAATCCTTGCATCCCTGGGATAAATCCCACTTGATCATGGTGTATGATCCTTTTAATGTGTTGTTGGATATTGTTTGCTAGTATTTTGTTGAGGATTTCTGCGTCTATGTTCATCCATGATATATGTTTGTAATTTTCTTTTCTTGTGATATATTTGTCTGGTTTTGGTACCTAGGTGATGGTGGCTTCGTAGAATGAGCTTGGAACTGTTCCTTTCTGTGCAATTTTTTTGAAGAGTTTGAGAAGGATGGGTGTTTTCTCTTCTCTGAATGTTTGATAGAGTTCGCCTGTGAAGCCTTCTGATCCTGGACTTTTGTTTGTTGGAAGATTTTTAATCGCAGTTTCAATATCAGTGCTTGTGATTGGTCTGTTTATATTTTCTGTTTCTTCCAGGTTCAGTCTCAGAAGGTTGTGCTTTTCTAAGAATTTGTCCATTTCTTCCAGGTTGTCCATTTTATTGGTGTATAGTTTCTTGTAGTAATCTCTCATGATTCTTTGTATTTCTACAGGGTCAGTCGTTACTTCTCCTTTTTCAATTTTAATTCTGTTGATTTCAGTCTTCTCCCTTGTTTTCTGCATGAGTCTGGCTAGTGGTTTGTCGATTTTGTTTGTCTTCTCAAAGAACCAGCTTTTAGTTTTATTGACCTTTGCTATTGTTTCCTTCATTTCTTTTTCATTTATTTCTGATCTGATCTTTATGATTTCTTTCCTTCTGCTAACTTTGGGGTTTTTTTGTTCTTCTTTCTCTAATTGCTTTAAGTGTAAGGTTAGGTTGTTTATTTGAGATGTTTCTTCTTTCTTGAGGTAGGATTGTATTGCTATAAATTTCCCTCTTAGAATTGCTTTTGCTGCATCCCATAGGTTTTGGGACGTCGTGTTTTCATTGTCATTTGTTTCTAGGTATTTTTTGATTTCCTCATTGATTTCTTCAATGAGGAAATGATCTCTTGGTTATTTTCTCTTCTTCTCCTGGAACCCCTATAATTCAAATGTTGGTGCTTTTAAGGTTGGCCCTGAGGTCTCTGAGATGGTCCTCAATTCTTTTCATTCTTTTTTTTTTTTTATTCTGCTCTGCAGTAGTTTTTTGTTTTTTTTTTAAATTCTGCTCTGCAGTAGTTATTTCCACTATTTTATCTTCCAGGTCACTTATCCGTTCTTCTGCCTCAGTTATTCTGCTATTGATTCCTTCTAGAGAATTTTTAATTCATTTATTGTGTTGTTCTTCATTGTTTGCTCTTTAGTTCTTCTAGGTCCTTGTTAAACATTTCTTTTATTTTCTCCATTCTGTTTCCAAGATTTTGCATCATCTTTACTATCATTACTCTGAATTCTTTTTCAGGTTGACTGCCTATTTCCTCTTCATTTGTTTGGTCTGGTGGGTTTTTACCTTGCTCCTTCATCTGCTGCATATTTCTCTGCCTTCCCATTTTGCTTAACTTACTGTGTTTGGGGTGTCATTTTTGCAGGTTGCAGGTTCATAGCTCCTGTTGTTTTTGGTATCTGCCTCTGGTGGGTAAGGTTTGTTCAGTAGCTTGTGTAGGCTTCCTGGTGGAAGGGACTGGTGCCTGTGTTTTGGTGGGTGGGTCTGGATCTTGTCCTTGTGGTGGGCAGGGCTGCATCTGGTGGTGTGTTTTGGGGTGTCTATGATCTTAGTATGACTTTAGGCAGCCTCTCTGCTAATGAGTGCAGTTGTGTTGCTGTCTTGCTAGTTGTTTGGCATGGGGCATCCAGCACTGGAGCTTGCGGGCCATTGTGTGGAGCTGGGTCTTAGCGTTGATATGGAGATCTCTGGGAGAGCTCTCGCCTACTGATATTATGTGAGGCCGGGAGGTCTCTGGTAGTCCAGTGTCCTGAACTTGGCTCTCCCACCTCAAACGCTCTGGCTTGACACTAGGCCAGAGCACCAAGACCCTGTCAGCCACATGGCTCAGAAGAAAAGGGAGAAAAAAAGAAAGAAAAAAAAAAATTTAAGTAGAGTAAAATAGGAGAAATAATTATTAAAATTAAAAAATTAAAAAGTAATAAAAAAAGAAAGAAGAGAGCAACCAAACCAATAAACAAATCCACCAATGATAACAAGCGCTAAAAACTCTACTAAGATAAACATAAAAATCAAAAACAAGTCTGTTGCAGACAGCAAACCCCAAGTCTACCATTGCTCCCGAAGTCCACCGTCTCAATTTTGGGATGATTTGTTGTCTATTCAGGTATTCCACAGATGCAGGGTACCTCAAGTTGCTTGTGGGGATTTAATCTGCTGCTCCCGCGGCTGCATGGAGAAATTTCCCTTTCTCTTCTTTGTTTGCACAGCTCCTGGGGTTCAGCTTTGGTTTTGGCCCAACCTCTGCATGTAGGTTGCCCTCAGGCTTCTGTTCCCACCCAGGCAGGAAGGTGTTAAAGCAGCGGCTGATTGGGGGGATCTGGCTCACTCAGGCCGGGGGTGGGGGGTGGGGAGGGGAGGGAGGGGTATGGAGGGCGGGGCGAGCCTGCGGCAGCAGAGGCTGGTGTGACGTTACAACAGCCTGAGGCACGCCATGCGTTCTCCCGGGGAAGTTGTCCCTGGATCACAGGACCCTGACAGTGGCGGGCTGCACAGGGTCTCTGGAGGGGAGGTGTGGATAGTGACCTGTGCTTGCACACAGGATTCTTGGTTGTCTCAGCAGCAGCCTTAGCATTTAATGCCCATCTCTGGGGTCTGCACTGATAGCCATGGCTTGCACCCGTCTCTGGAGCTTGTTTAGGTGGTGCTCTGAATCTCCTCTCCTCATGTGCCCTGAAACAATGCTCTCTTGCCTCTCAGGCAGGTCCAGACTTTTTCCCGGACTCCCTCCCGGCTAGCTGTGATTCACTAGCCCCTTTCAGACTGTGTTCACACAGCCAACACCAGTCCTCTCCCTGGGATGGGACCTCCGAAGCCAGAGCCTCAGCTCCCAGCCCCCGCCCGCCCCAGCGGGTGAGCAGACAAGCCTCTCGGGCTGGTGAGTGCTGGTCAACACCGATCCTCTGTGCGGGAATCTCCCCGCTTTGCCCTCCGCACCCCTGTTGCTGGGCTCTCCTCCATGGCTCCGAAGCTTCCCCCCTGCCCACCCCCCCATCTCTGCCAGTGAAGGGGCTTCCTTGTGTGTGGAAACTTTCCCTCCTTCACAGCTCCCTCCCTGAGGTGCAGGTCCCGTCCCTAACCTTTTGTCTCTGTTTATTCTTTTTTCTTTTACCCTACCCAGGTACCTGGGGATTTTCTTGCCTTTTGGGAGGTCTGAGTCTTCTGCCAGCGTTCAGTAGGTGTTCTGTAGGGGTTGTTCCACATGTAGATGTATTTCTGGTGCATTTGTGGGGAGGAAGCTGATCTCCACGTCTTACTCCTCCACCATCTTGAAGGTCCCCCTATATATATATTTACATTACAGAAACTGGCTTACGTGATTATGGAGACTGACAGGTCCCACGATCTGCCATCTGCAAGCTGGAGACCCAGGAAAGCTGGAGGTGTAATTCAGTCTGAGTCTGAAGGCCTGAGAACCAGAGTACTGATGTCTCAGGGCAGGAGAAGATGGATGTCCCAGCTCAAGGGAAGACAGCAAGTTTTCTCTTCTTTCATCTTTTTGTTCTATTCAGGCCCTCAAGGCATTCCTGACGGTGATCTACTTTCCTCAATCTACTGAGTCAAATGCTAATCTCTCCCAGAATCACCCTCCCAGACATGTGGAGAAACAATGCTTTACTAGCTGTCTGGGCATCCCTTAGCCCAGTCAAGTTGACACATAAAATTAACCATCAAACCCGCCAGCAAGGCTCAGCCTGAAACAAATCAATGGCAGTTCCTTTGCCAGCATTCTCCATGTGAGAGAATAACCAGGAATTGAAATATATTCTTTTCAGTGTTGATAGTCATATTAAGAACCAGATTAATCTATTGTTTGCCGGTTGTCTTTTGGAAATTTTTTTAGTAGTTTGGAAGAGAACAAAAAGTAAACAAACTGCCCATATTCCACAGATTTACAGGATAGCAGAGGAAATACAGAAAGTGCAGGGCAGGAGAAGTTGGTGTGGGCCTGGAGAAGGGCGCGCAGTTCTGTGTGGCTGGGTGTTCACGGTCTCTGCGAGGGGAGCAGAGTGAGATAAATGAGCCGGACCGTTTAGCCCTGAACCATGCCAAGGAGTATGCAATTGGTTCTGGGGGTCAGGAGACTCATTTTATTATGGAGGAAGAGTAGGATGGAAGGAATTTATAGACAGATCTGGAGGAAAGAAAGATTGGAAGCAGAGAAATGTGCTTAAGTTCAATAACATGTTTAATCAAAGAAGTGGAAAAATGAAAAATATTTACGCATTTGTTAGTGTTATACTTAAGAATTCATATCTTTAGGGAAAAAAAATATACCAAATTTTTAGCTAAGACATACCTTTGGCACCAGTAACTATATGTAATATAAGACAGCACTAAAACAAAAACAAAAACAAAAACAAAAACGGATTTACATTTCTAGGTTGGGATAATTTTCTTTTTCCTTATGTTGCTTCTACAGAGAGTAAATTGTCAAAATAAAGATTTGACTTTTCATCGCACATGAATCAATAATTTTTGCACATGTCAATGTGGGTGATACTATGGGAAATATTAAGACTAAATTAAAGACATGGTCTCTGACATTAAAAAAAAAATCATATTCTAACAGGGGAGGCTTGGGAAGCCAAGTCAACATATAGAGAGTGCTGGTGTGGGAAGATAATAAACTGGGTTAAATTGGAAATTCAAAAAGATTGTAAAAGAGTAGAGTGTGGCATTACAGAGAGCTGGAAAGAGGACAGAAATTCACATAAGATGATCTGGGCTTGAGCCTCAGTCCCACCAGTGACCAGCACTGTGAGCCTCAAGCTCATTCATGGTTTTCAGCCTCAACTTCCTCTTCTGTACATTGGAGCTAAAATACGTGGGCCGTTGACCCGTGCTGTTCCAATCTTGTATTTATACAGCTTATTTCTTAGGTTCCCATAGAAACTTTACTTTTATCTCAGTAAAATTTTTCTTGGTAGCAATTTTCCAATATATGAAGGGTTAGTATATTTGTGGAGGGATTAGATAGGGTCTGTACGACCAGGGGCCAGAAGCAGGACAGATGTGGGCAAGAGAAAGAGAGATAAAGGGTCAGCATGGAAAAGTCATTTTCTAGCCTTCAAAACAAAAATAGGATGCTTGCTCTGCATCAGGAGGGGTTAAGTTTCATGTCACTAGAGGTGTTTGGAGAGGGACATAGTAGAGATGATTCAGGCATTAGATGATATCTTTTCCAGACACAAAGTGGAATTTAAAATGGCCCTAAGTAAAATCTCATCAACATGCAAAGAGCGTACAAGGGAGGAGGCCTCCTGGTTGAAGGCTAATGAGAGGTTTCAATTCAGGAGGCTTTTACTGCAGTGAGCTGACTTTGAATCTAGTACCTTTTTTTCTTACTCTTTTCTAAGATAATTCTATTTTAAGTAATTCTTAAAATATATTTTACTGAGTCTAAATACAAGGCTTCCTTTCTTTCTGAAGGAAGTGATTTCAAAGAAAAGTTACTTAACCCTAAAGTGCCTGCCGAAGGTAAGCTTAAAAATCCTAAGTAACTTAAAACGAAATTTATGTTGACATCTAGGAAATATATACACACTATAGGAAAAATTAAATAAATCTTTTATTTTTTAATATATTTCATTACCAGGAATTTAGTAAGGGGAATTAATTGTAGACAACTTAAGCTATAAATTGATTCTATCAGTATTTTCCCACATGCCTATTTTCAGTCTCTTAAAGAGTGACTCCTAAGAAACTCGTGAACGAATGGTTGAAAATGATTTATTGTATTCAACCTGAATGCTTGATCAAGTGGAAGCATTTATTGGTTTGTCGTAATTATGTATTTATCTGAATGTTCTTTGACACAATCACTTGGAATATTTATTTCAATGAAACTTGCTAGGTACAAGTTCAAATAAAATATTATGTACTTGAAATCCCAAATTCAACCATCTGGTCTGAAATACTCTATCCAGGCGGGGCGGTAATATATATGACCCTGCAGGTGAGTCCGCTGGCCAGTCATTCTTATCACCATCTCTGCATCCTGACCAGAAGGAGTTAGTCTGGGTGGCGGGGCTGTGGGTAATGTCCCATCCAGAGACATGGCGGTCTACTCCAGTCACGGAATGTGACTGACTGCTTTTCTCCACAGAACCACATTTGGGGTGTAGGAGACAGCTCCCCTATAAACAGAAGCTTGATGTGTTTTTCTGTTCCAGCAATTTCTTCCATTTTTATGCCTCTGAAGTCTTACATCACTGCTATCCTGGTGATTCTCAGCCCTGGGTGCATTTTCTAATCTCTGGAAGCTTTTTTAAAAATGCAAATCTTGGTACATAAAGCAGTGGTTTTTGAACTTTAGCATCAGGGACACCTGGGGAGCTTGTTAGGCGCAGATGGCTGGGCCCCAGGGCTACCCTCAGCCCCAGAGTAATGATTCAGTAGGTCTGAGGTGGCCCTGAAAATTTGCATTCCTCACAAGTTCTCAGGTGATGCTGAAATTCCTGTCTGGGGACCACACTTTGAGAACCAAGACCTAGAGATCTGGAATTAATTGGTCTTAGATGGGGCCTGGGCATATATAATTGCAGCAGCTCCCCAGATGATTCTAACGTGCAATTAGGGTTAAGAATTACTTATTAAATCTGATGGACTTCTTTCTTAGAAACTTGTACTTTAAAATTTTTATATCAAGTTAAGTGTGATGTGAAAATGCTATGTAAAATACAAAGGTAGCCTAACACTGCCTGTGGAGAGTTGAGTGTGACCTAATTTAAATGTGCTTATTGACTTAACTATTACACCAACAATAGCTCTAGCTGTTGGCACATATAGTACTTGTAAGGCTATGGATATCGTCTTAAGATAATTCTTACTGCATATTTTAAAACAACAACAGACTCACTAAATTGCATTCCCAAACATTTTTCAATGTGTTCTACTTAGACCTCACTAAGGCACTGTAAGGAGTTAACAGAGTGTTGAACAAACATGGGGATCTAAACAAACAAATGTGTTGTCGACTATAACATGGGAGCAATAGAAAACATTTTGGATGAAACAGGCTCATTTCTATTAATGCCACCACTACAGAGCCTATAAAACCTTGACTTAGAATTAAATCTCATGCTGTTACCATGTATCACACTGGATCAATAAAGATGGATAAGCAAAAGTGATTTGGGAAAAATTTTTTATTTTTTATTGATAAATCATTGAAACAGAGGATTGAGTAGATATCTTAAAAGGCCTGTGGGTGTGTTTCTTTATATACATGTCCTGGGAACCCTACATCAGAGCTTGCTTTGGGTATAACAAAGATTCCAGTGGAAATTATCCAAGGGAGGTTTTTACCAGAAGGCTGAAACATTCTATTTGGCCTATAGCCTGCCTATCTGGGCTCATAAGGACTCCAGGGTGACTAATTTGTAATTTCATACAATAGGCAGGTACGCTGAATGGAATTCCTTAAGATCAAGACGGTTAAAAATATGGATAAGGGGAACTTTCAAATATTAAATGGTGTTTGAAATTTGAGGAATGTTTTTAGAAAACTAAACCAAAAACCTAAAGTGAGTAGATATGCCTCTTGTGAAGGCTTTATTTCTACTTGCCATTACAGAAGTGTTCCTTCAGATGAAATGTAATAGCTAATGTTTGTATCTCACTTTACACTTTCAAAGCACTTCTGCATGTGTTACTCATAGGATCCGGGCTTAATAAAAAAATGTTACTTTTTGGAAAAGCTATCCCAAGAAGGAGAAGTAGAAAATAATTTGCCTACTCTTGTTCAATGATATTTATCCATGAACTATGTATATTTGGTACCAGCTGAATGGGAGGTGGAGGGGAAAGCCTCAAGCTTGGCAGGAACACATGGCAGGGAGGGAGCATTCGGGGTAAGAGATGGCCCTGTTTGAAGACAAGGTACAGGTGGGAGTCTCCTGTCCTGGGTGAGGCTGTCCAAGGATGCTCAGCTCCAGACCTGGGTGGGTCTGGAGACTGCAAATGACCCGGTCCAAGTGTCATCCACCAGCAAAGAGTCGAAAGCCAGACAGATGAAAGTGGACACTTGAGAGAGTTTCAAGATCAAGGACAATATAGCCAGAAATGGGTCAAGACAAAGAAAACAAAACCAAGACGAAGCAAAATAAAACAGGAGGATTGAGAGATAGGGAGAACGTAGAGTAAGTGGGGGCATGTGGGCCCAGGCAACTCTCAGGCACCGGTGGCCAGACCAGGTGGAGCTACTTCCTCTGCTTGGCACTCCCTCTTCTGCCGCGATCCTGACAGCGTGCCCACCACCTTCCTCAGCTTGAAGGGGTCAACGTCACAGTTCCAAGCTTGCACATTTCCACAGGGCTTTGTCTCGATTTTAGGAGTGAAACCATGCCCTGGATAAGTTCCTTTTCGGCAGGAATCAATTGCAGGCTTTAATATACTTTACTGAAATAATAGGCCATCATCTCAGATTATCTGAATATGCTAAAATCATATCAACTCAAAAAATTAAGACATCTTTTTGTTCACAGTTTTTATGTGGATGGGAAGATGGAACCAGGTTAATCTATATGCTTTCCTATTGCTATAGAATATAAAAAGGAGCCCACACAGTTCTGAAAGCACATTTTTAATCCTCTTTATTACTAAACTAGAAAGGGTATCAGTTCCCTTCTTCCTCCAGGTACAATAGTGAGTCCCAGGCAGGAGCCCTTATCATCCTCCTTCCTATGCGCTAAAGAAGCTTACCCAGCCCGATCCTCTCCACGTGACTCAGCTCCAAGTTCCACACTGGGGGAAACAAGGACGCTGCTGCTTCCTACTTGTAAGACCTATTCCTTTCACTTTCTGACTCACATTTGTTATCTCTCTTGTCACAGAAGCTGATTCAACAAGCATATTCAGTTATACCTTCCCCTTCATCTCACCAGTAGCAGGAGCAGAGATGGGATGAACATGGCATTGAAACCTGGGTGCTAAAATGCCTTTGCATGCGGTTTAAAGAGCCCAGTGAGTATTCCTTCACCAGCATCTTCGCGACAGTGCTTCCCATTTGGACAGGCTGGCTAGTTCCTTGCTGCCATATTCTGAATGTGGGTGATCCTCTGAGCTCTCTCCTTAAGTGCTGCTGGGAGGAATATGCCCAGAGGTTCTGAAACCAAAGCCAAATATTATTATCACTGGTGCCCATGGACCTAATCCTGCTGCGGGTTGCCAGACAGAGAAGCAGCACAGGAGAACGGAGTGGGGAGCGGAAGTGACAGGAGCCTGGGGGAGCGAGGAAGGATAATCTGAAATAACCTGGAGACGGACCAGCTTCTACAGCAAAGCACGGGCTGGGGGGCGGGCCTGGTGGCCAGGTGAGGTTCTCGGAGGCTGGGATGGGGGCTGGAGGGCGGCGGGGTGCAGCGTCTGGGCTCGAGGGGCCTGGCGAGCCCCAGCCATAGAGAGGTCAACAGGCCTCGGGCTGCAGTAGGAGCAGACGGGCTTCCTGATGGCTGAGCTGAGCCCACCAACAGGAACAACAGGAACGGGCTGGCTCCCCACGAGGCGTGGAGCTGCAGCGGCTGGCGACCTGTGCATGTGCGCGGGGCCCCGAGCTTGGTTTAATTCTCCGCTCTCACGGTTTTGAAACGCTTAATACTTTTTAACAAGGGGCTGACATTTTCATGTTTCACTGGGCCAGTCCTGCGCTGTGGTTTGGGGCCCTGGCAAGAGAGGGGAGGGCGATGTTTCTTGTCGGGTGACAGGGCCCCAGGAAGCAATTTAGGGCTTGGGGCCAAACTGCATTCCACTCCACAGCCTACATCACTCTTACCTCCTTACCCTGCCTGACGTTTCTTCAGAGCAGTCTTCATCTCCTGAATTTGGGTATTTATTATTGTTTGTTGGTTGCCCATCTCCCTTTTGCCCCTACGGGGCAAAGGCTTAGTCCATCTTGCTCCGGGCACCATCCCCAGGTCCTCTCGCATGCTAATCCGTGCTGCAGGCATGGTGAGCCCCGGGCCTCGGGAATGGTAAGGGTCCCAGGGTCCCAGAGGAATCGCTGGACTCCTCAGGGATCCAGGCGGAGCTCAGTCTTATGCACGAGGCTTAGGAGTCTGGCCCAGAAGATGAGCAGCTCTGTGGCAGGGAAGGAGGATGCTGGTGTCGAGGGAGAGATTTGTGGTGAGGCAGGATCAGTGTTTATGCTGTTCACCTTCATCTATTACTTGCCTCCATCTGTCTGACCGGGAGACTGGATGGAACATGTCGGTGGGAGAATCACTTGTGAACCTGAGGCAGGCGAAGGCAGCCTCAGCAAGACTGGTGGTTGCCGACTCTCAAATATCTTTGACTTCCTAAGGGCAATGTCCAAATTGGTAAGTGATGTGCCAGTTTATATCGGCTTGTGTTCTGAAGATGAAACGGAAGTGGAAACTAGTTGTTCTCAATTGTTCTCACCCCAGCAGATTGGTAGCAGCTTCCAAAGTATCAAAAAAAGCAACTACTGATTGGAATTGCATATGGGGCTTGATTTAAGACCCTACTGATGATGTCATCTTTTCACGTTTTAGAATTGGCCTAAAACTAGCTCTTGTCAACGCACTTCTCATTATCAGTAAATGCTCTGTGCTCAGGAGGCCCTGTACCTATGGCCATAGATTCTTGTAGGGACTGCCTGACCCTGGAGTGTGCCTTGGACCTGTGGTGACAGCTCTGTTTTTTTGGAACTGGTGCAAAATGTTCCATAATGAGCAGCCTTCCCCTTCCTATCTGAGTGCCTCCGAAATCTTTCCTCTCTCTGGATATTCCTCCACTCCACCTTCCCCTGACTTGTACAAGGACAAATGAAGGTGCCGTAGCTGAAATCACAATAAATGATGAGCTGGTGTCCCTGTGAGCAAACCATGATAAATGTGGAGGCACGGGGCACAAAATAATGATGTTGATTTCTGACTAGCCTGAATGACATGCTTGGGAAACTAGTTAAACCAGGAAAGGCCTTCAGTACTGGCAAACTTTCTGCTGTGCCCAGTACCCCTCCTGGGTTCCAGTTAGACAGATAAAACTTTCTCCTTGCTGGTCATACCCCCAACCAGAGGAGGTGAAGATCCCTCTAAGGGCACATGGCCTTAGCTGAAATATTAACTCCTGTCTTATTGGTGAGGATTAAATGAATTGGTTATCTGAATCCATTTGGGCCGCTATAACAAAATACCATAGACTGGGTGGCTTGAACACCATTTCTTTCTCACGATTCTGAACACTGGGGAATGCAAGGTCACGGCACTGGCAGATTCGGCTTAGGGTAAGAACCTGCTTCCTGCTTCACAGACATCCATCTTCTGTAACCTCACAGGCCAGAAGGAGCTCTCTGGGGCCTCTTTTATAAGGGCACTCATCCCAGCCACCTCCCAAAGTCCCCACCTCCTGATACCATCACATTGGGGATAAGGTTTCAACATATGAATTTTGCGGGGGCCGCACAAGCATTGAGTCCATAGCACTGATACATATGAAATGCTTGGTGTGCCTTCAGAATTCAGTGCGTGTTGACTATTATTCCCTTTTGTTATTCTTAGCACCACCTTTGTCAGCTCAGCTTTTCTGATGGGGAAATCAATTCCTATCTTCACTTATTCCCTCCCTGTTTGGACTTACTGCTCCCGAGGTGAGGGTGTGGGCTGAGTTGTATGGCACTTCTCAATGATTAATCCATTATTTAATCCACCAGTAAAGATCTCACAGTTCACACAAAGGCGGAGCGTGAACGTTTTTCATGCAGGGAATGGACTGGGTCGGCTGACCTCTGGAGGCTGAGTGTCCTGCCTGTAGGGCACGAGCTGTCCCACGTGGTGACCAAATAAACCATGTGACAAGCAAAGAGAGGTGGAGTATGTTTATGGTGTTCATTTGGGATTCCCTAGAGTCCCACCAAGTCTCAGGCTCCCTAAAAAGAATGGGAACCAAATCAAACCTGTTATCAGAGTGGAACATCTCTTTCCAAGGCAGCTTGTAACCAGGCATCACTCCAAGTCATGAAATCTGCAAAACAGAGATAATGACACCTGCCCGCTCTGTGTTGCACGGAGACAGGGCGAGGATTAATTAAATAATGACTGCCAAGAACACCAAGTACCTTCGAGGTAAATGTTCTACAAATGCCATCTTAGATTATTATTCAGAACTCCGTTCTGTAAATACCAGGACAGACCTTCAACTTATGAGACCAGACCACATCTGCACGGCTGGAATTCCCCCAGAGGTTGGAAAGCCTGTCCACCAAACTAACACATTATTAGAGAAACTTTGCTTCGTCTGGTCACGCACAACTCGACGATGCTTTCTTAACTATTATCAGAGTCTCACACCAGGCACTTACATTCGGAGTTACAGCTTCAGTGGTAAGGTTGCTGCCTTCCAGAAGAAAATCTCTCCAATGATTAGGACGTTGTTCAGCTGATCCCACTCCATGTGACTTTATCCCCATCACGGGAGAGTGAGCAAACATCCTGCTTTGCCCAGAACGCAGGGCTTTTAATGCTAAAACCGAGATAGTCCCGGGAAAGCTGGGCGGGTGGTCACCTTAACATGCTACTGATAATAATGATACTGAATTGCTTTGTGACCTTAGGGATTTATTTCCGAATCCTGGTAACCTGTTCTCTAAAATATTAGGTTGGAAATAATAAGAATGAATTTTGTCCAAGGCGTAGTTTTGAATACTTCATGCTTAATACTCACTGTAACTCCTGAAGGAAGGCAGTGTCATTATATCCATGTAACAGATGAGGCACATGGAGATAAAGGAGTTTCCTTCAGGTCACACAGCTAGCAAGTAGGCAAGGCTGGGGTTCCAACCCTGGTGACATGGTGCCAGGCCCGTGCTCTGAAGCACCATGCAGTACTGCCTCTCTAAGAGACCTTCCAGAGTCCAGAGTTGATGGTTTTCCTTAAAAAAAGCCATTTTTTCTTTATTTCTATTTATTATTATAGCAGCTCAATAAACTAAGGGTACAAATACAGATATATATAGATATAGATAGAGATACACACACACACACACACACTCAGACACACACACACACACACACACACACATAATCTTTATTTCTCCAATTAAAAATACAAACCAGCTTAGGACTCCCTATGCCAGATGGTCAACAAATCTGTTATCTCCCTGTGGAGTGTTGCTCTTTCACTGAACTGTCTCAGGCTGCAGGCTATGCAGGACATATGAGAAGTCAGCTACATCAAATTGTGGAGAGCTCTGAAGTCTTCTGCCACCATTCCTGCTACTGTTTTCTGCTACTGCCCATTGGCTGTCCTGAAAACTGGTCTCATAGGCTGAGCCAGCACTGGCCTGGCGTATGCTTTCTGGGATGACCCAGGCACTCTCTCTGTGCCAGAGATGCTCAGAGATGACACTCCTTGCTTACTTGCTGGAGTTGCAACTCTCTATGTCCGAATTGTATCAGAATCGTGCCAGGCATCTGCCCCTGCTGGATGCAGACATTTCTTTCCTCTCCTCCCTGAAGATTCATGTATCTTGGGGTCAGGTTGCTTTTCTTTTTTCAAACCTCAATCAGAAAGTGCTGATTACTTCTTTTCACTGCAGTTGAGTTATTGCCTCACAGTTCTAAGGACAGCAGTCTTAGTCAGCTCTGCTGCCAATACAAAATACCATAGGCTGGGTGGCTTAAATAACAGATTTATTTTCTCATCGTTCTGGAGGTCTGAGATCAGGGCTGGGTTGTGGTGGGGACCCTCTTCCTGGTTTGCAGAAAGCCACCTTCTTGCTGCGTCCTCACATAGTGGAGAGAGAGCTCTAGTATCTTTTCGTCTTATAAGGGCACTGATCTCACCACATGGGCCCCACCCTCATGACCTCATCTAAACCTAATTACTTCCCAAAGTCCATACCTCCAAATACTATCACATTGGGGATTAGAGCTCCAATACATGATTTTGGGGTGGGAGGGACACAATTCAGTCCATAGCAACAGCTAACTGATTATCTTCTAGGGATTCTAAACCCCATCTGGGGCATCTCACTCTACATGTGAAATATAGCATCAAAATGATGACTTAACTCACCTAGTTTAGAGCTCAGTGACTTAAGGATTGGGTTGTAGTTCCAAGTGGCTTTGGCATATACCCTCATTCCTATTCCTGATTTTGAATTTAGAATTATTTTTTTTTTTTTTCTTTTGGCAGTACGCAGGCCTCTCACTGTTGTGGCCTCTCCCGTTGCAGAGCACAGGCTCTGGACACGCAGGCTCAGTGGCCATGGCTCATGGGCCCAGCCGCTCCGCGACATGTGGGATCCTCCCAGACTGGGACACAAACCCACGTCCCCTGCATCGGCAGGTGGACTCCCAACCACTATGCCACCAGGGAAGCCCCTAGACTTAATATTAATGTGGCTCGATCAAAAGAAAATTATTATTTTTTTCCATTCTATAATTGGCCATCACCATGAGCTAGATACCAGTTCCTGTTCACACCTTGTTTAGTGCTTCAGCATATGCAGAAGTGCTCACATGGGTTGCGGAGCTGAAAGTGGATAGTCTGTGAAGTGGAGATTTGGTTGCTTGAGCTAGGAAGATCAGGCCTTCTGGACATGTGGTCTCTGATTATTGAAAACTGACTGATCAGAGGGGTTCACGACATCAAAAAGTTCCACTAATTCTTATAGCACCCACTTCTTTGTTGTTTGTTTCATCACCATGCCCTCTCCACCCCACTGTTCAAGCTTTGGTTTCATAAAAAGCAATTTTGGATTTCAGGCCCGTTAAAACTTTAGAAAAGAAATTGGGATTGATATAGGGCTGCTTACTTTTTATTTTTCTAAGCTAAGTCATGGGAAAATTAATTTCCAGCTACCAGCAACAATATGGTGTTACAAACAAAGGGAGTTCTATGACAGACATAATCTATAATTAAAATGGAACAAATGTAACTTATGGAAAAGCATGATATATCATTCATTTTTCTCATTTTGCTGAGAAATGGTGTTCTCGTGGTGGCCCGGCAGGGGACAGGGACCAGCATTTAGAAAGCACTAGTCCAGCCCAAACTTTTGCCTCCATCAACCACCTGAGCCACGTGATTGTTGCTCCTAATTTTAGGAATGAAGATTTCACAGTCCTCCTGGCATCTTGTTCTAAAACTTAATCATGCTTAAGTTGTATCTGAGCCACCAGAGGATTGAATCAAACCAGTGAAGAAAAACACCCTGACCTAACTTCTGGGCAGGCTGTACCTTCTGGGGCATTTAAATCTGTAATCAAATCTCCTCATGGTCATTCACATTTGAAGTTGAGCCCTACACAGAGCAAGCAATCCTCAAATTAAAAAAATACGTGAGCCAAAAAAAAAAAAAAGCGAGCACCATGTGATGCTCGCCGAAGGCTTTTTTCCTCCACTCCCTCTTCTCTCTAGGGACATATAAATATTCTGGAAGCATTGGAATCAAAATAATACATCCCTCTTTTAAGTCATGTGATCTTCACTCAGAGCAAATACGAAATGAAAGCCACTCACTTCTTTGGCCTGGTGACCCAAGCAGCCATTGGAGTCACTGGCTATGTTCTACTTTTCATCCAAATTTCTGAGCCTCATCAAAAGCCTTTTCATAGTTATAGTAGGTCTAAGAAAAATGCAATCAGAATCTCTCTACCTAACATTTGTAATAATTAATGGAAGCATTGGAAGTCTGTTGCTATTCAGAAAATGTTCAGTAATCTTGACCGGGGGGTCTCTGTTCTGTTTGGGGTAGGGTCCAGTAAGGTAAGAAGATTGATTTTATTTGTTAAGAGGAGTAATTCATGCTACAAATAAGCTCCACAATAGAATTGGCTTTCCTTTCAAAATAAAATCACAGTACTGAAAATCTACCATTTTTTTTTTCTTTTAAGTAGGGTTTACACACAACAGCTAGGTGTCAATATGCTTCATTATTTGCATGCCTTTGGGGTCTACATATAGCTGCAGAATGGTTGGAAGTTTAAGCAGAACACAAATTTAATTTGAAATAAATTTGGGAGACAATCAAAATGTTTATTTGCTTCAAAACTCTTCCAAGTAGAACAAACAAATATTTTGAAATGAAGGTTGGGATTAAGCTTTCTTACAGTCTGTATATTTTTATCATGTTTTACAATTATCCTGTCTTCAGTTCTTACCTAAGGTGGCATCTTTTCCATACCTTCAAATCAGGACAATTTATTTAACAACATAACAGGATATTTGGAATTCTGATTATCCTTGAAAACTTCAGATGTGAGGCCACCATATCTGAATGTGAGCAGAAAACAACATAGTAAAATATCAAACTGTAGTCGTGATTATCAGAATACTAATTTTTATATTTCCATTTTTAAAAAAACTCACCTTAAGATGAATCAGAAGAGTTTTTACACAGACTCATACACATTCATGCCATGAACTAAAGAATTGCCAAAAACATACTTCCTTTGTTAATAAACGTTACCACTGCATTAAACCTTCTTCCACTTCTGAATCAATATAGAAAGATTTATGTTAAAACAGGAAATATGTCACCTTTATTCAGTACACATCATTTTATTTATTTATTTTTTTGCGGTACGCGGGCCTCTCACTGTTGTGGTCTCTCCCGTGGCGGAGCACAGGCTCCGGACGCGCAGGCTCAGCGGCCATGGCTCACGGACACAGCCGCTCCGCGGCATGTGGGATCGTCCCGGACCGGGGCACAAACCCGTGTCCCTTGCATCGGCAGGCGGACTCTCAACCACTGTGCCACCAGGGACGCCCAAGAACACATCATTTGAAATGAAAGCATCATTCCTCAGAGAGGAGTATGCTTCGGGGAAGGTGGAAACACATTGTTCCACAGGGGAATTCTCTTTACCCAAGTGACCCTTTTACAAAAATTCTGAAAACTGAAATTGCGCAGTAAATGCAGATTCCCTCTGTGACACGTGGGTATTTTGAATAAAGGTCCAGTTGTACCCTTTGCCCTCCTCCCTCAACCAAAACAAACCAAACCAAAACCCCTCAGCAGTGAAGGCTTCAATGCTACAAGAATTCACTCAGTAAACCTTTGGCCAAAAGGAAGATATACTGCTGTTAAAACAGAGAGAGGATTGTCTCTAGTGGCTTTTACAATCCAGTGCCCCTGCTTTTAGGAAATGCAAGAAATCAGGACATTACTAGGTCCATACACTATCAAGGGATTATCTTTTGAATACAAAACACAGCCCAGACTCTGTGAAGGACATCCGAGAAGGCCACAGAGACACTGAGCGGGGAGCAGGGTAGTAATGTTTAAATGAAACCTTTAACGGAGCGATTGGAAAGAGAGGCCACGTGGGGATAACACTTTCTGGGAAATATATAAATTATACTCCTCAAAGGTCCGACTTTCCATGTGCGTGTGGACCACGTCTCCATAATGCTGCCAGTCTTTGCTGATGTATTACAGCATTAGTGCTATTTATAATCAACAGAATTACTAACTCCGTAATCATGTAAGTTTGGTGATAGTAATTATGACAGAATAAATAGCAGTCAGAATGCCTTGCCGCAGTTATTGATGTTGATGGCAAACACAGCCAAGGAAGCCTTTCTTTCTCTCTTTTTTTTTTTCTTTTTCTTTTTAGGGAAACTGTTCAAGAGGGCAGAACCTGCAAGTGTTTGCCGAGAGAAAGATTTTATATACCATTTTAAAATACACTTCGTGAGGAGCTGAGATTTCGCAGTGCAGATGGAGAAAAAAGGTGGGGTGTATACATTAGAATCTGGTATGCTGTGTACTACTTGCCTTCAAAAGTCAAATACAACCTTTCTCTGTCCCCCAAAATAAAAATAAAATGAAATAGACGTCCTGAAAGATGGCAGAAAGGTACCTTGCCTCTTTAAATGATTTATGAATAGTTCACTTATTTTAAAAAATAATCCCATATGTGTTTATATAAATTATATATGCAAACATATGCTCACCAGTTCCCCTCGTGGAAAGGCTGTGGCTTATCCAATTTGGCTTTGACACTGTCTTTCCATGGTCCTATCTCGAGTGAGAGGATTCTGCTATCCCCCCAAAGTGCCTGCATATAGAGTTCCTTCTGGACAATGCCAAGCAGTTATTTATACATTTCTTACCACTGATGCTGGGTAAAAAAATAAAATCCAGAGACTTTACCATCTATAATTAAGAGTTTTGCTGCCACTATGATATAAAGGTTGAGTTGAGAAACAGATATTTTATCTTCTGGTTGGTTTTATCTCCTTGTGGCTTAAATTATGAGCGAATGTTTTTCTTATTTCTTACTTTCCCCTTAAGCAGTCTTTTCAGCAGTGAAATTACTACTCATTCTTAATAACTACCAAGCAATAAAGTGAGATGTCTATTTGGGAGACAGTGGGTGTGCATTCCAATTATTCCATTCATCATGATTTTAGGGTAGCATAAGGCAGGGAGTTTCAGAGCCTCTGGGGAGGGTGGCTTAAAAGACTACAGGAAGTTAGTGTCAATGCTTCACTTCTTGATGGAAGAGTCAGCTTCATGAGAGCTCTGGGATTGAATAGGCACAGGCAAATAAAATAAAATCAGTCCCCGTACAGTTAGGAACTCTGTTAAACAGAGCACTAGTTTGAGCCTGGTTTTAAAAGTTCTTGCCATTTGATTCAGCAATGTACGTTTCTAGGAATTTATCCTAAGGATAAATCAATGGCCGAGATGTACATTTAAGGGCATCTTATGCATCATTGTTTATCATAGTCTATTTTGGTTCAGCGCCTGAGAGCAGAACTTGCTGGATACAGGTAGTTTATTTCCAAGATGATCCTGAGAAGCAGGAGGGAGAGAGTAGGAAAGAAGGAAAAACAAATATAATGAGGTGGATGCTTTGGGGTCCTGGGGCTGGACTCCACTGCACCCACATGGCTATCACTCAAAAATCCTCTGAAGTTTTCCTCTTGAAGGACAGATGGCTGGAGCATTTATTCACTAGCTCTATTCCCCATTCACTGAAGGTTGCCTGGGGGCAGGGGGGACAACACTGTCTCCTCTGCTTCCTGGCTCCTTCGGCACTGGAAAACCCGTGCAGCCTTGGGCTGGGTTGTCAGCACCAGGTGAGTCTGAGCCCTCGTGACACTTCATCATCGCAGTCGTGGCTGCAACCAGAGGTAGGTACACCAAGGAACGTGACTCTGGGAACCAGAGACATCTCTACAGCCCAAAGTGCAAACACCCCAAACGGCCACTAATTAGAGACTGTTTAAATAAATTGTTATAGATTCATACAACAGAATCTTTTTTATGACACCTGTGCTTATTTATGGATGTAAAGAGGCATCTGCCAACGAAAAAGTGAGTTACAAAGTGGTATATACGCTATGAGTTTATTTATTTATTTTTTATTTTATTTTTTTTTTGCGGTACGCGGGCCTCTCACCATTGTGGCCTCTCCCGTTGCGGAGCACAGGCTCCGGACGCGCAGGCTCAGCGGCCATGGCTCACGGGCCCAGCCGCTCCGCGGCATGTGGGATCTTCCCGGACCGGGGCATGAACCCGTGTCCCCTGCATCAGCAGGCGGACTCTCAACCACTGCGCCACCAGGGAAGCCCTATTTATTTATTTTTTAAAGAAATTATAAGTATACAGATGTTCCCCAGGTTGTGGGACACAGAATGGACACAAAATTGCTCCATAAAGGGCGTAATTTAATTTCAGAGACTGGACATTCTCACCCCAGTGTACAACACAAAGTAGCTCCTTGCGCAGGCAAACCGTGGGGAGTGCAAGTCAGCCCATGGCAGCCTCCCCACCTGGCCCGGTGACCCTACCTGCTGCCTGTGGGATCTCAGGTGTTGGCCGCTCCTCCCCTGTTGTTTGTAACATTTTCCTTTACTGCATTCTAATTGCAACTGCACAGTGGTGATAAGGCAGAGACTAGCAGTCTATTTGAAGACATAAAAGGAAAAATACAGCGCCCTTAGTACCAAAGTTTGCAGCTAGTCACAGGTGGTTCAATAGTTTTAAAGATCTTGTCTTTTTCTTTTTAAAAAAATCATTTAATAAAGGAATGGTACCACTGCTAGTGCTGATACAAAAGCAGTGGAAGCAAATCTAAACCATTTCAATGTTTATGACCTCGAGACCTTTGAAAACTACATGTTTGCATAAACTAGGAGAGGTCTATATTCCCTAGGAAAAGTGGTTTTCTCTGCATGGTGGAGTTTCAAATTATATTCCTTTGTTGGCTTTTTTTCTAATATTATCTCCCAAAACTGTGTTAGTTGATAGCAAAGCATGATGATGAAGGGGACAGGGAAGAAACACAGAGTATCTTCTTAATCACTTGTGGTTTCGGTGGGAAATGGCCATTAAGAAACACACAGAAGGCAGTTCCAGAACATCTTTATAGGCATCTGTTGGGAAGAGCAGGCTGAAGCTGTGTCAGAGCACTCCAGATAAGACAGAGATGATATCAATTCCAACTACCTATGTGTCAAAAATGAGGAGAGCCATTACAGAGATGACGGTCAAAGTTTCCCCTCCCGCGCTTCCCCCAATCCTTGAAGTCACGTCTGGCCACCTGAAAAGGTGTTCCTCCTAGAGTCTGGGCTGGGATCTCACCTATTTCCATGAAAACACAAAACCAGCCTTCTGTCTTCACAGAAGAGCATAACCAGATAGCCTGGAACGTGGCTGGAGGCAAAGTTTCTGGAGAGAATTTCGCTGCTTCCTCTGACCGTCGATCAGTTGAACTGGTCCAGCTACTGAGTCCCCAGATGCGAACAATTCTGGTTTGTCTACGTGGAATGATGCCAGCTGTATCCAGCTGGTCCAACCGATGCAAACCTGTAGACTGTGGACCCTCAGGCAAGAGCTAAGCTAAGAAGTATTTTGTATCTTTAAAATAAAACCACAATTATTTCCTAAGTATTTATAAATGATGTTATTTTTAAAGTGCCATATAGTTTTAAAATGCTTGCGTGTGCCCTGGCTGAATGCAGCTATAATAAAGTCTGTGAATTGAAGTTAATAAATATTTAGACTTTTCAGTGCGTAAAAAAGCGAAGGTTGATGGACACCCAGAAGAACAAGGGCATTACTTAAATGTCATGCATTTTAATGGAAAAAATGGCTCAGTTGTCCTTCAAAGCAATGATTTTCAGGCTTGTACTTTTAACACCCCGGGGTATCACCAATTATCCCAAGGGCGGCCACAGAATTGCCATTGCCTGTGTTCAGCTCATCTCATTCGCTGATTTAATGGGTCCACCTGGACATTTTCCAAGGACAGTAATTGAAAATGCAGCCTGACAGGTTAGCAGGAGTGCCGGGGCTGGAGAGGGTCTGGGAGGCAGGGGTGGAGCAGAGGAGGGCGAGGTTTGCTCATCAGCCCCTCCAGCGGGAGGACACAGACCCCTGGCTACAGACTGGCCTGAGACGTAGGAGAGTGGCAGGAGAGTCACGTGACAAAACGATGCTGCTCTCTGTGAAACTCAGTTCAAAAGCAACCATGTTACAGAGACCATGTGTTATTTTCTCCTTTCCTCATTATCTGAAATCTTTTTTTTTTCTTTTTTGACTAGGTGGACTGTCTCAAACGCAACTAACCTGGTTCTATTTATGCATACCCATTATTACTGTTTGTAGCAGTAGTGGGATATTAACTTTCATAAAGTATTATAAGTTTTATAAAATGTTAACTGAACTTTCTTCCATTTCTGATTCAGTATTTTCCACTACCGTCTCCATCCCCTCATGTCACTAGGCAATTCTGAGCTCATTTTCTCAAGGGAGGACGTCAGAGAAGGGAGTACAGGCAAGATAAACCCAAGGCCTCAGGGAATGATGGAGCCTTCGGGGAAAAACCAAATCTATGGGAAGGAGACTGTCAGAAGGGATTAGAAGGGAAGAAGTCTCCTCTGGGGCATGGGAGGCATTTCCCCAGAACCAGTAAAGAGACCAGAAAGTGTAGACAGATGTTTCCTTCCTGTTAGTAACTAGGAGCCTGAGAGACAATCTTAGAACTGGGTGACAGGTGGAAGCTGATGGCTCGCAGGGGCAGGAAGACCCCAGAGAGGGACTTTGATAAACAGAGGAAGAGGGTCCTTACATAGCCTCATAGACACATTCCCACAACTCCAAAGATGTGGAGACACACAAGGATGTGTGGGGAGAGGCATGGGATCTAAGGTGCCAGCTGGACAGAAAGAAAGGATATGTCACTGGCAACCTGTGGGTCAACAGTTGAAGATGCATGGAGGCCCCAGCAGGCATGTGTGCGGAGACTCAAAGCCAGGCACCTGTACCCCTACCATACTCATGCCTCGTGCTCCGAGGACCCCCAGAACTTACGCTCCACTCAGTGTGAGAGTGACTGAGAGTGTGTTTCTAGACTTGAGACAGGCATTAAGTTTAGTGGTAGAAAATCAACTATGTTTTTGTACATCTGAATTATGAACACGGTTCATGTCATATAGTGTTATTTATCCTACCCTCCTTTGTAGATGTTAGAATGATTAAATTTACAGTTGTAGATTTTACCATTTCAAAGCATGAGCTTGTTAAAAATGGGGTCTTTCCAGAAGAGTGGGAGGTAGGCAGGAAAGGTATTATGCTCAAGTTGTAGATGAGGTTGCTGGGAAACAGGGTAAGAGAGACTAAAGAATGAGTCCAACATCTCACAGCTGACACCCATATCCTGTTTCACTGGACCAGTGCTTATCAATCCTTTTATTAAAAAAATTAATTAATTAATTTATTTATTTTTGGCTGTGTTGGGTCTTTGTTTCTGTGTGAGGGCTTTCTCTAGTTGCGGTGAGCGGGGGCCACTCTTCATCGCGGTGCGCGGGCCTCTCACTGTCGCGGCCTCTCTCGTTGCGGAGCACGGGCTCCAGATGCACAGGCTCAGTAGTTGTGGCTCACGGGCCTAGTTGCTCCGCGGCATGTGGGATCTTCCCAGACCAGGGCTCGAACCCGTGTCCCCTGCATCGGCAGGCGGACTCTCAACCACTGCACCACCAGGGAAGCCCCAGTCCTTTCAACTCATCCCACCACCATCTTCTCCCACCACCTACCACTTCTTGTATCCATTCCCTATGATAACCACAGAAAGTTTCATGACTTCTTTAGCATGATTTTTAAAAATAACCTTTTACAGCAAATTAATCTTTGTATTTAAAAGAAAATCAAAGCAATGGGACAGAGAATTGCTTTGCTTTCAAGGTCTGTCCCCCTTGTCCCGTTGTTCTGAAATACTATTGAACTGGTAAGCCTTCTGAGGGTGAAAACCACCTCTTATTCATTCTTTACTATGTTTTGCATGGAGTCATATCAGGGAGTATCCCATGATTGTTTCATCCATTACAGAGTTGACCGCATCAGCTGAAAGTACCCAGAAGGATAGGGCCAGTAAGACTTTGGAGACCACCTGCTGAACCCCCTTGCATGTGCAGTGAGAAATATAGTGATGGTCCAGGGTCACACAGGCAGATAGGGGCACATTGAGTAGCCTGGTCTAGAGTAAATAAAGCCTGGTCTCCTTATTCTCCGTCTACTCTTTTGCCAGCTAGCCTGAGCAAAAGTAAGTACAAACTTTGATGAATTTAGCAATGTCTCCCAAACTTCATTTACAAAAAACTTCCCTCAAACAAACAAAAAAAAAGGTTTTTATTATATGGTGCTCTCCTTACTTGAGATGCTTAAAAAATTTCTTCTACAGAGAAAAGGGAGTCACAATATATTTCTCATATTGAAAATGTCAGGTTCCTGTTTGTGAAATGATGATGTCAGTGACTACAAAATATGAATTTCCGGTTAAGCATATAAACTCTAAAAGACTTGGATTCCAATATCTGTAGAGATACAAGTGATAACTAGAAAGTTGCTTTGCCTGAGTTGTTTCGAAATGGTTGTTATGACTGCCATTGTTACCAGTAAGGCTGTATATGTTCACATCTGAAAGAGAGATTGCAATTGCTGATTTTTGTACTCATATTTGTCACTGTCACCAAACTCCATGTGGATATTGCCAGAGGGTCTCATTCTTGTGCAAGAGATTGTGACTGACAGCACAAGGGATCAGGCACCGATATTTGTTGAGCAGCTAATAGGTCTAGCGACCATGCTAGGAGGAAACTGGCTGGCCTGCAGTGGTTTGAACACACGTGACTAACTCACACGTCATTCATTGATACATCCATTCAACACATAGTCTATAATTATGCACTGGGCTCCTGGCTATTGTTCCAGGTACTGGGAATACAGCAGTGAACAAACCAGATAAATTCCTTGTGCTCCTGGAGCTTACATTCCAGAGGGGAAAGAAAAAACAATAAAAACTAAGCAAATAAATGAACAAGCTAACGACTCTCTTTCTACACCGTGCTAAGCACTTAATTACACCGTATCATTTAATTATCAGAACAGCCCACGTGGGCACTACTATTCATTTAATGTTACAAATGAGTAAAGTGAAGGACAGAGAGGGTAAATCACTGTACCCCAAATCTCAAAGCCCATGAGGGGCAGAGATGAAATACAAACTCAGGAAATTTTATTCTAGGGCTCATTACACTATAAAACGTTGTGAAAACCACCTGTTAAATGTAGGACTGATCTCCCAGTTGGTGGGGGAGACAGAAAATGAGGATGTAGTACGACGGCTGGCATACTTAGATAAGCAGAATTTCAGTAGGTACACATAGAAAGGGCAACGCATCCAGAATAAGGGTGTCTGGAAAGGCTTTTTGGAGAAGTTGAGGCCGGATCTGGGTCTTGAAAAATAAATGGGAATTAACTGGGAAAGGGCATGGAAGAGCATTGCAAGCCCATAGGGCACCTTGTACTTTATGCATGGCTGGAGGGGTTTGGGAGCCATGAGACAAGAGGCCTGAAAGAAATCAAGGGCCTTGGGTGCTACGACTAGAACTAGTATGGACTTTTCATCTAAAGGTAATGGGAGCCATTGACTGATTTTAAGACAAAGAGTGATACCATTTGCATTTTATTTTTTACTTTTTTTTAACAAGGAAGAAATTAAATATTTCTTTTTCTTTTAAAAAATTTTATTGAAATTTGGTTGATTTACAATGTGTTAGTTTCAGCTATACAGCAAGATGATTCAGTTATACATATATATAAATATGTATATTCTTTATTCACATTTTCCTTCCATTATAGGTTATTATAAGATATTGAGTATATTTCCCTGTGCTATCTGTTAGGTTCTTGTTGGTTATCTATTTTGTATGTAGTACTGTGTATATTTTATTCCCAAACTCCTAATTTATCCCTCCTCCCACTCTCCTTCTGTAACCATAAGTTTGTTTTCTATGCCTGTGAGTCTATTTCTGTTTTGTAAATAAGTTCATTTGTATCATGTTTTTTAGGTTCCACTTACAAGCGTTATCATATGATATTTGGCTTTCTCTGTCTGGCTTACTTCACTTAGTACGATAATCTCTGGGTCCATCCATGCTGCTGCAACCATTTGCATTTTAAATAATTCCCTTTGGGTTCCTTGCCCACTGGGAGTTTAGTAAGAGTTGAATTCCCTTTCTCTCCTACTCTCTAACCCCAGCTCCCAGGAGCAGCCTGGGCCAGGTCTGTAATATTCACCCCAGACATCCTACTTCCAGTAAAACATGCTTCTTTTGATATAGAAAGACAGATCTTGAGTTGGAGTGCAAGCTGGTTAGAAGGTATTATGGTCAGGAAATATTCTGGATCATGGATCTTTTCTTTTTCTTCTCCTGTCTTCACCATACCTGATGCAAACCTTGAAACCAGCAAGTGAAAAGTTTCACTAATTTTGTGTGATCCTCTCAGCACTTCTCAGCTCATCATCAATCCTACTAGAGCCTTGAGGACTTCTCATAGCTGGGACAGGGAGACTGGCTGGGTAGGAATATGGACCGAGATCCAGGGTGTCTTTTTCAGCTTCTCTGTAGTTAAGAAAGCAGTTTTGCAGTGTACAGAAACCTTGAGCTTTGACGTCTCCTAGAATTGGATTAAAATTTCTCCTATGAAGGCACAAATTATATGGTAGCCTACTAACTTTTTTTTTTAATGAACAAGGGGGATAAGACTATATGTTCACTTTAAATTTTTTATGCATCAATGAACTCTGTAAGGATTCACAGAAACCAACAACAAGCCGTGTGGAGGTTGGGAGAATGAGAACTGAGTCGGTGGGAGATGAGAGAAGCAATATTGTTCATCTTCATTACACATATTTCAAAATCTTTGAATCCGGGCACCACATTTCTCATTCAAAAGATAGCTCATCTCTACAAGGAATATAAACATGACTACTGGTTAAATTGTGGTGAGAACTGAGATAAAGCACCTGAAATGATAAGGCCCTGAAATACCAGGAGGAAAGATATCACCCTTGCCCCTTTGAAGGGCCGTGTTGCCTGGTGTGTTTGGGGTTTAATGGCGATGGTAAACCTGGGAAGGTACTTCTTCTTGGTTACAGCACAGAAGGCACAAAGTGGTACCAGGAGAAGGTTATTGATTTGACCAGGAGACTGCCGTGAAATACAACACAGAAAAATGGCAGTTTTCTCTTCCAGAATGATCACGCCGCAGGCACCCACTTTACTTTGTTCACAAATCCACAAATGGATCTGTGAACTGGAGAGTACCTCACTGTTTTCAAATGGGAAAAATTTGGACATTTTCATTGAAAAAAAACCCCCAAAAACCTGTTGGTGAACCGGCCTAGAAGTACACTCTATGCTTTCCTTCTAAGCCCAGACTTTTGAGTTTGGGTAAAAATCTATTTGAGAAATACATGGTTGAATAGCAAGGGCAAAAATCAGAAAAATGGTATCTCAGTGATTTAAGGCAATAGTTGAGAAATTATTCAAATTCTTCCTAAAAGATGATTACTAGCCACAGTGATTCATGGGTTTGAGCTTGACTTAACATTTGTTTCTAGTTTCATTTTAGCAAATATTTATGGAGGGCCCTCTATGTACTAAACACTGTTTTAGATGCTGAATGGGCTTCTAGAGAAATACTGCATATAATTCAGTCCCTGTCCTCCACAATCCTTTTTTCCTTTTGGCAAAAATATACCAAGCAGCATGTAAAGGAGTCTTCACTTTTATGTAATAAAACACCAGGGCAGGAAGAAAGCCGTGTTGGATGGGTTGTCATGGAGAAGAAGAACCGTAGAAGGATCAGGCAACCAGGCTGTGAGAAGACACCAAAATGAATTATTTCCAGTAAAAACAGTAATCGCTATTTCTTCACGGTTAGGCAGACTCAAATGTTAATTGTGCTTTGCACCGGAAAATTTAAACTGAATATAAAGCTCTGCAAACATGAGGACAACTAAATCTTCCTGCTTAACCATTTGTTCCTTAAGTCAGCTTTTTATAATGAATTGTTATGAGAAAACTGGGGGCAGGAGCTGGCTTGTGAAAATAAACTCTGGCAGGGAAAATAAACCCTCTGAGGTGTGAAAATAAAATCTCCTTCTACTTGTAGCCCCAGAATTGTGGTGGACCAGACACAATAGGAGCTCTCTCCTGGGTGTGAGCACTCTCAAAAGACCTTGAAAAATTAGTTAAAAAGTGTTTGGGGGAGTGAATAGTTTGAATGTTCACCATTAGGTAGATTATAAGTTTGGTAAAGGTCTTAAACACTCGTGACCTGTTCTGAGAGTAATGTCTTTTTTTTTTTTTGTGGTATACGGGCCTCTCACTGCTGTGGCCTCTCCCGTTGCGGAGCACAGGCTCCGGACGCGCAGGCTCAGCGGCCATGGCTCACGGGCCCAGCCGCTCCGCGGCACGTGGGATCTTCCCGGACCGGGGCACGAACCCGTGTCCCCTGCATCGGCAGGCAGACTCTCAACCACAGCGCCACTAGGGAAGCCCCCAGTAATGTCTTTTAATTATATATATATATATATATACACACACACACACACACACAGAGTCACATATGTATAATATATAATTATATATACATAATAAATTTATTCAAATTATAATTTTTAAATGTGTACATATAAGTTAAAAGCAATAATTCATTGACGAAGCTGTCACCCAATACCCGGAAGCCACAAAGCACAGCACAGTGGAACCTGCATCCCCTCCCGCTCCTGTGGGCACGCCCCACCCCTTGCCAACTGTTCCCAGGCCCCTTGCAGGGCCTCAGCAGGCCTGAGACTGAAGGAAATGAGAAATGCAAAGCAGAGATAGCAGTGCCTGGCAGCGGAGTTATGTTTTTTTTTGTCGAGAGCATCACCTCCCTCTCCACTACAAGGGCTTATCTTTAAGCCTAGAAGCCAAGGGCAATTCCTTCGAATTAGGCCAGTGGTCACCATCGTGGCTCCAATAAAATTAACGAAATGACTAATTAGATGCAGAGTATCATGCTGTCGTTATAGTCCACTAAGGAGCAAAAATGTGAAAGTCTCGGCTTAGGAAACGTATGGCCTAAAGGAAATACAAACAGACCTCAATTTCCTTTTTTCTCTCTTGAGTGAATGTATCTTCCACCATTCTGTCAAATCAGAAAGGCTCTGTCAGGAAGAATCAACTCCTTTTAATGTGTATGCAGAAAAACCTGAAGAGTTGGGGTGGTGAACACCACAGACTCACCTTTTCCAAAGGCTTGGCAAGGGCCCGTTGCCAGAAAGGGCTTCAGAATAGAGATTGTTCAGTCCTCTCATCCCTGGTTTTGGACCCAAAGCATGTGCCATCCACCTAAAACACTGAGGACAGTCATCTTCGAGAGAC
The DNA here is from genome assembly GCF_963924675.1 of Phocoena phocoena. Taxonomy (NCBI): domain Eukaryota; kingdom Metazoa; phylum Chordata; class Mammalia; order Artiodactyla; family Phocoenidae; genus Phocoena; species Phocoena phocoena. The sequence goes on along the minus strand of NC_089222.1, from coordinate 91,565,953 downwards.
AGAAAATGAGCAGTTGTAAGCCCCCTAAAGAGATGTTTTATTTTACTTAGCCAAATTACTATTATTTTCATTGGGAAATCATGGTATGTCACATCTGCTAACTTAATGCTGTAATGCTCATGTCCCTCAAGGGAGAGGCTCCAGGTACCTGAAGAGCTGTATCTAAAGGATAGAAATATAAACTGTAATGCTTTTCCCAGAGGGCATCCCTCTGATTTCAATAAGAATTGAGCCACATGGTGCTTTTATGTGAATAACCCAGAGCGAAGGTGTACCGATTGTGAATGAAAGAACTAAAACATTTCTGAGAATAAACACTGACAAGGGTGGTTTGCCCTGAGTGGTTTTTGAGTGAAAATTTGGAGGTGTTTGTTTTAATAATTCTGTTCAGTTGTTTTCTGTGGGTTTCGGCCTTTCTTTCCCTGCCATCTAGGGAAAACTCCTGTGTTTTCCTTTACTCTCACACTTCTGCCACCAGATGTGAAGGGTTTTTCCTACATTGACCAATTCTGTGACACCAGCAGGATGCCCTACAATTCAGTTCATTTCTGACATTGTCTGCTTGGAGTTAGCACGGAGCTCACAGGTTAAGGGCTCAAACTCACAAGACTGCCCCCACTTCAAACAACAGCTGCAAATCCCAGGCTGTCACCTGTACTTCTGACCAATTGGCTATAAACTGGGGTTCCTGTGACCCCTTTCTTGGATTTGATTATTTGCTAGAAGGGCTAACGTATCTCAAGGAAACACTTGCTTACATTTACTCCTTTATTATAAAGGATATAATAAAGGATACAGATGAACAGCCAGATACCTAAGAGATACCTAAGGCTAGGTCTGGAAGAGTCTCAAGTACAGGAGTTCTGTCCCTGAGGAGTTAGGGTACAGCTCCCTCCCAGCAGGTGGATGTTCAGTAATATATCCTGCACTTTAGGTACTTCAGGGATTTTTATGGAGGCTGCATCATGTAGGCGTGATGGATTATTACCTCAATCTCCAGCCCCTCTCTTCTTTCTGGAGGATGGGGGATGGAGCTGAAAGTTCCAAGCTTCTAGTCATGGCTTGATTTTTCTGGTGACTAGCCCCCATCCAGGAGCTGACCCAGAGTCACCTCATTTGATCAAAAGACACTCCTATCATCCAGGAAATTCCAAGGGGTTTATGAGTTCTGTGTCAGGAACTGGGGTTAAAGACTAAATATTAGCAGGAACCAGGAGTAAAGACCAGTATACATTTCTTATTAGTTCACACCTACCATGTCAGTTTCCTGAAGTTAAATGCCAACAGGATACAGCCCATCTAGGGATCTATGCTAAATTTGTGTGCAAGAAAGAAAGGTTATATTAGGGTAAGGCAAATCCTCACATAACCTCCTTTCAGGATTCCTTAAGATTATGTAAGACCAGGTGAACATCTGGGTGTCACACGGAAAACCTTCCAGAAAGCAAAGGCCCTTTCAGACCAACAGACCTTCAGAATCAACTTCCAGACCTCACATTGTTTTCTAGGCTTCTTTGAGCCTGTTCCCTGTCACCTGGGGCATGATTTGGAGTTGTCTTATTTGGTCCTTGGATTTCAGCTTCTGCTTTGATCCCTGATCCACCTTCTTCCATCCCTATGCATCTTTTTCTTTTCCCAAAGCCCCTTGATTGGATGAGGTCAGCTCCTATTATCTACTTTTGTGTTTCAGCTACACACTTTGCGCCTCAATTTTGTACTCTGAAAGCCTTCAATTTTGTAACTCTGGAGAAAAAAATGTGGTATCTATGAGATGGAAAGCCACTTGTAGCCTCCTTAGCACCTCCCAGACACCTGCTACAGGTGAGGGACATGTTGGGGCTGCTGCCTTTGGGCCCGAGGAAGCAGTATTTTTCATGGAACTGGGTACTCCAGTTGGTGTTACATTTCTGGGTCCCAAAATAGAAAGAAATCAGAAAACAGAATAAAATGTACACTGGGAAAAGTACTTTGAAAAATGTGTGAAAACATCCGAGTTCTGTATTGAGATGTGTAATACAAATTGCTTAATTATTGTAAAGGGTGAATGTGACAAAAAATATTTTGTGGCACCAACATCTAGCTGTTCACATTACGGAATTAATGAGATTCAAATTTCCCTTTGATAAAAAAAGAGAAATCTCCCCCAGTGTCTTGTCATTGTGTCTGAAAATTCACATTTTCATGTCCAGAAAGCCTCCATTCAAATGAGACCTTTTTTTTTTCTGGGAGATACACATACAAATTAATTATCATCAGTGTACTAGATGCAGTGATACTGTGTCCTAGCTGAACAGGCTTTGGAAAATCAAACATGGGAAAATATTTTAAACACGAAGTGAGTTGAGAATGTTTTAGAGCTGTGTTGTCCAATGCAAGGGACACTAGCCATGTGTGACTTCTTAAACTTAAATTCAAATTTAAATTAATTAAAATGAAATAAATAATTCAGTCATTTAGTCACACTGGTTATATTTCAAGTGCTAAGTAGCCAGAGGTAGCTAGAGGCTACAATAACGGATGATGCAGGTATAGAACATTTCTATTATTGCTAAAAGTTTTATTGGACAGCTCTGGTCTAGATTAGAGGGAACTTAATGGAGAGAGTATTTCTAAATGGACGGTTTCTATGTTGCGCTTGGAATCCAAAGAACAACAAAGGAAGTACTGGAAAGGGGTGGGGAGGGCATGGGCTCCCATCGAGAAATGAGATCACAAAATATGGGGGTGGCAGGGAGACCAAAGGCAAGCATTGCCTGCTTCAGCATTTTGCCTGGAGTCTCCTGATTATGTATTCTACTAGGAAAAGGCAGAATTTTCCAGGAAGTCATCCCTGGGTTCAAATTCTGGCTCTACCAATACTAGCTAGGCACTAATGAGCAGCAAATGTGTATTCACTTTCGAATCTGCCAAATAAAACATTTGAAACTTTCAAATGAGAAGTTTTTAAACTTGGCTCCAAGGAGTACAGAACCACTCAGGGTCTGGGAGGACAGAGAGGAGGGTAGGATGTGTGAGTAGGCATGGGTCTGAACACCCTCTTCTCAGCCCCAACATTGCCCTCCTAACCTTGACTAAACCAGCACAGCCTACATTTTATACGCTTAGTTTGCTTTATTTTTAAAAACTTTTATTTATTTATTGGCTGCGTTGGGTCTCAGTTGCAATCTTTCCTTGCGGCACGTGGGCTCCAGGGCGTGTGGGATCTTTCATTGTGACGCATGGGCTTAGTTGCTCCGCGGCACGTGGGATCTTAGTTCCCGGACCAGGGATTGAACCTGAGTCCCCTGCATTGGAAGGCGGATTCTTAACCGCTGTACCACCAGGGAAATCCCATACTTAGTTTGCTTTAATTGGATTTGAAAAAAGGCTCCAACAACTTAAAACTAATTATTTTTTGAATTACCAAATTAGATAATTCTAAATTTTCTGTTCACTTAAGTCCTGTAGTTCTCCACTCTCATGCCAGATTCCACTCCTACATATTCTGATTCAATGAATTTGCTGGGTACATTAACATTTTAAAAATTTTCCACAGAGGATTTGAACTTGCAGCCAGGTCAGAGAACTAATTTTTAGTCCAACTGCATTGATCTCTTTTTAAGCAGAAATGAGTAGGGGCTATGTCTCATTTTTTTTCTGTCAGAGATAGAGTTTTGCCCAGGAGAATTAATGTTCATGGAGATTGTTTTATTTTTTCTTCCCATATTCTTTCATAAATCAACATTCCCACCTTGACACCCACCAAGAATAACTGCTGACTCTCAAACCATTTCACTTCACTGTTTTAACTCCACTGATTTGTGTCTGTTGTCAAGAAGAGATGTGTTTCATTCAATTAGGAGGGTCTGTTTTGACAAACCTGTAAGTGCTCAGGTATAAATGTTAGTGTTGACATCGATAAAACAATGTTAGAGTGTATTTTGTCTTACGTGGTTTTTTTAAATGCTAAAATTGAACCAATTATTGTACCTTGCACACAGTAGGTTCACACTGAATGAGTGATTTCACTGCAGGAACCAAGCCATTATTCTACTTGCCTTTTAGCACATGTGTAAACATTCAGCTGCTCCTCTCTACCATGTGTTCTGAGCTGGGTATTTGCCATCACAGTAGGACGAAGATCAGGTTAACAAGGACAGCATTCTAAGACCTTTTGCTTAACACTTTCCTGCTCCTGTTAAGTGGCTACAAATTTGGTAAGTAGGCATCAGGGTGAACAAGGGAAACTGGTACAATCTACTGTTCTGAGCAGCTAGATATAGCATTGGTGTGGGTGACTTTGTTAGAGGAACAAAATCGTCTTTCCTTCCTTTCTTCCCTCCCTCCTTCCATTCTTTCCTGTCTCCCTTCCTTCTTCCTTCTTGATATGTAATATCATAAACATATACACCTACCACCTAGTCTTGTCAAGTCTTAACATTTTGGTGTATTGGATCCAGAACTTATTTTAAGAAACAGAAATCCACAAATAGAGTTGAAGTTACCTGTATAACTACCCTGCCCTAACTCATATTTACCTTAGTGGTTCCCAAACTTTGCTACACATTAGAATCCACCAAACATTTAAAACTCCCATTGCCCAGGTCTTATTTCATACCAATTACATTGGAATGTCTTAATATTTTTTTAAGATTCCAAGGTAATTATTACAATGTGGAAAGTTTGGGAAATACTGCCCTATTCCCCACTCCAAAGGTTACTATTATCCTACATTTGACGTTTATGTTTTTACTACACATGTGTATTCATAAACAATATACAGTTTTAAATGTTTTAAAAATATATAAATTTTATAACAGTGTGTGTTTTCTAAGACTTGATTTTATGCTCCATATTAACTTTTTGAGGTTATTCACATTGATGCATGTAGCTAGAGTCTATTCCTTTGAACTGCTATATAGTATTTAGCTTTTAAATAAAGCGCATGTTATTTGTCCATTGCCCTATTAGTGGCTATTTACAATACGGACTTCTACTGATGAATTTTATTCATCTCTCCAGTCTTCCTTTTTATGTCTTGATAAAAATCTTGCACATCTATGTTAGCTTTATTCCTAGGTACCTCGAGTTTTTGTATTATTGTAAATGGTATCCTTAAATCATGTTTTGTTTGTTGCTGGTCCATTAGAAGAAAATCAATTTTAGTGTGTTGATTTTCTGTTCAACAACCCTGCCAAATTTTCTTATTAGCTCTAAGAGATTTTGTGAGGATTCTTTTAGATTTAATTTTGATATTACTTGTAAATAGTGACAGTATTTTTTTCTTTCTGATTTTTATAAATTTTGTACCTTTTTAAAAAAAGTCTTACTGCATTGTTTAGGACCTCCAAATATAATGTTTAATAAAATCTAAGGTAATAGAAATCCTTGGCTTTTAAAGGGAATGCTTCTAATGTTTTAAGAATTATGTCAACTATAGATTTTTTGTGAGTTCCTGTCAGATACCCTCTATCAGGCTTAGAAAGTTTTCTTCTTACTTTGCTAAATTTTTATAATAAAAATATACTAAAATTTATCATGTGCTTTTATTTGCATCTGCTGACAGATTATATGGTTTTCTTTTTTAATATGCAAAGAGGATAAGTTATATGAATATACTTTATTTTTAATATTATTGTATGAAAATTAATTATTGTATGATTCTTAGTTTTAAGTTTGTTCTTGCATGTTGTCTACTCTTTCCATTAGAGCCCTTAATTGCTAGCCATAGTTATTTTAAATTTCCTGTTTTATAATTCCAACATTGTTGTCATATTTAAGTCTGGCTCTGATGATTACTTTGTCTCTTCCAATTGTGTTTTTCTGCCTTTTGGTATTCCTTATAATCTTTCGTCGAAAGCTGGACATGTTATATTGGATGATAGAAATTAAGGTAAATAAGTCTATATGAGGATTTATGTTAATCTGGCTAGGGGTTGTGTTGTGTTTAATCTTTTTTGTAGCTACAGGTACTAGAGGCTCCGAATTCCTTGTTTTTGTCTCCTCTCTTGACTTCTTAGTATTCCTCCTCAGAGAAGGTGGATGTTTTGCAGATCTCTCAGCAGTATCCACTGTTAGACTGGAGCCCCCTGGTGTGGTGCTAAGGTATCAGCGAGAGAAAGCATTCTATATATAATCTTCCAATTAAATCTCAGTCCGTTAGTGAGCCTGTGTCTTGAGGCTTTCACCTTCAGAAATATTTCTCCAGTGGTACAGCTTTTCTTGCATCTGGTAACCCTCTCCCTGGCTGCTGTGTTCCCAATCTATGTCCTTAAAGCCTTGACTACACTGTCCTCCCAATTATGTGAGACAGGAAGAGGGGAATGCACTCTCCCAAGCCGGGATAAGGCTCTGGCAAAGTCTTTTCCCCTGGAGAGGAGGTCTCTGGATATATTTCACAATGATTACTCTTTTTCTCCCCCTGCCAGAATAATAAGGGGATCTCTCTTGGATTTTCACCATTAGAATCTGGTAGAGTTCCTGGAGGTAAAGACCATCCCTCCCAAGAAATGTGTCTTCCAGGAGTTTCTTATTCTCATGTTATTTCACACTCAGCCTCCAGCAGCTCATCAAAATTACCACCTAAGTGTTCCTACCAGGTTTTGGCTCCAGAAGCTTCTGTTCCGCCAGATCTCAACTGTAACTCACATAGATGCACCTCCCTTTCCAGATTTCAAGGTGCTGGTTTACCTTGCAAACTCGGGTCTATGAGGTGTCCAAGAAAAGTCATTGATGTTCAGTTTATCCAGCTTTATCTTATTATAAAAACAGGAGTGACAACCTTCAAGCTCTTTACATGTCTGAGCCGAAATGCAAAGTTTTGACTCTAGACATTTTATAGAATCCTTTTCAAATAACACTTTCAAGGATCCTGGATTCATGTGTTGATACAGTTCTAACCACCCACATGTATTATGTAGGCCCCAGATCTTATTCCTGTTCCTATCTAGGGTTAATACCTAAGGGAGAGCAGACTATGCCACCCCCAAAATCTGCCACGTTGGCAGACTGATTATTTTGAGCCGCAGGCTCTTGAAAACTAGCAAACGCAGGGAGACGTTTTCTTTGAACTTATCTGCTTAAAGGCTAATCTTCCAAAAGGAACTTGGTTGTCATAGATCCCTTTCTCAGGAGTTCAGTTAACCAGAAAAGATGGACTGTTATCACAGAAGAGGAGACTAAAAGTTGATACCACACCCAGACAAACTTCGTCACAAACTATCATACCTCCCATCTATTCTTCTAAGGGTTCATTCATTTTCCCTAAAAATCATTTACTCTCCCCTAAGAGGCCTACATTCCTTCTGCCCTTTCCCTATTAAGATGGTATTTAAGCCTGAATTCTAACCCACCTCTTCGAGTTACTCATTTTCCTGAGCTCTCTCTCTCTCTCCCATGTATACACGATGTGTGCCTGTTAATAAACTTTTGTTTGTTTTTTCTCTTGTTAATCTGTATTTCATAACAGGGATCTCAGCTAAGAACTCAGAAGAATAGAGGAAAAAATATTTTTCTTCTGCATACTGTACCCAATCCCCCAGGCAGTGGAAACAGGTACTATTCCATCTCCACAGCAGCCACAGTATCAACCCATACACGTACTACTCTGTTTTTTGGTTTCCTCTTTGTTTTTAGGCCACTGGGAATTTCCTTTACTTTCTAGTATTCTCAGATGAAAATTTATAAGGACACTTATTTATGTTTATCCAGCATCCCTAGGTTTTATTTATTTATTTATTTTTTGCGGTACACGGGCCTCTCACCGCTGTGGCCTCTCTCATTGCGGAGCACAGGCTCTGGATGTGCAGGCTCAGTGACCATGGCTCACGGGCCTAGCTGCTCTGCGGCACGTGGGATCTTCCCGGACCGGGGCACGAACCCACGTCTCCTGCATCGGCAGGCAGACTCCCAACCACTGCGCCACCATGGAAGTGCCATCCCTGAGTATTTTTCAGGTTATTCAGTCTATAATATTGCTGAAACTAGCATCTAAGTAGTTTTTCTATTCAAATATTTGGTGGGCTGGTGGGACCCTATGACTCCTGAGGCCTCACTGGCCCTAGTCAGGGAGTAAGGACTCCCAGACACTGCTTGCTACTCTCTGCCCTTGACCACGTCGTGATGAACCTGAGAGGTCCCTCAGCACCAGTCGAGGTACGGGCCCAGGGGGAAGACAATGATGGTATAATATTTCCCATGAATTTGCCTGAGTCCCATGGATACTGTGTACCCCAGCTTCTGCCGTTTGGGTCTGATATGCTTTTGTTCTTGAGCACCATGACTCTTCACTTCTGGACTTCTTTAAGCTCGTCTCTATTGCACCTGTCCTATAGTCACCCCATCCTAAGCACTGCTGGACTAAATTTTGGCTCCTGACTCAGACTTGCTTTCTTCATCTCTCATTCCTCTCTCTGCCTTATCCCAAGATTCCATCTTATGACCTTTCTTTGAGAGAAAGGATTTTGCAAATGTTGTCTCCTTCTTGGCAATAAAGTTTGTTCCTTTTAATATATGGCTCCAACCCGGAACATATTGCTGTTAAATCTGCACAACTACTTTGGAGAACTATGGAATACCCAGGTGATCAAAGTGACCAATGCCTGAGACTTCATTTGCCTCAGTGCCCCCAGGTCTTATGGTGGGTGGGTGGGGTGCATGTGAAGAAAAATTAAAGGATTTTGTCAAATATTTGAGTTTCTTTAGTTTATCCCTGAAAGAAGGAGCTGAGGGCCATGAATCTGCAACTTGCAAAAAGGAAGCATTATGCTGGAGTGTAGAAGCCTAGTATCCGAGTATTTTAAAACAGCACTTTATTTTTAAGTATTTCCTTTTCTTGAGATAAGAATGTGAAAACCTTAATTTCTGGGTTTCTGGTTAAACTCCCTTAACAAGCACAGTGGGTGGGGGTGGTTCCTGTCCCCTCAAAGCTGCATATCAGATGGTCTTCTAAACCGGAACCAGCAGGTAGAGGCTCTGGAGAACAATCTAGGGCCACCCATACAAGAGATTGGTTAATTCAAATATAAATCAAAAAGCAAAGAGAGAAATTTACTGCAAGTGCCTGAGACGCCTTTAATGAAGAATACCTTTCCCTTTAGAAGGACCTAAGCTAGTTGGTTTTAAAGAAATCCTCCAAAGCTCAAGTCCTTAGGTGCATATTTCCATGTAAATGTGGTGGAATGGTTAGTGATAAGAAGACAGGCAATCTTTTAGTCGTGCTAAAAGAACATTTTCCACAGAACATTTTCCAACTTACTGATCTAGTAGGCATTTATTCAGTGATTCACACATGGGGCAGCATCCAACCTAGCAGATAAAGAGGAGCTTGGAAGAACTAGACAAGGTCACAGGATTTTTGTAGACCAAAGTGATCAGGAATGAGGAAATCATACTGGGCATTTGCTGATCGATTGAAGCAGGGTTACTTTCCTTGCATGAAGCAAACAAATGTGTTGTGTATTGATTTGATATGATTTCAAATCCAGGTATTTTTTTTTTGATCTAAGAAGGAAGTTTTGTTCTAAGGGTGAAGTTGTTTACATTGAGGAAGTTGCATCAGGATGTCATCATCGACATCTGAGGTTGTCGATCAGCACTCAGTAGCTCAGCTATTGATGAGCACCGCTGGAGGCTTATCAATATGAACATGCGGAAGAGACTATGGCTAGGGGATGTGTAAGCTTTAAATACCAAGAGGTTTGACCTGCAACTCAGAGTGTTGCGTCTGGGCAGGGCTACCCTTTGCTGATGTAAATAGCTCTCGAAGACCTTGGCACATTAGCTCCTGATTGGGCAAAGCAACTTTGTCACCAGTGATGAAAACTGTGCAGTGGCCACGAGAAGGAGATGATCTTACCCTTCAACACCAGCATCTTCATTCCCTAGCAACGAGCTCTAGCAACAAGGGACTTTTGTGTTGGCAGCTGGACTTCAGCTCTTGGTTGACTAAACAGATTTTCCCCAGAACCAACTTGTAGAATTGTACACTTCAACTAAATTAGGACTTTATTCCTTTCATCTTCCCTTTGCCTGGAACAATCGTATGATTAATCCGTTATTGGTTTGGAGTACGATATTTCTTTATTGGCTAAGAGACATTATCCTGTATGCTATTGGCTTGTGAAATTACTATAATTCCTGCAGTGAATCTGTGTTAAATAAAATATTGGAGAAGACAATCTCAGTCTGAGTATAATTTGCAGCCCCAATCAAAACTGAACAAGAAATCTTGGAGTTGGGTCAGGTAACTTGTGTCGAGAGGCACGTGCTGACTTGTTGACCTCGGCTTTCCTTTTCTGGGAGAGCTGAGCACAGACAGGTAGTTAAGTTCTGGTTTGCTGATGGGGGGGCTTAAGCATGGGTGACTCCATCTTGGGCCTATTGGTTACTTTAACAGTAGGGAAAAGAGAAGAACTTTTAAATATGGTGTCATATCCCATATGCACTTGAAGTGTTGCAGAATGTGCCACCCCAAAATATGTCTCTTTTGGCTTAAGGATTATTTTGAGAAACATCAGACACAGAGAAGCTCTGAAAATAGAGAAGTTACCCTTTTGTAAAGGAAATTTACACCTATTAAGGAAATCTCCATTTGTAAAGGTGTCTCCTTCTCTGTACCAGGAAAAGAAGGATGACTCTAAATCACAAGAAACTGTTATCAATGGAGTAGACACAGACTTAAATCCACATAATAAACCGTATCCTTGTTTATCATGCTTTTCCTGGTAATTTTCCAAAACTGGCTGCTCCCTTTCCTCCCCTCTTTTTCTTTTTTCTTTAGCTGAAGATGGTATTTGAGGTGATAGCTTGCACCATCTTGGAAAGTAACTCATTTTTCCTGGGTATCTCTCACATATACATGAAGTATACATATTAATAAACTTTTTTTTTTTCCTGTTGTGAACTTGTCTTTCATTACAAGGGGTCTCAATCAAGAACTCAGAAGGGGAGAGGGAAAATTATTTTTCCTCCCGTTCAGAAGATCCTTTCAAGTATTTTTGTGTGTATAGCTCTAGTTAGTTTATTTTCCTGGCTTGATAGTGTTCCTTTGTGTAAGTATACAATAATTTATTTATTTGGTTCACTCTTGGGCATTTAAGTCTCCAGTTTGAGGCTATTACAAATAGAGCTGCTATGAACATTCTCATATGTGTGTTTTGGTGCATGTGTATTTGCATTTCTAAGAGAAAAATTGATGGATCATACGTTCAGCTTTCTTGGTGTTGACATGAAACAAATAGACCGCCAGATATTCCTCCAGCAAAGATGTGTTTATTTGGTATCAGCAGAGAATTTGCAAACGGGTGTCTGTAACCATGGTGAGCCACATGCAAGTAACCCCCACACAAGGGGAAGAGAAGACTTTTATAGAAGGAAGAGGAAGTTGGGAGGGTTGTAGTAAACCGCGAGTCCATGGCTTTTCATTGGCCGCGTCCTTGTCTGGAAATAAGAGAGGTTTTTCTTCTTCCTGTTGGGCTCTGCTATCATCACGGGGCATGAGAGCTTCCCCTTCTGGTCCCCTGACTGTATTTAACTGAGGTTTCTATTATTAATTTTTTTACAGTAAAAATCACCAAACTGTTTTCCAAAGTGGATGTACCAATTTTCACTCCCAGTAGCAGTGAATGAGAGTTCAACAAATGTGTTTTGAATAAATTAATACATGAGTAAAGGAGCTAAGAACGTTGTCTCCCTAAATTTGGCTCCTAGAAAGGACACAGTCTCTCTACCTGCCCTGAAAAAAAAAGTCTTCTGTTCTTTCCTTTTTAATTTTCTTCTTAAATATTTAATAAGTCTTAAACTAGGACTAAATGAAGATGTATATAAATGTTACCTGTGAGAAAATTCCTAAGTAAATGAAACAAAGCTATAATGTGGGTGTTTCCATTTCTTTGTATTATAACTGCTGATTACCATTCTGGGAACGATTAGCATTGTTGATTGTGGATAATGCTGAGCATGTATGTTTAACTTTTCAGACGTGTGTGAATAGTATGTACCTTCCTTGGTGGAATTGCGTAGAGTCTTCTCTTGCTGTAAGCATATCCTAATCAAAAGTACTTGTCGAGTTAGACAATGGAGACCAATTAAAGTGCAGCTACTGTTGGTTGTATGAGTTCATCTGTGGACTCTGCTCTCTGTGATGAGATTCTGCTCTTCGATCGAGGTGGCCACGTTACATTATCTGCTCTGGGCATCCCTGGTTTGCAGTGGGTGAGAAAAAGGGAGTTAAGAGGGAAAAACTAAGTGTTGCTAAGAGGTGAGATAATTTATTCGGGGACCAGCACTGTTATCAGAGAATTGCTAAACAGGCTTCCCTGACTGCAAGTCCGGGTAACTTGTTGGAGGGCAGCTTACATTTTAGCGTAGAATCAGCAGAGGATAGGCCTACCAGTTCAGCAAATTTTCACTTATTCCTTCGGTCTCCTCTGTGATGTATAATCAGGGGAACTCATGGAACATCCCATGCAGGCTCTGCGCTGGGACTTACCAAGCAGCGGTTGTTGCTACAGCCCTACTAATAGTTAGACACTTAGAGGTGAGGAGAAATAGTTACATTAGGAGGAGGAGAATGTGGGTTAGGTTACCACACGTCTGCAGCTCAGATCCACAGCCTTGTGTGAAAACCTAGTAAGAGTGAGATAGACAAATGCTCAGTGGCTTAGTTTCAAAGATTAAAGAAAATTTAGCGACCATATGTAAAGAGTTTAAATACTTCGGCTTTCTGCCAAGCCTCCAATGTAAGCCTGAAAAGGGGTGAGGGAGGGGCAAATGACATGCTTTTGCCCACTGACATCAGTGTGGTAAAATAGTCCATTTTGGAACCATGGTCTCTAGTACAAATAGTTCCCATAAATGGTAAGATGTAGATTGAATCCAGCAGGCTGGAGAGTTTCACTGTCTTTAAATTGGATCTTTGTGGATTAACGGAATACTAGGGGAGCAAAACTTGCCACCCCAAGACGTGTGTCTCTTTGGCATGGGGATTATTTCGAGCTAAAAACAAACAAGGCTCAAAAGACTCAGAAAGAACCTTTGTCCTTGCCCCCAACTGCCTAAAAGAATTTAGATAGATGACTGTTCCAGGAAGGGAATCTATCATCATAGATAACTACACTGTAATGTGAACTAGAACATGAATTGGATCTGGTAGACGGCGAGGAACCTGGCAAAGCCTGTTTGTTAAAATTCCTCTCTGTATCCCATGGTTTCTATACGGCCCAGCAAACACTTGTTTACCAAACATTTGCTTGTTTTTCATCTTTTTTTGTGAATGGCCTTCCTTCCCTTGGAAGCCCCAAACCTCTATCCCCTTCTGCTTCTCTCAGATGACATATAAACCTAATTGCCTAACTTCTTGGGCCTCATATTCTTATGGACCCCCCTATATATACGTAAAATTAAATTTTATTTTCTCCTATTAATCTCTCATGTCAGTTTTTTGTTTTTTTTTTTTTTTGACGCACATTTATTATCTCACAGTTCTGTACAAACACAAATCTCACAAATCTCACTAAAATCAAGGTTGTTTCAGGGCCGTGCTCCCTTCTGGAGGCTGTTCCAAGAAATGTGTCCTTGCCTTTCCAGCTTCTGGAGGCTCCTGCATTCCTTGACTCGTGGCCCCTTCTTCCCTCTTCAAAGTCAGTAGGGACATCAGGCTGAGTCCTTCTCGTGCTGCCAGCTCTCCGGTTCTCTCTCTCTGCTTCCCTCTTCTATTTTTAAGGATGTTTGGGATTGCCTTGGGTTCCCCACCCTGATAATCCAGGGTAATCTCCCCATCTCAAGGCCAGCTGATGAGCACCTTAACTCCTTCTGGAAGCTTCATTTCCCTTTGGTGTGTGAGGTAACACACTCACAGATTCTGGGGTTTGGGACGTGGCATCCTTGGGGCTCCTGATTCTGCTACCACACCCTCATCTCCATGCTCGCTGTTAACTCACCTGAGTTAACATACCATCACCCTCCCCCACCCCCACCCCGCAGGGCATCATCACAGCTACTCAGTGACTGGCATCTGTTGGAAAAATCCTCCTAGGGTCCAACCTTCCATTCTAAAGAAGGAGAGGAATGAGATGCAGGAAGAACTCATGTCATCCTTTAGAATTTAGCCATTTCCAGGTGATGTGAGGCCACACAGCTGAAGGACAGAACACTGACCGTGCAGGTATGTGTGTTTTACAGAATTTCAAATCATCATTCTTTTGCCTCATTTTCCACATGAGAACACAGATGAATAAGATTTTGTCAGTTTGCACAGAGACTAAATAGAAGCGTGTCCCAAACCGCATGCCTTCATAGGTTAACCTCACCAAATAAAAAATAAAAGCAAATCCTGTTACCTTCTGGAAGAGCTGGTGTTCTAGGTACTGGCTCAGATGATCTGAAAGGTCTCCAGAAGGATTCTTCAAGATAATGTTATTTTTCTTTGTAAAGTGATTCTTCCAGACAGCCTTCTGCTTTAGCTCTTTGGATACAGCATTCATTCAAATCAGTTTTCTTCCCTCAAAGGCTTCTTGTCTTTTATCTTCCCCTGCCTACTCTATATTATTCTAGAAGCCATGGTAATCGTGATATCCTGGACTGGAGTTAAGTTAATCAGCCTCCCTTGTCGATTTAATTCTTAGACCAGCCAGAAGAACCTAGTAGGGTAGATGTATGGTCAGGCCATTCAAGGTGGCCGTTCTCTTGCTCTCTATGCATCCCCTGCTTGACCAGTCCCTGCTTCACCTATATGCCATTCACATGTCTAATCTTCCCTCTTAATCACTGAGTCTAATCAATAGATGCTTACATCCTTGTCCTCAAACTCCAGCTAGTGATTGTTCTAATCTAAAGATTAGAACACCTCCACTATGATAGCTTATCAAAGGGGCAGTGAAGGGTGTGTTCCCCTGCTGGTTTCTCTGATGACCAATGAGCCAACCTGATGTCAATTCCCCCTATAACTGGTAACATGCCCTGCCCCCCACCATGTCCTGCCTGCTGTCTGCCAGACATGGTGGGGTGTCACCCCAGGACCTTGCTTCAGACATGTAAGATCTCATATCCATTAAGCCATTGTTGTCTCTGTTGCTGACTCCAGGCTCTTTCTTGGGTCTTGAGGCTGGCAGGCTTGTGGGGTGCAACACAACAGTAAAGTTTTTTTCCTCCCCAACAGAATTCAATTCAGCAATACTTATTGAAAAGGCATTATGGAAGACACAAAAACAAAATTTATGCCTCCATTAAACTTTTAGTCTCATACTATATTGACATGAAAGATGTACCCATGATCCCTATTGAGTTTGTACCTGTCTTCCCTGGGAATTAGGGCTTCTCTACTCCATGGGAGGACTAGTCAAGAGGGCTTTGGGAAGCATAGTCATGATTAAGACTTCCAGAGTGATGGGATTTAGGACACACTACCCCAAAATATACCACCTTGGGATATTGAATATCTTAAGTTGAAGAAGTTTGAGAAAACAGCAGAAGCAGAAAGATCACTCTGACTCCCACCCACCCTTCTTCACTGAAAGCAGGAGATGAAGCTCTTATGTGAAAGGTACCCTGCCTGTACCAGGAGGAAGGAAGATGTTTCTATCACCAGAGACAGGACATTTGGAGACAATAAATCTGTACAAATAAGCCTTGTTAAACTAATCCTTATCTTTCTAGACACTTCTTCACCACTTACCTCAGCCCAAACGCCACTGTATTGTCAATTCTTGGTTTTTGTTTATTTTTATTGTTTCTCTGTCTAAAAGGTATAAAAGCTTCCTGCTCTGGCCACTTGTTTCGGTCTTTATTCTCTTGTGAAATCTCCCATGCATATGTGAAAATTCAATAAAATATGTATGATTTTCTCCCATGAATCTGTCTTATCTCAATTTAATTCTTAGACCCAAAGAGGGTAGAAGAGAATCTTTCCTTTCCTACAGTTCACTTAGAAAACCCCACTGAATTCTAACTCCCTCTGTGACCAAAACCAATGCAACAGTAAGTATAGTAACAAGAAAAAGAGAATTAAGCAATAATGTACCTAAATAGGTATATTTAAGTATATTTTGTACTGTTTTCACATTGATAGGTTTTTAATTTCTATATTCATAGAGACATGGGATTTTTGGGGCCAAGACAGATTATTATCACCAACTCACAGTAATAATCTCATTGGTTCCTCTTTGTCTCAATCCTCCTTGGAGAGTTGTGACGAGAGCAGAACACCATCCTACACATACCAGGGTCTGCACAGTAGGGAGGAACCCCCAAAAGATATGAATCTCCGAGTTTGTATAAAATTTTACCTCCTGAGGGTGGGAAATAAACTTAATCTCCCTAATGAAAACAAAGTCCCCTTGGGAAGAGAAGGAGAAGGATCCTGATTTGCTACCTTTTGAAATACAAATAAATGTCTCCAGGCGGGAGAGAAGGCAATCATCTCTGAGTTACAGTCTCTGGGAAGTCTCCAAGGCTTGGGTCTCATTCTCTAACCCCCCTTGAAATGTAAACACATGCCTCCAGGGAGATACATCTCTTACTATCTATCCAGTTATCAATTAACTTCTATGTCCTATCTTGTAACCAGTTCCCAGTAAATTTGCCAAGAAGGCCCTAGTCACACAGACACATAAGTATTCACTTCCTGACACACATCTTAAAACAACTCAGTTGTTTTTAAAAAAATGTTTATGGTGTATTCTTCTCCTTGAATTGCCATTTTCATTTTGAAAAGCATTTGAGTATTTAGACTGGAGTCAGAGATCCTGAAATAATTCCATATTATATTTTGGGGGAAGTTTATCAATTTTTAAATCATCTTAATGTCCTCATCTATTCATTTGCAATACCTATACCTTTCACTCCCCAACTCACAGGGCTGTGGAGAAGAGCAGGAAAATAAGGGACACATATTTAGCATTCCTGAAAATAGGCATTTGGTGATATGTAATAAAAGAGCCTCGGTCCTCTAATAACTACAAATAACATTACCTTTTGTGGTAGATTGTATTTTCCAAAACTGTCTGCAATAATATTTCCAGTGTGCACCTCCAGAACCTTGCCACATCTTCATCAAGAGCCAGAGTCTATGTCCCTCCTCTTGAACCTGGGGTGGAGGGGTCTTTGACTAATAGAGTATGATGGGATGATGCTGGGGGACTGCTGGCTCTGTCTCACTTGGAACATGAGCCTTTGGACCCAGAGTCACCCTGTGAGTTGTTCAGCTACCCTGATGCAGCTCTGCTGGAGAGACCATGTGGAGAGACACGCAGAGATGAAGAAACATGCCTAGAGGCCTCTAGAGGTTCCAATCTCCAGCTGTCTGAGTTTTCCCAGCCTACACACCAGACACATGAGGAGCAAGCATTCAGAGCATCCCAGCACCACACATTGTCTGACTGTAACTGCAGGTCACACCCTGAGGGAAACCACCTAACTGAGTCCAGTCAACACCCCAAACCAGGAGAGTTAATAATAAGATGATTGCCATTGTTTTACACTGCTAATCCTTGGGTTGGTTTGTTGCAGAACAATAGATAACCAAAGCTTTAATTGTTCTTTAATTGTTAATCCAGCAAAAACAATCCATAAAAGGATGAGATTAACTACTTGCTGAGGAAATATTAGATACTAGCTCTCATTGTGGGGCAGAGGCGACTTGGGAACACCAAATCCAGTAAAGGCAACATCTCAGGGGGAAGGAGCAAGTGTGACTGTAACCAAGAAAGCTACTTCTGTCAAGGGCAATGTACCAGATCCAAAGAAAGACTGAGGAGAGGGCGCATGGCGTCTACAGAAAAGAGAGCTGCCTACAAGATTTACGGATGCTTATCCCACACTGTTCAACAAACAAAGACATTGATTCTGGTGAATTATGAAAACAGGAATGATTGCCAGGGCTCTTCCTATGACCTGGATCATATGTTGTTTTGGACTAACTTCTCTTCCTTGTGTTGATCCCCTGCCCACGCAGGAAGCTGATATGTATCAGCCTTCCTTGAGATCTGCCCACAGGAGACACTGTTATGATGGGACCGGAGCGCAGGACTGTGCTGACCCATGTGGCAGCTTTAATTCTGTTGGTAAGTGCTGTCGCCTTCATACTTCAATGGCTTATGAGATTAATGTAAGTCGTCTCCTATAACCTTGTGATCTCACAGTGAACTGAAAAGTTGAGTTCCTAGATGTGCAGTGGAAAAGGACCCTAATAACTCTGCAAAGGCCTTGTCACTCTGGCTTCCCTCAGAGCTGGCATTGCAACATAACACTTTAAGTATCCAATTCGTATCTGATCAACGACATTGTTATTTGTAACGGTCATTGTGTATAGGTTTTTGGATGGTGTATGTCTTTATATCTTTTGAGTAAATATCTAGGATTGGGATTACTGGGTGATACGACAGAGAGTTTTAAATACAGTATGCCATTTAATTCTCACCAGCAACCATTTGTGAAAAGTATTATTGTCAATTCCTCTCTAGAGATGAAAGCTAAGACTTACAGAGATTACAGAATTGCCTAAAAGTACGTGGTCAGTGGGGAGAAACCCAGATTGGGCTGCAGAGACTGAGTTCTCAACTGTTACTTCTTCTGTAACTACTACTCACTTATTCCCAGCTATATCTAATCAGTTTGGAAGTTAAAGTAAAAAGTGTGGCCTCATCACCCCTGCGATCAAGTGTGTTCGAGACTTGATTTCAGATGGAGAAACAAAAGGATTAGAGCATGTTACATGGAAAGCCTTTATAGAATCGATTTGGGGAAAATAGGAGTGGATCACAAAGTGGCAAATATATGAAGATGACAATGAGAGTCAATTCAAAACTCAATTTAAAGATGAGTCATGACCTTTACCTTTTTATCCAGTTCAAATAGTATACGATTGTGTCAACCTCCAGCGCTGAAACAGAGCTCTGATCAATGTTTTCTCATCGGCTCCTCTGCTGTTAACGCCAACTAAATATCAGGCTAGCACGAAAGCAAGCGTAAACGGTATATCCCTTCAAGCACATACTCACATTTGCGAATTTCTAACGTTCTTTTTGCACAATAATGAGAGTAATGACTTTAGCATGTGAATAATTAATGTCTTCTATCAACTGCATTTTATATTCAAATATATATTGCTTAGATTTCAAAATGATAGTCATAATATGAACAAAAGAGAAACTGTAGTGAAGATTAACCTCTATAAATGTAGTGTGAAGATTTTGGAGCTCTTCTGTAGAATTGGAAATAATGGAAAATTGACAGTGAAATATAAAAGTAGATTATGAATAGTTAATACCCAATTTTTCTACGGTGAAGGAATTAAAATAACAACGAAGTAGTCACCACAGTGAAAATTTAAGGCAAATTTGTCATCCCCCAGTTCTTAGCACAAGGTCTTGCATTTATTATGAGCTGAATAAACATCTGCCAAGTTGAATTTAATCTTTCCAAGATGAATGTTTATAGGAATGGTGAGATAATAGTGACAGGTACTCTGTATACAGTCTATGGGTTTAGCATTAATAAAGGCAATATATTCTTGTCTTACTAACAAAAACAAAAATGGAATACAAATGTATTATTAGTATGGTAACCGGCTTCCCCAGAGAAGTCCAAACTGAATGGGATTATTGATAATTATGACTGACACTGGCTCACCTAGGACATTTGAACACTAGGGTATTCTTTTCTCATAGGCTTTAGGTAGTAAGGAAATCTCTTATAAAGTCCTTCTGAGGATTACACACAGGAGATTCTAGCAGAACGAAAGTAAATGCAAAGAATCCAGCATCTGGAATCTTCCACCTTGTGAGGCAGAGCTCACCTCCCATTCTAGAAGCTGAAATTGAAAGAAACTCTCCACCTACCGTTCCCTTGCAGTCAGGGCTCAGGATGTGGGCTCTGCTAATCAGATGCTCTGGCCCCATTTTGAACGGGGACCCAGTGAGTTGGAGAAAGAACTCTACAGAATTCACTCCGGCAAGTCTGTGGGCAGAAGCAACAGGACATCCAGCCTCCAGAAGCTGCAGTGGTCAGAGTTCCAATTGTAGCTTCTGACTTGTGTGTCTGCATTATTAACAGTTTATACTCTAGAGTTTATGCTCATTGCTGGGAGCAGCAGTGCCCTCATGGGACTAATTCTGTGGTGTGATCTTGGGTAGTGTTCAAGGATGCTTACCCTTTTAATCTGGAACAAAAAACTTAACTGATATGTCACCATTTTATAAAAACAAGCTGCGAATAGCTAAAACACAAAGAATTCTTGAGGAATAAAGTTAAGTTGGGGCATACTGTTTACTCCAGAGGAAAATAGGATAACTATGATGATCTGGGGCTCAAAGTCTGTGATACAAAAACAGAGAGAGTTTGTTAGTAGTGCAAGAGTGTCATTCCCCCAGTAACGGTAAAATAAGGGCTCTGCATAAGACCTGCATAACACCTGCACAGGTGTTCATAGAAGTAAGTATTTGTGCTGCCAACCTGGATAGTGGTCTCACATTAGGTCAATTGCAATGGATCTGTGGACTACAGCAAGAGTCAATTTCAAAATTTTACTGTTCTGGGTAATATGATTCTTTCATCTTCTTAAATTAAAATTTATTAATTAAATTTAATTTATTAATTAATTTAGTAAATTAAATAAACATTAAAATAAGCATCTCAGGGAAATGTAGTTGTTGCTTCCCCAGCATTCATTCTCTCTGTCTCCTTTCTAATGCGATCCAGAGCTTCCCAGCTTTGCAGATTGGTTGGAATTGATCTCACAGGAGCTCTAGGGATGGGCCATAGTCATGGTGGTCGGGTAGGATGATGATTCAAGCTGTGTCAAAGGGACAGAAAGGAGATGCTTGATGGAGGAGCATCTGGAGAAGAAAATTATTCTCTCTCTCATGACTGCTACCAAAAGATGTTCCCTTCTTCCACTGGTTGTGAATGGGAAGCAGTTATAGCTCCAGCTGGTACTTGTGGCATGGTGCTGTCATGAAGAGTGACAGCTTTCGGGCAATTCTGCCACTTGGGAAGGCAGAGTAGAGAGAAATAAAGTGAGCCCTGTGGTGTCATTAAACAACCAGGCCAAGCTTTTCCCAAGAGGCCATTCAAGCCCTTTGGTAAGCAGCATGGAGTTGCCAGTGACCAAGAGTTATTGGGGGTAATGCCGGTGAGAGACAAAGGTGGAGGGAGCATATTGGACAGTGACGCCTGTGAAAGCAAAGGGAGAGAACTCAGGATCGGGCAGGGGGAGCCCAGACTGTGAGGCAGATTTTATAAAGTATTGGCCAACCTAACAGGGAGATTTAGAGCAAAACTTGCTTATTGGAGGAGTCTCACATTGGGCAGAAACGCCCAGGCCCTGCTAATCCTACTATGCTTACTGACCAGAGCTGTCCAGAAAGAGTGTGGTTCCAGCTCAAGACTGTAGGGAACCCCAGTGCTCAGCAGCTGGTGGCTGTCAGTTTCCTGCACTCCTGACAGGTGACAGTTCATTCTGTTTGGAAGGAAGATCCACGTGGTGTAATTCCTCTAGCTCTGGACTTCTTAAGTTACTTGAACAACTAAATCCCTTTCTTCTTATTGTTGTTATTGCTGTTATTATTATTATTAAAACAATTTGACTTCAGTTCTTTTCTGTTAATTGTAACTAAAGGAATTCCAACTACTATGTGAAGTAATAGTTTTAGATTGGAAAAGATCGTCAGTTCACTTCAACACACATTTAAGGAGCAATGTACTTTATATTCTCTCTTACCTTCAAAAACAAACAAATAAATGAATAAACTCAGTATATATCACACAACTGATATGTAGTTGGTAGATAATAATTAGTAGCTGCTATGATTGATATCCATTACAGTTATATAGCTCGTCAGTGTTTAATAACGGTAATTGAGTTTTTAGTGCCCAAAACTGCTTTTTTTGGCATAGAAGATCATGTTTATAGTTCCTTATGTTTGTGCTAATATTCAATTTATAAAAGGTATAAATTTTATACCTTAGTTTTTATAAGCCTTTATTTATTTTTTTGCGGTACGTGGGCCTCTCACCGTTGTGGCCTCTCCGGTTGCGGAGCACAGGCTCCAGACGCGCAGGCTCAGCGGCCAAGGCTCACGGGGCCCAGCCGCTCCACAGTATGTGGGATCCTCCTGGACCGGGGCACGAACCCGTGTCCCCTGCATTGGCAGGCGGACTCTCAACCACTGCACCACCAGGAAAGCCCTATAATCCTTTATTTTTAACTCACAAATCTTTTTACTATGCTTACAAATGATATTGTGTTATAATTTTAAACACTTAACTTTATTTATTATTTAATTATTGCTCACTTAGCTTATAAATTTGATGGATTAAATCCTTTAAATGGTAACACTATTTAGAAACTTTAGTAACTAAATTTTTTTAGACATTTCACACTATCATTGCCAATTTGATAAACTGATTCTCTCAAATATTTCAAACACCTGATAAGGCAAACTTACAAATTTAACATGCAAGATATTTGTAATCTTTACAAAACTCTTGTAAATTCAGTAAATCAGATTTACAAGTTTAATAAATCAGATTCTCTTATCCATTTCAAACATCTTAAAACAGATAAAGTGGGACTTCCCTGGTGGTGCAGTGGTTGGGAGTCCGCCTGCCAATGCAGGGGACACGGGTTTGAGCCCTGGTCCGGGAGGATCCCACATGCTGTGGAGCAACTGAGCCCGTGCGCCACAGCTGCTGAGCCTTTGCTCTAGAGCCCGCATGCCTGGGGCCTGTGCTCCGCAGCAACAGAGGCCACCGCAATGAGGAGCCCGTGCACAGCAGTGAGGGGTAGCCCCCGCTCGCCACAACTGGAGGGGGTCCGCGCACAGCAGCGAAGACCCAACGCAGCCAAAAATAATAAATAAATAAATTTATATTAAAAAAAACAGATAAAGCATATACAAAGCAGCATAATAACAGTAGACAGCTTACACAAAAAGATGAACTCTATTTGAATTTATACTTTCCAGGAGTTGGGCACTCAGTCACCCAACCAAAGGGATCACCATCGAGAGCCTGCTGTGTGTGACAGAGAAAGACAAATACTGTATGATCTCACGTAAATGTGGGATCTTACCAAATAAAAAAAGCCAAATTTACAGAAACAGAATAGAAGGGTGGTTGCCAGGGGTTGGGGGGGTGGGAGAAATGGGGGAAGATGCTGACCAATGGGTAGAAGCCTTCAGTTATAATATGAATAAGTTCTGGGATCTAATGTACAGTATGATGACTATGATTAATGTGCCGTATTGTATACTCAAAGTTGGCTACAAGAATAGATCTTAAGCGTATACACACACACACACACACACACACACACACACACAAAGGTCACTGTGTGAGGTTATGGATGTGTTAGTTAATCTGACTGTGGTAATCTTTCCACAAAGTTTATGCATACCAAATCATCACATTGTATACTCTAAATATATATTTATATTTTATATTTTTATAAATATAAATATTTATATTTTATTTGTCAATTGTAAAGCTGGAAAAAAAGAGAGAGACTATTGTGCTTGCTGGTTAAAGTGTTAGGACCACAAGAAGGGTACTAGTCCAGGTCCAGGTAAGGAATGTGGCCTGGAACCAGCACCCAGGATGGTGCTACCTGAGCCACATCTTCTGAGTCCCTTCTTACAATCTGGTTTGAGCGGCTTTATCCCTGGCAGACTCCAAGATTGCAATTTTCAACTGGGATAAAATTTAGTTTCATAGTCCAATGTATCGTGTATGTCTTCCGTGTGCCTTTTGAGTTTCATCCTGACCCCAATTTTCAAATTTTTGTTATTTGATTTCCATAGACAGAATTCTGAATCCCTTAGCTAAATCGCAACTTACCTCTGTTGTCTGATTAGACATAAATTCGGCACCCTCTTTATATTTTACATTTTTTGCCTCACCTATCTTTCTTTCAAAGTAATTTATTGACAAACAAAAGATCTCTGTTCTAAAGAGTTACCTTTCTGTTACAGACAGCTAAGACATCTACATAAATCACCCATAAAAAAGGCAAAAATAAGACTGCTGTAAAGCATTATAAGCAAATGTTTATGAGATCTCTGTGGCTTACAGAATTCTCAAACGGCCCCCGTGAACATTGCCCTCAGTCCTACTCATGTTATTATGTTACATTACATGACAAAAAAAGATTTTCCAGATGTAATTAAGGTTACCAATCATTTGACCACAGATAGGGAGGTTATCCAGATGGACCAACCTCATCATAGGACCCCTTTAAAAACAATGAGTTTTCTCTGGCTGGTGGCAGAAAGGGAGTCAGGGAGATTGGAAGCCTGAGAAGGGATGAATGTGAAGGAAGCTGCTGTTGGGATGGAGGAAGCATCAGAGCAAGGACCTGAGAATGGCCTCTAGGAGCTGAGCATGGTCCCTAAGTGACAGCCACCAAGGAAGTGGGGACCTCAGCCCTACAACCACAAGGAACTAAATTCTGCCAACAATCTGAATGAAGAGAGGCTCCATATAAGAGATCAGTTGGACTGACACCTGGATTTCAGCCCTGTGAGAACCTAAGCAGAGCACTCAGTTGAGCCTGCCCAGACTCTGACCCACAGAACTGGAAGCTAATAAGTGGATGATGCTTTACGTCCCTCTCTTCCTGGTAATTTGTTATGCTGCCATAAAAACTAATACAATGACAGAGGTAAAAGTTCTACTCAAGGCCAAAGACTTAATTTTTTAAACTTTTAATATATATGTGTATATGGAGGCATCTTTAATGTAAGGAGGTCTTAGGATATAAGATTGAGTATTTTGAGGGCTTTTCTGGTGGAAGTAGGCAGTGAGACCGGAAGACTCTATTTTGTTGACTTAGGAAGACTCTATTTTGTTGACTCTATTTTGTTGGTTTGGGAATGTGGTGAAATGGTTCATTTGGAGAAAGTTCAAAGGCCCACAGAGTTTTCATCTATTGACCTTGCCAGAAATGTCTATGCCATTTTCTTTTTGGCATAAAGCATTAAAATGAAATGTCTTCTACGCTGGATAACACACTTTGCCATTTATCAGTGAGAAACATTTTAGCTTATATTGTTTATCCAGTTGGCAAGACCTCGCAAGTCTCTGGAGAATGGAGCTCAGGGCAGAAAACTACTGGTCCAGGTGGGGTCCACAGAGAGAGGCCCTGAACCACGCGGTGGGAGGGGGCACACAGCGCGGGGAAGGAAAGTGATGGAGGGGGTTGAGCACGGGTGACTGCGCCGATATTTTGTCCAGAGCTTCTCTGTGCGGGAAGAAACACGATGGCAAATCCTGTCTGCCTTTTATTCCCCTCACGTACAAAGAAATGGAAAGAAAGTTCTAAAACAACCACTTTTATGTTGTGTGTACTTTCTCCCCCTTATCCTTTCTGAGAACTAGTAATGTCCTGGTCCTACAACGTCTTTAATTCATAGCGCACTTTAACTTTTTCAAAGCACAGCCTGTACAAAGATCTTTCATTTCCTGACTGGACATAAGGATGAAGTTTATAGTCTTTTTATTGCTACTATTTTGACATTTTAATATACTTTCCCCCTTATAGCATAGAACACGTCTCCCCTCATAATTGCTTTTATATACTACTTGACTTAAAGATTGTTTCAAACCTTCTTGCTCCTAAATCATTTTTATTTTTAGGCAGTCAGAACAAGGAATAGGTGTTTTTTTTTATAAAGTACCAGCGTGTTCAAGCTGAAGGTATTATTTTTTACTCTTGTCTTTTGTTCGTCCACCTAAAATGATACCAACGGTTTCTAAAGAAATGAGATAAAAGATATTTTGAGTTTTTATCTTTTTTAAGCTCAATCGTTATTATATGTATAAATACATTTAAATAAATATATATATATTTAAATATATATTAAGCCTTCTAGATTAGCTTAGCAGATAATATAATTTTGAGGTACTTTCCTGACATCTTTTTGCATTAGTTGATTTTTTTAAAACCAGGATTTAGACTGGACAGTATGTCTAATGACCTCATCACTGGTATTTTTATAAGTGATAATAGCAATTAACATCTGTGAGATGTACTTAGTGCACCAAGAGTTTTATAGAATCTATAACATGGCAAATTTCTACTCACACTTTTATTCAAGAACATATTATTGTAGATTCTATCTTTTTTTTTTTTTTTTTGGTACGCGGGCCTCTCACTGTTGTGGCCTCTCCCGTTGCGGAGCACAGGCTCCGGACGCGCAGGCTCAGCGGCCATGGCCCACGGGACCAGCCGCTCCGCGGCATGTGGGATCCTCCCAGACCGGGACACGAACCCGTGTCCCTTGCATCGGCAGGCGGACTCTCAACCACTGCGCCACCAGGGAAGCCCTATATCCTATCATTTTTAATGGTGAGAAGATAACTCAATTTTGAAAAATATCTTATTCCCAACTTTTTACCTTATTCATCCACTAAGGTTTTATTTCATAATTTTTAAAATTAAAGGTTCCATCAATTTTTATTTTAACACAGTTTTTGTTATAAAAAGCCTATATCAGAGTAATGATTATAAACTTAAGCTTTTCATAACAGGAATTAAGTCCCTCAACAAGCACTAGATATTCAAAGTGTTGGTACCTCCTTATAGAGACATAATTTCTCAGGTCCATATCTCCTGGCCTCAAGGGCTCAACTTGTGAAAAGATGAAAGGTATGTAAAAAATAATATTTTGACCATGTATTTATTATATTGTCAGTGATTATGTATACACCTTTTTTTTTTTACAAATGCCTGTATTGAAAGACAATATATAAAGAGTTTCATGAATGGAACAAACAAGTTCTCTTAGAATGTAGGAGAAAGAGGATTTGGATGAAGAGGAAAGAGCAGAGTTATTGCCATAAGACAAGTCATGGTGTTTATCCTGACTCTGATCCTTATTAAAGAGACCTTGGACGTATTATTACTTAACATTTCTAGACTTCAGTTTCCTCATCTGTAATAATAATGGTAATAATAATAGTAACTATTATTACTCATGGGGAAGTTAAGATTTAAAGCTCCTGATATATTTTATTTTTTCTTAATTTGTTGTCTGTAATGTCTCCAAAATAAAAATTAATACTTGGGAATTCCCTGGTTGTCCAGTGGTTAGGACTCTGCACTCTTACTGCCGAGGGCCTGGGTTCAATCCCTGGTCAGGGAACTAACATCCCACAAGCAGCGTGGTGTGGCCAAAAAAAAAAAAGTTATACTAAGTTTTCTAATAAAAAGATTCTTGGGCCAAAACATGTGTAGTGCTCTGCTTGGGTTGCCATAACTTAATACCATAGACTGGATGGCTTAAGCAAAAATTTATTTCTTGTAGTTCTGGAGGCTGGAAGTCTGAGATCAGGGTGCCAGAATGGTTGGTATCTGGTGAGGGCTCTCTTCCTGGCTTATAAAAGGCTGCCTCCTCTCTGTGTCCTTACACTGTGGAGAATAAAACCAAGTTCCCTGGTGTCTCTTCTTATAAGGGCACTAATCCCATGGGACCAAGGTTCCACACTCACAACCTCATCTAACCCTGATTACCCCCCTAAGGCCCCCATCTTCAAATACTATCACATTGGCAGTTAAGGATTAAGCATATAAATTTGGGGGGGGGACACAAACATCCAGTCCCTAACAACAGGTTTTTATCCACATATCAAGTAAGGTGGACAACATGACTAGAGAGAGAGTAGCACATGAGGGGGCTTTCCCGAAGGAAACTTTGATGAGACTTATTGATTAGCCATGGGTACATTGATATCTTATAAGCCAAGAATTAAAACACATATATTTCAGTTAAGAATGACTTGGGCTACAAACAACAGATAACCCATCTGATGATATTTTAATCAGTGAAGACATCTGATTATTTTCCATATCAGTGAGTTTGAGGTAGGCAGTTCTAGGTTTGATCTGCTGACTTAGTGACACCACCGGACACTCAGGTTCTTTCCATCCTTTCCCGTAACCATCCTCTGCAGAATCACTTTTATCCTCAAGATCACATAATTGCCACCACATTCTGGGCATAATGTTCTAACAGCAGCATTTGAAGCAAGAAGGAATGGGCAGAAAGCAAAAACCTTTTGCATATTTTATACTGCTGGCAATAAAGGCTTTTCCAGAAACCCATTTTTGGCTCATTAGCTAGATCTGGATCACATGCTTACTTACCCTTAGCTGAAAGAGAATCTGGGAAAGCAAATAATCTCACTTCTTCAGCCTTTATCATGGAAGATGTGTGAGGGAAAATGGGGCTGAGAATAACTGTTGCATTAATGAAATAATAATGTTACCTACTAAGAGGTTCTGGTCACCAAATGTATAGAGGATTTCCCCCCCACTAAGCAGTTCTCTGTGACACTAGCTGGGTGTCCTACAATTCAACTCAATTCTCACACTATCTCCCTAGAGATAGCATCAGACCCCACAGGTTAAGGATTCAGTCCTACAAGACTATCCCCACCCCACTTCAGAGCCAACTGCATGTAGTAGGTCCCCTGTCAGACTTCTGTCCTACTTTGACTACAAAGGACGGTCACACCACCCTTTCCTTGGGTTTGATTAATTTGCTAGAATAGCTCACAGAACTCAGGGAAACATTTACTTATGCTTACCAGTTTATTAAATGATACAATAAAAGATACAGATGAACAGCCAGATGGGAAGATACATAGGGCGAGGTATATGGGAAGGGGCACAGAGCTTCCGTGCCCTCTCTGGGAGCACCACTCTCCAGGAAGTTCCACCTGTTCACCAACCTGGAAGCTCTCTGAAGCCCCTTACTTTTGGAATTTTATGGAGGCTTCATCACGCAGGCATGACCAATCATAAACTCTATTTTCAGTCCTTCTCCTTTCTCGAGAGAATGAGGGGCAGGGCTGAAGATTCCAAGCTTCTAATCATGGCTTGGTATTTCCAGTGACCAGTCCACATCCACTAGCTCACTCATCTCATTAGAGTAAAAGCACCCCTATCACCCAGGTAATCACAAGGGTTTCAGGAGCTCTGTGCCAGGAAATGAGGGCAGAGACCAACATATATATTTTCTATGATCTCAGGCCCACTACATGAGAACAGGACAGAAATTGAGATGATTTTGGAAACTATTGGACATATGACCTACCGCTTCAGACATGGGGGCTAAAGTAGAGGATTTTTTGATGCCTAAAGTTTTGGACATTTTGGTAGCAGCACTTATGGAAATCATAATGTTGCTGGGAGAGTTGAACCCAAACTTTACATACTGTTTTGTCTTGCAGGCCTGTTCTAAGGATAGTGAGACGGTGATATCTTTCATGTGGTCGAGAACCAGGGCTGGAGAGCTTATTCTAGTCTGCAGTCCTCTCCCACTTCCTCACCTTTACAGACCTGCTCAACAGATATCCCTGTATGTTCATAATTACTCCCTACAAGAAATTCTGGAATCTTCTCTTGGAAAATTAACCCAGTGAGGAACAAGATGACAGTTATGTATTAAATTATATGGCATCTCAAAAGATCTCAGAACAGCATTTTTATTCATTTTCTGACTACCTCTGCATAAGAAACATGATTGTAGAAATCTCTTTCACTAAACATAAGGAGAAAAAAAAATCTCACTCTCGGAGCTATAATACTGGGTGGTTATGATTAAAGGAACTACAGGTCAGCTTCCTGGGACTAATGACACCTGTGGAATCGGGAAAGCCTGTCAAGGAGAACAATGGGATATTTGATTCGTGGTTCTGGTGTGCCCTGACCCTGTTGTTTCCTGTTGCTGATAACCATACTCCATATGCAGTTATTTCACTTTTTACGTTGGTAAGTCCAGGATCACTGTACTAGCATTAGCTTAATAGCTATGAGAGCCTTGAATTGAGAGGCTATTTTATTTAAGCAGAAGTCATGGGTCCTCCTCTGTTTTAATTCTGAAGGAGGCTCACGTTTTCTAAGTGAAGTTTGAGTGACAGGAAAGAAGGATGCCATAATACCTCGGTCCTCTGCCCAGCCCTGCCCTGAATCTAGTGTGATTCTGTGATGCTTGGCAGTAGTGGTTCGTTGCTGGACAAAATTTTTCTCTATGTGGGCATTTGTGTACTTTCACAGCCCGAACACATTTACCAAATACCATCACAGGCGGCGTCGTCTGCTTTTCTAGGAAAACATTACTCCAGTATCAAATGGGAGAAACTAGACTCAGCTGTAACGCAAATCGAGACAGTGTAAGATTAGCTGATGCGGGCCTCACAAACACCACAGCAGGGATCAGTGGGGGGAGGTATCCTAGGGTTTTCGCTGTGGCTCCTGAGACAAGTTAGGGAAGACAAGAAGCCGGAAATTCTCACCTGAAAAAGTGCAGAAACGGAACTACTTTATTACATTTGAATGGAACCCAGTAGACTCTCCTCTACCATGTGTATGATTCTATGAATAGCCACAGAATGAGATCATGATTCATCCCTTTGAGGCACTGGTTCTCAAACTTTCATGCACCCCAGATCACTGGAAGGCATGTTAACACACAGATTGTTGGGTCCCCTTCCTGGAGTTTTGCTTCAGGAGGTCTGGATGGGGCCTGAGAATTTTCCTTTCTAACCAGTTCCAGGTCATGCCTATGCTGCTGTTCCAGGGACCACACTTGAGAACCATTTCCTAAAGAAAGGATATGACATCCTGGTTCTACCCATACTACACTTCTTCAGTTGGGTCTCATTTACTAAAGTTAAGCACAGCCTGGATTGCTTTTTCAGACAACAGTGGGTCTAAGTTATTCAAACACTTTAACTGTGAGTCAGCCCTGAGAAAATAGCACCGGCAATGGCATTGGCCATTCTAAAATGTGCCCTTTAAGGAATCCGGCTGAGCAGAGGCATGATGGCTTGATTCCAGAGAGGCTGCAGGTGTGAAGCACGTGCATGTACCTGGTTAGGAGATGGCAGGACTGTCTCACAAATGCCCTACCTGGCTCTGGAGGAGAAAACATTTCCCCCGTGCCCCCCACCCCTCCCCTGAGCGGCAGGGTTTTCCATACATCTTTGTCTGGGGTTTGTAGGAGACGTGGCAGGCTCCTAGGGAGGTGTTGCTCCCTTCCAGCTCTCAGTGGTACAGAAAATTATATTTTTCCACAGGTTAGATTGACTCGACTCGAGGGGGGCTGCATTTGCCCGAGAAGCGCTGTGTCTTCCTGTGGCATGGAAACTGCTCTGCACACCTACCACTGTTCTTTCTTGATAGGGGATTGATTTCCCTCCGAGTGTGTGTGCATGCATGTGTGTTTAAGTAAGACCTCCAACACCTTAATTGCAGGTTTCTTAATAGCACTGTATGAAAACACACATAGCTTACAAGCATTTATATAATCTGGGTCCTTAGAGGATCTCTTACACAGCTTTTTGATCTTTGAGTTTCTTTTTTTCTTTCTCTCATTTAC
Organism: Phocoena phocoena; assembly: GCF_963924675.1. NCBI lineage: Eukaryota > Metazoa > Chordata > Mammalia > Artiodactyla > Phocoenidae > Phocoena > Phocoena phocoena. Next base: position 91,534,598 of record NC_089222.1, on the reverse strand, counting down.
TCTGCTTAACTTAGATGAAATTCATTTTCCATCTGTGCCACAAGTTTCCTGTTCAAATGTCTAAAAATTTCTGGCTGGGAAAAGCATGATGACTGTAGGTTTGGGACTCCGCTGATGTTCTGTACTGGGCAGCATTTCCCTTTCATGTCTGCAGCACTGTGGAGAGAGCACACTCAGGCTCTGAAAATGAAAAGAACTTCCCTGGATGCTGCAGAGATAAAAACCATAGGTTTGTCACGTGGAAGTCAGTGAGTGATCAACTCAGAAACCTTAACTACGAGGGCTTAATTAATCCTCTTCTTGGTCCGTACTTCACCAGCTCACTTCCTCTCCCCCAGGGTCACTCTGGTGCAGTGTGAAGGAGGGCTTGGATGTCTGCCTTTCCCTTAGACTCAGGGAGCTACAGGTGCCTCCTACCGATATAAGTCAAGTTCTTTAATAACCAAGTAGGATCCTACCGTCATCAGGCACGTTGAGTAACACAGAATAGGTGCTTTTAAATGACTTATGAATGAATGAGTAAATGAATATCATTTGTAAGTGTAGCTAAGCCCTTGAACCTAGGAATACACCCAAGCTATTACAACTCATGGGTTAGTGAGTTCCATGAATTTACTTTCGGCCTTGATAAACATTATTTCCTTTTTGTTTTTTTTTGCCTTAAAGTTACCTTTTCCTGAGGATTGCAGAGAGGAAGGAGAGCTTATTCCTAATATTCTGGGAGTTGTTCAAAACAAAGAGAGTCAATGCATGTATTAGTTAACTTTGGCTGTCTAATAAATTACCCTGAAGTTTAGCAGTTTAAAACAACAAACGTTCATTATTGCACAAGGTTTCTGAGGTGTGGTTTTGGCTCAGGGTCTCTCATGTTGCAGTCAAGATGTTCTAGGGCTGCAGTCATCTGAGGGCTTGACTGTGGCTAGAAGATCTGCTTCCAAAATGGCTCCTCACTTGGCTGGTGGCAGGATTCTGGGGTTCCACACCATATGGGCTTCTCTGCAGGGAACCTGAATGTCCTCACATGGCTGCTGGCCTCCCCCAGAGCAAGCAGTCCAAGAGAGTGCAAGCAAGTGAGGAGAAAGCTGCAGTGCCTTTTGTGATCTAAAATTCTAGACTCCGATGTCTCACGCCATCACTTCCACTTGATTTTATTTCTTAGAAGGGGGCCTAAAAGTCCAGCCCACATTCAAGGAGAGGGGAATTAGGCTCCAACTCTTGAAAAGTGTAGCAAAAAATTTGTGTACATATTGTTAAACCACTGCGGTGAACACTAGAATTAGAAGATAGAAGTATTTTTAGCACATTTGGTGCCTGGTAAAATTAAGTAGCAGACTTATAGGACCTCAACTTTTTCTGCAGACACTGAAGGTGTCCTACTGGCAGGGTGGGGTGTTGACACGACATTCTGAAGTTGGAAGGGGCTTGCTGGCACACACAAGTTGTTTATGTGTGTTAAAACATATCTAGACTACACACCTAGTCAATATTTAAATTCCTTCTGCCAGCCTCTGCTTGGACATAGGGAAAGGGAACTTTAAAATATTCGTCTGTTTTGTTTATTCAGTCATTCAGCCTTCACAAAGCACCTACAATATGTCAAACAATCCTAAGCCTTTGGTATACAAAATGAATAAGACATGATTTCTATTTCAGAGAGAGTAAAATCTAATGGGGGAGAAAGTCATGTAAAAAAATCACTAACCAACTAGCATGAGAGGGTGGTAGTACATATTTCATATAGAAGGAGCTATGGCGTTACAGCAGGGGGAGGTGATAACTCTTCCCTGCGTGGTAGCTGGAGTGGGAGAGGGTGGAAGAAGGATTGGAGGAAGTTTGATGGAAAAAGTAACCTTTGAATTAAGCCTTGAAAAATGAGGAAGAGTGCACTAGGGAAAGGAGATGTAAAGAGATTCTAGAAAGAACCAAGGAATGTACAAATGTACAGAGGCAGGAAGCCATGTGGATTCATTCAAGAAACACCAAGTACCATGTTCTGGGTGGAGCAAGCATGGAGGAATAAAACACGGGGCTGAAAAGGCATTTTGTGACCAGTTGTTAAAGGTCTTGTGCATTATGCTATGGAGTGTAATCTTTATTATCAGTCTACAAGTGGGATGCGTCTACCCTAGTGAGTGATCTACTGCACTGAGGAAAGAAAAATGTTATGAACTGAATGTTTGTGTTCCCCCCAGATTCATATGTTGAAACCCTACCCCCAGTATGATGGTATTAGGAGGTGGGGTCTTTGGGAGGTAATTAGGATTAGAAGAGGTCATGAGAGTAGAACCCTCATGAATGAGATTAGTGCCCTTTTAAGAGTCATGAGAAAGCTTGCTTCTGCTCTCTTTCTGTCATGTGAGGATACAATGAGAAATTGGCAACTAGCAAACCAGAAGAGGGCCCACCAAGGACCTCACCATGCTGACACCCAATCTCAGACTTCCAGCCTCCAGAGCTGTAAGAAATAAATGTTTGTTATTTAAGCCACCCAGTGTATGGTATTTTGTCATAGCAGCCTGGACAGACTAAAACAAAAATGTTAGAATTTCTATTGATGCTTATTTATTCTAACAAATAAGAAAGCCTTGCTAACATACACTGTACAAATTGAGAGATAGTATATTAGGCGAAAACACTTCTCATACAGTACATTTACTCCTAAGATAAAATGGACAGAATTTAATGCATGAGTAGTCATAGAGATGATAAGTCTGAAATTCTAAGTTTGAGTGACAAGAAAATAGTAGGTTATGGGGTTCAGGGCAGGCCGTCCCCAAATATACCACTTTGGCATATCAATTATTTTGAATTAAAGTTACTTAGAAAACAGCCAGTACAAGGACACTCTGACCCTTCTTTGTCCCCCTGAAAGCAGGAAATAAATCTCCCATGTGAAAGGTAGCCTCCCTACACCAGAAGGTAGAGAGACATCCTTATCACCAGAGATAGGGATTAGGGCTGAGAAGGTTGTGTAAAGAAACCTTGTTACGTCTTCACTAATTTACTACCCTAAGCCCAATCTTCTTTGTCAATTCCTCACAAATTTATTGTTTCTTGTCTAAAAGGTATAAAAGCTGCCTGCTTTGATTACTCCTTTGAGCCCTATATTTATGAACTCCATATCTACAAAATCAAAAATTATTTTCCCTCCTGTTACTCTACTTTGTGTCAACTTAATTATTAGACCAGCCGAAAGAACCAGGAGGGGTAGGGGGAAATTTTCCCCTCCTGACATAGAACTACCTACTTCAAACTGTTGGGCAGTCTGTACTTTCCATAAAGACATTCAGTAGAGCGGGTGTAAGGGCTAAAGTCTTCCCTGAGTTCCACAGTCCAGTCTGGTGTAGGGCTGAGCTAGCCTAGGGAAGGATCCTTTTTGTAATTCACCCAAGACCCAGTGTATGTCAGCAAGGGCTCTGGCAGTGGGACCGAGAGTGAGGAAGAGTGGGTTAGGGGTGCAGGGAGAACTCGGAGTTTGATTTTAGGCATGTTGTCTTTGTATTTGTGAGGGACATTCAACTGGGAGGTCCAATGGACAACTGAAAATATGGATCTAGAGTTCAGGGGAGAGATGATGGGGAGAGAGGAGGATTTTGGAAAAAAACTAGAGAATAGGTTGTAATTGAAGTCTGGGAGTGGTTAAGATCATGGGTGGGCATGTAGCTTGAGAAGAGGCAAAGATAACCTAACTGAAGGCACAAGTAGAGAGAGAGGAGCCAGCGGAGCGACAAGAAATAATCAGAGAGGCAGAAAGAAAACCTGGGAGCAGGAATCACAGGAGCAGTGGGAGGGGAGAATTTCAATAAAGGAATGGCCAGGGGAGAAAGATCAGGTAAATGAGAAGAAGAAATTCTCTATTAAATTTGGAACTAGGAAATTTTTAATTCCGTCAGAAGGAGTTGTTCATCCGGAGCGATGAGTGCAGACGCTTGATTAAATGATTGAAGATTGAAATGGAGGTGAGAAAATCAAAATTAGAAACGTAAAGTATGAACATTATTAAGAAGTTTGAACCAGAAAGGAAGCGTAGGGATTAAGTCCATATGGACTGTTTCAGTACCTCTTGGAATTTCATTGAATGAGTATCCAGTTCCTCTTAGCCTAATGTTCAAGATGTGTGTCTCTCCTTACGTGTGAATCAGGCCTTCTGCCCACACCGTGCCCAGTGGATTTTCCCTATTCAATTGCTTCACTGCATTTCTTTTTTTTTTTTTTTTTTTTTTTTTGCGTTATGTGGGCCTCTCACTGTTGTGGCCTGTCCCATTGCGGAGCACAGGCTCCGGACGCACAGGCTCAGCGGCCATGGCTCACAGTCCCAGCCGCTCTGCGGCATGTGGGATCTTCCCAGACCGGGGCACGAACCCGTGTCCCCTGCATCGGCAGGCAAACTCTCAACCACTGCGCCACCAGGGAAGCCCCTTCACTGCATTTCTTGATGTCCAATATTGAAGCAATTTTCCAGATGCACACACAACGGGACTTGAGCAAAGGTTGAAGAATATTTTTCATTTTGTTTCTAATTCTCATTCTAATGACAACTAGAGCTTATTTTCCAGCCACACATTTGTGCCACATCTTTGGGATCCTTTATAATGCAAATTCCTTCCTCTCCAGAATTTGCATAAATGTACTTTGCACGTAAAAGACACTGAATATTCATTATTTGGACAGATCATGTCAGAGTTCATAATTTTATAAGTAATTTTTGTTTTCTTTTTTCTTAAAGATGTTTCCTCTTGATTTACCCATCCTGAAGTGCAAATGCCACATTGTATCCCATACAGAGTCAATCGTTTCAGTTAGTATACTATTAAACTACCTAAAAACATTTAAAGTCTTTATGTCCCTGAAAGTATTTGCTTTTGTATTCCCATTTTCTGAGCATTTACAAAATAAGTTAAATGGCACTTTGGCCTGTAGACTTTGCTACTTATGCTTCTTTATCCAGAGAAGTCCTTGTTTGCCTCTAAACTTTGATTTCTGTCTCAAAATCTGTATGTCTTAACAAAACGTCCCCACCCCAATACAGGGTGTGCTGTTTTAAATTATCTTTGAAATAAAACCTGTTGAAGATTTTTAAAATATGGAGATAAAGCAGTTCCCTAACATCTCATATTTTCATGCCCAATACCTCAAAACAGTCTGGCAACTCTATCAGGAACAATTTCCTCTGATAGAAACTGTATTGTTTTATTTGTGATACATGCTGAAATGTTTAGTGATTCTACAGTTTACGGTACTATAATTTTGCTCGGTTTTCCGAGGTCTGTCTGCCAAGGTCCTTATCAACAATGGCAGGATGCCCATTTTGATCAATATGTATACACTCCAGCTATAAATTCCCTCAAAACGCTTGGGTGGGCGCCCATGATTTATTTATTTCTATTTGCCAATTAGGTCTAGAGAGTCATGCTAATAGACCCACTGGAGAAAGACAGAAAGAAACCTGTAAGGAACGGCACCAAAAACGGAGGAGAGCTTAAACAAGCTTTATTTGGGTATGCTCCCGGGCGGGGTTCACTGGTCCGAGAGAAAGGGGCCAGAAAAGTCGCGCCCGGTTGTGGGTGTGAACAAAATTTACAGGGGAAGAAGGGAAAGGGGTGTGGTGAATCCGGGAGGGCGCAGAGTATTCCTTATTTGGCGGTCTTTTCGGGTATCATGGCAACATCTGGTGCCGGTCGCATCAGTCTTGGGACCGTTAGTCCCGCCCCTCGAAAGGCGGGAAGGCTGGGCCGGGTGGAAAGTCCCCAGGTCGGTCCCTGGAACTGGGTGGTCTGGAAAGTCTCCAGGTCAGTTTCAACCTGTGAGTCTGATTGCGTTCCCCTGCCTCGGGCCAGTTGGCCTTACAAAACCTTGAAAGAAAAGAGCTGAACCACAAGAGAGAAACCTTTCTGCTCTCTAAATTTAGAATACATCCATCATTATTTTTGTTTTTTCCTCAATTAACTTTATCCTTCTGAATTCATGTCGTCTCCAAAGAAATTTTATAGCCTGGAGAATTCCTCCGTTAGTCTGGACTTTAAAAGTTCTTGTGAAGTGTATATAGTCCATGTGATCTGGAATCTGAGTGTTCACTATGGTGATGGCGCTCATGGGCGTCAGGAACGATAAAGTCTGTATTTAAGGGTATTTGTGGCTTGCCCCTGACTTGCAATTACCTGCAAAGTGTGGTGGCTGGATTGAAATGTGATTGCAGCAGCACGTTTGGAGAGGTATCCTATTGGCTTCTTGATGATAATTTAACCTAAAGCATGTGTGTGTGTGTGTGTGTGTGTGTGTGTGTGTGTGTGCGCTATGCACTGCCATTTCTTCATTTCTCCTGAACAGTAAGAGGAAAATTCGTGGGAAAATGAACAATTCAAACAATAAATTTCTTCAATATTGGCCTTGCTCAGCCAGCTGAATATTTTCAATAACACAGCAATTGGCTGTCCTGAACCCACCCCTCACGCAAGAGACGCCCAGTACGTGGAGAACCTGCTGAGTCTGCAGGTGACCATGACAACAGAAGGCCGTGACCAAGGTGGCCGGTCTCAGGAGAGCCTTGTCGTCCACGGGGCTTAGCGTCTGTCAGGAGTTGCTGATGCGTCAACCATTTTGTACTCATTTGTCTCTGGTGAGCGAGGCAGGAGCTGTTACCTTTTCATACTCTTAAAAAAAACAAACAAAAGCGTCCTGCGCAGCTTGGACAGCTAAGCGAGTTTACCCGCACCACTGACAGCTGAAATCCTGATGTTGCACCTACACAGAGCTGGCTGTGAACAAAGCAGTACACGACACAGGCCGGGAGGTGCCCACGGCTGCGCAAAGGGCAAGGTGAAGATAACCGCAGTGAAAACTCACGCAAAGATATAAACCTCACTCCTAAGAGGCTTTATCTTCTTGAATGGAGCAGTAGAAAGATTATGGCCATGGTTCTCTGTTTGATATATCACTTGAACAGTTTTCATTATTTTAGTTCCCTTTAGAATAGAAATTAAGTAAAATGTCTGTCAGTAACAGTTCACACGTTACAAAGAAATTTTCTCTTAGGTTTTATACGTTTTTCATGTTGTAAAACCAATATTTAATCACTGTAGAAAAACTAGAAAGCAGGAATAAGCCAAGTAAAACAATATAAATATCTAACAGTTTTATTGCCCTTATGACCTGCTAGGCACTGTTTTAGATGATTTCATATGTTAGGTCATTTAATTCTCAAAGCGACCTTCTGGAAGGTAGGTTTTTACCTAGCTCCATTCTAGAGTTAAGGAAATTGAGGCACAGAGAGGTTAAACAACGTTCCCCGAGTCCCGAAACAGCCTGGCTCCAATGTCTATGCTCATTGCCACCTGCTGTGCCTCTCTCTGTGACTACCCACAATGCCCCCACCCACAGATCACTTACTGTTAACCTTAGAGTACAGCATTCCAGACTTTTTTCTATTAATATAAAAAAGTATATGTGATTCACTAGTATATCATATATAAATATATTTTCTATGTATATCATACTTATGTTCTACTAGGACTCAAAATAGGCATTTTAATTTTTTTCCAATCTTACGAATGAAGAAACAAGCTTGGAGGGGCTGAGTAATTTGCCCCAAATCTCACAACTTTGGTGGAAGGCAAACCTTTGCCCAGGTATGCTACCTCCATCAAAGGGATTCTTTTTTTTTTTTTTTTTTTTTTGCGGTACGTGGGCCTCTCACTGCTGTGGCCTCTCCCGTTGCGGAGCATAGGCTCTGGACATGCAGGCTCCGCGGCCATGGCTCACGGGCCCAGCCGCTCCGCGGCATGTGGGATCTTCCCGGACCGGGGCACGAATCCGTGTCCCCTGCATCGGCAGGCGGACTCTCAACCACTGCGCCACCAGGGAAACCCAAAGGGATTCTTTTTTCTGCGCTAAGCTGCCTCACTGCCTTTCAGTTTTGATTTTGATGAGAGCACACTATATGTTGCTGTCTGACATGTCTCTGGGTGGAAGGTGTTTAGGTGGTGTCGTGCGTGGTCTCAATGCCCCACCCAGATCCACCCTGACAGCTGGACACCTATCCCCTAAGTGCCGCAGTGCTGGCTGATGACCACGGCTAGCTGTCCTCTTCTCTAGAGAATTGCCTTCGGTTACATCACTCATCTCAGGATCTGCATCTAGGAAACATGACTCAGGACAGGGAGGAAACCTCTGGTGTTGACCACATATTTGACCACATAAACACCCTCCCCAGAACAAAAATCAGCACCCCCCCGAGGCAAAAGCTGCCTTTTGGAGCTCTGCAAACATTTTTATAATTTTTAGCCATAAAATTGGCCTTGAATAAGTAGGGACATTTTCTTCCAAAAAGTCCAGTGACTATTTTTTCAGTTTTTTATTAAAATGTTAAGGTGGCTTATATGGACCAAAGAAAGCCCTAAAAACCATTTGAAACACATTTAATTCAGGGTCATTTCTCATGTTTCCATATTTTCAGGATTTAATGCTTTTCCATTTCAAATCAATTACTTTCTATTCATTCTTTAAGCACACATATTTCGGAGGTGTAACAGAAGAATAGCTATGAATAACCACCCTGCCTCCTTCTTTAATTTCACATCTGCCTTCCATCTTTTTTGCTGAAAATTTCCTTTTTCCCATCACCATAATTTCACAGTTAGCTTTCTCTTACCAACTTGTATATCCAACTGGTAAGGCGCTCCCTGTTGCAGCTGTCACACTGGGTCCTCTCTTCCGATACAACGCTTTCACTTCTGCCCAACTTTCCTCCTTTGAAGCCATAAATAGGTACAAAATTCAAAATTTTGATTCTTGAATGTAGTTACTATCATCATTTCATGACCTGGGAATGTTTGAGCAATACTGTAGTTTTTCAGAAGTGGAGATTCCATCAGCATGCAATGTAATGATGTTTGAATTTTCTTGTATTTCTTTTTCCATCCCCATCCTGGCTGACACATCACTTTTTTTTTTTTTTGAATTTTATTTTATTTATTTTTTTATACAGCAGGTTCTCATTAGTTATCCATTTTATACATATTGGTGTATATATGTCACATCTCTTTTTGTTTATATTATTGCAGGAGCCTCTGAGCTGAGCTGCCTGCCTCCCTTCCCACTCCCAACAATCCATCCTCTTTAGGCTGTTAATCTTCCTAAGCCTCATTCTCATCATGGCACGAACATGCTCAAGAACTCTCCCTTGGCTCCCACTGCTTATGGAAGACCACCTGAGTAGTCTTTAGACCAATCCAGCAGCGCCCTAACATTTGTAGTGCTGGAATAAGAGAACAAATAAGATCTCTGGTTTACCTGCCTTCTCTTCTCAACTTATCCCACCACAAGGAGCCAAGGAGGCATGTGGGCGAACACCCAGGCTACAACCAAATTTATCTATAACCCTCCAGCCTCCACTTGCAAATGGTCACTTCTTGGCCACTCTTGGATCTAGGGGTGTCCATTAAAGGATATTGATTAAATTAAAATTATAGAATACACACAATTTGTTGAATGTCTTTCAGGTCTCTTTTCACCTACAATTTCTTCCTCTATCTCCTTTTTATTCCTTGCAATTCTTTTTTGGAAAGGCAACTGGAGTTCTTGTCTCATAGGATTTCTCAGTTTGGCCTTAGCTGAGTAATTCCCCATGACATCATTTAACATGTGGCTCTGTCCCTTGTATATCCTGTCATTCGTGAGGATGAAAACTTGCTCAGAGTCAAGTTTAATGTTTTTGGCAAAACTACTCCACTAGCAAACTCCCCACATTTCAGTGGTTTACTAGGGCTGATACTATTTCTTGCTCACAGGGTTTGCAGGTCAGCTCTTCTCTCCTCCAGGCTGTGGGTTGTGTTCAGGTCTTCTCTCCATGTCTTCTCACTCTGACACTCAGGGTGAGGAAGCAGCCACCACCTGGTGCTTGCCATTTCCACGAAGCTCAAGGTAAGAAGGGCCAAACCATGCAGATGCATTTGCTTCTGTTTGGAGGTGGTGTATGTCAGGTTTGCTCACATTCCATTATTCAAAGGCAGTCTCATGACCAAGTTCAAAGTCACTGGGGCATGCCAGGAGATCAGGACAATCTTGGAGAGGAGACGAATGATTATGAACAAATAGATGTTAAATAGTTTGTTTTGTTTGTTTATTGGTGATGTTAGAGTCCTTAAATATAAAGCCTACAAAATGGTGCTATTCTAATCCTACTGTTTTCTTCTATCTGGAGTTAGAACTTAATATAAAAAGAAAAACTTCTCCTCATTAGCTATTTATCTTAAGGTACCATTTGTAAAGGAAAGGCAAAGTGAATACTTGAGGTTTTCTCTTTAATTTGCTTATTTCCACAATACAGTTTGTTACCTACTGTCTTTCAAAGTGACTTGTGGGTACTTTGAAGCTGGAGGGGTAACACTGTGAACTCATGGATTGACACATTTCAATCTATTGAAGTTGTCCTTATTAAATGATCACATCATTGACCCACAGGAGCCTATTCTAGTTCCTGAGTCCTTTGGATGTGACCCTGGGGTTTGTGCACACTTTCTCTGCTTTCTGGTATAAGAGATTGCTCATTTTCTGCCCCAGACTTGGAATCTAACATTTCTCCAAGAAACTCTAGTTTTTCTTAGTGGAAAATGGTATTTAAGCCTATAATCTTGGCACTAGAAGTGTTCTTTGCTACTGGGTTAGTCATTGTTTCTAGTCCTTTTCAGTGTACAGAGTTTTAAAAAATGTGTTTTGGTTTTAGATAAAAATACATTGTGAGTTCATATCAATACTTCCAATTTAAATTCAGGGTTCTTGCAATCTCTCACATACCCAGATCTGATCCTGATTCAAACAGTTAAAATATGACAACCATGAAAAAGTAAACACTGAAAGCAATTTGATGATATTAAGGAATTATTACTATTTTTTAGGTGTGTTAATGTTATTGTAATTATACTTCTAAAAGAATGCCTATGTCTTCTAGAGAGACATACATACTGAAATATTTATATATGAAATTCCATGTTACAGGGAATTTGCTTCAGGAAAATCCAAGAGGGGTGGGAGAAGTGGACAGTGTATGGATGAAAGAAAACTGGTCATGAGTTGTTAATTATTATATCAGGGTGATGAGTACATGGAGGTTCAGTATTCTGGACTCTCTCTTTTTTTCGGTACGTGGGCCTCTCACTGTTGTGGCCTCTCCCGTTGCGGAGCACAGGCTCCGGATGCGCAGGCTCAGCGGCCATGGCTCACGGGCCCAGCCGCTCCGCGGCATGTGGGATCTTCCCGGACCGGGTCACGAACCCACGTCCCCTGCATCGGCAGGCGGACTCTCAACCACTGTGCCACCAGGGAAGCCCTGGACTCTATACTTTTATATGTTAAAAAAAATTTTTTTTTTTGCTTGGTAAATGGGTATCCATGGGTGCCAGTAAATATATTAGGTTTGTTTTGTTTGTTGGTTGGTTTAGATTTCCAATATCTAACATAAATAAATTTGCTTTTGTGCCTTTTTTTGTAAAAAATAAATATAAAATATATGTTTAAAATTTTTAATAATACACTTTTTAAAAGATGCATTAGAAGAATATTTAATGACATGAGACAATGTTCACATTATATAATTAAGTGAAAAGGTAAGTATGCTACTTTTATAAAATAAACCTGTGTTTGTAGAAGGAAAAAAAAGTGTGTGTATATATATATATATATATATATGAACTACAAGGACTGACCCTAAGTGATGGATGGTCCTCTCTCTGTTACAGATTATTTTCATTTTCGACTTTGTGTTTTTCTGTCTAATTTTCAATACAAACATATACTATTTTCATAATCAGACAATAAGATAAATGTTATTGACTAAGTGACTTTAAAACAATGAATACTTCTCTACTTCCTTGTTTGTATGCTTTTATGATAATGGCATCTCCCATTTTCAAGCTATTACCAAATGCTGTGAGACTGTAGCTGCCTAAAAGCCTGTGCACTCTCCTCTCCTCCTGTCATCTTCCCCCAAGCTGCATCTCACCTGCCTCTGGTGGTCTTCATCTTTATTCCACTGCTGGATGTCCAGAGCCATAAAAATCAGGACCTTAACTCACAGTGGGAAAGAAGGCAACTTTACTTCTCCCTGCTCATTGTTTCTTTTCTGTTCCTTGTCTGGCTAAATTTTTTAGACTTTATCTTTTAGAGTAATTTTAGAGCAGCAAAGTTGAGAGGGAGGTACAGAGATTTCCCATATACCTCCTGCCCCATACATACATAACCTCCCCATTATCAACATCCGCCATCGGAGTGGTGCATTTGTTACAACTGATGAACCTACGATGACACGTCATTATCATCCAAAGTCCATGGTTTATCTTAAGGTTCATTTTTGGTATTGTACCTTCTATGGGCTTGGATAAAGGTATAGTTACAGGTATCCATCATTATGGTATCATACCGAGTATTTTCACTGCCTTAAAAATCCTTTATGCTTTTCCTATTCTTCCCCCCACACCCTATCCCAAACCCTTAGTAACCACGGATCTTTTTACTGTCTCCATAGTTTTGCCTTTTGCAGAATATCATGTAGTTGAAATCATACAGAATATAGCCTTTTCACTTATTTCACTTAGTAACTTCGCGTTTAACTTTCCTCTGTGTCTTTTCATGGCTTGATAAACACATTTCTTTTTAGCACTGAATATTATTCCATTGTCTGTCTTGATTTTTTTCAACTCTAGTTTTCTTATGTATATCTTATAAGTTTATTAATAGTTTAATAAGAGTACATGGCATATATAGAGCTTTTCCTAAGTGCCAGGCATTTTGCTAGTTGGTTGACATACATTAACTTATTTAGTCCTCAAAACAGCCTTAGGATTTATGAATGAATTCTAATCCTTACAACTCTGCAACATAGCAATTTCTATCCGTGCTGAATGGGCACAGCTCAGAGAGAGCTTATGAAACTTGTCCGGCCACACTTCACAGAGGCAGAGTTGGTTCAAATTCATGTCTGTCTGGGTCCAAAGTCCATGTTTTCTCTACTATTCCCTGCTGCCTTCTTTTAAAAAGAAGGAAAGAAACTTCTCAAATTACCCTAAAGCAGAGACCTGCAAAGACTTAGAGAGGATTGTATTGTATTTGTTTAATTATTCCGTGTTCTATATGTATTTCATATTAGCCCTATAAACTTGCTCTTTTGTCATTGGCTTCATTCTAAAAAAAGGTAGAATTCAAAATGCACAATAATAAAATCTCATGTTAAACAGTCTTATTTAGGAAGGACATAGAGAACCAACAGTCTAGGGGTGCTCTGTGCAGAAGGGAGAAGAGCCCCAGGGCCAGAGGGGCATCAACAGGGAGGAAAGAATCACACCCCAGCAAGAAAGGAAACCCAGGGAGACCTGGCAGTGCCTGTCTCAGGGCTTCTAAAAGTAAGCAAAGGAACTGAAGTACATGCTTTTCAAGGCAATGTCTGTACATCAACTTTGACAACCTGAGCAACGTCATCTTTGGTACAGTGTTGCTTAATGAAAACACATTCTTCCATGGTGTAAAAAATTAGAAAGTCCCTAAAACATAGAGTATGCCTTTAGAAATTAAAACCGAAACCAGACAGTATTTCTCACGGAGGGCTGTCTGCCAATAAATTGAGAGTATCATCACTGTTTCCCAAGTCACCCTTTGTGGATGATTTATCCCCTGCCCCCATCTGATATCTGATGGCCCATTACTGCCAGGGCCCCAGCATTGTAGTTACACCCAAGGCCAGCCCCTCTGCAGCCCTCACGCCTGGATGGGTGGAGCCTGCTGGGGAGAAGGACTTAGCTCCTTATCACATCATCCCTCTCCCTCCTTTACAGACTAATTCGGTGCTCTTGGGACACTGTTGCCAAACTGTGTCGAGAGGGAATCTGACAAACCATGGGACTGTTGCCTTTCCTAGGAAGACACTTGCATTTTTATAGGAGTCTTAGGGAGAAAATGTCTTAAACTGGAGGAAGGGATTTAATCATGGAGATTTCAGACTTTGGGAGAAGCTAAAACAGGTGATGTTTGGGGGTAGATAGAGCCTCATGCCCCCAGGAAATCACACTGTATATGAAACACAGATGGACATGAACTCTTCAAACAGTAACAGTTTGGGGCAGTGCCGTCTGTGGACATTTTTATTACACTGAAAGAGCACTTCCAATTGAAGAAATCCCACCACCATGGGCCAGCTTGGAGACAAAGGCAGTCCAGAGTTTCATAACTCCTTTTGTGCAACTCGTATTCCAAATATCAATTTGTCAACTGTGGAAAATAGAACCATATCCTGGTGTTCTAGGCCTAAAACATAGAAATATAAAGTTTGTTTCTCCTCCTCCCTGAAAGTCTCCTTCCCTGATGGACACAGACATCTTTACCCCCAGTGAGTGGTCACGGAGTTCCCTTCCTTTTCCCATTTCCTTTGTTCATTTGCATGGAGCTTGACTATTACTATTCCTCCTGGAAATGCAAAATCTCTTTGTTCTTTTTATTATCTCTTCCTGAGACATCTTCCCGTCTCTACTCTGCTCAAGATGATTCATTGCTTGAACACATTTCTGTGCATTTCTCCTCTAGCCTAGAGCCACTAGCCTTCCAGGAAGCTAAATTCTTAAGCAATATTGAAAACAGGCTGAAGAAGAGGGATCTAGCATCTCTGTCAAATATTTGGGAGGCAAGGATTTTTCTAACAGGAAACATCAGAGGCACATCAAGGATATAATCCTATAATCCAAGGAATGTCGAGGATTGCTGACAAACGCCAGAAGCTAGAAGAGGTGAGGAAGGATTCTCCTGTACAGGTTACAGAGGGAGCAGGACCCTGCCAACACCTTGATTTGGGGTTTGTAGTCTCCAGAACTGTATGACAGTAAACGTCTGCTGTTGGAAGCCAATCAGTTTGTGGTACTCTGTTATGGCGGCCCTAGCAAACGGACATGCTCTCCCCACCCATCCCCTCCCCCAATCTCAAGGTGCAGGCAGTCACCTCTTCTACTCCTGCCTGATGCCAGCCCTGCTGGTGACTCAGCACTGTAGCTCATCTTTATTGCCACCTCATTCCCTGGTCTGGCCTCTTGTGGAGCGTGGAGTCCATGACCTCGGGTTGCCTCCTGATCTTTCAGAGAAAGATAAACACAAAGTGACCTATCTGGCCACCTTTAGGATTAAACCAAGGGCCCATCAGCTGTGAAGAGAATCAGAAGAGAAACCAAATAAAGTTCTGACTTTGATCTTAAATTGTTTCTCTGGAGCTAGAGAAAATGGACTATTTGACTAGAGGCAGGGCCCAGCCAGGGTGTCACATGGGTGCAGATTCCCTGTGCTCTGAATCTTCGTTATGCTGGAGTCTGCATTTCCTCCACGGATGCCTGGAATTTGTCATAGAGGTCCCTGACTTTCTGTGCAGGCAGAGGGAGAAATGAAAAGGGAGTGGTACAAAGATTACATCAGGGCTCTCCTTAACCTTTTCCATGTCCAAGCAAACTAAACAATGTCAGAGAGGAGAGATGATCACGCAGTGATTATTCCAGAATGTCTGTGGTCTGTCGCATCTCACTTCACTCTCTGACACCCTTACTCTTGGTGTACGTAGCTGTACAGTGTCCTGGAAATAATAAGTCATGAAAACTATCATTTGTCAAGTGCCATACACTGTACGTCTATTATATCATATCCTTATAGTAACTATACAAGGCACACACAATCCCTGTTTTACAGATTAGGCTCAGAGAGACTACAGAATTAGCTCAAGACACAGAACCGAGGGTGGCTGAACCAGAAACCAAGGCCAGACAGGATGTCTTCCCACTAGACGGCACCACCTGTCCACAAAGACAAACATACCTTCGGCCAACCTTGGGCAGTAGAGTTCTCTGGCAGTCACTTTGTTCTTGAGTTAGGAGAGCTACCTGGCCACTTAGCCCTTTCTTTATATCTCTCATGACCATTCTCAGTAGTCTCTGCCTTTTTTTTTTTTTTTAAAGAAATGTGTACATAGAAGGAAATAAAGTAAATAAAATAAAACTCTACCAAGCAGGTAGAGCAAAAAGTTCCCTGATCGCTTCATGGTTTTGCGATAGTTGCACTTCGTTAAAACCCAATTTGCATTTTATTTTGAAAGCCTTTGTTACACCTGTGTTACCGTGTGTTCCACCTCTCCACACCCACTACCCAAAGCCTTTCTGTAGATCAATAAATACAATGCCCTGAATTTAGAAAAGCAAAAAAGTGGAAAAGATCCAAGTCCCACAATGTATCCAGGTGCTCTTCACTTCTTTAAATGCTTGACATCCTCCAGTTAAGGAGAAAGTTTGTCTCACTCCTAAATTTCTGAAAGTTATTTGATCAACATTTTAGGCTTCTGCATATGTATTCCTAACCTGTGAGCCTATTTAGCAATTAAGCATAATTGTGAATTTTGGTTTTAGATAAAATAGAGAAGGTCAAAGCAAGGGGATTAGATAAACATGGTTATTTAATTTTACAAGTGGGTACTTAAGACTTCTCATATGAAGGTTACTTGGAGAGATGGCACTGATAGGTGGTTCTCTGTCCCCCTGGAGGCTGTAACTCACAAAAATGACCCTTTATTGTTGCGTAAGATTTAAGCTAGTCATGAAATAGAGCAGTGGTCAGGAAACTTCTTCTGTAAAGGGCCAGAGAAATATTTCTTTAGGCTTTGTAACTACTCAGCTCTGCCATCTGAGCGTGAGAGTAGGCGTAAACAA
The DNA here is from genome assembly GCF_963924675.1 of Phocoena phocoena. Taxonomy (NCBI): domain Eukaryota; kingdom Metazoa; phylum Chordata; class Mammalia; order Artiodactyla; family Phocoenidae; genus Phocoena; species Phocoena phocoena. The sequence goes on along the minus strand of NC_089222.1, from coordinate 91,517,883 downwards.
TGCACAAAGAATGAGTGGCTGTGCGCCAATAAAACTTTATTTACAAAAGCAGTCACTGGCTTGGGTTTGGCCTGTGGGCTATAGTTTTATGACCACTGATACACAGCAACCAGAGGAAAAAGTTATTTCAACATTGGAATGGTTGACTGAGGTGCTCCATTGCAGGTTTTTAAACAGAACTGGCAGTCACTTGTTTATGTTGACCTACATACATTATTTCCTCCACTTGGTACCGCTGTTGAAACTTTGCTTTAGAGGGTGCTCCGTATCACATACACTATATAGTTCCTAATGGACACGCAGAATCTTATACTCAATGTTGTCACAGGGTTACAATTACTGTAACCTCTTCCCTATGAACCTATTCAAGCACCATTCAAGCATGTAGAGAAATGTTTCTCTACATGTCTTGCCCTGTGTCCTCTAAACAAAAGATGGCATCTGTGGGGAGTGGGGGACACGTGTAAGGGATCCAGCAGTGACAGAGTGTGGAAAGATCTGAGTCTTGCAAGCACCTGGGTAGGAGAAAAGGCAAATTAACTAATACATCAGATCTTTTCTCCTAGATATATCTTGTTATTCCAGAAGAGAAATGCTTGAAAAAACACAACGATGGGGACATATCAGATGGACACAGGAGCTAACTGAAAGACTACCGATAAAACAATTTGAGCAACAAAATGAATAATATAGTATTGGAATATAATCCAAAGTTGAAAATGTATGCTAATGAGTTTATACTGATATAAACAAATGCTTGAGTGAGTAAATAAATGGGGCCAATAGGCAAATCTCCCATACAGAAGTATTCCAAGTAATTTATTCAGATATTTTACCTCAGGAAAGTGGAATATTACTCCCCAACCCTTAAGTGGGGGCTATGCATGGTGACTTTCTTCCACAAAATATATTATGGGAGGTAGAAAAAAAAAACTGTACAATGGAGAACCTGACAATCATAACCTTGGCCATGTGATCAAGGTTAACATCAACAGTTATCAGTTGTGTTGGTAGCATGTGCCCTTGATATGACTGAGGTGATAAGAGTGACACTTTCCCTCTGTGATCTTTTCCCACAAAAACTCACAACCCCAGTCTAACCATGTGAAAGATACCAGATAAACTCTAGTTAAGGAACATTCTATAAAACAGCTAACCAATATTCTACCAAACTGTCAAGATCATCAAAATCAAGGAAAGCCTGAGAAATGAACAGTCTAGAGGAGCCTAAGGAAACGTGATAACTATGTTTAATGTAGTATCCTAGGTGGGATCCTGTGGGGATAAAGGACCTTAGGTGAAAAGAAAGGAAATCAGAATATAATATGAACTTTAGTTAATAATACTATATCAATATTGGGTTATTAGTGGTAACAAATAAATCGTTCTAAAGGAAGATGTTAGCAGTAGAGAAAACTGGGTGTGTGGTATGTGGGAACTCTTTTGTTCTATGCAACTTCTCTGTAAATCAAAAAACTATTATAAAAAAGTTTATTTTTAAAAAATGGGCAACAGATTTGAACAGATACTTCACCAAAGAAGACACACAAATGGCTAATAAGCACATGAAAAGATGCTCGACATCACTAGTCATCAGGAAATGCAAATTAAACCACAGTGGGATACCACTATGCAGCTGCTAGAATGGCTGAAATTATAAAGACTGACAAAAAGAAGTGTTGGCAATGATATGGAGGAACTGGAATTTTTATACACTTCCAATGAGAATGCAAAAAATGGTACAACTACGTTGGAAAACAGTTTGGCAGTTTTATAAATTGATATGTACACTATCATATGACCAAATCATTCCACTCCTAGGTATTTTACCCAAGAGAGATGAGCACATATATCCACATAAAGACTTGTACATAAATGTTTATAGCAGCTTTATTTGTAATAACCCCAAACTGGAAACAATACAAATATCTATTAACAAGTGAAAGGATAAGCCTATTTTGATATATCCACATAATGGAATGTTACAAATGAAAAGAAACAAACTACAGCAATACCATGGATGAATCTCAAAGACATTGTGCTTAGCCAGACACAAGAAAGTACATGCTGTATATAGCACTTACATGAAATTATAGCAAATCTCAAGGGATAGAAAGCAGACCATCAGTTGCCTAAGACAGGGGAGCAGGAATTGACTTTGAAGGGCAAGAGAGGACTTCTTGGACAGATGAAATGTTCTGTATTTTGACTGTGGTGATTACATGGGTGTTTGCCTTTGTTAATACTCACCTGACTGTATATTTACAATGGGGAAGTTTATCTTACATAAATATACTTAAAACATTTTTTTTAATTGAGAAAGTCCTGGCCAGGATTCTCAGGATGGCTCTCTGAGATCCTTCAGGGATGACAAATTGTCTTCCTGACTCCATGGCCTTTCTACCCCATCCCATCCCATTCCCAGGTAGCAAGGTAGCTATTTGACATGTGCCCCTTAAAGATGGAAGTGTCCTGCTCAGGAAATCAGGTGATTTCAGAAGGCAGAATGATCAATGGGATAATCAATACTAGTAGGACTCAAAGAGATCTTGGGGTGTGCCTGGAAGAGAGAGGAGAAAAGAGACACACCTTTTCCAGTTGTCAATGACTCACCTCAGAGGGCACAGAAGAAGATCTCAAGGTCTAACCTGAGCGCAGAGATTAGCAGACAGGTAGGAGGTGTAGAGCTTCCTGAGTGTGCCAAAACGATACACAGCTGCCCCTACATGGTGAGGGGGTGCTCTGTGAGGGGGCTAGTGCGGAACAAAATATGGTCTCAGGAAACCATGCATCTGGCTTTCACCGAGACTCCATAGCAGTAGATGTCATGGAAATAAGGTGGCCCCAGGTCAAGACCAGGTCTTCCTCCCACTACTGATGCTCTTGGGCAGGCACAAGAAGAGGATTTCTCTCCCCTGCTCTGTTTAGAGTTGGTGAAGGTAGAGTAGACAGTGTCACTATGAATAGTGACAGCTAATAATATTGAATTTTGACAGAATTGTCAACAAAGAGAGCCTAAGACTCTAATAACTAGATTGGATTATAAATATCAGGGGACTAGACTAAGATTTAAACAAGAATAGGCCAAAAATATGTATGTTCTGTGTAGATTGGAAAATCAAAGCTTTGAGAATATAGCAGCAATTTAAAAAATATTTGCATTTGTACACCTCAGTCTGTTATGTTTATATATGAATAATATTTTTATAATATACTGTTTTGTAACTTGCTATTTTCACTGGGCTACATATCAGGAACATTTTTCCATGACAGTATATAGTCTTCTATGACATAATTTTAAATGTCTATGCAGCTTTCCATCATTTAAACATACATATTTTACTTAACTAGTAACTTATTGTTGGACATTAAGGCTCTTCCAGTTTTTCAATGTTATAAATAAATTTGATAAATCATCTTAGATGTATATCTTTTCACACATCTCTAATTCTTTCTATAAGATAAATTCACAGTTAAGGGATGGCTGAGATATAGGGTAATTCAAATTTTAAGGTTTTTAACACTCTTTAGAATGTTTGTAGCAGTCTTTGGTGGGACTAATGGTGGACTCTGGGAGGGCTCATGCCAAGGAGTACTTCCCAGAACTTCTGCTGGCAGTGTCCTTGTCCCTGCGGTGAGCCACAGCCACACCCCCTCTGCAGGAGACCATCCAACACTAGCAGCCGTGTGGCTGACAGTGTCTTGGTGGACTGGATGGGTGTCAGTCCTGAGCCTCTGAGGTGGGAGAGCCAAGTTCAGGACATTGGTCCACCAGAGACCACCCAGCCCCACGTAATATCAATCAGCCAGAGACCTCCCAGAGATCCCCATCTCAATGCTAAGACCCAGCTCCACTCAATGACCAGCAAGCTCCAGTGCTGGACACCCCAAGCCAAACAACTAGCAAGACAGGAACACAACCCCACCCATTAGCAGAGAGGCTGCCTAAAATCATAATAAGTTCATAGACGCCCCAAAACACACCACTGGACATGGTCCTGCCCACCAGAAAGACAAGATCCAGCCTCATTCACCAGAACACAGGCACCAGTCCCCTCCACCAGGGAGCCTACACAACCCACTGAACCAACCTTACCCACGGGAGGCAGACACCAAAAACAACGGGAACTATGAACCTGCAGCCTGCGAAAAGGAGACCCAAAAACAGTAAGTTAAGCAAAATGAGAAGACAGACAAACACAGCGCAGATGAAGGAGCAAGGTAAAAACCCACCAGACCAAAAAAATGGACAGGAAATAGGCGGTCTATCTGAAAAAGAATTCAGAGTAATGATAGTAAAGATGATCCAAAATCTTGGAAACAGAATGGAGAAAATACAAGAAAGATTTAACATGGACCTAGAAGAACTAAAGAGCAAACAATGATGAACAACACAATAAATGAAATTAAAATTCTCCACAAGGAATCAAGAGCAGAATAACTGAGGCAGCACAGATAAGTGACCTGGAAGGTAAAATAGTGGAAATAACTATTGCAGAGCAGAATAAAGAAAAAAGAATGAAAAGAATTGAGGACAGTCTCAGAGATCTCTGGGACAACATTAAATGCACCAACATTCGAATTACAGGGGTCCCAGAAGAAGAGAAAAAGAAATGGACTGAGAAAATATTTGAAGAGCTTATAGTTGAAAACTTCCCTAATATGGGAAAGGAAATAGTCAAGTCCAGGAAGCACAGAGAGTCCCATACAGGATAAATCCAAGGAAAAACACGCCAAGACACATATTAACCAAACTATCAAAAATTAAATACAAGGAAAAAGTATTAAAAGCAGCAAGGGAAAAGCAACAAATAACATACAAGGGAATCCTTAAAAGGTTAACAGCTGATCTTTCAGCAGAAACTCTGCAAGCCAGAAGGGAATGGCAGGACATATTTAAAGTGATGAAAGGGAAAAACTTACAACCAAGATTACTCTACCTGGCAAGGACCTCATTCAGATTCAACAGAGAAATTAAAACCTTTACAGACAAGCAAAAGCTAAGAGAACTCAGACCACCACACCAGCTTTACAACAAATGCTAAAGGAACTTCTCTAGGCAGGAAACACAAGAGAAGGAAAAGACCTACAATAACAAACCCAAAATAATAAGAAAGAGAAAGATTTTTGCACTACACCGGAGAGCGGGAGCCGCGGAGCCAACGCGCTGCCCTGCATCACTGCCGCGCCCACCCCGGCCCCGCCCTGCCCCGCCCCGCCCCGCCCCGCCCCGTCCCACGGCTACGCAATGAGCCTGAGCCCGAGTCGGCCCGCCTGGGAGTGAGCGCGGTGCGGAGGGCACGTTGCGTAGCTGCTCCTGCGCACAGCCCGGCCGGCGGCCCACACCGGCAGGAGTGAGCGCCGGTCCGCACCCGACCGGCGCCGGAGCCGAGTGGAGCCGGAAGCGCAGGCCACGCAGGGACCCAACTGAAACAAAGTGTCGGCCACCAGCTGCGTGGCGCCTCAACGGCCTTGCCCCACGCCCCCAGCTCCACCGCCCACCATGGCCTCCGAGGAGCTGTACGAGGTTGAAAGAATCGTTGACAAAAGGAAGAACAAAAAAGGGAAGATGTCGGGAGCCATATAAGAAGTGCCTTTGAGTCTCAGCACGGACGAGACCCATAGTGCCTAGCAAAGCTGGTACTATCAGGTACAAATATGGAGAAGCAAAGCTCTCCTCTGTGTGGTTCCCCTTGTTTTCCCCTGGTTTGGCTTAAAGTGATTTTTATAGGATTACTATTAATGTTAGGAAATATCCCCAGTGCCGACGGAGGGTTTAAGGAAAAACCCCAACTTAGGGTAAAACCAAAAAAGACTCCGGCTCCCCCAATGACTACACCCGAAATCCCCACTCCCAGGCCAGGACATTGGGTGCAGGGAAACACAACAGGAGCATTTGTGTGGCAAGAGCTTACGTTAGAAGAAAAGCTAGATGAACTATGGCCCCCCTGGGGAGTAATAGATATGCTGGGAAATATTTGGGTAAGGTGGCGAGGAGGACTTATGCTACGTTGGGTGTATTCAAAGCTGGATGAAGTAGGCTACATGGCAAGCTTATACAAGTTACATTGCTCTTTGTGCAGAAATGCTTATAAAGGACAAATTATATATTGTAAGTATTTTGCAAAGGAATTTGCTAATAGGTTTAAGGTAGAATGTCCACCCCCAAAGCCTCCCAAATAATTATAAGGAAAAATGTGCGATGTCTGAAGGATAACGGTGAACGTGTAAAGCCTGTGGGAGAGAATTTTTATTACTGTATGGGTTTGTAATTGTTAAGAGAAGAATATGCTTAAGTTTTGGGAAGAATGTATTTAAGTTTTGGGTTTGTAATTGTTAAGAGAAGAATGTACTTAAGTTTTGGGTTTGTAATTGTTAAGAGAAGAATGTACTTAAGTTTTGGGTTTATAATTGTTAAGAGAAGAATGTGCTTAAGTTTTGGGTTTGTAATTGATAAGAGAAGAATGTGCTTAAGTTTTGGGTTTGTAATTGTTAAGAGAAGAATGTACTTAAGTTTTGGGTTTGTAATTGTTAAGAGAAGAATGTGCTTAAGTTTGTACCTTGATTAATGGCCTGATTGAATAGAATGTGCAAATACAAGAACATCTGCTTTTAAGAAAGGTGAAGAAACCGCAAACAGAATTCCAGACCTAGATGTGACCAAGATATACCTAACCACAGGGGATGAAAGAGACCACAGGAGATAAGAGGATTACCTGATCATAAAACCTGCCTAACCTGCTGATATAATCTTTTGATGTAAATGACCTTTGGTTTTACTGTTGTGTACCTTTATTTTGTGGCTTTGGTATGAGAACTAGAATGTTAAGATTGAAAGTGAGATTGCCTCACAGTATAAAAAGCTTCGAAATTGTAACAATAAATTGGCAGATCCTCGCATCCTCTGAGGTGTCTTGCGTTCTGTCCACGCCGACTCCGTCTCCCCTTTGGGTGAAACCTGTCCGGCTGGGGCTGGTCCCCGGCAGGAAGACAGAATATTTGGTCCAGTGGAAGGGCTACGACAGTGAGGACGACACCTGGGAACCAGAGCAGAACCTGGTAAACTGCAAGGAGTACATCCACGACTTCAACAGGCACCACACCGAGAAGCAGAGGGAGGGCCCCTTCACCAGGGCCAACCGGGCCTCCCCGAACAACGCTAGGAAGCAGATTTCCAGGTCCACCAACAGCAGCTTTTCCAAGGCCTCTCCTGAATCGCTAGTGGTTGGCAAAGAGCACGAGCCCAAGGCCAGCCCGCTGTTTGCTGCCAGCCAGAAGTTCAGGAAGGACCCAGCCCCGTCCCTCTTGAACCAGAAGAACACGGACCTGGCCAAGTCAGGTATAAAGATCCTCGTGCCCAAGAGCCCCATCAAGAGCAGGAGCGCAGTGGATGGCTTTCAGAGTGAGAGCCCCGAGAAACTGGACCCCGTCGAACAGGGGCAGGATGACACGGTGGTGCCGGAGGTGGCAGCCAAAAAGCCGGTAGGAGCTCTGCTGGGCCCCGTTGCCGAGCGTGGGCAGATGGGGAGCCGGCCCCTGATACACCCGCTGGTGCCGCAGGTGTCCGGCCCTGTGACCGCGGCTATGGCCACGGGGCTAGCCGTGAACGGGAAAGGTTCCTCCCCATTCATGGACGTGCTGATGGCCAACGGGATGACCAGCCTGCAGATGTCAGTCACCGGCGTGACGGCCGGGAAGAGGAAATTCATCGATGACAGACAAAACCAGCCCTTCGACAAGCGGCTGCGTTTCAGCGTGAGGCAGACGGAAAGCGCCTACAGGTACAGGGACATCGTCGTCCGGAAGCAGGACGGCTTCACCCACATCCTGCTGTCCACGAAGTCATCCGAGAACAACTCTCTGAACCCAGAGGTGATGAAGGAAGTGCAGAGCGCCCTGAACACGGCCGCTGCTGACGACAGCAAGCTGGTGCTGTTCAGCGCCGTGGGCAGCGTCTTCTGCTGCGGCCTTGACTTCATCTACTCCATCCGGCGCCTGACCAACGACTGGAAGAGAGAGAGCACGAAGATGGCCAAGGCCATCAGAAACTTTGTGAATACTTTCATTCAGTTTAAGAAGCTTATTATTGTAGCCGTAAACGGCCCAGCCATTGGACTAGGAGCGTCCATCCTGCCTCTCTGTGACGTAGTTTGGGCCAATGAGAAGGCTTGGTTCCAAACACCCTACACTGCCTTCGGACAGAGTCCAGATGGCTGTTCCACCGTGATGTTTCCCAAGATTATGGGAGGAGCATGTGCAAATGAAATGCTGCTCAGCGGACGGAAGCTGACGGCGCAGGAGGCGTGCGGCAAGGGCCTGGTCTCCCAGGTGTTCTCCTCCGGGACCTTCACCCAGGAAGTCATGGTCCACATTAAGGAGCTCGCCTCCTGTAACCCGGTCGTGCTCGAGGAATCCAAGGCCCTGGTGCGCTGCAACATGAAGCTGGAGCTGGAGCAGGCCAACGAGCGGGAGTGCGAGGTGCTGAAGAAGATCTGGGGCTCGGCCCAGGGCATGGACTCCATGTTCAAGTACCTGCAGAGGAAGATCGACGAGTTCTGACGGCCAGGCTGCCCCAGACAACCCTGTAGTTGCATCGCGCAGGCCGGCTGGGACTCCCTGGGGTGCGGACCCACCCTCACAGCCTGAAACAGGTTCATGTGGAGCTCACTCTTGGAAGCAGGACTTGAAACAGCCAAGCTATTTATTACCAAGGAGTTTTTAAGTACTGTAACTTTAAAATAAATACTACAAAGCTTGTCCAAACGTCATTATTTTATACTTAATACACACACAGGTATAAATGTATAATTGTGAGCTATGGGCTGCTCTTTAAGGCTCTACTTTTTGTTACCTTTGGCTAGTACTGTATAAAAAAGAAGTGTGTTTTCCTGGTTTGGGTGTCAGAAAAGTCTGGAATAATGTTTGTTTTCCTTGTTTTTTCCTTCTAGAAAACAGAATCTAAAGAGGTGTTAGTCCGCCCCCCCACCCACCCCAAATAGAAATATGGAAAGATCTGAGGCATGCCCTTGTCTCCAGGAAGGTACAAAACGTCAGAGATGGAAACTTCTCAATCGAAAGGAACACTTATTCTTTTAGGATAAGTATTTCTGATTAAACACCCACTGCTGAATATACCCCCAGACTAAAACACACCTAGGATTAATGCTGAGAAATCAGTTGATTCTGCCTTCTTTCTTAAATATGTCCGATTCTTACCCAGTTAACAGGAAGAAACCACTCTCTCTAGGGGAAAGCTTGTTTTGCAGTGTTAGCAAATCACTGAATAGCTAAGTATGATCTCTAAGTTATAGGGGTTTATAATTAGTTTTTCTGACCCATTTGAAAAAATAACTATGTAAGTGCTTCTTGTTACTGGGTGAGAACTACTTTACATACAGTTTTGGTTTTCTATTTGCAGATATGATTGATGTATTACACCAAAAATAAAGTATTTTTATGTTTATAAAGTGTAATTTTTCGGTTCACTTAGAATATATTTTATTTAATAAGTTAAAATTCTTTTGGCACACTATTAAATGCAGAAACTCCTTTTTAAGATAAAAAACTACCTTATATTGACGTTTAATATTCTTGGTCTCTGCTTTCATGTCTACACAATATACCAAGTACAGGATTCTGTCTGAGAGTGCCCTGTGTAAATAGATGTCCGCATTCCTGCCAGGAGTGGGGACTGATTCCTGATTCCAAACACCTATCATTCGGTAGGCTTCTGAGCTTGCAATCATATTGAATGTATGAAGAATGAAATAAAATCAAAGCCTTATTTTTGTACAGTTTTGAAGTTTATACTTAGAACCGACCACCTCCTGGCCTTGTGGAGAGCTGTACAGAGTGTAAATCTGCCTTTACCATGGATTGGCTGGTGCAGTATTTTTGCATCTGTGGGACCTACTTTTTTGGTTCAGTAGTTTGAACTATATATAAACTGTACAATCTGTAAAGTTTTTATAGAATAAATATTCAGCTGTGAAAACTGGTTAAATAAAACTAATATTTCTTAACACACACACACACACAATAAGAAAATGGTAACAGGAACATGCATATCGATAATTACCTTAAATGTAAATAGATTAACTGCTCCAAACAAAAGACACAGACTGGCTGAATGGATACAAAAAGAAGACCTGTATATGTGCTGTCTACAAGAGACCCACTTCAGACCTAGGGACACATACAGACTGAAAGTGAGGGGATGGAAAAAGATATTCCATGCAAATGGAAACCAAAAGAAAGCTGGAGTAGCAATTCTCATATGAGACAAAATAGACGTTAAAATAAAGACTATTACAAGACACAAAGAAGGACACTACATAATGATCAAGGGATCAATCCAGGAAGAAGATTTAACAATTGTAAATATTTAAGCACCCAACATAGGAGCACCTCAATACATAAGGCAAATGCTAACAACCAAAAAAGGGGAAATGGACAATAACACAATAATAGGGGACTTTAGCACCCCACTTTCACCAATCAGAAAGGTGATTTGGGAAGGGTGATTTGTGTTTCCTTGTGATAAGGAAACACAAGCTTTAAATGACACATTAAGCAAGATGGACTTAATTGATATTTACAGGACATTCCATCCAAAAACAACAGAATACACTTTCTTCTCAAGGATGCATGGAACATTCTACAGGATAGATCATATCTTGGGTCACAAATCAAGCCTCGGTAAATTTAAGAAAATTGAAATTATATCAAGTATATTTTCCAAACACAACGCTATAAGACTAGATATCAATTACAGGAAAAAAAAACTGAAAAATACAAACACATGGAGGCTAAACAATACACTACTAAATAACCAAGAGATCACTGAAGAAATCAAAGAGGAAATAAAAAATACCTAGAAACAAATCACAATGAAAACATGATGACCCAAAACCTATGGGATGCAGCAAAAGCAGTTCTAAGAGGGAAGTTTATAGCAATACTATCCTACCTTAAGAAAAAAGAAAAACCTCAAATAAACAACCTAACCTTACACTTAAAGCAATTAGAGAAAGAAGAACAAAAAAAAATCCCAAAGTTAGCAGAAGGAAAGAAATCATAAAGATCAGATCAGAAATAAATGAAAAAGAAATGAAGGAAACAATAGCAAATATCAATAAAACTAAAATCTGGTCCTTTCAGAAGATAAACAAAATTGATAAACCATTAACCAGACTCATCAAGAAAAAAAGGGAGAAGACTCAAATCAATAGAATTAGAATTGCAAAAGGAGAAGTAACAACTGACAATGCAGAAATACAAAGGATCATGAGAGCTTACTACAAGCAACTATATGCCAATAAAATGGACAATCCAGAAGAAATGGACAAATTCTTAGAAGAGCACAACCTTCTGAGACTGAACCTGGAAGAAATAGAAAATATAAACAGACCAATCACAAGCACTGAAATTGAAACTGTGATTAAAAATCTTCCAACAAAAAAAAAATCCCAGGACCAAATGGCTTCACAGGCGAATTCTAACATTTAGACGAGAGCTAACACCTATCCTTCTCAAACTCTTCCAAAATATAACAGAGGGAGGAAAACTCCCAAACTCATTCTACGAGGTCACCATCACCCTGATACCAAAACCAGACAAAGATGTCACAAAAAAAAACTACAGACCAATATCACTGATGAACATACATGCAAAAATCCTCAACAAAATCCTGGCAAACAGAATCCAACAGCATATTAAAGGGATCATACACCATGATCAGGTGGGGTTTATTCCAGGAGTGCAAGGATTCTTCAATATACGCAAATCGGCGTCTGGGAAGATGGTGCAAGAGTAAGACGCGGAGATCACCTTCCTCCCCACAGATACACCAGAAATACATCTACACGTGGAACAACTCCTACAGAACACCTACTGAGGGCTGGCAGAAGGCCTCAGACCTGCCAAAAGGCAAGAAACTCTCCACGTACCTGGGTAGGGCAAAAGAAAAAACAGAGACAAAAGAATAGGGACGGCACCTGCACCAGTGGGAGGGAGCTGTGAAGGAGGAAAAGTTTCCACACACTAGGAAGCCCCTTCGCGGGCGGAGACTTTGGGAGGCGGAGGGGGGAGCTTCGCAGCCGCGGAGGAGTGCACAGCAACAGGGGTGCGGAGGGCAAAGCAGGGAGATTCCTGCACAGAGGATCGGTGCCGACCGGCACTCACCAGCCCGAGAGGCTTGTCTGCTCACCCGCCGGGGCGGGCGGGGCTGCGAGCTGAGGCTCGGGTTTCGGTTTCGGTCGGAGCGCAGGGAGAGGAATGGGGTTGGTGGCTTGAACATAGCCTGAAGTGGTTAGTGCACCACGGCTAGCCGGGAGGGAGTCCGGGGAAAAGTCTGCACCTGTCGAAGAGGCAAGAGACTTTTTCTTCCCTCTTTGTTTCCTGGTGCGCGAGGAGAGGGGTTTAAGAGCGCTGCTTAAAGGAACTCCAGAGACGGGCGCGAGCCGCGGCTAAAAGCACGAACCCCAGAGACGGGCGCAAGCCGCGGCTAAAAGCGCGAACCCCAGAGACGGGCGCAAGCCGCGGCTAAAAGCGCGGACCCCAGAGACAGGCGGAAGATGCTAAGGCTGCTGCTGCCGCCACCAAGGGGCCTGTGTGCGAGCACAGGTCACTCTCCACAGCCCTCTTCCGCGGAGCCTGTGCAGCCCGCCACTGCCAGGTTCCCGGGATCCAGGGACAACTTCCCCGGGAGAACGCACGGCGGGCCTCAGGCTGATGCAGCGTCACGCCGGCCTCTGCCGCCGCAGGCCCGCCCCGCACACAGTGCCCCTCCCCGCCCCCCACGGCCTGAGTGCGCCAGAGCCCCCGAATCAGCGGCTCCTTTAACCCCGTCCTGTCTGAGCAAAAAACAGACGCCCTCCAGGGACCTACACGCAGAGGCAGGGCCAAATCCAAAGCTGAGCCCCTGTGAGCTGTGAGAACAAAGAAGAGAAAGGGAAATCTCTCCCAGCAGCCTCAGAAACAGCGGATTAAAGCTCCACAATCAACTTGATGTACCCTGCATCTGTGGAATACATGAATAGACAGCGAGTCATCCCAAACTGAGGAGGTGGGCTTCGAGAGCAAGATCTATGATTTTTTCCCCTTTTCCTCTTTTTGTGAATGTGTATGCTTCTGTGTGAGATCTTGTCTGTATAGTTTTGCTTCCACCATTTGTCCTAGGGTTCTATCCGTCCATGTTTCTTTTTTAAATTTTTTTTCTTAATAATTAATTTTAATAACTTTTTTATACTTTACCTTCGTTCTTTCTTTCTTTCTTTCCTTCCTTCCTTCCCTCCTTTAGACAACGAATCATCCCAAATTGAGGAGGTGGTCTCTGAGAGCAAGATTTTTGATTTTTTTCCCCTTTACCTCTTTTTGTGAGGGTGTATGTGTATGCTTCTGTGTAAGATTTTGTCTGCATAGCTTTGCTTCCAACATTTGTCCTAAGGTTCTATCCGTCCCCCCCGTTTTTTTTCTAAATAATTATTTTTTAATTCAATAACTTTATTATACTTTATTTTATTTAACTGTATCTTCTTTCTTTCTGACTTTTTTCCTTCCTTCCCTCCTTCCTTCTTTCCTTCCTCCCTCCCTCCCTCCTTTCTTTCCTTCTTTCTTTCTTTGCTTCTTTCTTTCCTTCTTCCTTCCTTCCCTGCTTTCTTTCTTTCTTTCTTCATACTTCTACTAATTCTCTCTACTTTTTCTCCCTTTTATTCTGAGCCGTGTGGATGAAAGGCTCTTGGTGCTCCAGCCAGGTGTCACGGCTCTGCCTCTGAGGTAGGAAAGCCAACTTCAGGACACTGGTCAACAAGAGACCTCCCAGCTCCACATAATATCAAACGGCGAAAATCTCCCAGAGACCTCCATCTTAACACCAGCACCCAGCTTCACTCAACAACCAGCAAGCTACAGTGCTGGACAACCTATGCCAAACAACTAGCAAAACAGGAACACAACCCCACCCATTAGCAGAGAAGCTGCCTAAAATCATAATAAGGCCACAGACACCCCAAAACACACCACCAGACATGAACTTGCCCACTAGAGAGACAAGATCCAGCCTCATCCACCACAACGCAGGCACTAGTCCCCTACACCAGGAACCCTACACAACCCACTGAACCAACCTTAGCCACTGGAGACAGACATGAAAAACAGCGGGAACTATGAACCTGCAGCCTGCAAAAAGGAGACCCCAAACACAGTAAGATAAGCAAAATGAGAAGACAGAAAAACACACAGCAGATAAAGGAGCCAGATAAAAATACACCAGACCTAACAAATGAAGAGGAAATAGGCGGTCTACCTGAAAAAGAATTCAGAATAATGATAGTAAGGATGATCCGAAATCTTGGAAGTAGAATGGACAAAATGCAAGAAACAGTTAACAAGGACCTAGAAGAAATAAAGATGAAACAAGCAACGATGAACAACACAATAAATGAAATTAAGAGTACTCTAGATGGGATCAATAGCAGAATAGCTGAGGCAGAAGAATGGATAAGTGACCTGGAAGATAAAATAGTGGAAATAACTACTGCAGAGCAGAATAAAGAAAAAAGAATGAAAAGAACTGAGGACAGTCTCAGAGACCTCTGGGACAACATTAAACGCACCAACATTCGAATTATAGGGGTTCCAGAAGAAGAAGAGGCAAAGAAAGGGACTGAGAAAATATTTGAAGAGATTATAGTTGAAAACTTCCTTAATATGTGAAAGGAAATAGTTAATCAAGTCCAGGAAGCACAGAGAGTCCCATACAGGATAAATCCAAGGTGAAATATGCCAAGACACATATTAATCAAATTGTCAAAAGTTAAATACAAAGAAAGCATATTAAAAGCAGCAAGGGAAAAACAACAAATAACACACAAGGGAATCCCCATAAGGTTAACAGCTGATCTCTCAGCAGAAACCCTACAAGCCAGAAGGGAGTAGCAGGACATACCGAAAGTGATGAAGGAGAAAAACCTGCAACCAAGACTACTCTACCCAGCAAGGATCTCATTCAGATTTGATGGAGAAATTAAAACCTTTACAGACAAACAAAAGCTGAGAGAGTTCAGCACCACCAAACCAGCTTTACAACAAATGCTAAAGAAACTTCTCTAGACAAGAAACACAGGAGAAGGAAAAGACCTATAAAAACGAACCCAAAACAATTTAGAAAATGGGAATAGGAACATACATATCGATAATTACCTTAAATGTAAATGGACTAAATGCTCCCATCAAAAGACACAGATTGGCTGAATGGATACAAAAACAAGACCCTTATATATGCTGTCTACAAGAGACCCACTTCAGACCTAGAGACACATACAGACTGAAAGTAAGGGTATGGAAAAAGATATTCCATGCAAATGGAAACCAAAAGAAAGCTGGAGTAGCAATTCTCATATCAGACAAAATAGACTTTAAAATAAGGACTATTAGAAGAGACAAAGAAGGCCACTACATAATGATCAAGGGATTGATCCAAGAAGAAGATATAACAATTGTAAATATTTATGCATCCAACATAAGAGCACCTCAGTACATAAGGCAAATACTAACAGTCATAAAAGGGGAAATCGACAGTAACACAATCATAGTAGGGGACTTTAACACCCCACTTTCACCCATGGACAGATCATCCAAAATGACAATAAATAAGGAAACACAAGCTTTAAATTATACATTAAACAAGATGGACTTAATTGATGTTTATAGGACACTCCATCCAAAAACAACAGAATACACATTTTTCTCAAGTGCTCATGGAACAGTCTCCAGGATAGATCATATCTTGGGTCACAAATCAAGCCTTGGTAAATTTAAGAAAATCGAAATTGTATCAAGTATCTTCTCCAACCACAACGCCATGAGACTAGATATCAATTACAGGAAAAGATCTGTAAAAAATACATACACATGGAAGCTAAACAATACACTACTTAATAATGAAGTGATCACTGAAGAAATCAAAGAGGACATAAAAATATACCTAGAAACAAATGACTATGGAGACATGACGGCCCAAAACCTATGGGATGCAGCAAAAGCCGTTCTAAGGGGGAAGTTTATAGCAATAGAAGCCCACCTTAAGAAGCAGGAAACATCTCGAATAAACAACCTAACCTTGCACCTCAAGCAATTAGAGAAAGAAGAACAAAAACCCCAAAGCTAGCAGAAGGAAAGAAATCATAAAAATCAGATCAGAAATAAATGAAAAAGAAATGAAGGAAACAATAGCAAAGATCAATAAAACTAAAAGCTGGTTCTTTGAGAAGATAAACAAAATAGATAGACCACTAGCCAGACTCATCAAGCAAAAAAGGGAGAAGACTCAAATCAATAGAATTAGAAATGAAAAAGGAGAAGTAACAACTGACACTGCAGAAATAAAAAAGATCATGAGAGATTACTACAAGCAACTCTATGCCAATAAAATGGACAATCTGGAAGAAATGGACAAATTCTTAGAAATGCACAACCTGCCAAGACTGCATCAGGAAGAAATAGAAAATATGAACAGACCAATCACAAGCACTGAAATTGAAACTGTGATTAAAAATCTTCCAACAAACAAAAGCCCAGGACCAGATGGCTTCACAGGCGAATTCTATCAAACATTTAGAGAAGAGCTAACACCTATCCTTCTCAAACTCTTCCAAAATATAGCAGAGGGAGGAACACTCCCAAATTCCTTCTACGAGGCCACCATCACCTTGATACCAAAACCAGACAAGGATGTCACAAAGAAAGAAAAGTACAGGCCAATATCACTGATGAACATAGATGCAAAAATCCTCAACAAAATACTAGCGAACAGAATCCAACAGCACATTAAAAGGATCATACACCATGATAAAGTGGGGGTTATTCTTGGAATGCAAGGATTCTTCAATATACACAAATCAATCAATGTGATAAACCATATTAACAAACTGAAGGAGAAAAACCATATGATCATCTCAATAGATGCAGAGAAAACTTTCAACAAAATTCAACACCCATTTATGATAAAAACCCTGCAGTAAGTAGGCATAGAGGGAACTTTCCTCAACATAATAAAGGCGATATATGACAAACCCACAGCCAACATCATCCTCAATGGTGAAAAACTGAAAGCATTTCCACTAAGATCAGGAACAAGACAAGATTGCCCACTCTCACCACTCTCATTCAACATGGTTTTGGAAGTTTTAGCCACAGCAATCAGAGAAGAAAAAGAAATAAAAGGAATCCAAATCGGAAAACAAGAATTAAAGCTGTCACTGTTTGCAGAGGACATGATACTATACATAGAGAATCCTAAAGATGCTACCAGAAAACTACTAGAGCTAATCAATGAATTTGGTAAAGTAGCAGGATACAAAATTAATGCAGAGAAAACTCTGGCATTCCTATATACTAACGATGAAAAATCTGAAAGTGAAATTAAGGAAACACTCCCATTTACCATTGCAACAAAAAGGATAAAATATCTAGGAATAAACCTACCTAAGGAGACAAAAGACCTATATGAAGAAAATTATAAGACACTGTTGAAAGAAATTAAAGATGATACAAATAGATGGAGAGATATACCATGTTCTTGGATTGGAAGAGTCAACATTGTGAAAATGACTCTACTACCCAAAGCAATCTACAGATTCAATGCAATCCCTATCAAACTACCACTGGCATTTTTCACAGAAGTAGAACAAAAAATTTCGCAATTTGTATGGAAACACAAAAGACCCCGAATAGCCAAAGCAACCTTGAGAACGAAAAATGGAGCTGGAGGAATCAGGCTCCCTGACTTCAGACTATACTACAAAGCTACAGTAATGAAGACAGTCTGGTACTGGCACAAAAACAGAAAGATAGATCAATGGAACAGGATAGAAAGCCCAGAGATAAACCCACGCACATATGGACACCTTATCTTTGATAAAGGTGGCAGGAATATACAGTGGAGAAAGGACAGCCTCTTCAATAAGTGGTGCTGGGAAAACTGGACAGGTACATGTAAAAGTATGAGATTAGATCACTCCCTAACACCATACACAAAAATAAGTTCAAAATGGATTAAAGACCTAAATGTAAGACCAGAAACTATCAAACTCTTAGAGGAAAACATAGGCAGAACACTCTATGACATAAATCACAGCAAGATCCTTACTGACCCACCTCCTAGAGTAATGGAAATAAAAACAAAAATAAACAAATGGGACCTAATGAAACTTCAAAGCTTTTGCACAGCAAAGGAAACCATAACCAAGACCAAAAGACAACCCTCAGAATGGGAGAAAATATTTGCAATTGAAGCAACTGACAAAGGATTAACCTCCAAAATTTACAAGCAGCTCATGCAGCTCAATAACAAAAAAACAAACAACCCAATCCAAAAATGGGCAGAAGACCTAAATAGACATTTCTCCAAAGAAGATATACAGAATGCCAACAAACACATGAAAGAATGCTCAACATCATTAATCATTAGAGAAATGCAAATCAAAACTACAATGAGATATCATCTCAAACCAGTCAGAATGGTCATCATCAAAAAATCTAGAAACAATAAATGCTGGAGAGGGTGTGGAGAAAAGGGAACACTCTTGCACTGCTGGTGGGAATGTGAATTGGTTCAGCCAGTACGGAGAACAGTATGGAGGTTCCTTAAAAAACTACAAATAGAACTACCATATGACCCAGAAATCCCACTACTGGGCATATACCCTGAGAAAACCAAAATTCAAAAAGGGTCATGTACCAAAATGTTCATTGCAGCTCTATTTACAATAGCCCAGAGATGGAAACAACCTAAGTGCCCATCATTGGATGAATGGATAAAGAAGATGTGGTACATATATACAATGGAATATTACTCAGCCATAAAAAGAAATGAAACTGAGCTATTTGTAATGAGGTGGATAGACCTAGAGTCTGTCATACAGAGTGAAGTAAGTCAGAAAGAAAAAGACAAATACCGTATGCTAACACATATGTATGGAATTTAAGAAGAAAAAAAATGTCATGAAGAACCTAGGGGTAAGACAGGAATAAAGACACAGACCTACTGGAGAACGGAGTGGAGGATATGGGGAGAGGGAAGGATGAGCTGTGACAGGGCAAGAGAGAGTCATGGACATATACACACTAACAAACGTAAGGTAGATAGCTGGTGGGAAGCAGCCGCATGGCACAGGGATATTGGCTTGGTGCTTTGTGACTGCCTGGAGGGATGGGATGGGGAGGGTGGGAGGGAGGGAGACGCAAGAGGGAAGAGATATGGGAACGTGTGTATGTGTGTGACTGATTCACTTTGTTATAAAGCAGAAACTAACACACCATTGTAAAGCAATTATACCCCAATAAAGATGTTAAAAATATATATATGCGAATCAATCAATGTGATACACCATATTAACAAATTGGAAGATAAAATCCATATGGTCATCTCAATAGATGCAGAAAAAGCTTTCAACAAACTTCAACACCCATTTATGATAAAAATCCTCCAGAAAATAGGCATAGAGGGAACTTATTTCAACATAATAAAGGCCATATGTGGCAAACCCACAGCCAACATCATTCTCAATGGTGAAAAACTGAAACCATTTCCTCTAAGATCGGGAACAAGACAAGGTAGTCCACTCTCACCACTATTATTTAACACAGTTTTGGAAGTTTTAGCCACAGCAATCAGAGAAGAAAAAGAAATAAAAGCAATCCAAATCGGAAAAGAAGAATTAAAGCTGTCATTGTTTGCAGAGGACATGATACTATACATAGAGAATCCTAAAGATGCTACTAGAAAACTACTAGAGCTAATCAATGAATTTCATAAAGTAGCAGGATACAAAATTAATGCACAGAAATCTTTTGCATTCCTATATACTAAGGATGAGAAATCTGAAAGAGAAATTAAGGAAACACTCCCATTTACCACTGCAACAAAAGGAATAAAATACCTAGGAATAGACCTGCCTAAGGAGACAAAAGATTTATATGCAGAAAACTATAGGACACTGATGAAAGAAATTAAAGATGATACAAACAGATGGAGAGATATACCATGTTCTTGGATTGGAAGAATCAACATTGTGAAAATGACCATACTACCCAAAGCAATCTACAGATTCAGTGCAATCCTTATCAAACTACCAATTGCATTTTTCACAGAATTAGAACAAAAAAAAATCACAATTTGTATGGAAACACAAAAGAACCTGAATAGCCAAAGCAATCTTGAGAACGAAAAACAGAGCTGGAGGTATCAGGCTCCCTGACTTCAGACTGTACTACAAAACTACAGTAATCAAGACGGTCTGGTACTGGCACGAAAACAGAAATATAGATCAATGGAACAGGATAGAAATCACAGAGATAAACCCACGCACACGTGATCACCTTATCTGTGATAAAGGTGGGAAGAATATACAATGGAGAAAAGACAGCCTCTTCAATAAGTGGTGCTGGGAAAACTGGACAGCTATATGTAAAAAAATGAAATTAGAACAGTCACTAACACCATACACAATAATAAACTCAAAATGAATTGAAGACCTAAATGTAAGGCCAGACACTTTCAAACTGTTAGAGGAAAACATAGGCAGGACACTCTCTGACGTAAATCACAGCAAGATCCTTTTTGACCCACCTCCTAGAGAAATAGAAATAAAAACAAAAATAAACAAATGGGACCTAATGAAACTTGAAAGCTTTTGCATAGCAAAGGAAACCATAAACAAGACAAAAAGACAACCCTCAGAATGGAAGAAAACATTTGCAAATGAAGCAACTGACAAAGGATTAATCTCCAAAATTTACAAGCAGCTCATGCAGCTCAATATCAAAAAAACAAACAGCCCAATCCAAAATTGGGCAGAAGATCTAAATAGACATTTCTCCAAAGAAGATATACAGATTGCCAACAAACACAGGAAAGGATGCTCAACATCACTAATCATTAGAGAATTCAAATCAAAACTACAATGAGGTATCACCTCCCACCAGTCAGAATGGCCATCATCAAAAAGTCTACAAACAATAAATGCTGAAGCGGGTGCACTTGACTCATGCACTGCTGGTGGGAATGTAAATTGATACGGCCACCATGGAGAACAGAATGGAGGTTCCTTAAAAAGCTAAAAATAGAGCTACCATATGACCCAGCAATCCCATTACTGGGCATATACCCTGAGAAAACCAGAATTCAAAAAGTGTCATGTACCACAGTGTTCCTTGCAGCACTATTTATAATAGCCAGGACACGGAAGCAACCTAAGTGTCCATTGACAGATGAATGGATAAAGAAGATGTGGCACATATATACAGTAGGATATTACTCAGCCATAAAAAGAAATGAAATTTAGTCATTTGTAGTGAGGTGGGTGGACCTAGAGTCTGTCATACAGAGTGAAGTAAGTCAGAAAGAGAAAAACAAATACCGTATGCTAACACATATATATGGAATCTAAAAATAATAAAATAAAAGTGTTTTTGAAGAACCTAGGGGCAGGCCAGGAATAAAGACACAGACGTAGAGAATGGACTTGAGGACATGGAGAGGGGGAAGTGTAAGCTGGGACGAAGTGAGAGAGTGGCATGGACTTATGTATACTACCAAATGTAATATGGATAGCTAGTGGGAAGCAGCCGCATAGCACAGGGAAATCAACTCAGTGCTTTGTGACCACCTAGAGGGGTGGGATGGGGGCGGGGAGGGAGACGCAAGAGGGAGGGTATATGGGGATATATGTATACGTATAGTTGATTCACTTTGTTATACAGCAGAAACTAACACACCAGTGTAGAGCAATTATACTTCAATAAAGATGTTAAAAAAATATGTTTGTACCAATTTATGGTTCCACTAGAAATGAACAATTTTTAAAGGTTAATTTTCTTTTTTTTTCAAGATGTCATTTGTTTACCACAATTTATTTATTTTTAAAAATTTACTTATTCTATTTTTGGCTGCTTTGGGTCTTTGTTGCTGTGTGCAGGCTTTCTCTAGTTGCAGTGAGCAGGGGCCACTCTTTGTTGCAGTGCGCGGGCTTATTGCAGTTTCTTCTCTTGTTTCAGAGCATGGGCTCTAGGCACGCAGGTTTCAGTAGTTGTGGCATGTGGGCTCAGTAGTTGTGGCGCACGGGCTTAGTTGCTCCGCAGCATGTGGGATCTTCCCGGACCAGGGCTTGAACCCGTGTCCCCTGAATTGGCAGGCGGACTCCCAACCATTGCGCCACCAGGGAAGCCCAAGGTTAATTTTCTATTTAACCATACCTGTACTGTATTCTGGCTCACCAATAATTTGAACTGGCTACAAGGATGGCCATAAACCCACCTCCCTTTCAGTATTATGTCACAGTTAGGGTGAATTTAGTGCTCATAAAGTTAACAATACTAGCAGTGTTGGAGTTTATCCTCAGTTTAACTTCAATGCCTGTGCTCATGTCATGAGAATAATAGTGATGGAGTTAACCTTTACTGAGAGATTATTATATGACAGGCAGAATTTACACTGCTTCACAGGTATTAACAGTCCTATTGGGTATGTACTATGATTGACTTTGTTGTAAAGAAGAGGAAACCACGTCATGAAAAGATAAGAGCCTGAATCAATGTAGTTTCTTGGTATGAATATTTGGCATCATAACCTGGATTGTTTCAGTATTTCTTCACATTGTGTTTCTTTTCATTTGCATCAGATCAGAGTTAATTTTCCCTCTTACAGATTGATACTCACGGAGAAACCTCTACTCTGAATGGGAGGTATTGTGCTTGGTGGGTCTTGGGGCCTCTGTGGCAAAATCCTGTAGACTCTGTCCCTCACTTCATCTTAAGAATGGGAATATATTACTGCTCTAATTACTAAGCACCATGTTGTAACATACTGTCCAGTCAGTTGTGCAGTTTGCCACAGGCAATTTATTGTAAGTAATAAAGTTCTGAAGTTTGCAAATGGGGTACTTTTCGTGAAAGTTGCAGTGGTTGTAAGATTATCCTTGCACCAAATTTGCTCTCCTTCCCACACGTTCTCACATGCTTTCAGAGCGGGGACAGAGCAGGCGAGGAAGCGGAAGGCAACCAACCTGCATCCCATCTTATTTCTACACCTGGGGAGGGGGTGGCACATGCCTATGTGGATTTCTGAAGGAAAAGCACTGGGAACCACAGCTCCAAACTGAAGGAATAAAAGGTGGAGGGGGGGGGGGATAGTTAAAAACACTGAAGAGTGGGAAAATGTGTTTTTGCCTGAACACAAGAGCAAAGAATTTTAAGACATTTTTATTCCCAGTCTTCTTTCCTCAATCAGCATCAAGAAGTCAAATGCACTTCCCTATGAAAAGAAAAGAAAAGAAAAGAATAAAACAGGGCAAGATATGTGTGCAGAGCAAGCAGGGATGGTTAAAACACCATGTTTGTGCTTGAGCATGTCAAAGGTTATCAAACGGCCATGAAAAGAATGGGACCTCCCCAAAACTTTGTCGTTAAAAAAATTTCTCATCAATGAACAGCTACCCTAAGTGAGATAAGCAGCATGAAAAGCAGAGAAAAAGTGCTTCGATTTGTTTATTCAGAGACTTGTTCTTAATAATTCATTTGCCTATAACGTCCAGAAGGAGACTGCAATCCCTCACTCATCAACTGGTTGGGAAAAGTCTGCTCCCACAGAGCAGTGGGTCCTTTTCCATCATTAATCTGTACAGTTTAGGTTATCAATGCTTTTGCTTGCTTGTAAGCAGTTAGTGTCTCTGTCTGCTAATGAGGTCAAGGGCGTGGACTCTAAACCTAATTAGGACAGTTAACTTGTATCGCACAGTTACAAACTGAGTGCCTGATCCCAGGAAGACATCCTTCTATTTAATGCCTATATTCAGGGCCAGCACAAACCCAGACCCTACTGGAGAAAGAATTCAAAGCAGCGTCATTTCAGTGTACATCTTGTATGAATTACAGACCACTGTAATTATTCTCTGGTATAAAAGAATAAACGTTTTCCTATTTAAGGACAGCCTAAACAACAGAATTTTCAACTCTCAAGCTCTTCCTATTGCTTATATGGGCTCTCTGCTTTGACAGGCATTTTTCCTCCAAATAACTTTTGTTGGAGATTACTATCAAAGTAGCATCCTCCTGTTATGCAACAATCTTCTGATTTTGAGGTGTCTTTTTTTTTTAACATGGGATAAATTTTCTTTAATGTTTTTGCTTTTTCTGTTAGTAAAAGTCACATATACGCACTGTAGAAATAATAAAATGCAGAAAAATATAAATTGAAAAATTAAGCCTTCTTTAGTCAATGTGAGAAGAATTTTTTTAAAGAAACTAAGACGAAATGATGAAGCAGCCTTTAGCATTTAAGTGATTTGATTAAATTCTTCTGATAAAATTCTATGCTATAGGAATCATTCGTAACTATCTCCTCATGCCATTGTTTTTACCTAGTTGTTTATTTAAAACAGGATTATGGCTGTTTTCTGTTGCATAAATGTCCATCTCTGCTGAGGAATGCCATCAGTTGCTTTCCTATAAGTCATACTTTTGAATATACCCTTCTTTAGAAAACTACTGCCATTAAATATTACTGTCCTTATAATAGCATAGACTGATATTCCTGGAGATTAAATATTTCAGAAGAAACTTGTGTAAATAAGGACAATAATATTTACCACTTGAAATCATTATGCTGTGCACCTTAAACTTATACAGGGTTGTATATCAATTATATCTCAATAAAACTGGAAAAAAGAAGATTTACAAACACAAATATTTACCACTTGAAGAGATTAAAAGAAATTAGTGTATTTGAGCAGATAGGACTGTTTATACCTAACACCTAAGATTCATAGTCATTAAATACCACCACTAATCATAGTTGTGAAAAACTTTATTTCAAAATGATGTGTTAGGTAAATGGATTTAAACCACTCTCACTTTTCTTGCTTTACCTTGATAGCAGCAAATTTTGATCATATATTTCTACTCTTAACATGTCAAATTGGTCGGACAATTGGTTGCGTCTCAGGTTTGTACATACCTGAGGAAAAAGAGATGTTTCCATGACTCTAAAGCAGCATAGGAAAGCATAGGATAATGATTTTCAGTTCCAGTCCAATGCTAAAATTTCCAAAGAAAAAAAGGCAGGGAAATAGAATGTGAAGGAAGGAGAGAAGCAGCTAGTGTTTACTTCATTAACTGAGAAGAGCTCCATGGGCAAAGGGTCTGGTGCATAGCAGGTCATCAACTCTTCTTTTATAATTGGGAGCCTCCCACAAGGACAAGAGTGTATCCTACAGTCCCTGAGGGAGGGAAATAATCCATCCCTCCCTTCTGACTCAAGAAAAAATGATCTCTTGCCAGGAGCTGGGTATCTTGGGCAGCGCTGCCTGGGCAAGTGCCCAGAAATGCTAAGGAACGTTGGGGTTCTTGTCCTGAAGAATTGCAGAATGGTGGGCAGACTCCAGAGACTTGCGTTTCTCATGGAGTTTGGATGAAAGTGTATTACCAGTATCACAGCAGTTCAGCAATGTCCCCTGATGAAGCAGAAGACTTGTGTGCCCAAGAGAGAAAGCCTTGACCCCTGAGAGGCAGAGTGGCATGAGAAAGAACCGGAAGACCTGTTTTTTTCCTTTCCCTGTTCACTTACAGATTTGCTGAAATATCTTGGACAAATCACTTCATCTCTGTAGGTATTTAGTTTCCTAGTGGGTGTAATGCCATCCTTTCCAACTCTGACATTGGTGATTCTGCTTCTACGTGGGGCTCCCGGGCTTGTGATCCTTTACAAGTCGAGAGTTGCTGCCTCTTCAGGTTCCTTTGGAGCTCACAGACTCCAAGTTTCATAATAAAAGCATATACATATACCACCACCTCACTGCTTCCTTATAGCATCTTACAACAGTATTAATGCTTACCTTTCAACCATGGAGGCAACAAAAACAAGGTCATTTCCATAAAGAAATGACAAGTCACTCAAAACTTCCCCTTGAAGTCTCCTTTCTGTCTGCTGGTCAGCAGCCTTTGCTCTTCAAATAAGAATGGCCCAAACCAACTGTTGCACCAGCTTGCTCCTCTTTTCATATCCACTGGATTTATAAATATAAATGATAATGATTTATAAATATAAATTTATAAATATAAATGATGCCTCATTCAATCTTGTGCCTCAAGCCAGAAACTGAGAGAGATCCATGACCCTTCTCTCTCTCTCAACTTTCCTGTCTAATCCATCACCAACCCCCAACTAGTTCATCCACTTCCCTCCTCCTCCAACATGCCAAGCCTTGTCCAAGCTCCCGTCATCTCTCACCTGAGCTGTTGCACTGACTTCCTAATTGTATACCCATGGCCACTCCCTATCTCATCTCCCACCCATTTTCCCCATCACAAAGTAATCGTTTTAAAATATAAATTAAATCACTTCACTCTCATGCTTAAAACTCTTCAAGGTGTCTTCCCATTGCACCTAAGGTGATGTTCGAAATCCTCACTCTAGTTTACAAGACCTATGTAAGCTCTCCAGTCTCCTCTCACATCTCTCCCCCGCTTGATTGCTCCATTCTCAACACCATTTCCTCCTCAAAGCCTTCCCATGTCTGTCTACCATACACTCATTCCTGTCGTTCACTTGGCTAATTCCTACTCATGTTGTAGCTGGAATGCCATTTCCTCAGACAGGCCAGCCTGGGCTCCCCAAATAACTCATGCTCTTTTTACAGTCATCCTCAATTATAATTATGTGTTTCGTTATTCATCTATTTATAACCCCCTCCCTCATGAGGTTCCAGGAAAGGATGGACCATGTCTGTTGTCTTCATCATATTATCCCAGTGCTCACTGCAACGGCCAGTTCACTGTGAGCAAATATTTGTTGAATGATTGGCCAAGTGAGGACCCTTTTTTGAACATTTTCTTCTTCTGGTGACTCTATGTCCATCTTATAAGCTATTGTCAGGGGCAAAGCGCAGATGATAACTTCTCTGTACATTTTTCACTTTTTCAGGAGCTCTCCCTGTGAAGAACCTTTTGGTTTGGGCCCTGGCAGGCCTTGTCTGAAAGTTGCCACCCTCTCTTCACACGTACCCTCCTTCGCTTAGGGATGAAGAAAGTTTACGAGTTTGCCCAGGGTAGGCAGGTTTTCAAGACATATAACATGGTGATCAAGGGCATGAGCTCAGGGTCACTCACCACTGAGCCTTGAACCTTGGCCCTGCCCCTTTCTAGCTAACCTGACTTTGGGCAAGGAACTTAGCCTCAATTTCTTCAACCCTAAAATGGGGATAAGGATAGAACTTAACAGATAGGTTGTCTTGTGGATTTAAGGAGGCAACAAATGTAAAATGGTTGGTACAATGCCAGACACATAGCAAGTGATTGATAAACATTAGCTTCTATTAATCTGTTTCACTCAACCCCGGAAGGAAAGTCCAAATACTGAGCTCCAGGGCTGGGGAATTTCTGAGGGGGATTTTTTTCTTTGTCTTCTGTCTCCCTTCCCATCACATTATACCCTACCCTATAATTTGTGGTACCAAAAGGTGGCAACGAAAACGTGATAGACTGTAATTACCGATCCTGTTCGTCTGAAGCCATAAGCAGATCTGAAATTTACAAGCTAGCAGTATAAAATTGCTGATGACCATTATTTAAACTGTGGCAAGGTGAATCATGCTTAAGAATAACTAATAAGATTTTAAGTCAAGTCACTCTTTCGTAGAGAGTGTTGGTGCACTGGCATCTGGCGACAGCTCCATAGAGAACCCTTGCAGGCAGAGAGGAGGTGATACTAACCTTCTCAACAGACCACAGAGTGCCGGGATACCAACAATTTAACATTCCGCTCCCCCCTCCCTCCCCCACTTCCCGGCTTCAGCAACGTGATTTTTAAATGAGAAGCACATCCTGATCGCTCTGTGTAGGTGGTGGAGTGGGAGAAGGTGAAATGCAAGCTTTATTTTCCTGACTGCCTGTCAATTCCTCGCTTTCCTCTGACTTTCATGAGTGATGAGGTCATCCCGGCGCAGGAAAATGAAACTCCTATTTTTCAAACCCAATAAAGGCCGGCATTGTATGCCTGCGTAAACAGAGGCCAGACGGGTACGGTGGCAGGAACACTAGCGGCCCGCCCTCTGGCGGTCGCTTGAGACAGCTGAGCCCTGCGCTCCGCCAAATAGCGACAGGGAGGCGGAGAGGCTGCATGCTAAAATGTAAGTTAAAATTAGATCAACAGTCAGCTTGGCGCTCTCAATCAATGCTTCGCAGGGAGAGCGTACAACTATCTATTTATAAGCTAAACCCGGCATTATCTTCCTCTTTTAGGAGGCAAAGATCCATTACAGCCGCGGCAGAGGAGAGGATGTTCCAAGGGGCTGATGCGCGCCACGGTACAGCCTCGCTGGCTTGTCCCGGCTTCATTCGACCTCCCATCCGCGCGGGGTGGGCAGTGGGAGGATACACTTCTGCAGTCGGTGGCCCAACTGCTCTCTACGGGACTCTTTCCCCTGGAGGACCCCCCAAGAACTCACTCCCGCCCATTCCTTACCTCTCTGGAATCCTTAGTCTTTAAACAGACAGGACCAAAAAGGCATAACAATCATCAGGGGCCCTCCTGTAGATGCGGGGTCCGCAGTGTCCCCTTCTAACCCTTCAGGGCTTGACTGCCTGTGGACAAAGATTTCTAACCTAGCTTCCCCAAGGGACTGCGTTACACGGGCCTCGCTCAGCCAGTTGTTGTAAAAAGCTGCAGTCTCCCTCCTCCCCAGTCAAAGCAGGGGTGGGAATGGACTTAACAGCAATCTGTCCGATTGCATTATATTTAAGGCCTTGGTGAGATGCCCGCGTGCTCCATCCAGCCCCTGACATACTGGGACACTAGGCATTCCCATTTTCCCCAATGGGTGGAAGTCACCTCCGCTATATAAAGAAATGCTCACACCTAGCATTTGTGTTAAAGTTGTCAAACTGTTTTCAGCTTTTGAAAGATGCTATAGACAAAGAGGCAAAATCTGATACAGCACCACCTCCTCAGAAACACAAGATCGAATCATAGTTCTGTGGGAAAAAATTAAGCATTCTCATCTAAGATATGTATGTATCATATTTCATATTTTATATGATATATTTGTATATTTTTCTTAAGTTTTACTCTGCTCTTTTTTACAACTTTCTTGAATAACCCTATTTACCATAGGAAAACTTTAAAGAGCCAAAGTATTTTAATATTAGCTTAAATATACATTAGACATATTTACTGTTTGACATTAAAGGATTTTGAAGTAAAGATAGAAACTGAAGTGTTCTTCATTTGGAAACAACCTTTTTCCTCCTCCTCAAATTCTTGTTGGCTCACCTCCAA
Source organism: Phocoena phocoena (assembly GCF_963924675.1). Classification (NCBI taxonomy): domain Eukaryota; kingdom Metazoa; phylum Chordata; class Mammalia; order Artiodactyla; family Phocoenidae; genus Phocoena; species Phocoena phocoena. The sequence continues at coordinate 91,488,554 of NC_089222.1, read as the reverse complement.
AATATATCCTGCATCTGTCCCTTTCTCCCCATCTAGACCGCTTCTAGCTTAGCTACAAGTCACCATTCATCCTCCTTCACCTGGATTTACAAAAATAGCATCTTGTCTGGGCTTCCTTCATTCACTTTCTCCCTGCTGCAGTCAACCTGCTCCACGTAGCAACCAGAGTGCTCTTTTAAAATGTAAATCAGATCATACCTCTGCTCTTTCTAAACCCTTCCCCGGCTTCCCATTGTACCTTGATTAGACCCCAAATTCTTCAACACAGCCAAAATGTGGTGTGTGAGCTGACCCCATGCACCCTTGCTCGCGTCTTCTCATCTCACTGCACTTTCTCACTTTGTCAGAGCCGCGAACCCACAGGCTCCTAGCACTTGCTATTCTCTCTGTGGAGAACTCTCTTTCAGAAGATCTTCTCAAAGCTGCCCTGTTGGCACCACTCCAGTCTCAGCTCAGATATCAGAGACCTTAGCTGACCACCTGTTGCTCCTGCAGAACTCAGGATCACATCACCCTGTTTTCTCTGCAACACAGCGGTTAGCTGAAATTGGACCATTTATCCCTTTTCATGTATGAGAAGTAAGCCCCATGAAAACAAGCTCTCTATCTTTCTTGTTCACTCCTGTCTCTTTGGGTTCTAGAACAGTGCCTAGTCCATAGTTGGTATTCAGTATATAGTTATTGTATAAATTATTCGGTGTGACTTCCTGGTATCTATAGCATTATGCATATTCTGCCTTGAATTTTACAGTTATTTTTATACCCATATGTTTCCTCCTCTCAAGTGTGAACTCCCCGAGGCAGGATCATCTTTAGTTCATTTTATTCTCCATGGCCTTATGGAGTCTGGCGCATAACAGGTATTTAATATACTTATTGGAATGAATTGCAATAAATGAATAGGTAATAAGCTGATATAATATGACTTTACCCCAGATTTAGCTTTCATCAGGGAAAATGCAAAAACATTATGCTATCCAAAGGCATAGATTGTTGCTTTGATCCTTGTAACACCCTACGCCCCCATCCCAACACTTGTTTTCAATATTTTTCAAAGAACATTCATATTCATTATTTTATTTGATCTTAATACCAGCTCTGTGAGATGGGGCCTTATGATCCACATTTTACAATGTAGGAACTGAAGCTCAGGGGCACTAATTGACTTGCTGAAGCTTGCACAGCGAATATGAAGCAGAGACAGGGCTAGAGCCTGCTCATTTCAAACACCCACAAATACGTACACATAAAAGCATACACAGACGTGTCTACATTTGCCAACATCTTCCTTCCTCAACCACATTTATGATTTGGGTCAAATGGGATCATAAATGCAAAGTATCTTGAATGGAGTCTGGCCTATGTCAGGCTCCCAGTAAATGACCATTCCTTCCTCTTACCTATACTATAGTTGCCATAATTCTTCCATCACAGTAAAGAGGAATGCATCTATCTTCACTTGTTCTTTTTATTGCTAGACTGATTTCCAAGATCCTCCTTACTGTGAAATATTAATGCATCATATTAATTGGATACTTTCACAGATCTGAGCAGTAGCCAATCGATTTTTGCTAACTGGCAACTTACCGCCCTTCCATCTTCTACTCTGCATACAAACCAATGAGAACCATTTGTGAATACCTACCAGAACACAGCTTAGCTTAAGTTATACAGTTCAGTGTCAGTGAGGAAATGGCACATAAAATGCCAAAGCTTATCAATCATGAACAAACACTAAACATAGCACAGTCAGAATGGTCTAGTTATGTGCAGAATTAGCTTTACAATAGACAAAGTAAATCAAGAGCCTATTCTGATCATTCATTCATTCATTATTTATTGAGTATATTTTATGTGCCAAGCTCTGTACTCAGTGTTGGAAATATAGAGGCAAGTAAAAATTGATGAGGTCTCTAGTGATATGAGTCTAGTAGAAAAGATAGACTTAAACCGGAGAATCACACAACAGAGATCAATGTTGTGAGAGGGCAAAACAGGAGGAAATGACATGGGGAATTCAGGGGAGAATTCCTTGAGGAAGTGATGGATAAGCTGAGCTATGCCTTGATTTCAGGTATGGCTCAGTGCCTTCAATAGTTACTAAGGAAGGAAGAGGAGGAAGAAATGATCAAATAAGTAAATAATAATAATAATAATGGTGACTAACTTTTAAATTCTCTCATTTAATAAATATTTCTTGAACGCCTACTATGTGTCTAGGTGCTGAGGGTTACAGCAGTGGTCAAAGGCCAAAATCCCTGCCCTTGTGGGATTACGTTGTAATGCGGGAAGGCATATGACCAACTAATAAAGAACTATAATAGAAAAGAATGTAAAACGGTGATTTCTGCAAAGGAGAGAAATAAACCAAGGAAGCAAGATAGGGAAGTGGTGTGGAGTGGGCGGTAAGGTATGATTTTACATAGTGTAGCCCCATCTGCCTCTACTGACTAATACATTTGAACAAGACCCAACTGTGGTAATGGCAAGTGGTGTGGCTCTGAGAAGTTGGTGGGTGACTGCAGAAGGAAGAACTCTCCAGGAGGAAGACTCTCCTAGTACAAGGAACCTGAAACAACTGCATAACTGACTTGCCTGAGAAAGTACAAGGAGGCTGTTGTGTCTGAAATAAACAGAGTAAGCAAGGGGTTAGCTAGTAGATGAGTTCAGAGGGGTAATGGATCTTAAGGGACCTCTCGGTGATTGTAAAGATTTTGGCTTTTATTCTAAGTGCAATGGGAAGACTTTGGAAGCCTTTGAGCAAATGACTGACATTATCTGAGTTACGTTTTTTTTTTTTTTTTAAGATGTTGGGGGTAGGAGTTTATTAATGAATTAATTTATTTTTGCTGTGTTGGGTCTTCGTTTCTGTGCGAGGGCTTTCTCTAGTTGTGGCAAGCGGGGGCCACTCTTCATCGTGGTGTGCGGGCCTCTCACTGTCATGGCCTCTCTTGTTGTGGAGCACAGGCTCCAAACACGCAGGCTCAGTAGTTGTGGCTCACGGGCCTAGTTGCTCCACGGCATGCGGGATCCTCCCAGACCAGGGCTTGAACCCGTGTCCCCTGCATTAGCAGGCAGATTGTCAACCACTGCGTCACCAGGGAAGCCCCTGAGTTACATTTTAATAGTCACTCTGGCTGCTGGGTAGAGAGCACTTAGGTTCTAGGCAATGTGATATGTGTCTTAACAGGTGACTGCATTTTATCATCACAGTTCTGAGAGATACCCATTTTACAGGTGAGGAAACCACAGTGTAGGGAGTTTAGGTTTAAGTCCTTGAGGTCACATGGTTAATAACCTATAGAGCAGGAATTAAAAGCAAAGTACTGTATTTCCAGCATGCAAGCCTTTAACCACAATATTAGAGACTGGGATGGTGGGTGGTGGTGATGAGAAAACAATAATACTGATCATTCATTGAGGTTCTTGTGTCCTAGCTTTTATCATTAATTTTATTTCATTCTCACACAAATCCTAGCAGATAAGTAATATTGCCCCTATTTTTTTTAAAACATCTTTATTGGTGTATAATTGCTTTACAATGGTGTGTTAGTTTCTGCTTTATAACAAAGTGAATCAGCTATACATATACATATATCCCCATATCTCCTCCCTCTTGCCTCTCCCTCCCACTCTCCCTATCCCACCCCTCTAGGTGGTCACAAAGCACTGAGCTGATCTCCCTGTGCTATGTGGCTGCTTCCCACTAGCTATCTATTTTACATTTGGTAGTGTATATATGTCCATGCCACTCTCTCACTTCGTCCCAGCTTACCCTTCCCCCTCCCTGTGTCCTCAAGTCCATTCTCTACGTCTGCGTCTTTACTCCTGTCCTGCCCCTAGGTTCTTCAGAACCATTTTTTAAATGCTGGAGAGGGTGTGGAGGAAAGGGAACTCTCTTGCACTGTTGGTGGGAATGTAAATTGATACACCCACTATGGAGAACAGTATGGAAGTTCCTTAACTAAAAATAGAACTACCATACAACCCAGCAATCCCACTACTGGGCATATACCCTGAGAAAACCTTAATTCAAAAAGTCATGTACCACAGTGTTCATTGCAGTGCTATTTACAATAGCCAAGACATGGAAGCAACCTAAGTGTCCATTGACTGATGAATGGATAAAGAAGATGTGGCACATATATACAATGGAATATTACTCAGCCATAAAAGAAACGAAATTGAGTTATTTGTAGCAAGGTGGATGGACCTAGAGTCTGTCATACAGAGTGAAGTAAGTCAGAAAGAGAAAAACAAATACCATATGCTAACACATATATATGCCCTTTTATTATAGATAAGGAAAGCGAGATTCAGTGAAGTTATGTAACTAACCTATGTTCAAACAGTTTATAATTAAAAGTTAGGATTCAAACCCAGGGCACTTCATTTCCCAGGCCCATGCTTTGCTGACTGCCAGATAAGTGTTTCAAGGTTTAAACTATTTTTATTATAAAAAGCCTATAATTGAATCACGTATTTAAAAAATTCATTCTTTTTTTTTGATTGGAGTGTTTATTCCATTTATTTATATAATTACTGAAATAGTTGGTTTAATTCTTTCTACTTGCTATTTTTTTCTATTTATCCCTTCTATTCTGTTCCTTTATTCTTCCTTTCCTACCTGCTTTTGAATCAAGTATGAATATTCCATTTTCTCATTCATTAGCTTTTTATTATACATTCTTGGTTTTCTCTTAGCTTTCCACCTAGATGATCAGTATATATCCTCAGTATATATCCAGTATATATTGTCAGTATATATCCTAACTTAGTATTTTTGTCACTTCACAAGTAATTCAAGAACCTCATAACAGTTCAACCTCATTTAGACCCTCAAGTTCTCTGTGATATTATTTATAATTTTACTTCTACATTGTTATTTTGTCACAACTATTTCCTTATTTTTGTTTTATAAAGTCAATATTTTCAAATATTTACACATATATTTATCTACTGTAGTGTTCTTTATTCCTTCCCTTAATTTAATATTTCAATCTGGGATTATTTTCCTTTTGCTTGAAAATTTTCCTTTAGTAAATTTTATAGTGCCATTCTCTGGAGACAAAGTCTGTCAAGGTTTGTTTGTTGGAAAGTATCTTATTTTGGCTTAACTTTTGAGGTATCTTTTCACTTGGTATATTTTTCTTTCAGCTCTTTAAAGATGTTAAAGCATTATCTTCGGGCTTCCATAGATTCTGTTGAAAAGTCAGCTCTCTGTCTTGATGTTGGCACTTTGAAAGCAGTGTATTTTGTTTTGTTTCCCCCCTTTGACTCTTTTTTCTGTGTCTTTAACTTTCAGCACTTTGAATATAACACCCCTAGATGTGGTATTCATTGTATTTATTCTTCTTAGTGTTCCCTGTTCTTGGATCTGTGGGTTGATATCTTTGCTCAATCTTGGGAAATTCTCAGTTTTATCTCTACACCAATTGCTTTTTTTCTAGTCCCTTTCTCTTCTCCCTCTGGGACTTCACTTATACATGCATTAGATCTTTTGACTATGTACCACATGTCTTTTATGTTTTATTCTGTTCTTCTCACTCTTTTTCCCTTACTTTTGTGTTTCAGTTTGGGTTTTCTTTCCTTTATTTTTAAATTAATCTTGTCTTTGAATTAAATATACTGTGTTCCACATGCTATTAAACTCATACAGTGAATTCTACAGTTTAGATATTATTGTATTTTTCAATTCTAGAATGCCCATTTGCTTTCTTTTTAACAATGCCAATTCTCTGCTGAAATTTTTAATCTTTTAATCAGTTTCTCCTCTATTTTCTTTAATATAATAATCTTAATTATTTAAAAATCATTTTATGCTAATTACCATATTTGAGTTATCTGTGGATATGCTTCTATTGTTTTATTTTTTGCTCTGATTATCAATCACATCTTCCATTCTTTTCTCATGTTAGGAATTTTGACTTGTAGTGTAGACATTGGGTATTAAAAACAACACAACACATAACAAAAGACCCCAGAGAATGCTCGGCTGAAATTTTCTACCAGCAAGTGTTCCTCCTTTTCTCTGATAGGCAGATAGGTAAAAATTGAGCTGGGTGTGAGGTTGGGTTGCAGTTTTTGGTAAGTGTCAGTTCACCTCTGGTTTGTCCCTGTTCTTTGTAGAGAGTTCTCTTGGGCTTTTGATGGGGAGCCTAACAGCTCCCCATCTCTTCAGCTCTAAAAGTTATGCTCTTCAGAAATCTTGAGCTTACAACTTAGACTTCCACTTCACACAGGTTCAAAGCCTGGCAAATGGTTTAAGGGGAAGAACTGCTGTGCATTCATTGCAAACCCAAATCTCTAGTTGGACTGTGTCTCCTAGGCACTGCAGACTGTAAGAGATTTTACTTTCTATTTCTGGTTCAGCACACGTAAGTCTTCTCTATCACCCCAGAACATAAGGGAATGAGTCTTGCATTTCTCTGTTTTCTAATCCATTATTTCAGTCTCACACATTCACCAAAAGTTCTGCTGTATTCTCTTTTTCCCAGTACAGTCCTCTGCTTGGCCTAAATCCAGTCTTCAGCTTGTACCCACAATGGGCGAATGTGCCTTGGGAAGCAAACAGCTGGTGATTGTAAGCTCACTTAGAAATTTTAGTTTATCTAGTTCTCTTTGCATCCATAGCTCTTCAATGTCTTTATGATATTTGAAATGTATCTGTTTTTCTTTTCTTTTCTTTTTGCTACAGTGTGATTGTTAGCCTGCTGTGACCTTCTACATTCTATCCAGGAGTGAAAGTCCCTCTCAGATGCATAAGTGGTTAGAAATTTTGGAGCTGTAAAGGACTTTGGCATTTACCAAATACAGATACCTCATTGGACCTATAGAAAAATAGATACTCAGGATGGTAAAGTGATTTATTCTAGACTCCAAACTAATCATGCTAGAAATTAGACCTGAGGTAAGCCCTGAGATGGGTCTCTTGATCCCAAGTTCAGTATTCAGGAGGACAAGAAGGAGAAAAAGAGACAGACACAAAAAGAATATACCATGGAAAATACTCCACCTGAAATGGAAAGCAATTTTGGAGTCTTTGCAGTAGTTGTCCAAGTGATCAGTCCTCAAAATTTTTGAGATTCATGTTGGAATACCTAGCTAAGGTCTTTTGAGTCAATTGTAAAACCTAACATTTGCCTATTTCTTTTCTTCCTACCTTGTTTGAAAACAGGATTTAAAATGGAGTGCCAATGATAAGGGCTCCTCCAGGGAAGGTTACAGATGGGGCAAATAGGATGGACGTGTGAAGAGTAGGAAAGGCTGTTATCAGAAGGCTGAGAATATTACCCTTGGCTGGGGGATATTGGTAGCCGATGAAATTTCCGCATGTTGTAGGTGTTGGCAGCTCATGAGTTACTCTGATCAACAGAGTAACTGAGGCAAAGATTGGATTCGTGTCCTCAAAAACATAATAAGTGAATGTCTCTATCTTTTTCTGTAGGGAGAGTTTATCACTGTCACCTTTCTCCCCTCTATCGTTGTTGAGCTAGTCAAGGTTTGAAAGGAAGGAAAGAGAGAGCAGGATTAATTTCTGGAACAGGGAGCACAGAGACTCATTCCTTCCCAAGAAGCACACATACACACCCCAGCTCCAAGACTCATGGGGAGACAGATTCCTTTTGACCCAATTCTGACTAAAGAGCTTCTGGGAAGACTTCTTGGGCAGAGCATCAAATGCCAGGGACACAAAAGCTCCATGATAAGGATGGCAGACCTGGCAGACAAGTTTAGCTGCCATTCCAGCACTGTACTGGCCTCTCCAGGCTTCTTAACTTGTCATATGAGACAACTAAATCCCTTACTTGCTTTTAAAAAAGGAGCGAAACCCATCCCTGCCCACGATGCCCCTCCACATCCACCAATACACCAAGCCCTCACCTCACCCGTGGCATAGGAAGAACCATTTGAATTTACAGAAAGTCAAAATCACGGGAAGATACTTTAAAATAAATGTGATTTTTATGTTTAGTCTTTAATATGGTAGTTGTATATTTATTTAACATTTGTGGTATTTTGTCCTATTCTTGATTGAAATTTTATCTCTACTCAAGCCTAGAACAGGTGTTCCTAAGCAATTTTAAAATGTAAATAAATAACACAGTGGGGTTCAGAATCAGTGGGAAGTAGTATGTTCAGACTTTTTAGAGAAACACACTGTATTTAAGGATATTATCTCATTATTGTTTACATGCAAATGTGTGCTGTTTGTAAATGATTCACATTTCTTCATTAAGGAAGGACCTCTTCTTTATCATTCTTGTAGCAATTTCTGTGACAAAGAAATCCCCATTTCTTTAAAATTATCCACTATTGATGATAGCTAACGTTTCTTGAGTACTTGCTATGCACCAGGCATTTTCCTAAGCAAGGAACACTTTCTACAAGCTATTGCATTTCATCTTTACTGTAGTTCTACGAGGTAGGTACCACTATCATTCTCCTCTTAAACTAAGGAATCTGAGACTTAGCAAGGTTAAGTAACTTGCCTAAGGACATTTAGTAAAAGGGAGAGTCCAGTTCGGTCTGACCCAAAAGCCCATGTGCTAATAATTTTCTACTTATCAGAATGATCTTTCAATAGTTCCAAACTAGTAGGTGCAAATCTTTCCTTATGAGTGATGGTCAGTCATGGTTGGTTCCTAAACAACAACTCCATTCCTTCTTCTTGCTCTCAGCGGGTCATGTTTTTGGGACCAGTCTTCTCTGTCAGATAGTGGTGGTCAAGCTGAGTTGCCTGAAGCATGAAAAAGAGAAATGAGCAATTTTGAGAAGAAAGACTGACCTGGTATCTTGTGTGTAGCAGCCCCCTCGCTGGGCTCCAGCACATCCCTTATTAATTGCATAATCTGAGGGCATTATCTTTGGTATTCCTTATCTGTAAAACTGGAACATTACCTATGTTGCAAGGTTGGGAGGGGGCAGGAATGAAGTATTACGAGTGCCTAGGTCAATGCAGACACATGAAAGTATTTGTCAAATAGGAGTTCCCTTTCCCTTCCTGGTTTTATCATTAATGCATCCTTGTGGAATATCTCTCTTCAAAGTTAACACCTTGTCTAGAAGATTTTTGGAGCCCATTGTTGATATCAACTTTGAAAATAACTGGGGGAAGATTGTGAGATGAATAATGTGAGGTCATCTTTAGGCAAACGATTCTTTACTTCTTATTTTATTTGTACTCATAATTCTAATACAGTTGACTATTGAACAATGTAGGGGTTAGGGGCACCGACCCTCATGCAGTGGAAAACCCATGTATAACTTTTGACTCTCCCCAAACTTGACTACTAATAGCCTACTGTTGACCAAAAACCTTACTGATAACGTAGTTGATTAACCTATATTTTGTATGTTATATGTATATCTCTATATTTTATTTATCCAGATCATACCTAACTTTTTCTTAAGCTTTTCCGAAATTTCTAAGCTATGTGGTTTGTCCGTGAGTTTGTTCAACTTGCTGCAAATCTCCAAAAATTTTTCCAACATATTTATTGAAAAAAAATTGTGTACAAGCGGACCTGCACAGTTCAAACCTATGCTTTTCAAGGGTCAGTTGGACTTGCTTTGGGAGTAGTCCTCCACTTTAGATGTTACCCAAATTTCCCCATTTGGCATAAAGATTTCCTGCTCTCCCTCCCCTTTCATCCCAACAGAGAAATTCCCTGATAACATACCCAGGAAGTAGAATTCAGGACTCCTTTTCTTCATCTGGAGTCATCTGAAGTCGAACAGCCCTCCTTGAATGGCGGGCATTTTTCTCCTGTGATAAATTTGTCTTCTTGACAAACTCAAGCCATTGGCCTCCAGGTGGAGCTGCATGAAAGACAGAAAGAAGGGAAAAGAAAAAACCAGGTTGGCACTCCAGAGATGCAGATGACCTGAGAAAGACACAATGAAACACAACAATGGTGCGTGGTCCTTAGGGGGTTTGTGGGGAAGAGAGTGACATGTGAACTGGTTCAGAAGTTTACTCCCACAAGATTTTGAAGAGACTGCCAATGTGCCCAGCCAGCCAGGGCGGGATGCAAGAGGAGTGAGACAGTGTCCCCATGGAGCTAGAAGCTGGGAGTGGCAACACATAGACTTGGAGGAAGAACAGCAAAGTACCCATCACATTCAGCGGTAAACTGTAGTGCAGGTTAGGACATGGTTTCAGAGGTGACAGAAAGGCTAGTATCAATTCTTTTGCCTGCTGTTCTATTCTAGGCACTAAATTATATGAGTTAAATCAATTGTCTCATTTAATTTAATCCTAAAAATAAACCTTTGACATGAGTGTATTTTGATGGTGAGGAAACTGAAGCACACAGAGATTAAACAAGCTGTCCAGGATCCAACAGCAAGCAAACTATAGGATTTCAACTTAGACCTGTCTGAATATAACACCCAAGCCCTCAGAAAGCATAGAGCCTCTTGCCAGCTACATGACTAAGCCCTCCTAACTTTTCTGTGCCTCAGTTTTCTTTTCTGATGAGTGGAGATAATAGTGCCATACTAGGATTATTTGGGGGTAAGGCTTTGCTTGTACCCTCCTGTCTGGCAGTCTGCCTCTCGCCTTAGACCCTGATAACTGGGCATCGTTGCCCTCTAAGCACATGATCCTGCTTCCAAAAGAAGTCTGCCCAGACCAGGTGGGCACTTGACTCAAGGGGTGGAAGTAGAGAGCGACAGGTCCCAGAACCACCTTAATTTCTTGTGTCCTGAGGCCTGATTGTTCACTTTTTCCTAGATTCCGGTGAGACTGTGCTACAACTTTACAATAATCCCCCCAGCCTCCATTCCTTCCCGTTTTCTTGGGCTGAATTGAGCTTTTGTTACCTGTGACCAATAGATACCTGACTAGAACAAATGTTTTCCTCATAGAGTTATTGTGAAGTATCCATGAGATAAGGTAAATTACAAAGGGCAAGATTGATGAGACCGTAGCTATTTATCTTAGTGAGTAAAATAGCAATTTGGCTTTTATAATTGAGTCCTGAGATGTTCAGTTTATGGAATGCTTCATTATGTCAAAAGGAGGATTTACACAAATTTCATTGCTGCTTTTCCTGCCAGGAAGAATCAAAGTGCCTGATAGTCATGTCAGACTAAAGATGTACAGCCCCGGGGTTCTCTGTATTGGGGACAGGATGGCTCCAGGCTGGTCATCTGGGAACCACTTTAAATTAGGTTTCCATTGGAGCCAGACTGCACCCTGTGGAATCTTCTAGAGGGATTCATAGATTGCCTGAGTGAATGGGCTGACAGGCTGGCTGGCCACGCGCTATCTCTACCTGTGTGAAGGTTCTGAGAGACGTGTGCACCTCAACTCCAACGAGTAGTTTCACCAAAGAGACTTCTTATTTGAACTGGTTCATTTGCATCAACTGGTCAGGTCACTCGCCACGGCCAAAGCAACTATATAGACATGAACAGGACCTGAGAATACAAACCTGCTTCTTTTAAAAATAAAATAAACTGGACATTTTAAGTCTGGTTTATTTAGTATCATAAGTGTTTTGCCTTTGGGCTATAGATTCAGTAGGTTTGAAGAGCTAGGCAGAAGCAGCACACTTTGTGCTACCGTCTTATTCTTCACAGGGTAGCACATTGCTTTATTCACCACGGACCTCGGGGTGCCAAGTCTTCCTTTGTTTCTTGATAATTTCAATACCTCTCCGATTAAGGCGAAGCCATTTTCACCTGATTTTCCTCCCCCCACCCTCTCAACCTGCACCCCACATTCTCCTACTTTCTCTGGGGAATCACATTCCTTCGTTCACCACTCCCGAGTCAGGCAGCAGAGGAAGCAATATTTTTTTCATTGAGTTTCCCCGTGATTTGCTTTATTATTTAACTCAGACCGGTGTAAATCACCGGTCGGAGGGTGACCTTTGGGTGAACCTCATTCTGAATGTCAGTTGACTGATGCAAAGACACTCAGTATATTTTCCTGCTACTTTTACCAATCTCACTTTTCTCAGCTTTTGTGCATAAGCATCAGTTATGACCCTTTAAAATAAAGTGCCTTTTGTTGATATTATGAAGGGCTCCATTCTCACTCCAGTAAAGTAGCAGGTCAGTGCTTACTCTCTTTGGGAGAATTTTGGAAGAGGTTTATGGAAGAGGATCCGTGACAGCTTTTTTTTTTTTTTTTTTTTTTTGTGCTGTGCGCGGACCTCTCACGGTTGTGGCCTCTCCCGCTGCGGAGCACAGGCTCCGAACGCGCAGGCTCAGCGGCCACGGCTCACGGGCCCAGCCGCTCCGCGGCACGTGGGATCTTCCTGGACTGGGGCACGAACCTGTCTGCCCTGCATCGGCAGGCGGACTCTCAACCACTGTGCCACCAGGGAAGCCCCGTGACAGCTTTTAATCAGATGATTCCTCAGAAGAGAATGCTGAAAGCTGCTTTGTGGTTGGTGCCCTTTAATTGCCAACATCATCAGAAAAAGAAACCACACCAGAATCTCCCATCAGTGGATTACATTGTGGACATCAGACAGAAATCCTCCTTTTAGAACATCCCTCTCCATGGTGGGGAGCAGGGGACAGTGGTACTTGCCCAGTTGCCTTCTCTGTGTACTAGGATCTTGGTGGTAGGGTCAACCTAGGCCAGATATCTATCTGTAACTATACCAAATGGGTCAACCTGGGACTTTGTGAATTCAACAGTAAATGTTTACTATGCCTGTGAATGATAAATATAAACAAATATAAAATAAAAATGAACATTGATTACTTACTATATGCCAGGCATGAATCCTACCTCATCCTCTAAGCAACAGTATCAGATAAAAATAACAGCTAAGGGGCTTCCCTGGTGGCGCAGCAGTTGAGAGTCCGCCTGCCGATGCAGGGGACGTGGGTTGGTGCCCCGGTCCGGGAAGATCCCACATGCCGCGGAGCGGCGAGGCCCGTGAGCCATGGCCACTGAGCCTGCGCGTCCGGAGCCTGTGCTCCGCAACGGGAGAGGCCACAACAGTGAGAGCCCCACGTACCGCAAAAAAAAAAAAAAAAAAGCTAAGATTTATTGAGCTCTCACTATGTGCCAGGAATTATTCCAAGTGTCATCTATGTACTAACTTACTTATTTAATCCTCCTAATAGCCTTATGATGTGGGTACAGTTTTTGGACCCACTTTATAAATGAGGATGCTGAGGTCCACAGAGAGGTTAAATAACTTGTCCAAAGTCATACAGCTGGCAAGTGGTGAAGTTGGAATTCAAACCCAGCGGTGTGATTTCAAATCCCGTGCGATAAATTGCAACCGTACCTGCAAAAGGTACCTGATGGACCAGTGAAAATTTTCCGTCCCTTCTGTGACTGAGGGAATAGTGGTGCTTACATGTGGTCAGGACTTCTCTGCTCTCACCTTCTGCTGATCCTTGCTGTAGCCCCTGCACTGTTTTCGTCACAGGCAGCCTGTGTGGGAATGGTGCTGGCTCCTTGTGGGGTCCTGCTACTACCTGGAGATCTTTCTCCATCTCTGCTAATGTAATTTCTCATCTTTCCCGTTAAATACAGTCTTTGTCTGTTGATTTCTATGGAGATTGGCTCCCTCAATACTTTCTGCAATATATCTGCCTCTAATTGCCAAGAAATACCTCTCTCTGGGTTTGTTTACATGGCACTGTGGCTCTGTCTGCTCCAACCATGCCCTCCATGCCCTGTGTTCCTCTCCTCTATTAGCATTCTCTGCCACATTGAGGCTGTGAAAAGAGCCATATTTCTCTGCCTTTGCTAGGAAGAAACATTTTAATATTGGGATTTTCAGCTAAAAAGTGAATGTCCCATTGAGCACCTCTAGGATACAATTAAATCTCACCCAGTCTTATAATAGCTCAGGAGTGTTCTGATGGGTTTTAAGCATTTTTATATCCAATGTCAAGTAGGTTACCAAAAAAGTACGAGTCCTGCCTTCTACGTTGAGACAGAGTAAAGAGGAATGGACATGGACTTTTGGAGTTGAGCAAACCTGGGTTTGCATCCCAGTTCTAGCACACACTATCTGTGTGGCCTTTGACCACTTACTGAACCTCTCTGAGCTTTCTTCTTCTGCGAAACAGATAAAACAATACCTCATAGAACTTTTTGAGGATCAAAAATGATAGTAGATGTGATGTCCCTGGTATAGACTAGGTATGCAATTGTTTTTCTTTTCTTCCATCAGGTTTCCTGTTCTGCCAATATTTGGCTGTTGACCTTTACCTCTTTGGAACTCATTTTCCTTATTATTTTTTTTTTATAAATTATTTATTTATTTTTGTCTGTGTTGCATCTTCGTTGCTGCGTGCAGGCTGTCTCTAGTTGTGGAGAGCGGGGGCTACTCTTCGTTGCAGTGCGCGGGCTTCTCACTGCAGTGGCTTCTCTTGTTGCAGAGCACAGGCTCTAGGAGCATGGGCTTCAGTAGTTGTGGCATGCAGCCTCAGTAGTTGTGGCTCGCAGGCTCTAGAGCGCAGACTCAGTAGTTGTGGTGCACGGCTTAGTTGCTCCACGGCATGTGGTATCTTCCTGGACCAGGGCTCGAACCCGTGTCACTTGCATTGGCAGGTGGATTCTTAACCACTGTGCCACCAGGGAAGCCCTCCTTATTTTTATTTTTTTTGCGGTACGTGGGCCTCTCACTGTTGTGGCCTCTCCCGTTGAGGAGCACAGGCTCCGACGCGCAGGCTCAGCGGCCATGGCTCACGGGCCCAGCCGCTCCGCGGCATGTGGGATCTTCCCGGACCGGGGCACAAACCCGTGTCCCCTGCATCGGCAGGCGGACTCTCAACCACTGCGCCACCAGGGAAGCCTGCCCTCCTTATTTTTAAAATGAGGTGTTAGGATAAGTTGACTGCCAAGATCTCTTCCAGCTTTAAGTGTCTCCTATATCAGTCTCTGTAGAGGTGCTAAGTGCTTTCCTTATGTTATCTCATGTGATCCTCTTCACAACCCTTTGAGTCAGGTCCCATTATATTTCACATTTTACCGATGAGAAAACTGAGACTCAGGAAGAACGAGTAACTGGTCAGCGTTACTTAACTAGTGGTTGGCTAGGAAATGAGGATTTGAACCCAGAACCTACACATTAAATCAGTGCCCTGAACTGCAGGGCTCAGAGCCACATGCAATAGATCCTTATACGATGGCTGCTCAACAGTTACTCCCAATGCCCTTGATCATGCACCACCCATGCTATGACGAGCGGGCTGTGTCCTGCCCAGTGGGTTTACTAACAGGGCACAAATCCAGAAAGCTAGGAATTTCCCTGGAATGATAGGACAGTGACTCACACAGGACGCGAGTGGATGACAAAGAATTGCTGACTGGGTAGATGGCTCCCCAGCCCCCTGACTAACCGGGGCAGATAGTGTATACAGGGGAACATTGTACAGCCTAAAATGACTGCTGGATGAAATACCTGGCAAGCATGTCTCGGTCACTATTTGGTGATATCAGGGCATCCTTCTTAGCAGCCCTACTCCCTTATCTAATTTCTTGCCTCTGATATGCCATGGCTTCAGAAACCAGCTAACCAAACGTGTTAGAACTGTGCTTCGAATAAGAGTAAGTATACTCTGGGGAAGTCGCTGAACCACACTTGAAGAAGTGTTAGTGCTTGAAGACGGTGACATTTCAGTGTCATCAGAGAGAAGGAAAAGCCGTTGAAAATAATTTGAAGCCTATCAAATGTTTATACTAATTTGCATACATAAATACGTAGATGTTTATATCTGCTATACCCACATTTGGCTCTACTTAAATGTTCTGTTCCTTGCTGAGCTCAAATGCAGACTCAAATAGTAGCCATACTCAACTTTCCCACAGAAATTGCCTGAAACACCAGGTACTGACTCCTGGTCATTTTATTCGTGTTTCTTTCAGGAACCCACATTGGCATTACAATTATCTGTTGGTAGGAAGCTGACACCTACTTTCCTGGGCTTTGTTACCTTTCTTTTTTTTTTTTCTTCTGGAGATATATTGGGTTATAGTTTAGCAATGTTACAGAGAAACTCACGTGCTTAGGTGATTGTAATGTGCTATTTTCTTTAACTTATTAAATAAAAACTCACCCATCAGCAGTGTTTCACATCCAATTGAATTTTTATTTCACTTTAAAACCTTAACAACCAGCAGGAAAATTGTGCTGTAAGACGCTGAGTGGCAGCCAACATCTTTCATCAAAGAAACTCAAAATACTTCCCAAACATTAATTAAACCCCATTACATTGTAGCCTAGTTGTATGCTGCATTTTTTCTTTTCTTTTTTTTTTTAAATGAATGCAAGCAAGTAAGAAACAGATGTACATAGCAGAGGAAAATGAAAACTTCTTGAGGAAACAAATTTGAGTTTTCAAGTACCAAGGGCATTTACTCCCTCTTAATAAAATGATATTCTAGGTCCCTGATCACATCCGGCTGTTCAGCTTCTTACATATAGAGCTGTTGATCCAATTTTCCTTTCTACAAGCATCGTTCTCTTGGCACAGGCAGAAACATTTGCTTCTTAGTTTTATTGCCATCAGACGTGGTAAGGCTGTGGTCCACGGGGAGAGTTGAACAGTTTCTAAAGCAACAAGGAAGTTGTACACTTTCCTAGCGTCACACCCTGTGTACCTTGTCCACTGGGAACAGAAGGATTCTAAGCCAGGTCACAGGACCTATAAAATGAGAGTTAGAGCCTAGCCCTGGCTTGGAGCTTTGAACTGCACCTTGAGGTCATGCAAGGAACCTAGAGGGGCTGTGCACAGGGAGGGCTGGAATGCAGACAAGCCTGTACCATGCTCGCTCTCCACTCCCGTCACCGCTCACCCCTCCAAGTCCCACAAGAGAACGCTGAATTGCTAAGCTTGAAACCACAGAGTCCTTTTCCCAGAAATCCTCTGACTCACTCAAGCAGCAGTACCACCCTTAAAGCAGGAGTTAGCTGCCAGTTTGCTAGAATTTTTGGCTGGCCTTGAGTCTGGCTTAATTGCTCCAGCCCTCATCTCCCTTGACTCATCAGATCACGCCTCCTCGAGTCTTGCAGCTTCCATGCCTAGTGGATTCAACATCTGGGATATGTATTCTTCACCAGTTATGATTATTTTTGCATCTAATCCAATATTATCACCATGAGTATTAGTTGTTGCTGTTGTTGTTCTTATTATTATAATCCTCTGTGTTCTTGAAACTCTAGTAGTTTAATCAACAATTTTAAAGAACTAGGTACCATGTACGACAGTAATAAAACTACTTTTCGTTTTAAAAATGTTTTCACAACCAGGATCTTACGTCTTGGATTCATCTCTTTATTTGCTCATTTACTCACTCATTCAACCAAGAGACTCCTATGGTCTCATTGGGGATAAAACGATAATTAAAATATGGTTCCTGGTTTCAAGGAGCTGACAGTGCAGAGCGGAGACGTGTACACAGAACTGAGAAGACAAGTGCTGTGCTTGAGCTGATCCTCAGATCGTCGTATTTACCAATGAGAAAAGAGAGCCGTGGAGAGCACAGAGAGCTTCTCAAAGTCACACGGCCAGTTACTTGAGGAATAAAAGCTAACATCCAGACCTTCTGGTTATTAAGCCACTGAATTTTTGCCAATTCTGCCACTCGGTTTCCTTTAGAGCTGTGGTTCTCAAAACTGTGGTCCAAAGACCAGCAGTATCAGCACCATCCGAGAACATGTTAGGAAAGCAAATTCTCAGCCCCCGCCCCAGACCCACTGAGTCTGAAATTCTGGAAGCTGGGCCCAGAAATCTGCATTTTAATAAGCCCTCCAGGTGATTCCGATGCACACTGAAGTTGGAAAACTTGCTTTAGATCAATGCTTCTCAAACATCAGTGAGCATAGGAATCACCTGAGAATCTTGTTAAAGATGTAGATTTTGATTCAGTAGGTCTGGGAGGGGTTTTGGTTCTGCATTTTGAATAAGCTCCCTGTCTACGCCTATGCTGCTGGTCTTTGCTTAAGTAGCAAGAACATATAGAATAGTAACATCAACAGGAGCAATGGTTAATCCCAGCTGACAAGTGGTGCTGGGGTGTCAAGTGAATTCAATAAAATGATTTCCTGTCATCTAAGAGCTTAAACACTAGCACAGACAACGTTCAGATGCATGGACCTTCAGGGCACAAAAACTGTCAAATAACTACTGAATGTGTACACGCGTGTGCATGTGTGTGCATGCATGAGTGCGCATGCAGGGATGCACATGCATGCATGCATACACGCAACGAGCACAGGTAAATATTTAAAGAGTCAATCTTACATAGCCGCACCTCTCTTATCGAGGGAGCATTTGAATATACTGGTATTATAACCAAACATAATCAAGAACCAAGAGGCCAGAAACATTTCTCTGAGTAGTCAAAATAAACATCACAAAGTCCATCATTTTTATTGATAGATTAGTCCTGAAAATCCTTATTTAGAGTTATCTATTTTTATTTTAGATCAAATTCTTACATAGTCACATTAAAAACAGATTTAAGAGTAAATTGGATAAGCAAGGTCAAAATGCTATATAGACAGGCATTCTGACAGTAAAGTAGTGCCAACTGACAAGAGGAGAAAAACGTGTGTGTGTGTGTGTGTGTGTGTGTGTGTGTGTGTGTGTGTGTGTATACAGATACACATATAAAACTCAGCAGATTGGAACCACTTAATATAGGGGAAACACATGGGTAAACATCAGTAAAGAGCATTGTATAGAAAGCACAATGTAGTAATCACAGAACATGCAGAAAATAATAAAATTACAAAATGTTCAAGATATTTGGAAAACATATAAAACATTTGAGACAGTTCCCCCCCACCCCAAAAAGGTAGAGCTGTTAGATTTAGCAAATAAAAATATTTTATCTGGAAATCCTAAAAATAGTTAAAAATAAGAGGGCTTGATAATCTCTGGGAGTTTCATTGATGTGGATTGCCATTTTCTCTGAAACGCCTATCAAGCATTACTGTAGGGGAGGTTGCAGAGTGGTGACTGAAATAGGAGATGTTGGAGTTGTCTGCTTGGACAGGGAAAGTCCCAGGCAAATTTACTCTAGGCCTCTCAGTGGGTTAAGAAGGGTGTGTCTGTTGGGACTGTTTCTGGCTGCAAGTAATGAAACCCAATGAAAGATAGCTTAGACAGGAAAAGAGTTTGCTGTTCTCATGCCACGGAAGATCAGAGTTAGGCAGTCCAAGATGAGTGTGAATCAGCAATGTCATCAAGAGTCCAGATTCCTTTAATCCTACGGTTTCATCATCCTTAACATTGTAAAATGGCTGTTGTACTTCCAGACAGTAAGTGTAGGTGACAGGCAAGAAGGGGGGAAAAGGCAAGATAAAGTTTAAAGGGCCCAAGAGCACGCCAGCTGAAATTGTCTCTAAGAAAAGTTCCTGTGTGTCACACCCAGTGAAGTCCTTTTTCATGTCCTTGGTCAGAACTTGGTCATCTAGGGTTTCCTGATTGCTGGGAATCTGGAAAATTGGACACATACACCTTGGATAAATTCAAGGTTCAGTTGTTAAGGAAAAAAGGTAAGAATCAATGAATATTGGGTGGGCAATTAGTAGTGTGTGTCTTAAGGTGTTTATTGAAAAGGTGGTATTTCAATAGTGGATGAAAGAAAAAGAGAAAGTCTGGGTGAATGATGGAGGAATCCCAAAGAGATTTGGAAACATGAGTGAAGAGGTTGTATTAGGTTGGCTGTTCAGGCAAACTAATATATGACCTCAAGTGGCGTCAAATCATCCAATTCAAAGTAAACCTCCATTTTTAAGATCTGGAATATGTCATTTTGCCTGATCCTCTGTACCCTAGACTCTTTTGGAAAACAAGCTTAGTGCTGAGTGACAAGTGTTACATATTTATTTGACACTTACTTATTAGTAGACAATGTTCTCAGTCCAGTTTAATTTGAGAGGCAAGGTCTCTGAGCCATTGATAATCTATTACAGGGTGAACCTTACGATATTACTTTAACCATCATTATAAGCAAAATGGGAACATCTTTGCAGTTTTCATAGCGTCATCTGACTGAACTAGTGGAGTCTATAATACTGTGTAAAACAAATGACTATGTTACATCAGGAAAATAGTGAGAAGTTGGTGAAAGCTTTACAAAATAATGTTTGAACCAGACCTTAAAGGATGCATAAGATTTCACTAACTGATGCAGACACAGAGACACTTCAAGACCCTGCATTGTTGGAGAACTGTTAACTTACCTTGAAAAGACATCTTGCTATGTCATAAAGATCAACTCATCTATTTTATAAAGAAAAAATTGTAAGAAAGGGTAGGTGAAGAAAGTTTTCTTGAATGTTGCATTGACTTTCTGTTTAATTCTGATTCAATTATCCAGAAGACATCATTCCCCCCAAGTCCTTTGAAATAATCGACATTTTACCTGAATCCTAAAGCATCCTTCTTTTCATAGTGTGTTTTGTGACCATTTCCTTCCTTTCTCTCCTGCTGATATTGTAAGTAACCCAATTTTGTTAATTTCTTGACAGGTGAAAAGGTGGCAGTCTCTTATTTCACCTCCATTTAAGCAACAATGTCGGGAATTGTTCCTTCTGGCTTGATATTTGTATGTTGGAGGTGGGGGAACAAAAGGCATGAAGAACAAAATTGGGAAACGAGGGTAAGAACACGTCGCTGCAAACCCTGGGAGCAGTCAAATCAGGCTGCCAGCTGCAACAAGAATCTCTCTAATAAGGAAATTAGAGCGTGATCATTTCTGGCTATGTGACTCTGATTCTAAATAGGTTTTACAAATAGATTGTGATTGAACTTGGAAACATAAACAAATTGGCTTTGTGGAATAAAGGCTGCACTACATTTTAGTTAGAGAATGAAAATGCTTTTATGGGAGGCTCTCTGGGAGAAGGGACATCTATTTTAACGAGAGCATATGCATTTGTGAAACACACCGGCTTTGTTGCTTTCTCTTTGGAGAGTCAGGTCCCATACACACAAAAGAAAGTTTCCCAACAGGGTCCCTAAGAGGACAAGTGATAAAGGCAGGGAACGGGCAGTGTGTATTTGAAACTCCCCATTCGGTTGCTGGGAGGAGAAGTGCCATTTAAAAACAACAGATTTAAAAATATCAATAGCTTAAAAAATTCTAGTCAGCGATCTCCCTTGGACATTTCTTTTGTCTCTTGGAGGTTTGGGGATAGAGGTTCTCTAAGCTCTATTAATATATTTTCACTTATAAATATTCAAGCAGTGTTCCTGACGCCTCCCCAACTGACTCAGTGCAGGCTCCCTACCCTGGCAAGAGCGTGGTGCCCGAGGAGATGCTAAATTTCTAACACGGCCCCGAGTCAGCCTCAGACAACCCAGAGCCATTTGAAAACACCAAAGACTTTTCAGTCAGGATAAAGGGTTTATAAATGTCCATGTGTCCAAGCTTATATTCCACATGAGAGGATTAGTTTCCACTCTCTGCAAACTCTCCCAATTGTTATAAGTAGTCATGGTTTTGCGTGTTTTGTGTGAAGCGCAAAACATGCAAAGGTGAGGAAACACATCTGCCTGATTGGAAGATGCTCTTTTTTATTTCCCTTTTTCTAAATCGACATATTACTCGCTAAGGCCTAATACACCACGGAGTACAAGTCAGCAAAATCTCTCTCATAGTGGTCAGTTCATATATTTAGAAACAAAGTGTGAGGCCTGGTGGGGACCATAAGGTCATTGGCTTGCTGGGTAGGAGTTTAGATCCAGCTCCCACAGAGTACATTCCACTGCATCAAAATGCTTACACTGTGGACATTCTTCCTATGATCTAATGATCTAAGCCTAGATCCTTTTGTGTCAGCTGTTCTCCCCACATCTGGGTATGTTTCTAGGAAGTGGATGAAGTCTGGAGCTGCATTTACTCATTCTCCCTTTTTGCGATATGGGGTCGCTCACATCCCTGGGGCCTGAGTGGGTAATTTCTCCCACTAAATGCTGTCTAGGCCCAAGTGAATCAACATACAAGGGCTTACATCTACACTTCATCTATGGCTCCACTGACACACACACATCCTGTAGGGAAATAAAATATTTTGCTAAAAGCAGCTTATATTGTCTCACGTTTTCATTTCAGAGATACTTTATTTTAATTTATGATTCACCTTTAAATGGATGTTTAACTCTAATATTTCAGTCCCCTGCTGCTGCTTTTTCTGTCAAGCATATAGAAATTTATAAATGAATCACCAGGTGGGCTTCTTATTTAAATGGAACTCAAATTAATTCATTGTAGAAATAAAATTTCTGCTCTCTTTAATTCACCCACTCAACATAAACAGTTTATTTTCGTTACAGGGTATTTTCCCTAACTAGCAGAGCACAGCAGAAAACACATCAAACTGGGTGTCCTGTGACCTAGATTCTAGCCATAGTTCTTCCACAAATGAATGAATCTGGACAAGTGATACATAAAAGGTGGAGTTAGGCCAGGTGCATTGGAGGATGAGCCTCTCAAACTTTACTGTGTTTATTATCTGGGTTTTTCAGAGAAACACACCAGTAGGAGGAAGATATCTATAAAATATGTAAATATAACACACACACACACACACACACACACACACACACACACACACACATATATATATGTATATATTTTTTAAGGAATTGGTTCATGTGATTATGGAGGCTTGGCAGGTCCAAAAATCTGAAGAGTAGGCCATCAGATTGGAGACCAAGGGAAGAGTTTCAGTTTGAGTCCAAAGATGGTCTGTTGTTAGAATTCTCTCTTCCCAGGGGATGGTCAGTCTATTTTCTAGAAAGGTCTTCAACTGATTGGGTGAGGCTCACCCACAGTGTGGTGGGTAACCTGCTTTATTCAAAGTTCACTGATTTAAATGTTAATCTCATTTTAAAAAGTTTCTCTGAAGAAACGTCTAGAATATTGTGCGAACAAATATCTGGATACCATGGCCTAGCCAACTTGACCCATAAAATTAACATTCATGCCATATGTATGAATCACCCGAGGAGCTTGTTAAACATAGATTCCTGGGCTCTGTCCTCGGATTCTGAATCTAATTTGCTATCCTTTTGCCGGGGGATGCTAATGAAGCTCTTGTAGGGAGTACTTTTTGAGTAGTATTGTTCTAGGTATGCTATTGTATGATCATGGTCCAGACTCTTCTACAGATGAGGAAACTGAAGCCTAGAGTTATGAATGGACTTGTCCCAAGGAGCTCATTTAGTTAGATATTCTAACCCAAATCTTAGTCCAGGATTCTTTTCACATAACATACTGCTGACATGTAGTACAAATGAACTTTCTTAGGATAAAATCTAGCCTTGTAATTGACTCTTTCTCAAAACCGAAGTGAACTAGTGGGATTTTTCATAGAACTTGACAACCTGATCCTAAAATTCATGTGGAAGAGCAAAAGGCCAGGAAGAGACAGGAAATTTTTTTTTTTTTTTTTTTTTTTAAACATCTTTATTGGGGTATAATTGCTTTACAATGGTGTGTTAGTTTCTGCTTTATAACAAAGTGAATCAGCTATACATATACATATGATCCCATATGTCTTCCCTCTTGCGTCTCCCTCCCTCCCACTCTCCCCATCCCACCCTTCCAGGCTGTCACAAAGCACCGAGCTAATATCCCTGTGCCTTGCGGCTGCTTCCCCCCAGCTATCTACCTTACTACGTTTGTTAGTGTGCATATGTCCATGACTCTCTCTCGCCCTGAGACAGGAAATTTTGAAGAAGAATAAGGAGGGAAGACCCATACGAATGTATCTGCAGGTGTTTTATAAAACTATAGTAATTAACGCAGCATAGCATTGACAAATAGACCATTGGAACAAATCAAGAACCCATTGTCAGACCATAAATATTTGAGATATGTATGACAGAGGTAACATTATGAGAAAAAGATTAGCTATCCATAAATACTGCTACAAATTGGTTATCAATGTGAGAAACAATAGACTTCCTACCCATACCACACTTAAAAAACAAATTCCAGATGGATCAATGTAGAAGCAACATTTAAAAACTTTTAATGGAAAATTTAAGATAATATTTTTTTATATCAGGGCAGATAAATATTTCTTAAATGAGACACAAAATCACAAACCATAAAAGTAAAATAACAATAAGCCAATATTTATTGAGCTATTCTACGTGCACACAGTATTCTGAGTAAATTATATATGCTAACTTATATAATCCTCATGAAAACCCTAGGAGGCCATCATTACTATGATCATCATAAAAGACTGAGGCCTGGAGAGACTGTTCACTTCCCTAACCTGTGTGGTAAGTGGCAGAGGTATGAGTTGATCCCGGGTAATGTGGATCCACTCTAGAGTCACTGCTGTATACACTACTGCTCAACAGAGGAAAATGGACCACATTCAAGTGAAAAGAATATATAATATTACATAAATTAATTAAAAGTACAAACCAATACTAGGAGGAAATATTTTTAATGCATATAACCATTAAAGGGTTACACACACACACACACACACACACACACACACACACACACACATACACACAGATCACACTTAAAACTCAATATGATGGACTTCCATGATGGTGCAGTGGTTAAGAATCCTCCTGCCAATGCAGGGGAAATGGGTTCGAGCCCTGGTCCTGGAAGATCTCACATGCCGAAGAGCAACTAAGCCCGTGAGCCACAACTACCAAGCCTGTGCTCTAGAGCCCATGAGCCCCAACTACTGAGCCTGCGTGCTGCAACTACTGAAGCCTGCATGCTCTAGAGCCTGTGGTCTGCAACAAAAGAAGCCACCGTAATGAGAAGTCTGTGCACTGAAGTGAAGAGTAGCCCTGGCTCGTTGCAACAAGCAAAAGACCCAATGCAGCCAAAAAATAAAAATAATAA
The DNA here is from genome assembly GCF_963924675.1 of Phocoena phocoena. NCBI lineage: Eukaryota > Metazoa > Chordata > Mammalia > Artiodactyla > Phocoenidae > Phocoena > Phocoena phocoena. Next base: position 91,463,722 of record NC_089222.1, on the reverse strand, counting down.
ATAAATTTTAAAAAAGAAAAAAAAAAAGAAACAGTTCAACAAATTGCAGAATAATTACATTTTGGAATACAAAGTAAGGTAGGTCTAGATATATCTACACAGATAAAGTTTAAAAAACTAATGTGAGTGAACAAAAGATGTTGAAAAACGTATAGCATACGATATCATTTGAGTAAAGTCTACAAATCTCACAAAATAATGATATATAGTGTTTTGGGTATATAACATTGCCATAAGGATATGGATCAACTTCAGGATAATGATTACCTTTGTCAGGTGGGAGGTGGAGAAAGGGAGAGAGTGCAGGATGAGAAGAGAAATTTAGCTATATCTTATTTCTTTTTCAATCTCAAGGAGACACAGATAAATATTAAGATATGTTAAATATTAAGCTGGGTACCCGAGAGTTTTGTTATTTTCTATATATTTGAAATTGCCTATAATTACATATTTTTAAAGAAATAAAAATGCTACCCCACAGTCATTAAGTCATTATTTTTAGTATACAATTATATTCTTTTTTTCTGAGGACTAAAATACATAAACTTTCTCCTTTCTGCATATTATTTTTTCCTTAGGTATCCTTTTCTACTTAGTATAAAATCTTAGAGCTGGAAGAAAATTTAGAGCGTGTTTGTTCAAATCTACCTGTGGATTCAAATTATTGTTCCAAGTAAAAACACTTGGTATAATTTTCTTTTATGCTTAATAATCTGGAAAATATGGTTTTGGATAACTGGATATTTTGTTTTAACTGAGTCAAGTTCCATGTATAATGACTTTAAAAAGTAAAGCATAATAAATTACACTTAACATTAATAATACACTAAGCACATAATTTTATCTGTAATGATACAGAAGGCTGTGAAGAGTCTTAGGATCATCATTATAACCATGAATTACCATTATTTTGGTAACATGTAGAAGTGCCAATCAAAAGAGATCTGGTTGGCAAAATGTCAGATAATATGGAATAAAAGGAATACATGGAGAAAAGGGAATTACTGTTTATTGACATGTTGTGGGAGATGCTTTAGATACATAATTTAATTTAAATCCTGCAGCAACCCCATAAGGTAGATATTGTTGTTCCCACTTTTCAAATAAAGGCATTGAGGTTCAGAGAGATTTGAGGTAATTTGCCCTAAATCCTGTTAAGAAAAATTATCCCAAACATGAAAATAAGGCAAAAAGAACCCTATGTGGAGCTTTATCTAATAAGAGACCACAGATTAATTCTCCAACAGAATGTACCTTTGTTTGACTTACTATTTAGTATTGATTAGTACTAAACTCTGTGAAATTATAGGTTAATTTGTAGATTTTTATTTTATTTATTTATTTGGTTGCACCTGGTCTTAGTTGTGGCATGAGAGCTCTTTTAGTTGTAGCATGTGGGATCTAGTTACCTGACAAGGGATGGAACCTGAGCCCCCTGGATTGGGAGCCTGGAGTCTTAACCACTGGACAACCAGGGAAGTCCCAACTTGTAGATTTTTGTCTAGTAGAAAATATAATTCTAGAGAGATCTTTCTTTTTCTTTCTTTCTTTCTTTCTTTCTTTCTTTCTTTCTTTCTTTCTTTCTTTTTCTTTTTCTTTCTTTCTTTCTTCTTTCTTTCTTTCTTTCTCCCTCCCCCCCTCCCTCCCTTCCTTCCTTCCTTCCTTCCTTCCTTCCTCCCTTCCTTTCTTTCTCTCTCTTTCTATCTATAGATATATATTCAGTCTCTCCAATTCTTGAACCAGTATTATAATCCTAATGCTTCCCTCATTCATAGATTAAATGAATTTTGACATGTGTTCTTTGTATGTTTGCATGAGAGTCAAGTTTTTACCTTATTAAAAACCATACTTTGAGAGTCCCACAGCTACAGCCAGGGCTTTAGCTCTGGAGCATGCGTTCTTGCTCTCACATGCCCTTTTTGGGTGTAGGTAGTGTACTTCATTACTGAAAACTTGTGCTTAATTAAGGAACTAGTCTCAGTTTTCCTTTATCTGAGAAGTGGAAACAACATGGAGGAACCCCATCTCTGGATGTGTGTCTCCTAATATTATACATAGAGGTCTTGTCACTTGGGACCCATAGAGTTGCTACTTCTTCCTGCCCAATAAATAGAGGGATAGGATGTCTTATCCACAATTTTGTACTATATACTTTGTACATATGTATGTTATATGTATACATACATATGTATGTATCTGTATATTTTTACTATGTTTTTTTTTTTTTTTTCCGGTACGCGGGCCTCTCAGTGTTGTGGCCTCTCCCGTTGCAGAGCACAGGCTCCGGACGCGCAGGCTCAGCGGCCATGGCTCACGGGCCCAGCCTCTCCGTGGCATGTGGGATCTTCCTGGACCGGGGCACGAACCCGTGTCCCCTGCATCGGCAGGCGGACTCTCAACCACTGTGCCACCAGGGAAGCCCTGTACTATGTATTTTGAACTTCACAGTCTGGGTGATATAGAATGTGTATAGTAATGAGTGGAGTCCATGGCCCTATTTGTAATTTCTATCCCCATCTCTACTCAACCAACTTTTAGCTCTATACTGAATCCCTATAACACAAGGCATTCTACAAAGATAGTTCTATTCTATAAACTTCAAGAACGTACATTCACAAACATGTAACATGAAACCCACTCATTCAGTGTAATAAGGGAAGGTGGGACTGAATTAGTGAAAATACGGAATTAGGGACTATTTCTAAAAAACCGAAGTAGCATTATTTTCAAGTACATATATACTCTTATTTCAGTTATGAAACTATACCCTGTAATTGTCCTTGGGGACTTAATTAACGGGGAGATAAAAGTGGTATGTAATCAGCTTATCAACAGAAGGAAGAAATGGGCATTTCTTAAGTGATTGCAAAGTTTGTTCTCTTAAGCAGGTAAAACAACTCTTAGTTTCTTTATAACCCTTTCCAGATTATCAGTCAACATAGAATAACCTTTCTTGTTAAGAAAAAGCAATAGAATTCTTTCAAATCTAAAGCAGGATATGTGAGCTAAGGAAGTTTCAGTGCTTCTATTGATACATTTTTTCCCCTGTAGGTTAATTCACTAAACAAGCTAATTGGGCTTACCCTGGTAACACCATCTTGAAGCAAAATGTTGGAAAAGGTCTCCTGGCAAATGGCAACTAGTGGCCACTGCCCTTTTGCCTGGAAAAAGGGGGCTGCTGTTGTATCTGGCGGAGCCCAGTGGACAACAGGCAGGCAGTCTGACAGGGATGCCTGCTGATGCTAATTACCCTAGTCCGGCGCTTCCTTTCTGGGGAAGCAGGAGAAGAGAAATTGATGCCAAGTTCTTGCACAAGGTCAAATGTTTCTGGAGGAAGGGAGCCAGGGTTAAATTAGCAGTCAATGAGGTAGGAAGCTGGGTGGAGAAACGCAGGCTGGGAGAAGGGGGAGAAGTCTGGAAATTCAAATGGAGACAGCAGTAAAAAGTAATTACTAACACATTTTCCAACTTGGAAAGCCAGCCACATCCCACACCAGGGCCAGACTCAGAGCTCTTCTGTTCCAAGGAGGCTGGAGCAGGCTCAAGGGACAGGAAGGAACTGTGCAAGCCAGGTGCCTGTCGCTGGCTTTGGAGCTGTGCTCCCCGAAAATGGAAATTCATCTTGAAAGAGAAAGCAAAGGACATTTCTGCTTAAATTCTCCATTCAGAATAGCTTTCTCCATACATTCAATGTATCCATCCTTTTAGGACCTTTTAGGGTTATTTAGCAAAAAATTATCAAACATCAAAACAAAGTAAAGGGAAACCTTTTAGGCAAATGTAAGCCTTTGTGAACCTGGAGTATCTCCCTTCTCTGCTGTTCAGCATCGCTGGAGGAAAGAACCTGTGGGAGGGACATATCTCAGGAGAGGAGGCGGAAGCAAAGGAGGGGAAATGGAAAGGAGAAACAATGGTCTCTGGTGTCAGGGAGAAATTCATGATTGGATTGACTGTTTTGACAGTTGATGTTTATTATTTTTTTCCCTCCAACTTCAGAACCATGACAGACGATTGCTGAACATCAAATTGATGAGTGAATGCTTCATCAGATCTGGTTGCCTTAACAACTAAAATAGCCAAAATGTTAAGGCAGTCAAATAAGATTGATTATTTTTGATACAATCTGTGGGTGGTTGACGCAGGAAGTCTCGGCCTAATCACGCATATAAACACCGAGGCTATGTCAACAGATGCAAAAGCAGCCAGAGGACAAGTGAGAAATCCGTCAATCACCTGGATGCCTCATGTCTACCATGCACTGAACAGTGCAGAGGAACACCAGAGTCTCTGGATTGCTTCTGGTTGCTGGATGTCACAGGAGGTAGCCAACCTTAAAAGCTGGGAATTTTGATCCTTTCATTTTCTAGCAAAAAGGCAGAGTCTGGCTTGGAATGGAGAAACAGATTTCCTCCAAATTGTTGTCTAGAGGTGCTGAATCATGCATGAATGTCAGCAGATGACGCCAACGATGGCATCATTTCACGGGGGCTTTATCTGGTATGAACTAAGCGCATCCTACTTTCTGCATTTTCTTTAATCATCCACAGATAATTGTTATGTTGTGTCATAGACCAAAAAGGAAATTAAACCTCTCTCATTATTGGATTTGGTATTTTCAGGCTTTCCTGAAGACAAGGAAAAGGAAATTCATTTTAGATTTTAGAAAATTCTTAAATTAGAAAATTGCAATCACCATATCAGGAGTCTATCTGAATTCAGCTCACCATGTGCAGAGGGATGGATGCCTTAGCATAATGGCTCAGGCACAAAGGTTCCTGAAGCTTTACGCTTGTTTATTTGTTTGGTTAGGTTTTTCTTTCCATTCTGGGTTCTTAAAAAATTATTAGTTGATAGCTCGATGGCAATGCAGTCTGTGTTGAGAAAAAGGAAATTGATTAAGAAGTGAGAGACTGTGAGAGACTGAAAATGAGTGAAAAAGAAAAGCCTATGAAACATTTACTGTGTAATTTTCCAATACAGATTTGAGTAGGTACCACATGCAGTTAGAAACAGATGCATTTTCAAGCCTTTATTATTGAACAAAGTATACTTTCTGAGTTTCCCCCTTTTTAAAGAGAATCCAAAAAATATAATGCTAAAATCTGTATCTTAATCAGCAAGGCATTCATTTGAACAACTAATTTCTTGAAATTTGAGAGTCAGGCTCAACTCTTGGAGGTCCTGATGTAGCTAGCATGTAGCTGGATGTCAAGGAAGAACAGTAGCAATAATTGTTCATGGAAACAAAACATTGATCTGCATATATCAGTTTGATGAATTACTTAGCAAGGATGTTAACTTGATACATTGATACTTAAAAAGTGAATCTGTGGATCCATTTGAATGTATGTTTAAAAACATAATATCACATCTTCTTAGATAACTTTATATTTTACAGTACCTTTTACTTTTCTTATTTTAATTGATCCACAATTCTTTGCAGGTTGACATCTACATTGGACTCTGCTGATGAATGTACAGCCATGTCAATCATGGTTGCCTTTTCCTTCCGGCTTGAATTGCTAAGAGCTGAGTTTCTTTATACAAGTTGTTGGTAAGTAAACAAGAAAATGATGTTACCCAAACACAGACAATCCACTTTGACACCAGCAAATTAGTCCTTTCCTGGGAATTTGAACTAGGAAATTCCTAAAGATTAAGACAGTGGTGAGAGCTGATGTAGAGAGAAGCCTTGATGTAGAGAGAAGCTGGAGAGGCCATGATGCTAACTTGGGGTCTAAGAGAGCAAAAACGATGGGTCAGCAGAAGTGAGAAGGAAAAAAGGACACAGAGATAGCAGAAGGTGAGAAAGGAATAGAAGGGAGAAACTGAAAGGTAGAGAATAGTCAAATGAGATAAATGCAAGAGCAGTAGGGTGGGACTCCAAGACCTCCTGCCGCTAAGGTCACAAGGATTCACCTCCAGCTCCTGGGGCAGCTGCTGTTCCTGCTCTTGGTTTGGTTTCTCCCTGCAACCTTTAGTAGCATGAGTGAGTCTTTGTTCCTTGCATCCAAAGGAGTTTGACTACAAAGCATTGTTATCTTCCATGTTGCTATTGAGCAGCAAAAGGAGAAAGCAAAAGTCCTTTCCTGAGAGGATGGATCGTATTATATTTCATAGGCACGCAAGTAGAAAGTGGTGGAGTCAACACATGTGCACAGACTTTTCTAAAATTGGTGCTGATGTCAGTTTATCACACTGTGGCATTTTAAAAACATGCCCCCAAATCCTTTGACACTCCTTCCATTAAGAGGTGGTGTCTATGTCCCCTGCTCTTGAATATGAGTGGGAACTTTTGACAGCTCCAGCCAAAGAAGAGTAGCAGAAGTAATGCTGCATGATTCTTGAGACTGGTTTAGAAAAGATTATGCAACTTCTATTTGGTTTTTTGAGAATGCTTTTGGACCCCAGGCACCATGCTGTGAGGAAGCCCAACCTGGTCCATATGGAGAGACTCTCTGGAAAGATCCTGAGACAAGGTGGGGGGGCAGTGGGGAGGGGAAATGTGTTGCCAGCTCTCAGCTGTTCCAGCTTTCTTCTTTCTCACTGGTCTCCACTCCTTCCCCCACCCCCCATTATTCTAACTTCAAACACTGTTTGCAATACCTGAGAGACCCAAGTCAGAGCCACCCAGCTGAGAACTTTCTAGATTCCTGCCCCACAAAACAATGAATAAAATAATTATTGTTTATATGAATAAATAATTTATAAATAATTAAGTTTTGAGCACAGTAATAAACATTTGGTTAGAGTATTATTACCAAATGTGTAAGAGGCTACACCCAAAATCTGAGAGGCCTACCAGCCATTGTACTTCCTCCGTAGGGGTAGAAGGGGCTGTTTATGATCCTTTGTTCTCTACCTTGAAGTGGATGTACCTGGAAGATTTCATTACTGTGGTAGGTCCCTGGCTCTTCTTTAGAGGTACCTTCCGCCTTCTGGAGTTCACGTGTCTTACCAAGGCCTCCAAAACACTTGGCACTTCTTGCTTATCTGATCTGATTAACATGATGTCATCGGTAAAGTGAAGAAACGTATGGTTTTTTGGAATGCCCAGTCAGGTCACTATATTATGAGAGGGAGAGAGTTAACATGGCCCTGGGGCAAGATCATAAGTCTGTACCGTTGTTTATCCCACATGCAGATCAACGATTGCATATAGTGTATTAGATACCAAGCTAATCTGCTCTAGCAAAGAAACCGTTTTTGGTACAACAGCTACAACTGGGGCTACTACGTGATTGAGCTTGTGGCAGTCCACTGTCATATCACAGGGTCCATCTGGCTTCTGTAGGTGCCAGACTGGTGAAGTAAATGTGGATGGGGCAGTAATTGCCAACTCTGCATCCTTTAGGTCTTCAGACCTGACACTAATCTATTCCCAAAGGATGCAATGTTGGTTTTGATTTAATATCTTGTCCATGGTGGGAGGGACAGTATCAGAGGCTTCCACTTGGCCTTTCCCATTATGAGAATTCTTAACTCACAGGTCAAGGAACCAATATAGAGATTCTGTCAACCTTATATTCTAATTATACACTCAGAGACTGGAGAAATAGCTACTGGTTAGGTCCATACACTTAGCTGACCTACTGTGAGCCAGGAACCAATGTCAACACACAGTTCTTGAATATTTGAGTATTGCCCTTTCCTCAGTACATGGTTCCCTAAGTAGATGGCTGTAGATCCCTCTGGAGAAGGACTGGGAGAATCATTATGATAGCATTTGATCTTGCAGTGTCCTTCACTCATGAAACCCAGCCTCGCTTTCAGTCAGAGGTCTTTGGGTTGAAAACTGAATCAGGTCCAGAAACTTAGTAAGGGATTGTGACATTTTATAGTAGCAGTAGCCCTTAGCCTTTGTTTCTTTTTGTTACACAGATTGAGAAATAACCTTGTCGCCTGCTCAGTCTTGACCCTGGAGGTGCCGTGTTCCATTAACTATCTCCACAGCACTCCCTGAGTCATGCCACTCCCCGCTCCCCAACCTTGCCACTCTTTACAATAATTGAGCTCACTTTGCTTTTGATGGCTAAGTGCTACCACCTGGCCTCTATTTTTTCAGAAGTCTACAAGCGCTGTGCTATTTGAGAGCCAATTTTGCAACAGCAACCTCCAAAATCAGTCCTATTCTACAGAGGTTAACCACCACCGAGATTCTTAACAATGCCAGTGTCCCCTGCACATCCCATGCTCTTTGGTAAATGGAATGTCCTCTGAACTCTCTCACAGAACATAAGCTAACAGGTTTTCTGACAATGCATAATGTAGCCAGTGCAATATGCCCACTTTCCTAGCCCTTCAGTTCCTTCCTCCTTCATTTGCCCCCAAAATGTTGGCATGTTTCCCAAAGTTCTTGCCATGATCTTAAATCCTGCATCAAGGGTTAGTGCTCCAAGATCTATAAACGATCCTTTATCCAACTTTATATTCCATCCCCTTTAATCCAGCGCCTCCAAGAGTCCAGTCCATTTGTATTCTGCTGGCTCTTGACAGTAAAATTTGGTTACATCTTTCAGCTCCTTAGGTGTATAATCCCTTTTCTTGCTTTGCAACTCCTGCACCCCCTCAGCTGGCTTATGCTGTGACTTGACCCTAAGTTATTCTTCTGGGAGGTGTGGTAGATTATGGGGGTGGCTGCACATCGCTTTGCAAGGTAGAAGCTTCTGTCTTATCTTCAAGTAAGGAGGAAGAACTAGGCTTTAACAAGAAGGAATGGGCCTTTTTTCTTGGCCCAGAGAGTCTAGCAGAATATGAAGATTTAGATTCCTCATCATAACTCTTAGGGTCCCACTCCTTCCCAAACAGGGCCACAATCTTAGTGTAGGTGAACTGTCAAGGTCAAATATCAACCTTCATGGAGATCTGCTACTTTTATACTTAAATCCTGGCCTTGATCCTCAGATTTTTCTGCCTGCCTGCTGCAGGAGATGAGAGTCTCTTTAAATACTGCCAAGGAGGCCCCCTTCTGGCTTTCATACCTTGCTTATATTGAGGGTTAGTGGCCTTCATTGACATTCTTTTTTTTTTTTTTTTTTTTTTTTGGTGGTACGCGGGCCTCTCACTGTTGTGGCCTCTCCCATTGCGGAGCACAGGCTCCGGACACGCAGGCCCAGCGGCCATGGCTCACGGGCCCAGCCGCTCCGCGGCATGTGGGATCTTCCCGGACCGGGGCACGAACCCGTGTCCCCTGCATTGGCAGGCGGACTCCCAACCACTGCGCTACCAGGGAAGCTCCATTGGCATTCTTTAATGCATGGATGGCTTTAGCAATAGTCATTCAGTTTCACAGTCCTTATAATTACCAGTTACCACAAAACTCTCCAATGCTGTTTGCTAGAACAATTTCCTTCCACCGGTATGCCATCCTAGTTTGCCACTGGTAAAAGTTTTAATAATCGTACTGCAAGTACATGCCAAGGGCTATTAATGCTTCATCTCCCACCAGCGATGGAGTCATCATTGCCAGCTGGCTGAAGTCTGTTTTTTTGGGCCCCTTCTGGTACTATATGGCAGGTCAGGTTCTCTAGGAAACAGACTCTGAAATTCTTAGAACTGGGTGCAGGAGGTTTATCGAGAGAGTGTTCTTAGGAGGTGACGGGAGAAAAAGGTTGGACCTAGGGAGAAACTGAACTGTCATGGAATTACAACAAAGGCCTCAATCAATCTTAAGAAGAGTTCTGGACCATCATTTTGTCCTCCAGAGTTGTCATGCCCTGAGGCAGGGGTGTTGGACCTTCATAAGCCACACCCATTCTCCCCGAGTCAAACATCCTGCCACAGGGTAGGAAGGGTGACCTTGGTGGGTGCAGCTGTCTTTGGATGTTGCCAATTCTTGGAGCGGAGCTCAGCTGAGAGTTCCCAGAATCTGGGGGAATGAGAGTGTTGGTCCTGAAAAAAGGATCTGATTGGTATACCACAACATCCATTATATCCCACACAATGATGTTAAAAACAAGACAACAGGCCCAGAATGGAGTCACTTATGCTAACTCCATGTCACCAAACCAAGACTTAATTTAATTACAGCTTCAGCTCTCCCAGAAATGGAATCTTAAACCAGTCAGTCAGGAATTGCCTGATCAGCACTGGTTAGGTCACCTGCCTGGTAGGCCCTTGCCGTCCCCTAAAGGAAAGCAACCTTGCAATAACCAACCTGCTTTTTTGCCTAGTGTAACTTCCTTGTATCTTCTCCCTTCTGCCTATAAAAGTCTTTCTTTTTGTACAGCTCCATGGAGTTCTTTTCTACCTGCTAGATTGGATGCTGCTTCATTTATGACTCATTGAATAAAGTCAATAAAATCTTTAAAATTTACTTAGTTGAATTTTGTTTCTTAACAATGATAATGATTTTCCATCTATGCATTAGGACCTACCAAGTATTCCTGACAGAGTGACTGCGTACCCAACTCTAGACATAGCGGAGCAACAGCATGGGTGGAATTAGAGTCAGACCCTGAGCGATAAATGCTGCTCCAGTAAGAATTCCTGGTCCTGACTTCCCAGCTTTCCTTAGGTAATTCTCTGCATTTGGCCTTACAATCCCTTAGCACAGAGAAGTGATCTTGGAAAGGACATTCTGTTCCAGGCTTTCCACAGGTTCTCACATCAGATTAGATGTGTTGCACAAGTCCAAATAGTCTGTGAAGTAAAGGAAAGGGTACCTGTGAGATTGTAATTTATTAATATAGTAAGAAATATGTATTTGGTTTCCACCCACTGTTCCTGGTAAAGAGCACCTAGAACCCTTGGAATTTCCTAAGTAATGAAAGCAATAAAGTGTTTTTTGTTACATTAATGAGATGACTTTTGGAAAGTCCCTAGTAACCAAAGGATGGTAGTGATTAGAGGCTTGGAACTTTCAGTCCCAACCCCCAGGCCAGGGAAGGGAGAGGGCTGGAGATTGAGTTCAGTCACCAACGAACAATGATTTAATCAACCATGTGTACGTAATAAAGCCTCCATGGAAACCCAGAAAGACACGATTTGGGGAGCTACCAGGTTGGTGAACACGTGGAGATTCAGGGAGAATGGCACCCTTGGAGCCGGCATGGAAGCTGCTTGCCTCTTCCCCATACCTTGCCCTATGCATATCTTCCATTGGACTGTTTCTGAGTTATATCCTTTTATAATAAACCAGCAATTTTGTAAGTAAAATATTTCTCTGAGTTCTGTGAGCTGCTCTAGCAAATTAGTTGAACCCGAGGAGGGGGATTATTGGAACCTCTGAACAATAGGATGGGTGACGACCTGGACTTTTGAGCGGCCTCTGAAGTGGGAGGAGGGTCAGTCTTGTAGGACAACCCTTAACTTGTGGGATCTGATGCTACCTCTAGGTAGATCGTGTCAGAAATGAGTTGTTTGGTGGTGTGGACAAAAACATATCAGAGTACCAAAGCAACAAGGTTTGGACTTTTAACATCATTTGGGCCATAGTCAAAAGATAGCAGCAAGGGAAAATCTACTGCTCTTGGAACCAGAAAATATAATGAAATTTAGACTCTAGTTCCAGCTTTGCCATTCATTAGCTAAATTATTTTGGGAAAAATCACTTAACCTCTCTACATTTCAATTTTTTCAACTGTAAAATGAGTATAATATGACCAAATTGTGTTATGCTCATTTTATAGGTGGTTTTAAGAACCAGAGGGGCAATGTTTGTAAATATAAAGTGATGTTATTGTTTTGGTTAAAGGGGAATTTCTTTAAGGATTGTAACAAGGGTTCTAAATTAACTTTATTTTTCTACTTCACTAGCTTTACATCACTAACGGGCAAATTTTTCCAAATTATACTTACTATTTTACCTGAAAATTGTTGTTTTTACCTCTCTATAGGATTCTAGAGATAAACTCAAAAGAAACCTTGCCAGGTGTGAGCCATTGGCCATCACTCTAGGATGCTTTGGTTTGGAAACCTCCCCTTGATGGTAGAGGAAGGACCAGTTTCAAACAAACCACTTAATAAATTGTTAATAAAATGAAAAAGCCCCTTTCCACAATAGCAACCAGAAGCAAAACCACAAACACTGTTCACTGAGTTTCCCAGGACAGCAGTGCTTGGAAAGAGAGAGAGAAAAGGAAGACGGGGAGAATGATAGTAATACTTTATGTTCATACAGATTTTTCCCTCCATTGGTTTCCAAGCATTCGGCAAACTTTAATTGGCTAATCCTCAAATATCCATTTAAGGTAAAGTAGGCAGCAGGTATTATCCCTGATTTTCAAATGGAGGAATAAATGTACAAAGAGATTAAGTGCCTCCGGATTCCCAATCCACAGCCCAAACTCCAAGATTTCACTGTGCAGAATCGTTTGGGTCTTTTGTTGATCTCTCTGAAGCACGATCTTTCACAATTCATTTTCCCAAAGACAAAAGATATGGTATCTTTGTTCCTCTATAGCATTTGCTTTGGGTCAAAGGCAAAGATACATATTTTCAGGCGTGACAAACATTTTTACAGTTAAGCAAACTCAATGTGGGCAGAAAAGTCTTTGGTTGGTGTGTGTGTGTGTGTGTGTGTATGTGTGTGTGTGTGTGTGTGTGTGTGTTTAATTCCCAAAACGACATTGATGTTCTTCTCTGGGGCTGAACACTCTTTGAGTCCAACAGTGAGGCAGAGCTTGCGAACAAAACCCTTCCTATTCACTTCAAACTGTAGTATCTTTGCTAAACGTTCTTCGGAAAATTCCCAGCTTTGTTTAACAGATTACCAAGGCTTCTCTTCAAACTACCCAGCTGACCCCCATTCATCTAGTATCCTCGAGGTTGCCAGGAGAAACAGACTGTCCCCACCAGATTAAAGCTTGCTGTGGGATATAAGACAATTTTGCATAAAAAGAAAATACTCTGATGAGAAGTGGAAAAAGCCTTTAGGTATATAAGCAGGCAGAAAATCTGTGAGTCAGGACGAACAGAATTATTTCATCTTAACAGGACTCACAAAGCATTGACCATTTAGGGCCTAGGCATTATGTGGAGAAAATGAAATTTTCATCCAGATTCCATTCAGCTCTGAGATGCATTCAGGGCCTCATGCCAGGGGCTTCACCAGAGTCCTGATGGGCCCTTCGGTTCAAGGCCCACGGCACCTATGACGCTAGTACGCACCCTCGAGGAATAAAAGCCTGAATTTCTTCCAGTGGAAATGCAGAGGAAGAAAGAAAGTGGGGATTTCTTGGGGAGGGAGCAGAGGAGAAAAGGCAAACTGTTAACAAACAATTTGTACCACAGCGAATTGATAATAATCCCCAAGTCTTGTATTGAAGTCAAACCATGTCCAGTTTCTGGTGTGAGTATGAATGCGTTCTGTTAAAAGATAAACTGAGGCATATTAAACATTTTAAGAGCTTATTTGAGCATTTATCCATTCCAGTGGATATGGGGCAGTGCCAAACCTGATGAGGTCAAGGGAAAGACTTATATAGGGAAAGTGGGGAAGCAAAGAAAGGAAATGGCTTGATTTAAAGCCTACTTGGCTGTTTGTGGCCGGTAGTCCTTAGCCTTTTGATTTGGTAACCCTGAGACATTTCCAGGCTTAGAGCTGGGTTGGCTTACGTGCGTGGAGGCATCAGAGCCCCTCAGTCCAATGGCCTCCTCGTCAACAGCAGGGAGTTAAGAGTTCCCTGGACTTGGCCCCAGAAGTCCTGAGTTGGGGTCAAGCTCTGCTATTCACTATGTCTGTGACCTTGGGCAAGGCTTTGGCTATTTATGGACTTCAGTTTCCTCATGTCAAACAAGGTAACTAGGGGATTGTTAGGTTTATTTCTAATGATCTCTGAATGACTAGTAGCCAAACAAACGACCACCCCTCCCCATCTCTGTCACTTCTTCCCTCGTGATCAGCTCTCTGGGCCTGAGATAAGATCAGGATTCTTTCTAGTCGGGTTGCATTTTAGGGCCTCCTCTTTCCTGAGTTGCTGCCCACAGCTGTCAAGGTCTGTGCCTGAGGAAAGCGGAGGAAGCACCCTTGCGGGAGAGGTAGGACCATCTTGGCTGGTGGCTCACTCTCTCCAGCAGGCCCTTCACACACAAACCTCATTCGTTCTTCAACCCTGAGAGGAATATATCACTCAGGTCACTTTACAGATTGGGAAACCGAATGGCAGAAGAGATAAAAGGACTTGTTGAGATCACGCAGTCGTAAATATAGAGTGAGGCCTGGCTGTGCAATCTGTGGGGTTGAGTGCAAAATGAAAAACCGGGGCCCCTCGTTCAAAAATTATTAAGAATTTCAAGACGGTGACGGCATTGACCCAAGTGTGGGCCCCGTCTAAGCTCAGGCCCTCTAACTGCACAGGCCATAAGCCGGGTAGAGTTGGAGGACAGACTTCTCTCTGTGGACTGTCTGCATTGTCTCCATTTGCCCCTTCAGACCTGTTCCAGACACTTCTCCACGTGCTCCGTGCCCAGGAGGCTGACCTCTAGGATGTGGCTGCTGCCTCCTGGTTGGTGTGGCCGATGGGGGGCACGGACAGGAGGCTGGAGGCCTGGACAGTGTGAGCTCCCTCTCCGCCAGGCAGCAGCTTGGCCGTTGCTGTGTTCTCCCCTCTCTCTCCAGCCTGGTGACTGATCTCATGGTCACAGCTCCTGTAGATTTAGCTAACAGTTCCCTCCCTGCCCCTTCAGGACTAGGTTTCCCCTGTGGCTCATCCCTGTGTTCTCCTCCATCCCTCGCCCACTGTCCACATCTTTGGAAACAGCCCTCTTTTAAAAAAGTGTCATTGGTTTCCTATGGGTTATCTGTTGGTTGACTTGCCCAACTCTCCCTTTTGGGAGCTGCAACCTGCTTTATCTTGGAAGAATGGTCCTGCTGCCCAGGTACCGAGGGCTCATATGAAGCAAGCCTGGTCAATCAGAATCCCCCGACCTCTCTTGCCACAGTGACTGCCTCAGGAATGTGCGTGTCTCTTGGGGCCATTTCTGCTGGAATTGGTGGAACGGGTGAGGAACTCTTTCCCTTCAGGAGTCAGAACATTTTTTTGTGTGAAGGGCCAGGTAGTAAATATTTTAGGCTTTGCAGCCCACATAGGGTCCTGTCTCATAGTCTTC
This sequence comes from Phocoena phocoena, assembly GCF_963924675.1. Taxonomy (NCBI): domain Eukaryota; kingdom Metazoa; phylum Chordata; class Mammalia; order Artiodactyla; family Phocoenidae; genus Phocoena; species Phocoena phocoena. The sequence continues at coordinate 91,448,671 of NC_089222.1, read as the reverse complement.
TTTTTTGCTGTCTTACAACTCTTTAAAAATTTAAAACCATTCCTAGCTTGCCATGTGTGGAATTGGGGGTGTGCAAAAATAGGCCACCAGGCCAATGATTTGCTGACCCCTTAGGGTCATACAAGGGAAAAACAAGTCAAAGAGCTCCTTGCAACCATCATCTCTAGTGGCAAAGAGGATGCCAGCCTGAGTGTATGTACACACACACACACACACACACACACACACACACACACACCCCAAGGAGAGAAATTCCTGGAAGCATTACATCATCTCCTATTAGAGTTCCCAACACCCTGGTTTTCAACTCTCTCTTCATCTGTGAGCCACTCAGCACTCTTCCCAGTTACTAAGCTAACCTGAGCTGGTGTGAGTTGGGTTTCTATTACCTGCAAGCGACCAACCCCCGGCTGACATATCTTCAGAACCCACAGCCAGCCCCTTCCTTGATTCCACTGGTCTCAGGCCAATTCCCATGCAACCCATGAATTGCATAGCTCTTGGCCAAGAGTATGGGATGAAGGCCACTCCTGCTGAAAGTTTCACACAGTGGACATAAACATCTTTTTAGGATAGAAAATGGGAAGAATAGGAAATGTTAACCAAACACGAGTGAGATCTCTGTTCGCACACTCCTTCAGAGTCACAGCTCACGGTCCAGGCAACATTGCTGACTCTAAACAGGGTCTCCATGGTGTCACAGATGGTCGGCAGAGGCCTTGGACCGGGAACTTGGGTTTTAGGAGCGGCAGCTGCCTCTGCCTGTAATTCAGTGTGTCCTGACGGAGAGTTGCTGCAAGGATGCATTGTGGGTCACGTTGAAAAATTGCCGCTGCAAAGGTCTCAGTGTCCTGCATGTGCAGATGTAAGAAAGGGGCACTTAATAGGCAGAATCTGTGACATTCACTGAAAGGGAGGCCAGGTGGCCACACGGACCAGCTCCATCTGTGCAGCGACTGACCTCCAGAAGCCAGGTGGGAAGGGAACAGATTCCCAGGGTGTGTCTGGTAGGGACTCTTTTTTTTTTTCCTTAAAAAAAACGTTTTGGCAGAGAAGTGTATAAAAAGCTACCATACAGCCTCATCCATGACTCAGCTGGGGAGGTGGACTGTTTTGAAATAATTCTCCACCCTTTTCAGAAAGAAGAAAGCAAAATGGTTATGAAATGGGAGTTAAATATGGTGATGGTCAATCTCAGCATCAAATATCCTGTCCCACTGACCCCATTAAGTCAGTTCATATTTGATTTGACCATGTGTCCAGATGTGGGTTGTAGGAAGACTGTTCACCACAAGGAGAACACTTGGAGAGATTGTCCTTCTGAATAAAGCAGAGTGGGTGTGTCGGCCCTTTCAGGGAGGCAGGAAGCTTGACCACTAGACCTCAGGGCCTCTCAGACTGTTCACGTGGGAACCTCCTGGGATCTTGAGAAAACACAGATTCTGTTTTTTTTTTTTTTTTTTTTTTTTTGGTACACGGGCCTCTCACTGTTGTGGCCTCTCCCGTTGCAGAGCACAGGCTCCGGACACGCAGGCTCAGCGGCCATGGCTCACGGGCCCAGCCGCTCCGCGGCATGTGGGATCTTCCCGGACCGGGGCATGAACCCGTGTCCCCTGCATCGGCAGGTGGGCTCTCAACCACTGCGCCCCCAGGGAAGCCCAAAACACAGATTCTGATTCCATCATTCTAGAGTGGGGCCTGAGAGTCTGCATTTCTAATAAGCTCCCAGGTGATGAAGATGCGCCAACCTAGGGATGCACTGTGAGTAGCAAGGGACAAGAGGACAACAGTGCCTTAGTGCTGGTGACATTTGGCCTCTAATACTTGTTCATAATAATAGCTAACAATGCACTGAATGCTAACGACAAGAAAGAAGTCACAACAATAGTAAGGAACATTGCTAGAAACTGTCTGTAAACCCCATGCTCTATTCCACTGCTCCAGCCTGGCTCACCGCATGGTAGAGGCGAATGGGGGACCTCCAGCCCTCACAGCCCAACACGAGGTCCTGACCCCTAGCAGCCCAGGTGCACGACCTGGCTTAATTGCCAAGCAGAACCTTCTGGATGGAGGCTTGGCCTCGTTCAGTGAAAAGCAGTCCAGGATTTAAAAGAAATACATTTGGCATTTCCAGACCCTGGGATGAACAGGCTGGTCTTTCTGTTCAGCCAATCTGCCTGATTGGGCAGAAATGGACTACCTGGATGAATGAAAGTAGGAGAACATCTATCTGATTGAAAAACTGTTGTTGCTACACAAAATACAGTAGCCAGATGAACTGCTCCTCCAGGGCAGATGTGGGATGTTTCCCCATAGCTCACAGCACTCCCTGGTGTCTCCTGAAATCTCCAGAAGACAGATCCTCAGGACGTGGTGCTGACTCCTGCCTTTGCTTCCCCAACTGACAGTTAGTAAAACATGGGCCGGCAATGAACAAAACCTCCAGAGAGGAACCGTATATTTCAAGCATTTTTTGTCTCTGAAAAGAAGCCTAGAGTCCAGAAACTTCTGTGACGTATGTTTATCATCTCAGTCTTTGTGATGATTGGACCTGGGTGACCATGGACCTGCATGATTGGGAAGAAACACAATCAGCTTTTCAGACATGTCTACACCTGGAAAGCTTCACAAAAGAGTTTTTTCTCTTTGGCTTCCTTTCTGAACCGTTTTTGTTGTAGAGCTCCAGGCAGAAGCAGCTCTGAGCGAAACTGGGCACAAGGGAAATTTCTCTCTGACATTTTCCCACCTTTTCCATCCGGATCGTCTCTTCCTGCCCTCCACTCCCTCCAGCCTCCTCCACTTCCAATACTGAATTCCAACCACAGGCACAGGGTGAGTATAATATTTGCAGAGGAGGGAGGAAGTGGGAACAACCACTTGGATATTGTAGTGATCCGTATTTATTTTCTACATTGATGAAAAATTAGTCATTTTTTAAGTTGTCACAAAACAAATAGAATCATGACTTATGTTTTATAATTTATGTAACTGATTTTATGTACTTTTAATTTTTTATCAGATTTCTGACAGTTAAAAATCATTTCCCCTTCCAGAAAGATGAAGGATCACGTTTCCCCCTTCTGCCCAGCTGCAGCCATCTGGGAGCGCAGCGTTGCACATTGTTCTTCCTGTGCAGTGTTGAAATAAGTTTCTTGACCCAAGATGGAGCTGCTTCTGCCCAGGGTGCCATGTCAGCAAAGCAAAACTTAGACAACTTTTGTGTCCCTGGAAATGTTCCACTTGATCAGAAAGGTGGTTCCCCAAACACGAAGCCAACTCTGGGGTCTCTACTTACATCCATGTTCCTTCTTTAGCCTACAAAAGCTTCCTGCGTTCCACCCCATTTTGACGTTCTCCAAAAGGAGACTGTTCACTTCATGAAGTGTCAAATAAAGTTTGTTTGTATCACCTAAGTTGTCTTCTTTGGTCATTTTTAACAGTAGTAATCAGTTACTTGTAACTGTTAACTGGTGAAAACTCAGGCTGTGTACAACAAGGACCTACTGTATAGCACAGGGAACTCTGCTCAATGTTATGTGGCAGCCTGTATGGGAAGGGAGTCAGGGGAGAATGGATATATGTATATGCATAGCTGAGTTGCTTTGCTGTTCACCTGAAACTATCACACATTTTTAATCGGCTCTACTCCAATATAAAATAAAAAGTTAAAGAAAAAAAGCTATTGCAGAAAGAAAGAAAGAACACTCAGGTGGTATGGATCCCAAAGACTATAAGGCCTGTGGGGATGGAGGACTACCTGGTAAGAGGCCTTGAAAAAGAGTCAAGTGAGAAACAAGATGGCCCCAGGACACTTGCATGGGCCGATGTAGGAGATCACTGAGGAAGTCTGGAGACCAAAAGCCTTGATATTTTGGAGAGTAGTTGAGACTGCCTTCTCTTAAGGGAGAGAGATTTATCTATGATGAATGTAATTACTCAACAGCAAACTCTTATTGCAGTAGCAAATAACTGGAAATAATTATCAATGGTGGGAGGAGCTTGTAAAAAAATTTATGGAACTAGTAAATAAAACATGGAACTACCATACAATGAAGCCATTAAAATAATGAGTTAGAACTACATGTGCTATTAGACAAAGGTCTCTAAGCATACTGTACGTGGGGAAAAATAAGAAATGCATAATTTACTCCTGTTTGTTTTTGAAAACTAAATATATCACTAGATATACACATAAAATTTCTGGAGTAATACATAAAATATTAATAAATGTTCTTATTGGTAAGAGAAACTGGTGTCTTCAATATATACTCTTTTATAATATTTTTGCTATTATTAATATTAGTTAACATTTATTGAGTACTTGCCCTATGCCAAGTCATGTTCTAAGTGCTAGGTATGTATCATCTCATTTAATCATCCAAATACCTGTAGGACAGATTTTATTATCTTTAGTTTACCTTTGTATAAAATGAGGCACAGAGATGTCAAGTAACTTTCCCAAAGTCACACAGCTAGTAGGTGGCAGAGCTGGAACTTGAGATCAACCTCTTTATCACTTGCATTTCATCACTATACAATAGTGCCGCTATTATTACCTTCACTTTCCAGATGTGGAAATAGAGAGCCAGGGAAGTTAAGCAGTGAATCATGGATTCAAACTCAGGTAACCCTATCCATTATACTACGTGGTCTTCTTGCTTATATTGTTTGAATTTTTACCAAGCAGATGTATCAATTTTCAGATTTAAAACATCTTGACAACAAGTGGAAGATATTCTATAGTTTTACAAATTCTCTGAGGAACTACAGTAAATTAGTTCTATGCTAGGAATACAGAAACTGGCCTCCCTGTCTTGCCCTTCAGGGCTCACAGGGGAATGGGAGATACCTACAAATGAAGAGACAATATAAACACAGTAGTAGAGAGAGAAATGTGAGATGTTTTGGAGCCCAGGGAGCTCCAGAATTATGGAATCCCAGAATTATAAAATCTGAGCTGAGTCCTAGAAGGATAAGTAGGAAGGAGCTGGCAAATTAAGAAGCTGGTGCATGGGGCTGGTGGGATGGGCAGGGAGAGGCAAAGACAGAGGTATAAGATAACAGGCACCTCCAAGAACTGCAAAGTTCAAGATGGTTCCAGCACAAAGTTAAAAAGTTTGAGTAGCTAGAAATCAGACTGGAGAAGTGGTCAGGAGCCAACCAGTGTATTTCAACTCAAGAGTTCTTGGTCTTTGGACGGGACAGTTCTTTGGACAGAACTGCATCTCCCATTCAGGATATTTGGCATCCCTGGTTCTTTCCCACTAAGTATTAGTAACATACTGGACACGGAGAAACCCCAAATAACCCTAAATGAAATGATACTGCTAGATCCCATCTTCCCTTGAGAACCATGTGATACAAAGTCTTATGGGCCATAAGGGGTGAAGACTTTATCATAAAGGCAACAGGAGATGTGCAGAATAACAACAGATTTGCACTTCAGAACTATTTCTCTGAAGGATTCCATGTGATTTGGAGGTGTGAGAAAATCGGAGGCTGGGGAAACAATTGGGAGGTTGTTACCGGAATACAAGTAAGAAATTCTGAAGGCTTAGAAGAGGGCAGTGGGGAAGTAGGAAATTGACTGACTGCTAAGGAGACATTATTAATATGTGTGTCTATTGAGTGGAGGTGAAGATTAAGGAAAGAGCAGCCAAGAAGTCTGGGTAGACCTTGGTGACTTTGGGTAGACATTGGAGTCATGTGCCATAAGGAATACAGAATGAGTAGGTCTGAGAAAAGGAAGGAAGGGTGACTTTAACTAGGACATATCAGCAAATTTGTGGTGCATCTGTGACATCCAAATGGGGATGTCCAATGGGTCAGGAGAGAAGCGGGAGCTGGAGATACATGCTTGAGTCCTCTGTGTATGTGCTTTGCTGAAATCATGGAAATCAAATGAGTGTAGCTGACTTGGGGAATTGATGTGCCCTACGTCGCCTTTTGAGGCAGGAAGAACTATTAGGTGAATCATATGAAATTGCCAATACTTAACTGTTTTCTGACTGTCAAGAAAAGAATTTCATATGGTTCAAACGAAGATTAGTCTCATCTTTATACCTCATGAGATTATTTTTACCCTCTGCAATATTGTAGTACATATAAGAAATACGTATTTGGTCATTTAGATGACCAAAATGTATTTCTCATATGTATTTGGTCTCTGTCCACAGCTCCTGGCTCACGGATCCCCAAACCCTTTTGGTCTCTTGTCCTCAGTTCCTGAAATTGCTTCACAGCCATAAAGGTGAAATAGGTTTCTTGTTATTCATAATAAACTCCTTTCCACTACAACTGGGTTTATATTAATGAGGTGACTAAGGATGGGAACTTGTTGCTAGGGGAACCGACCATGAATAGAGGAACTTTCAGTTCATCCCCTGATTTCCAGGGAGGGGAGAGGGGCTGAAGATTGAGTTCAATCACCAATGGCCAATGATTCAATCAGTTATGCCTAGGAAATGAAGCCTCCCTAAAAACCCAAAAGAAGAGGGCTTTGAGAGCTTCCAGGTTGGGGAACTGGAATGCTTCCATGGGTTCCAACTCCGTGAGGACAGAAGCTCCTCTGTTCTGGACCTCGCCCTATGTATCTCTTCATCTGGCTCATATCTTTTAGTATTCATATCTTTTAGTATTCTTTGTAATAAACTGGTAATCGAGTGAGTAAATGGGTTTCCTGAGTTTTGTGAGCTGTTCCAGCAAATTAATGAAACCCAAGTAGGGGGCTATGGGGACCTCAGATTTATAGCCAGTGGGTCAGAAGCAGAGGTAACAACCTGGGCTCGCAACTGGTGTTTTGTGGTCTGATACTATCTCACGGCGGATCATGTTAGAATTGTGTTGACTTGTAGGACACCCGGTTGGTGTCCTAAGTATTGCTTGGTGGTGGTGGGGGGAATCCCCTGACCACACACATTGGAAATTGGGTTCAGAAGCCAAAATGCCCTCATCACCTACAATAGCGATTTAGATACTCGACCTCTTGTGCAGATAGAGGAAATAACAGAAGAGGTGGGTGAGCTACTGGGCAGAGACTGGAAAACTCGGGCTCCAGCCTGACTGGCCTTGCCAGTGTCAGGCAGGAGAAGGTCAGCCACACTGAGGCGGGAGTGTGCTGATGACCTGATCGACTGCACTGCCAAGAAGGGGTTTATTCTCGGGGAAGTGTTCCTACACACCCTCAGGAGAAACAAGCCCTCCGTCTTCCTTTTAGTGAAGCCCAGGGAGACAGTCGTTAGCAAAAGAGCCATCTGCAGGTAAGTCAAAAGTGTTTAGGTCTGAAGAGGGTGGGTGGAGATTTTCAGGCTGGGCTTCCTCTGATTGGGGATGGTCCAGCCTCTCTCTAGGCCAAGGAGAAGAATTCAGCAAGCCAGCTCACCTTGGAGCAAATGAGAGCATCCTTGTACTCCAAGTGTAGGTCTCCCCTGCTCCACGAGTGCCATTCTTCCAGCACCCCTTGAGAAAGAAGGAGTTTATCTCATATCTTCCGTTGAGTCGTCCACCGGGCAGATGTTCTTTCACATTACACGTTATTGCCATTCCTCTGACCGCCGTTCATGTTATTGATGGTCACAGGATGGAACACCTGAACTCCAGTGTTCCTTAATAGAATGTTGCGTCCCACATGTGGTCAATACAGAGGAAGAAACATGGAAGTCACTCACACTTTCTTTCCCTTACTTCTATTTTCCAAAATGCTACTATATAAGGCGGTATAATTATATAAAATGTTCTTGAAAGGCTGTGTATAACTAAAGGGACTTTTACTGAGGGAGGAGCTTTTTTATTTTACCTCCGTGTTTCTGTTGAGAGGCAATTCTCCATGAACATTGCACATTTCTGAACTATCTGGGTTCTCTAAGCAAAGACATTTACAGCCAAATTAAGAATTTTTGATCCAGCAATTCCATTCCTGGGTATTTATCTGAAGAAAATGAAACCCCTAATTTGAAAAGATGTATGTTCCCCCATTGTAAGCAGCTCTTTTCAGGAGGCCCTTTGCCGTATTACTTTAACAATAGTTATATATATACACACACACACACATAATGTTTTTTTATTATGGTAAAAGTCACATAATATAAAACACTATTTTAACCATATTTAACTGTACAGTTCAGTAGCACTAAGTACATTCACATTGTTGTACCACTCTCACCATCATCCATCTTTTGAATTTTTCACCTTCCTAAACTGAAACTCTGTCCCCATTAAACACTAACTCCCCATTCCTCCTTCCCCCACGCCCCCGGCCCCTGGCATCTACCAATGTACTTTTTGACTCAATGAATTTGACTATTCTAGGTACCTCGTATAAATGGAATCAAACAGTATTTAACAAAGCTATATTTTAACTTAACCTTTACACCAGGTGCCCTCATGCTTCACTAACCTCTGGACCAAGCACACCCTTCAAATCTTTTGATCACACAATGCCTTGCTTAACGTGTTGATTCTTTTCTTAAATTAAAGAAGTAGAAATGATGAATAAGTAATTAATGGTGGACTAGATCTTCTCCCCAGATTCCTCTCCAGTAATCTTGTGAGCAAACTGCATGAACAAGATAGCATCTAAAGAAAGATCACAAGTATTCAGCAAGTCTGCACACAGTGAAAGATGACAAAGATTGTGGCCCCCTCCCTGAATGATTAATAGTGACTAGCTTCCCCTTCCTCCCTTTAAAAACTTTCATGGTTGGGCAGAATCTTCGGAGTTGGTTCTCGGACACAAGCCCACTTCTCCCCAGGTTGCCAGCCTCCTGAATAAAGCAACCTTTCCTTTTTTAATCAACATTCGTCTTTGTATTGGCTTTTGAGCAGCGAGCAGCCGAACCTGAGTTTGGTAATACCATGTTTATTGACACATTATTTTCAATAGCCAGGATGTGGAAGCAGCCTAAGTGTCCATCAATGGACAAATGGATAATGAAGGTGTGGTATATATATAGAATGGTATACTATTCAGCCACAAAAAAGAATGAAATCGGGCTTCCCTGGTGGCACAGTGGTTGAGAGTCCACCTGCCATTGCAGGGGACACGGGTTCGTGTCCCCAGTCTGGGAAGATCCCACATGCTGCAGAGCGGCTGGGCCCATGAGCCATGACCGTTGAGCCTACGCGTCCGGAGCCTGTGCTCCGCAACGGGAGAGGCCACAACAGTGAGAGGCCGGCGTTCCGAAAAAAAAAAACACTAACCCATATGATCTTACTTATATGTAGAATTTAAAACAATAACAGCAACAAAAACCCAAGCTCATAGATACAGAGAATGGATTGGTGGCTGTCAGAGGCACGAGGTGGAGGGGCTGGGAGAAATGGGTGTAGGGGGTCAAAAGTTACAAACTTCTAGTTTTAAAATAAATAAGTCCCAGGGATGTGGTGACTATAGGTAATAATACTGTATTGCATATTTGAAATTTGCTTGAGAGAGAAAATCTTAAAAGTTGTCATCACAAGGAAAAAGATTTCGTTGTAACTGTGCATACTGACAGGTATTAACTAGACTTACTGTGGTGAACATTTTGCCATATATACAAATATCAAACTATTATATTGTATACCTGAAACTAATATAATGTTATATGTCAATTATACCTCAATTAAAAAAAACACTTAAAATAATAATAAAGAGAATATTTGTATAAGGAGACATTCTGGGATACTGAAACTTGTCAACATCTCCCTCCCTAGAGATACTTCAAGGTGGAAAAGATAAAGACCTCCTCTTCCTGTACCCAAAGAAGAGTAGCTTCAATTCCAGATTATAGTTAGGTTTTTTCTCTTTCCTGAGGAGATGATATGCAGGCCACCAGTAGCCCTCTGATGCAAAATCAGAGTTTCCTAACTGTGGGAATCCTCTCTAATAATGCTCCCCGTTGTATGCATAGCCCTCATTTAGCCCTCACTGCATGGCCCTGAGGGCAATATTGTCCAAACGTCACACTGCTTTTGCTGAGAGCAATCAATGGTCTTTGTCTCTGACACAGAAGTCTCATTTTTTTATATGTATATATATACAAATAGTCACATATATGTATATAGGTCTATTAGATTGATATATATTTATATAAAAACATATATCATGGTACACATAAATAAAAGTGTGGCAGGCTAACTTGTTAGCTTGCAGGTAAAATAAAAGTCTCAGACCCTTCATAAATTCTGACTTAGTTTTATATGTAGATTCCTCTAAGGAAATCCTTTCCCATTTAGAAGGATTATCCTGGCCTGGGATCCATCCCATCTTTCCCTCAGAAAATAGTGGGAATGGGGACGTTTAGGATCATTCAGGGCAGATTTGGCATCCACGTCCAAAAAGGTTATTAGCGCTGCTCCTATAGGTATGGATTGTCTCCTCACTACTCAAGGTCATCCCGTAGGTAACCACTGGATCAAGTACATTACACCTTCACAGGTAATAAGGCCTTAGGACAATCATTAGTATCGACAACAGAAAGTCCCAGAACTTACTGAGGAGGAGACCCTGTTTCCTGATGGCACCACTAACCCTGCACAGCTCACACCCCCCTAGGAGTCTGAACACTTACCTCTACCTCGAACACCTTTGGAAATTGTTCCTCTTCCAGCTTCCAGACCAGGCCTCAGGGCCTGCAGATGTCAAAGGAAGGACAGTTCCTTAGGCTCTACCACTTAATAGCCACCTCTTAGCTACACAAAGACCTGGCAGCTTTGTGAGTGTGACGACACAGAAAAGCTTCAGCGGCTTTAAAATGAGTGTGTGCTTATCCAGAAATACTTTCTAATTACTACCTGGCTTCCCCTCCCCACCTAGAACATTCTAACAGCCCCCAGCAACTCTCAGCGCTTACAGGAGGCCCAAGCAAGTGAGGATAATTAAGCTCTACACACTTTACAGAAAAATCTACATCTGTTTATGTCTTCCCTGTCCTGACACTACTTCATGGAAGTTCCCCCAATTTTCAATATTTAAAAGGAAACAAACCCAAAGTAGGTAATGCTTTGCAGTAGGGCTTCATGTTTCTGATCAAGGATCCACTTTCCACTCGCCCATGTTATTCCGGCCTCAAGCCTCCCCACCACATAGTTGCTCATCTCCATCCAGCGAAGCCATTCTGGACCATGTACTGAGATGGTGGCCAGTATGGCAGATTCCAGACTTGCCTTTATGGAGACAGCAAAACTGTTCTAATAATCACCTCCATACTTTCCTCCAGGATGAAATTCACATGATCCTCCCAGTTGTCTGCCCTGTCATTCATTAATACGAAAGATTTTGTGCTAAGTCTCCTTCTTCCATCCAGGAAGGAAAAAAAGAGCTCATCCAAGCCCTGTTGTGCAGTACCACCTGCCTATTTGTCCACAGCCAAGTAATGATGGATTTGGAGCTGGGGGGATGAATGGGAATTGTGTTTATTTTATGAGCTGCAGAAAGTTGGCTGGGGAACCCAGCGGGAGGCTTAGCCGGAAAAAAATGATTTTATCTTATGCTGTGTGTCTTCTCTTTAGAAAAATACATGGCATTATCCTTTCCTGAGGTTGGGAAAGAAAACAAGGAAGGCGTGTTCTCCAAATACTGGGTTCAAGGTCTGAGCAGCTTAGGGTGTTAGGCTTTTCTCTGTTTTCAGGGATGCAACACTCCAGCCAAAGGCTGCCTGCTCAGACTAGGCAGTGGCAAAAGGGAGAATGGGCCACACGGGGCCTGGAGGGGCCCTGACAGAGGGTCCCTGGGCCAGTGCTCAGTGGCCTGGAGAGGATTCCACACTTTGGGTAATTTTTAGATGGCAGGAAGGAGCAGCTGTCTTCGAAAGCTGAGGCTTTTCCTCACGGCAATATTCTGGCATGCGTTCTCATGGAAGTCACCACAGTTATCCTAATGAGAATTTCACTAAACAATTTAACACAGAACAGCTTTGGAGGATGTTATGAGGAAAAACACCACGTTGGAGTCTTCACTTTAAGTGTTGATTGATTGGCAGGAGACAGTTTCTGGGTTGCTTTCTTGCTAAAGCAGCTTCCGTAGGTTTCAGTTTGTACAAAGTCCAGGCTGACTTAGGTTTGGGAAGAGGGCTTTGGTGTGGGCATTTGAAGAAACATCTCACTGGCCATTCCTGGCTGAAAAGCTATTGGGGAGGACAGAGAAGCAGAAGAAAAACGGTATTAGTGAGGAAACTTTCTTACTAGTGAAAAGAAATAGTGCCAGCGGAGTCAGAGTCATATAGGATTTTTTTTTTTTTTTTTTTTTTTTTGCAGTACGCAGGCCTCTCACTGTTGTGGCCCCTCCCGTTGCAGAGCACAGGCTCCGGACACGCAGGCTCAGCGGCCATGGCTCACGGGCCCAGCCCCTCCGCGGTACGTGGGATCTTCCCCCGGACAGGGGCACGAACCCGTGTCCCCTGCATCGGCAGGCGGACTTTCAACCACTGCGCCACCAGGGAAGCCCCCCGAATAGGATTTTGTTCTTAGTGTAGCCATACCTATATGTCTCATTTCTCACTCTCTTTTTAGGTATTAATTATTAAGTAATTAGTAAATTTTTTTTGACATATGATTGACATGTAACATTATATTGGTTTTAGGTGTGCCACATAATAATTTGATATATGTATACAGTTGTCCCTCAGTATTTGTTGGAGATTGGTTCCAGGACCCCCCTTGGATACCCAAATCCATGGGTGCTCAAGTCCCTTATATAAAATGGTATAGTATTTGCATATAATCTAAGCACATCCTCCTATACACTTTTAATCATCTCTAGATTACTTACAGTACCTAATACAATGTAAATGCTCTGTAACTAGTTGTAATACAACGTACATGCTATGTAAATAGCTGTATGGCCAATTCAAGTTTTGCTTTTTGGAACTTCCCGGAAATTTTTTTTTAATTAAAAGATTTTTCACCCACAGTTGGTTGGATCCAGAGGCATGGAACCCATGGGTAAGGACGGTGGGCTGTATGTTGCAAAATGTTCAACACGATAAGTTTCGTTGACATGCATCAACACATATAGTCACTACTTTTATTTTCTTGTGATGACAACTTTAAAGATTTACTCTCTTAGAAGCTTTCAAACGCACAGTACAGTATTGTTAACTATAGTCGCCACGCTGCATGTTATCACATCCCAGGACTTGTTTATCTTATAACTGGAAGTTTGTACCTTTTGACCCCCTTTTCATATTTCACTCACACCCTCAACAGCCTGTCTCTGGCAACACCCAGTCTGTTCTCTGTAACTACGAGCACATTTATTTCTCCCTCTTTTTATGCCACATGAGAAGAGGCTGAGCATGATAAGGCAGGAGAATACAGAGGGAAGTTGTTTGGGAGCGCTAGAAAGGCAAAGTAAAGCTGTCCCTTTATATTGCTCTAACAGCCCAGGCAGTGGGTCCCTGTCCACGCTGGGTGAGCCAAGGACCCCTGCCTGCTAACCCATGCAGTGCCTTTGTTCAAATTAGAGAATGGCAGTGAGGCTCGATGAGCAGAGCAAGGTCTGAACTTCAGCCTCTCTGCACCCCCTTGGGATAGGACACTGAACACTCATAGCACTGGAGAGAAGCCCCTGTGTCTGAGGAAAGACCCATGAACTTGAGTGTCTTCCCTGAGGTCAGTCTTCCTGGGAGTCCCAGCCCTCCAGCCTGGAACGCAGAGCCAGGACTTCAGGGCGACCCAATTAGATGATGGCAAATGTCACAGCCACATAGTGCCTTTTCCCCCCCTCTTTCTGTAAGAAGCCCTTTCCCCTCAGAGGCCACTGTAATTAACCCGAGAGAGAACAAGCCATCCTTCTAGTCAAACAAGAAGCTCCTATCACAGTTGACATCTTCAAATGGAAATCCCGTTTTCAGGGATTTCATGTATATGTCCTTCCGTGTGAAAATCCTTATAGGTGATGTTAAAAAAAAAAAAAAGAAAGAAAAGCCATATTAATATTCCAGTGTGCCTCTACCCCATCCTCCTGTATCCACACCAGATCTAACAGTTCAGAAATCTATACGAAGGAGCTGCTCTCCTCATTAAGGAATCAGACAATGACAATCCCATTGTCTGAGCCAGAGTGGGTGCAGAGCTGTGAGCTGCTTTGTCTAAATGCCACAAATTGTTATAGTTTTGCTCTGCACTTCAGTATTGGCGTCATCACCCTTTAATGGGCCAGAAGCCTCTGTTGTAACATTCAAAAGGAGTAACAACATTCTTGGTCCCTGTCCAGTTTTCAGTATAATTATTTGTCAGAATCATATTAACCTGATATATGACAAACCCATAAAATGGATTCATTTAGGTATCCAGGAGTCCTCCCTCATTAACTCTGATATTTATAGCTATGGCTTTGATGCTACAATCCGTCCTCCTGTGAAACATAGAGCAGGGATGTCAGATTTCCCTGAAGCTGTTGGGGGGGAGTCATTTGTTATCTAGTATTGCAAAGAGGGGCAGAAGAAATCTGGCCTCGAGTCCAGGCCCCCATGAACCTTGATTGGCTCCTCTGACAATTCCTCTCTTTTTAGGGCAGGGGAAAGAAACTAAAACTAAACACTTGTACACAAATCCTAAAGGTTTAATAACTTTCCCAAGGTAATGAGGAAGGACCAATGACTCTGAAGTATTCAGAGAGCTGGTTCTGTAATCAGACTTCCTGGAATCAGATCCTGGCTATACCACTTACCATACTAGCTTGGGCAAGATGCTGAATTTCCTTAGACCTCAGTTTCCTCATCTGTAAAATGGGGATTGTTGAGGGGGTCCAAAGAATTAACACATAGAAAGTGCTTAGGACAATTTTTGGCCCATAACAAGTGCAAAATAAATGTTACTTAAATTATGATTACAATTGCTATTACTACCTTGGGCCACAGCGAAACTGAATTTTTGCTCTACAGGTCTACAGTGTAGCACAGTCGTTTTCACACCACATTCTAGGGAGCACTGGGCTTGAGCAGAGGTGACCCAGGGACCCCAGAGGTGGAGGTGGGGTAGCTGTGGAAACTGGAGGGGCAAAGGCGCATCAGAAGCATTCCCCATATTCTTTAGTCAGAACCTTGATGCTTCCACCCATTTCAAGTATTGGAATCCTAGATGAGTTTTCATTTAAACAGTGGGTTCTGGGACTGAAATAAAACATTGATAACTGCAGCTCCAGATACCTGTGACCTGTTCAAGTCCCCCAGCTAATCCAAGGGGCCCTATGAGCACTTGTCTCTGCTGCTCACCCCAAATTCATAAAACTGTGATCACGAGGCCGTTAGAAGTTTTCTTTTACTTTTAATTTTTTGGGAGTGACATGGCTGGGGCTTTGAATTCCTGGTATTGCCGGAGGCTAAGGGTGTTTCTGAGGGCTTGTAAATGGCAGTGTTGGAAATGTTGAACATGATGACAACCAGAGCCATGAGTTGCTATTGCATCGGGACGATCAGAGATGAGCTGTTAATAGTGATGGGGTCTGAGTTCACCGTGGTGTTTCTCCTGTTGCCGTCTTCATGGCCGAGCTTGTTCCAGGAATCCAAGGTCCACTGTGTTCTCAGATTGTCCACCTATCTCCTGGAGACCAAGCATCAGGCTTTTGCAGTCAGTTCACATTCTTGGAGAGGGCCCTGTTTGACTCCCACAAATCCCTTTAGGATTGATTCATTAATTCTGAACAATAATGAGAATGCAATGAAGCCTTTTCTACTCATTCCAAAAGATCCTAGTAAACACCAATTTCATCCCATCATCTGCTTCCTCAGAACTTTAGTTTCTCCCCTGTAAGTCTGTTGGATAAAGTTCAAATTCTTCAGCCTGACTTCTAGGCTGACCTAACCCAACTAACCCTAACTTTCTGATAGAGCAGGCAAGTTTTATCACCACCCTCCATGTCATCTGTTCCCCACTCTCTCCACCTTTCCGAAGCTGATTCATTGTTAAAGAACCATCCCTGACCCCTCTTTTCTTCTGAGCCTTCTCTTGACTACTCAAAACACAATTTCTCCCTTCTTTGATCTACAACTGTGTGTTCTGTCTGCCTTGCTCACTTAGGCCATTATTCCACGATGGCAGTTCTAGGAGTAAAGAGATGATGCATTAGACACACCATCAAGGAAGGTCAGTTGCAGTTACCAAGACCGGATCCCAAAGAGTGGCATCTGGGCTGGGGAGATGGAGTACCGCTAACCTGACTCTCCCAGCACTCATATATAAGTCAGAACGCTCATTGTAAAGAGACGCAGGTCATTCACATGAGCAGAATGCATGGGTCCCCTATCCTGGGCTCTTTTCTCCCTCCTTCAATATGTCAGGGAAGCTTAACTGGTCATCAGGAGGTTGACTAGACATTTCAGCAAAGAAGGGAAATCGCTTTGTGAACTATTTAATATGGATTACAGTGAGAACTGGCTACACCTCTCTGCCCCCTAACAGGAATGGGGTCCCTACTGACCAAATGCACTGGCCCCCAAATTCAGTGTCTCTCCATTGGATATTGTCATCAACAGTGAAAATGTCTGCTTCTCTTTTCCCCCATTTTTCTAAGCTCATAAGACTTATTTTTTCCCATCTACAACTCATTAATTTTATCCTTTTATTCAAGAAATATTTGTTGAACATCATTTGCTATGTACCAAATGCTAGGAATATAAAAGTGAGCAATACCCTGGATACTTCCACACCACTGGCTTTACTACAGTCAAATTTTGATAAAGATCTAAAAGCCATTCTCTCTTTTTAAGATGACTTTGATATATTTAATCTGATCCATTTAGGCCTTGATACCAGAGTTTTGTGTAACACCATTACCTGACTTTCCTGAATGAATAGCTTATTGCCTCAATAGTATTTTAAGCTCCTAGAAGGCAGAGAACAACTCAGTATTTCACATGTATCCCTTATAGTAGGTAAGGTATGCTGTGCACATAGTAAGAATTAAATATTTGTCTCTTTACAAGAGACACCATGTTTCTTACCAGCCATAAGGCAAGAGTGGGGGCAGCTTTACCTAGTTTTATTTCAGAAATTCCCCAACCAATGGCCCACATTAAATCCAGCCAGCAGACATATTTTATTTGGTCTACAGACAGTTATGGTTTTGTTTTTTCTTTTAAATTGAGCCAACATTTAAAAAGGTGAGATCTCTCTCTCTCTCTCTCTCTCTCTCGCTCTCTCTCTGTCTCACACACACACACACACACCCCTAGAATTCCAAGCTCCTTTGGATTTTCAGCTTCCTTTGAAAAACTGGAAGACCTACAACTCTTGGTCTCATACCCACTGAGCAAAAGTGCTGGCATGAAAGTATGCAGGACCACTTCAGAGAGCAAATGTTCCCGGTAGGCTTCAGTCTCTGTCACTCTGTGTTTCATCACACTTGGCCTGCCTCACTTACATAACAGCTGAATCTTGAGTCATTTGAGTCTATGGCCTCTGTTTTACACGAAGCCAGTATATTGGGAAAGGGGAGAGGAAATAGCCCCCCTCGACCCACAGAAAGAGAATCACTCTGAGCCAGCCCTGAGTTTCCTGGTGCTCTGGACATGAGGACAATCTGGCCGCTGGGCCTGCACCTTGGACCTGGGCCTTCCTTACGGTTAGTGTTCTCTGGAATGTGGATGCTCCCTGTTGAGGAGACTACTGGGGCTCCAAATGGCCTGTCTCATTGAATCCAAGTTCTCTGCCTCTCCAGCCCAGCCTGGACCCCGTCTAAGCAGTGTTCTGGCTCGTTGCGTGCTGACTACCCTCAAGTGCTGCCAAGGCAATATGCTGGCCTCGCTGTCCCCCGCTGTATATTGTTAAATTGCTTTCCTAAAGGTGATACTACGTTATCTTCCCAACACCCTGATTTGAAAGTGTGCACTAGAAAGCTCACAGAAACGTTCATTTAGATACACCTAGCTAAAATGTCTAACAATACACGAAGGACTTATTTTATTGTATAATTTATGAGTGTCAACAGAATATATCATTTGAGAATATCAAAGCCACTGGCTGAAAGTGTGTTTGCCCAGGCAACACAATTCAGTCTTTCTAAGAGAAATAGAAGAGTAAACCTCTTGTTTGTCCCCAGATACAGCTCTGGGAAATTCATCCCTCTAACCACCCCCTTTCATTCTAGGGTAGACCTGCAGCATGTCACACAAGTGACAGTGACATGCTCACTACTGCCCATTATACTACTGGCCAGCGGAAGAAGTCCCTCAGCTCACTGCTGCAGAGCCCGCGGGGCCCCATTATCCTCTATTGCCCGTTTCCTTACAAATTCTCTCTGGATCCCCAATGTGTTACCATTGCCTTTTCTCCTTCCCAGTTCAAACTTCTCTTTTGAAGTGAAAGGGGAGAAATAGCCCTCCAAAGGATACTTTCAGGTTTCACAACTGTATTGCCTTGGGCTGTATGAATTTTCATGTGTGTGTTTCCTTCTTATTATTGTTTTTATCATTTGCTCTTTGTCTTACAACCCTCATTCCCTGTAACTTACAGAACTGGTCTAGCCAGGGCTGGCGTGGCACCAGCCATAGGGAGCTCTAAGGGTAACTCTCCCACCTCTGCTCAGAGAGAACTTTGCCCCACCCCGAAAACTGCCCAGGCCAGAGGAGAGGAGGGTGTTGAAAGGTACCCTTTGTTTTCCTCTGGCTTAGGGATTTTAAGATCCAGCATTCAGACGTCATCCTCAAAATGTCCAGTCATTTTCCATGAAGCTCCATGGTCCCCCATGTCAACAACTGCTTGAAATTTGCCCACAGGCCCACTAGGCATCCTGGAAGTTTCAGCTTGTGTAGAACCTAAACCCTTACTGGGGACCTAGCTATGGACCATTCAACATAAAAGACACAGTGAGGTTCTGACGTTAAAATCCAGTCCTTCCTCCTAAGAAGTTGTAAAGTATCTCTGTCCCCGTTCTTTCTTAGGGATTGTCACCCTGATTATTTTCTGCCAGTCCGCTTACATTTTTCACTCGGATAGCAGTCTGTTTCAAAATGGTCATTTCCTTAATCCTGGGAATTTTTATATTAATTACAAAACATTCTCTCTGTCTCGGTGCTTCAACTCTCTCTGAATTTCCCAATATGTGAAAGGTTTGGATACTTCCTCCTTCAATGGCCAGCAGGGAGCAACTGACAAGCCTGAACACAACCTGAAAAAAATTTCCCTACTGTTCAAAAATTATAGATCTATGATAAATTCGGAGTCACAACATCAATCATATTCCTGGGCTGCGGCTCTCTGAAGATTTTACTGTTTAACTGAACTAATTCTCAGGGAGACGCGCTCTACATCCCAGTCTTTGAAAGTCTGGGTTCCGATTGATAACTGTCCTTCTTTCTGTGGAAAGAAAAGCGTTCAGCACTGAGGGTAACCCATATGAGTCTCTTGCTTGCTAAATTAAAAAGCCTGACTAATAGACTTGAGAACTAAATTCAATGTATCTATTTTTAATTTTTTTCTCAGTTTATAAATGTAATTCAGGTTTATTACAGAAAATTTAGAAAAATGAGTTAGCAAAAAAATCAATAAATAAATAAAGTCAAAAAAACTACCTGTAATTCACCACAGATATTTAATTTTTTGCATATAGCCTTCCAGACATTTAAAAGAAATCTGTTTCAATGAAAATATGATTATACTATTTGGTAATCCTTTTTCTTTTGTAGAATGATTAATGTCTGCCTTGGATTTGAACATCAGAATGGAAAGTGAAAATTCTTAAATTTTCTCCACAGTAAATAGATTTTTTCCTAAAGTCAAGTGAGAACAAACCAAGAATAAATGCAGTAGCTTATAGCCTAAGTTGTGTGCTTTTCACACTACTTCTTTTCCTTGTTTTTCTAGTTTGGGTAAACAAAAGGAAAGATGAAGGGATGGAAAAGAAAGGAACCTATGTCTGATCAGGTCGTTGTGCTGTCTCCCTCTACATTGGGGCTTGAGCTATTTATTTTTAATAAGGAAGGTGCTTCCTCTAGGTAACATGACAGGTCTTATGTAGCTACAGGTTCTTGGGCAGGCAACAGTTAATGGTGACATAATTCTGCCATGAGAAGTGGCCCATAAGTTTGCCTCCCATTGGAGTGCCCTATTTTGACTTGCAAACACTCAAGTGGGTGTGGCCATGGCATGGGAAATGATGACCAGAAGCCCCAACCAGGGTGGGGGGGTCCCACCATGTTGATCCACTGATAATGGCTACTTCTTTTCTGTATGTATGTTCATGCTGTCTTTTCTCTATGTTGGAATCAAAGACAGACAGACATTTTTAAGTAAGCATTTGAGTTATTTTAGTTAATGTTCTTCTCTGCTATCATCTTGAAACCAAGCAGTACCCTATGGGACTCCTGGGCATGGAAGGCTTTCTGTGTCCCTCGTTTCTTATTTATAGGAAATAGGCTTCAGCCTCCATCACCTTCCCTGAGTTCCAAAGGGCAGGTTCAAACAACTGGTAATCAGGGAAGGGAGGGGACGCAGAGACAAGGGAGGAGCAGTGAAGAAACAAAAATGCAGCCTTGGGACAGGATTCTGGTTCTGCCTCAAAGGATACACATAAAAATATCTTTGAGCTCTTCTGCAGAGCTAAAACCCCCAACAAATGGAAAATATTAACTACTTGATGAAGCATTCTTCATTCCAGATAGAAGGTCACAGTTTGATAACCTCAAGAACCACAGAAGAGGATTTTGAGAAGATGGCGGAAGAGTAAGACCCGGAGATAACCTTCCTCCCCACAGATACATCAGAAATACATCTACGAGGAACAACCCCTACAGAACACCCACTGAACACTGGCAGAAGACCTCAGACCTCCCAAAAGGTGAGAAACTCTCCACGTACCTGGGTAGGGCAAAAGAAAAAATAAACAGAGACAAAAGGATAGGGACGGTACCTGCACCAGTGGGAGGGAGCTGTGAAGGAGGAAAGGTTTCCACACACTAGGAAGCCCATTCGCGGGCGGAGACTGCGGGTGGCGGAGGGGGGAGCTTCGGAGCCGCGGAGGAGAGCACAGCAAAAGGGGTGCAGAGGGCAAAGCGGGGAGCTTTCCGCACAGAGGACCGGTTCTGACCAGCACTCACCAGACCGAGAGGCTTGTCTGCTCACCCGCCGGGGCGGGCGGGGGCTGGGAGCTGAGGCTCGGATCGCAGGGAGAGAACTGGCTGCGTGAACACAGCCTGAAGGGGTTAGTGCACCACGGCTAGCCGGGAGGGAGTCTGGGAAAAAGTCTGGAGCTGCCGAAGAGGCAAGAGACTTTCTCTTCCCTCTTTGTTTCCTGGTGCGCGAGGAGAGGGGATTAAGAGTGCTGCTTAAAGGAGCTCCAGAGATGGGAGCAAGCCGGAGCTAAAAGCGCGGACCCCAGAGACGGGCATGAGACGCTAAGGCCGCTGCTGCCACCACCAAGAAACCTGTGTGCGAGCACAGGTCACTATCCACACCCCACTTCCGGGGAGCCTGTGCAGCCCACCACTGCCAGGGTCCTGTGATCCAGGGACAACTCCCCCGGGGAGAACGCATGGCGCGCCTCAGGCTGGTGCAGTGTCATGCTGGCCTCTGCCGCCGCAGGCCCGCCCCGCACGCACTGCCCCTCCCTCCCCCCGGCCTGAGTGCGCCAGAGCCCCCGAATCAGCGGCTCCTTTAACCCCGTCCTGTCTGAGCAAAAAACAGACGCCTTCCAGCTACCTACACACAGAGGCAGGGCCAGATCCAAAGCTGACCTCCAGGAGCTGTGAGAACAAAGAAAAAAAAGGGAAATCTCTCCCAGCAGCCTCAGGATTACTGGATTAAATCTCCACAATCAACTTGATGTACCCTGCATCTGTGGAATACCTGAATAGACAATGAATCATCCCAAATTGAGGAGGTGGACTTTGGGAGCAAGATATATTATTTTGTCCCCTTTTCCTCTTTTTGTGAGTGTGTATGTGTATGCTTCTATGTGAGGTTTTGTCTGTATAGCTTTGCTTTCACCATTTGTCCTAGGGTTCTGTCCATCCGTTTTTTTTTACTTTACATAAAAATTTTTTTTCTTAGTAATTACTTTTTATTTTAATAACTTTATTTTATCCTACTTTATTTTATTTTATCCTCTTTCCTTCTTTCTATTTTTTCTCCCTTTTATTCTGAGCCATGTGGATGAAAGGCTCTTGGTACTCCAGCCAGGAGTCAGAACTGTGCCACTGAGGTGGGAGAGCCAACTTCAGGACACTGGTCTACAAGAGACCTCCCAGCTCCAAGTAATATCAAACGGCGAAAATCTCCCAGAGATCTCCATCTCAACACCAGCACCCAGCTTCACTCAACGACCAGCAAACTCCAGTGCTGGACACCCTATGCCAAACAACTAGCAAGACAGGAACACAACCCCACCCATTAGCAGAGAGGCTGCCTAAAATCATAATAAGTCCACAGACCACCAGACGTGGACCTGCCCACCAGAAAGACAAGATCCAGCCTCATCCACCAAAACACAGGCATTAGTCCCTTCCACCAGGAAACCTACACAACCCACTGAACCAACCTTAGCCCCTGGGGACAGACATCAAAAACAACTGGAACTACGAACCTACAGCCTGCGAAAAGGAGACCCCAAACACAGTAAGATAAGCAAAATGAAAAGACAGAAAAACACACAGCAGGTGAAGGAGCAAGGTAAAAACCCACCAGACCTACCAAATGAAGAGGAAATAGGCAGTCTACCTGAAAAAGAATTCAGAATAATGATAGTAAAGATGATCCAAAATCATGGAAATAAATAGAGAAAATGCAAGAAACATTTAACAAGGACCTAGAAGAAATAAAGATGAAACAAGCAACAATGAAAAACACAGTAAATGAAATTAAATATACTCTAGGAGGGATCAATAGCAGAATAACTGAGGCAGAAGAACGGATAAGTGACCTGGAAGATAAAATAGTGGAAATAACTACTGCAGAGCAGAATAAAGAAAAAAGAATGAAAAGAACTGAGGACAGTCTCAGAGACCTCTGGGACAACATTAAACACACCAGCATACAAATTATAGGGGTCCCAGAAGAAGAAGAGAAAAAGAAAGGGACTGAGAAAATATTTGAAGAGATTATAGTTGAAAACTTCCCTAATATGGGAAAGGAAATAGTTAATCAAGTCCAGGAAGCAAAAAGAGTCCCATACAGGAGAAATTCAAGGAGAAACATGCCAAGACACATATTAATCAAATTGTCAAAAATTAAATACAAAGAAAACATATTAAAAGCAGCAAGGGAAAAACAACAAATAACACACAAGGGAATCCCCATAAGGTTAACAGCTGATCTTTCAGCAGAAACTCTGCAAGCCAGAAGGGACTGGCAGGACATATTTAAAGTGATGAAGGAGAAAAACCTGCAACCAAGATTACTCTACCCAGCAAGGATCTCATTTAGATTTGATGGAGAAATTAAAACCTTTACATACAAGCAAAAGCTGAGAGAGTTCAGCATCACCAAACCAGCTTTACAACAAATGATAAAGGAACTTCTCTAGACAGGAAACACAAGAGAAGGAAAAGACCTACAATACCAAACCCAAAACAATTAAGAGAATGGGAATAGGGACATACATATCGATAATTACCTTAAATGTAAATGGATTAAATGCTCCCACCAAAAGACACAGATTGGCTGAATGGATACAAAACCAAATCCATATATATGCTCTCTACAAGAGACCCACTTCAGACATAGGGACACATACAGACTGAAAGTGAAAGTGAGGGGGGTGGAAAAAGATATTCCATGCAAATGGAAATTAGAAGAAAGCTGGAGTACCAATTCTCATATCAGACAAAATAGACTTTAAAATAAAGACTATTAGAAGAGACAAAGAAGGACACTACATAATGATCAAGGGATCGATCCAAGAAGAAGATATAACAATTGTAAATATTTATGCACCCAACATAGGAGCACCTCAGTACAAAAGGCAAGTACTAACAGCCATAAAAGGGGAAATCGACAGTAACACATTCATAGTAAGGGACTTTAACACCCCACTTTCACCAATGGACAGATCATCCAAAATAAAAATAAATAAGGAAACACAAGCTTTAAATGATACATTAAGCAAGAGGGACTTAATTGATATTTATAGAACATTCCATCCAAAAACAACAGAATACACATTTTTCTCAAGTGCTCAGGGAACATTCTCCAGGATAGATCATATCTTGGGTCACAAACCAAGCCTTGGTAAATTTAAGAAAATTGAAATCGTATCAAGTATCTTTTCCGACCACAGCGCTATGAGACTAGATATCAATTAGAGGAAGGGATCTGTAAAAAGTACAAACACATGGAGGCTAAACAATACACTACTTAATAATGAAGTGACCACTGAATAAAGCAAAGAGGAAATCAAAAAATACCTAGAAACAAATGACAGTGGAGACACGATGACCCAAAACCTAGGGGCTGCAGCAAAAGCAGTTCTAAGAGGGAAGTCTATAGCAATAAAATCCTACCTTAAGAAACAGGAAACATCTCAAATAAACAACCCAACCTTACACCTAAAGCAATGAGAGAAAGAAGAACAAAAAATCCCCATAGTTAGCAGAAGGAAAGAAATCATAAAAATCAGATCAGAAATAAATGAAAAAGAAATGAAGGAAACGATAGCAAAGATCAATAAAACTAAAAGCTGGTTCTTTGAGAAGATAAACAAAATTGATAAACCATTAGGCAGACGCATGAAGAAAAAAAAGGGAGAAGACTCAAATCAATAGAATTAGAAATGAAAAAGGAGAAGTAACAACTGACACTGCAGAAATACAAAGGATCAGGAGAGATTACTACGAGCAACTCTATGCCAATAAAATGGACAACCTGGAAGAAATGGACAAATCCTTAGAAATGCACAACCTGCTGAGACTAAACCAGGAAGAAATAGAAAATATGAACGGACCAATCACAAGCACTGAAATTGAAACTGTGATTAAAAATCTTCCAACAAACAAAAGCCCCAAATCAGATGGCTTCACAGGCGAATTCTATCAAACATTTAGAGAAGAGCTAACACTTATCCTTCTCAAACTCTTCCAAAATATAGCAGAGGGAGGAACACTCCCAAACTCATTCTATGAGGCACCATCACACTGAAACCAAAACCACACAAAGATGTCACAAAGAAAGAAAACTACAGGCCAGTGTCACTGATAAACATAGATGCAAAAATCCTCAACAAAATACTAGCGAACAGAATCCAACAGCACATTAAAAGGATCATACACCATGATCAAGTGGGGTTTATTCCAGGAATACAAGGATTCTTCAATATATGCAAATCAATCAACGTGATACACTATATTAAAATATTGAAGGAGAAAAACCATATGATCATCTCAATAGATGCAGAGAATGTTTTCAACAAAATTCAACACCCATTTATGATAAAAACCCTGCAGAAAGTAGGTATAGAGGGAACTTTCCTCAACATAATAAAGGCCATACATGACAAACCCACAGCCAACATCGTCCTCAATTGTGAAAAACTGAAAGCATTTCCACTAAGATCAGGAACAAGACAAGGTTGCCCACTCTCACCACTCTTATTCAACATAGTTTTGGAATTTTTAGCCACAGCAAACAGAGAAGAAAAAGAAATAAGAGGAATCCAAATCAGAAAAGAAGAAATAAAACTGTCACTGTTTGCAGATGACATGATACTATACATAGAGAATCCTAAAGATGCTACCAGAAAACTACTAGAGCTAATCAATGAGTCTGGTAAAGTAGCAGGATACAAAATTAATGCACAGAAATCTCCGGCATTCTTATACACTAATGATGAAAAATCTGAAAGTGAAATTAAGAAAACATTCCCATTTACCACTGCAACAAAAAGAATAAAATATCTAGGAATAAACCTACCTAAGGAGACAAAAGACCTGTATGCCGAAAATTATAAGACACTGATGAAAGAAATTAATGATGATACAAATAGATGGTGCAATATACCATGTTCTTGGATTGGAAGAATCAACACTGTGAAAATGACTCTACTACCCAAAGCAATCTACAGATTCAATGCAATCCCTATCAAACTACCACTGGCATTTTTCACAGAACTACAACAAAAAATTTCGCAATTTGTATGTAAACACAAAAGACCCCGAATAGCCAAAGCAATCTTGAGAACGAAAAATAGAGCTGGAGGAATCAGGCTCCCTGACTTCAGACTATACTACAAAGCTACAGTAATCAAGACAGTATGGTACTGGCACAGAAACAGAAAGATAGATCAATGGAACAGGATAGAAAGTCCAGAGATAAACCGACACACATATGGTCACCTTATCTTTGATAAAGGTAGCAAGAATATACAGTGGAGAAAAGACAGCCTCTTCAATAAGTGGTGCTGGGAGAAGTGGACAGGTACATGTAAAAGTATGAAATTAGAACACTCCCTAACAACACACAGAAATAAACTCAAACTGTATTAAAGACCTAAATGGAAGGCCAGACACTATCAAACTCTTAGAGGAAAACATAGGCAGAACACTCTATGACATAAATCAGAGCAAGATCCTTTTTGACCCACCTCCTAGAGAAATGGAAATAAAAACAAAAATTAGCAAATGGGAACTAATGAAACTTAAAAGCTTTTGCACAGCAAAGGAAACCATAAACAAGACCAAAAGACAATGCTCAGAATAGAGGAAAATTTTTGCAAATGAAGCAACTGACAAAGGATTAATCTCCAAAATTTACAAGCAGCTAATGCAGCTCAATAACAAAAAAACAATCAACCCAATCCAAAAATGGGCAGAAGCCCTAAATAGACATTTCTCCAAAGAAGATATGCAGACTGCCAACAAACGCATGAAAGTATGCTCAACATCATTAATCATTAGAGAAATGCAAATCAAAACTACAATGAGATATCATCTCACACCAGTCAGAATGGCCATCATCAAAAAATCTAGAAACAATAAATGCTGGAGAGGGTGTGGAGAAAAGAGAACACCCTTGCACTGTTGGTGGGAATGTAGATTGATACAGCCACTATGGAGAACAGTATGGAGGTTCCTTAAAAAACTATAAATAGAAGTGCCATGCGACCCAGCAATCCCACTACTGGACATATACCCAGAGAAAACCATAATTCAGAGGCAGTCATGTACCAGAATGTTCATTGCAGCTCTATTTGCAATAGCTAGGACATGGAAGCAACCTAGGTGTCCATCAACAGATGAATGGATAAAGAAGATGTGGCACATATATACAATGAAATATTACTCAGCCATAAAAAGGAACGAAAGTGTTTTTTGTAGTGAGGTGGATGGACCTGGAGTCTGCCATACAAAGTGAAGTAAGTCAGGAAGAGAAAAGCAAATACCTTATGCTAAGACATATATATGGAATCTAAGAAAAAAAAAAAAAGGTCATGAAGAACCTAGGGGTAAGACGGGAATAAAGACACAGACCTAGTAGAGAATGGACTTGAGGATATGGGGAGGGTGAAGGGTAAGCTGTGACAAAGTGAGAGAGTTGCATGGACATATATACACTACCAAACGTAAAATAGATAGCTAGTGGGAAGCAGCCGCATAGCCCAGGGAGATCAGCTCAGTGCTTTGTGACCACCTAGAGGGGTGGGATAGGGAGGGTGGGAGGGAGGGAGACGCAAGAGGGAAGAGATATGGGAACATATGTAGATGTATAGCTGATTCACTTTGTTATAAAGCAGAAACTAACATACCATTGTAAAGCAATTATACTCCAATAAAGATGTTATAAAAAAACCCAAAACCTTTTTATTCCAATTTTAAAAAAAAAGGGTAGAAACCTTTTGATCTCAGGGTTTTAGCCTTTTGAAGGTCCCTGCTTTTGGTTTGGATCTCCACTATCCTTGTGGTCCTAAAATTTTGCCCCTAGTAACGGCCACCCTGGCCATACCTGGGGCCATCCCAGCTGAGGGTAGGCTGCCAAGCATCTTCCAAGGTCTGAGTGGGAGGGGCCGGGTCTCCAGCAACTTCTGTAGGGCATGCTGACCTTTCATTGCCTAAGAAATCACCGCTTCATTGAAGACTCACATAATCTGTGCTTCATTGGTATAATTCTTAATCCCGAATGAGTGCCCAGGGGTGCCCTGCATTCACTTACAATGGTCCCAGTCTGACTTATTTTTCTACTACTGGGTGGCCTTGGGCCAGCCCTGTGGGGTGCTGAGGAAGAGGAGGCACAGGCCAGGGAGACCCTCTGACCTAGGACCCCAACTGGGTACAGCTCAGCCCACGGACCCTACAGAGATTTCAGTGGAAGCTGCTCTCTGTCAGATGTTATTCTCATCTCTCACTCTGGCTCTCGCTCTCTCTGGGACCCGGACAGAAGTCAGTGGAGCCCTGGTCTGGGGAAGAATCTTGGCATAAGCGGTACCCGCTGATTCTGGAACTTCCCCTCCCCTTCTATTACTGAGGACTGTTTCTCATTGGTCTGATGACTCTTACTTTCTTTTCCCTTGGGGAAAGTTCTCTTCTGGGAAGCGCCTGAGTCCCACAAATAAAAAGACTCCTGGCCCCCCACCCCGCTCGGTGCCTCCCTGCGATGCAGGCCTGGGCTCAGATTGACTGCAGCTTGGGCATGCCTAGCTCAGTCCCCAGACACACCCCAGGGGTTGCCTGCAGCTGAGAAAGGCTGTCAGCCCATCTGTCCACTGAGGCTGTATCTTCATCACTCCAGGAAAATGAAGAAATTAGATGGAGAAGACCTAATAGTGCCAGCTCCATTCTTCCAGCTGCTCATGACCGAAACCTTGATGTTGCCTCTGCCTCCTCGTCCCTTATTCCACCAGCCTGCAAATCCTGAAGGTTCCACCTTCAAAACACATCCAGAGTCTGACCATTTCTTGCCATCCCTACTGCTTCCACCCTGCTCCAAGACACCATCGTCTCTTCCAAAGCTCCTGACACCTCGCTTCTTCCACCTGTGCTGCTCTGTGGTCTAATCAGCACAGCAAAGTGATGCTGCCAAAGTTAAATCAGGTTGTGTCACTCCTTTGCTTAGAACTTTCCCTCCAACAGCTTTCCACTGTTACCGAGCAGAGGGCTCGCTCTCTGCTGGATGTGACGTGCGTAGAAGCCAATGCTATGGCGCCGGCTTTTGAGAAAAGAAAAAGCTTCAAAGCAAGGTCGATGAGCAAGGAGACAGGAGGCAGGACTCAAATCAGTCCCCCTGCTCAGGGGTTCAGTCACATCTTTATGAGTTAGGGGAGGAGGGCTGGGGTGCTGAAGTACCGGTGGGGCAGGTGTAGGTTGGAGGGCTTTGGAACCTGGCCATTGGAGGTGAGGATGGTAAAGGGGCATCAGCACCGGATCTTCCTGGACAACAGACCCTTCACTTTTGAAAGGGTTCCCGTGTTCAGGTTCCAGTCATGTCCCAGTCCTTTTGTTCCGTGGAGGGGAGAGACTTTGGTTCTGGGTGTGGAGGTCAAAATTTTCTCCTCTGCGTGTGTTTCACATGCATGACTTGTGGTTTTGATCAGTTGTCCCTGAAAAACAACTCAGTGTCTTGTTAGAAACAGGATAAGGCCAGTTTGTGGCTGGTTCTGTGGCTACACAACCTTCCCTGGAGGAAAGCCAGTCTTTACAGTGGCTGCAAGGCCCTATGAGATCTGGTGCGTGACCTGAGATTTCTCTGAACAACTCGTCTGCTCCTCTCCTGTGACTCATTCCACTCCAGACACAGGGCCTTTGTGCTTGTTACTTCCTTTGCCTGGAACACTCTTCTCCCAAATACAGGCCTGGCTCACTGCCTTTGGGCTTTACTCAAATAGTTAATTGTTCAATTGCTTTGCATTGCATTGAATTCTACATCCAGGTAATTGACTTTAGGCCTTTGTTTCTCATTAATCAGTTAAACCTATATGTAAAAGGGGGAAATTGGACCAAATCTGCATAGGCAACTCCCCCCGCCCCGCCGCCCCACCTTTTTTTTTAAGAAAAAGAAGCTATCTGTTCATTGAGATATGACACAGTAATACACACACACACACACACACAAACAATTTTGTATTTGGCCATATGTGGGCTATATATTATGGCCTATGGAAGAAATCTGTCCACTCACTAATAAGTCTATCCCAAGGGAATATCTAGATGAACTCTGGGCAAGTTCTGACAGCCGTTTATGACCACTGAGACCCAACCGAAGTGTGAATTTACTTTGAAAAATGACTGTTAGTAATGAAAATGTCAAGCGAACTCTGACTTTCTGTAACCAGAATAGATGGATTCACCTTTTCACAAAGCTTCAGCATGTAAAACAAGGTTCTGATCTTTCACCAGGATAAAAACTTATTCAAGGCTATGTCTGGAAGCCCCTGGTAGCAGTAGCTCAGAGAGGAATTTAATGGTTTTTAAATTACGGTTTTAGATGCTTCTAAATTAGTCTCAGAACCTGGGTAGGGCTAGCCTGACTGCTCAAATATATTCATTTCAAGTGGGAATGTTTTGCAGGTTGGCTGCTATATGGAGATAAAAAAATTCATACACATATGTAAAGTATGCACTTCTGTGTCATCTCAATTTGCGGCTGTCTGTATAATACATGGTACATCTATGACTAAACAAGAAGAAATTTAGAAAACACTGACTCAGTGCCAGCTTGAATTATAGACTCCAAGTTAAGTCAGAGTTTAAAACTCAAAACAAAGTGTCTTGGACCAAACCCACTTTTTACTTAGTAGTTGAGTGTTTGTATATGTTTCTTTAACTACTTATATCCCCTCAAAATCTGTACTCTGACAAGTCTTCAGAATTTGGTGCCAAAATTTGAATTTATGATGGTTTACTTTTATGTATCAGGTGAAACGAAAAAACTCAACCGTTCTATATTAGTATAGCCTAAAGCAGTGAATAAACACTTGATTTAGCTTTTCTTCACATAGTGGTACCCTGTAGTTATTCAGGTATTTAATCAGTCTTACAAAGCTGTACATTAAAAAGAAAGAAAATTTAAAAGGCTTCTGCATTTGTTTTATACACTTCCTACTATATATCCGAGGTCCTTTGATATAGCTGCCAACAGAGATTTCTTTGAGAAGGAACATATACTGTCCTCTTGAGGATAAACTGTGTTAATTGAAAGGACCACCTGCTTGCCTATGGCTGAGCTGAAGAGAGAGGATGTTTACGTAGTAGTTATTTTTCTGACCTCATCTAACTCTATCTCAACTTTTTGTTGCTGTTGTTCTATATTTTTGGCTTTTCCCTATCTCTTCCAAAGAGGGGTGAAAATGGGGGAGGCTCAAAGTAAGCTGGGAAGTCAAAGGTACTGAAATTCTATGAAAGAAAAGGATATCCGGCATGTAAATATTACCTTTCAGGTTATTTCTAAATCATCTCTATGTCCTTCTGCTTAGTTTTCTTTCAAATTCAATTAGCATCATCATTTCTGTCACCTACCATGTCCCAGGTCTATATTAATCACCGTAGATGTTTGAGAAAATGAGACAGGACCCCTCCCCCAGGGGACTCATCATTATGTGAGAGTGTACAGGTAAGCAGTCATTACAACATAGTAAGTCATTGAAGACACGCAACATTAAAACTCAGCTGGGCTTCCCTGGTGGCACAGTGGTTGGGAGCCCGCCTGCCGATGCGGGGGACGCGGGTTCGTGCCCCGGTCCGGGAGGATCCCGCATGCCGCGCAGCGGCTGGGCCCGTGAGCCGTGGCCGCTGAGCCTGCGCGTCCGGAGCCTGTGCTCCGCAGCGGGAGGGGCCCCAGCGGTGAGAAGCCCGCGTACCGCAAAAAAACCAAACAAAAACACCTCAGCTGTATTCCCATAGCTTTGAAAATATTCTATAGTCAGAGGTAAAATGACTATTTCAACCCACTACTAAGAATTAAAAATTCTCAGTGATTCCACACTTTTTCCTGTGTATATGTAAATAAAGCTACGTATTCATGAGTTGGGGGAACACCAAGACCACACCCAACTTCTATGATTTGTTAGGAGAACTCACAGGACTCAGCAGATAGTCATACTCATGGCTAAGACTTATTACAGTGAAAAGGTATAGAGCAAGATCAACAAAGGCAGAAGGTTCGTGGTACAAAGTTGGAGAGAAACCAGGCACAAGCTTCCTGGGGCCCTCTCCTGGTGCAGTCACAAAGGCCCTGTTTAATTCCCCAGAAATGATTTGTGAAATGTTGTCCACCAGGGGAGCTCTTTAGAGACAGGTCGTCCAGGGTTTTTAACGGGGGCTGGTCACATAGGCAGGCTTTAACTAGTACATCCTAAAATTTCAGACTCCCAGAAGGAAAGCAAGTGCTTAGAGCACAAACCACTTTGTTTGAGCAAAGAGTTAAGGCATAGTGACCCCTCTTATCTGTTGGGAATAGTGTGAGCTCTCCTGAAGTCTAAGTTCCTCTATGTCCACAGACAGCCAACCTTGTAAGCAGGACTTTCAAAGGATTACAGTTGGGCCTGCTAAGATACCTTTCCTACACAATTCACATATACATTCTGTACAAAATGCTCTGTTTCTATATATTCTGCTGCTGTCTGTATGCAACTTTTCTTTTAAAGGTAATACTATCGTGAACATCTTTCCATGGCGATTCATGTAGGTCTACTTACTTCTTTGTCATAGTTACATGGTCTTCCATTTATAGGCAAACAATTTCTTTAACCATTCCTGTATAGATTGATACTTGGTTTGTTTTCAGTTTTTGGTATTACAAATTATGATGCAATGAACATCATTGTACATATATTCTTCATGTATTCAGGCCTATTGTTTTTGTTACATAGGCTTCCAGTTTCTGCGATGTAAGCATCTAGAAATGGTATTCCTGATGTCATTCAATTTGGAAAGGAAGATCATTGTGTTGGAATTCTACTGGAAGTATTAGAATGTAGAGAGTTTTCTTGGAAAAGAGGACAGTTAGAAGACTATTAAAATACCCAGGTGATAGTTGATTAGGGTCCCAACTAAACTGTGTCAGGGAGCTTGGAGAGGAGTGGAAATGGTGCAGATTTAGTTAGAAGGCAATACAACAGCCCCTGATTGTGGATGGCTAGTGGAGAGTGAGAAAGGGAGAGTTAAAAGTGACTCCCAGTTACATCATCTGGTGGATGGCAATGAGGTGGAATGCAAGAAGAGAGAGCGATTAGGAAGCAATTATAACAATTCCGGGAAGAAGTGATGGGGGTTCAGGTTTTCAAATGTTCATTCATTCACACTTACTGAGAATCTTCCTATGTATCAGCCACTCATTAGCTGTTAGCATTGGTGCAATTTTTTTTTTTTTTTTTTTTGCCAAAAACATTGAGATAGACATCTGATGCAATATAGATTTCAATTAATTTGGCCATTAATTAACTTCATTGCTATTCTTTTGTGAATGGTACAATGCTTAAAGCTATAGAGAGTGATGGTGCATCAGGTCCTAGATGCTTGAAAACTCTGCACACTCTTTAGAGTAAAAATATGAGGAGGGAGGGGAAAAGGAATTATGAAAGCAAATAAGATCTCTCTTGTGTCTAGGTTTGAAGACAGACTGCCTCCCACACACTCGTTTCAAATACCCTTAGCAAGTGTGAGCAGGAAATCTTCCTCCCTCTGCCTGCAGAGAACTTTCTCTCCTGCACAGTTCTGAGTATCACTTGTGTGGGCCTCAAGTGTGGTGTGAAAGAGAGAAGCCAGGAAGCAGTTCTTTTTATTCTTTTCACTGAGTTGCTGTTCCCTTCAAATTTGTCCCTCCTCCCTACCCCATGAACCTAAAATGCAGCTCCCCATCTCCTGAAGCCCAGACACATAAATCATAATTTGAATGACAAGGGGAGTTTTACTTTTTTATGCATCCTTCAATAGAAATTGACATGCTTTAATGCATTTCATTTCACAACTTGTTTGAATTTATACTGGAATCTGCTTTCTGATTAATTTTATTTGGCTAGGCAGAAAAGTCTCATTCTGCATTCATTTGCACCCAATACACTTAAGGAATGTGATCTGACACATTTCTTTTTTGAATTTTATTTTATTTATTTTTTATACAGTAGGTTCTTATTAGTTATCCATTTTATACATATTAGTGTATAAATGTCAATCCCAATCTCCCAATTCATCATACCACCACCACTTTCCCCCCTTGGTGTCCATATGTTTGTTCTCTACATCTGTGTCTCTATTTCTGCCCTGCAAAGCAGTTCATCTGTACCATTTTTCTAGATTCCACTTATATGCGTTAATATATGATACTTGTTTTTCTCTTTCTGACTTACTTCACTCTGTATGACAGTCTCTAGATCCATCCACGTCTCTACAAATGACCCAATTTTGCTCCTTTTTATGGCTGAGTAATATTCCATTGTATATATTACCACATATTCTTTATCTATTCATCTGTTGATGGGCATTTAGGCTGTTTCCATGACCTGGCTATTGTAAATAGTGCTGCAATGAACATTGGGGTGCATGTGTCTTTTTGAATTATGGTATTCTCTGGGTATATGCCCAGTAGTGGGATTGCTGGGTCATATGGTAATTCTATTTTTAGTTTTTTAAGGGACCTCCAAACTGTTCTCCATAGTGGCTGTATCAATTTACATTCCCACCAAAAAAAATTTTTTTCATAGTCTCTGAAGCTCATATGAGGAGGGTAGGGGTCACATCTTTTTTCTTCCTACAGACTTAAATCTCTTTATCCTTTTTAAAATTCCTGTAAAAAATCAAGTTCCATTCTCCAAAGAAGATACACAAATGTCTAATAAGCACACGAACAGATGTTCATCACTAATCATTAGGGAAATGAAAATCAAAATGAGATGCCACTTCACACTCAATAGGATGGCTATTATTGAAAAAAAAGTAAATAACAGGTATTAAAGAGGATGTAGAAAAACTGGAAACTTTGTGCATTGCTGGTGGGAATGTAAAATGATATAGGCACTGTGGAAAACAATATAGTGGTTCTTCAAAAAATTAAATCTAGAATCACTATGTCATCCGACAACTCTACTTCTAGGTAGAATTTTTCTACCCAAAAGAGTTGAAAGCAGGGGTTGAACAGATATTTGTACACCAATGTTCATAGCAGCATTATTTGAAATAGCCACAAGGTAGCAGCAACCCAAGTGTCCATTGACAGAGAAATAAACAAAATGTGGTACGTATTTACATACAATGGAATATTAGTCAGCCTTAAAAAGGAACAGCATTCTGACACACGTGCTACAACATGGATGAACCTTGAAGACACTAGGATAAGTGGCATAAGCCAGACACAAAAGAACAAATATTGTGTGATTCCACTTACCTAAGGTACTTAGAGGAGATAAATTCATAGACACAGAAGGTAAAATGATGGTAGCTCGGGGCTGGGGTAGGGGGAATGGAGAGTTATTGTGAAACGATATGGGGTTTCAGTTTAGAAAGATGTAGAAGTTCTGGAGGTGGATGGTGGTGGTGGCTGTATAACAAGGTGAATGTGCTTGGTGCCGCTCAACTGTGCACTCAAAAATAATTAAAATGGTAAATTCCACGTTATGTATATTTTACCACAACTCTAAAAATGAAAAAAAAAATCAAGCTATAAGTTGCTGCCTGGGCAAACCTGTATTTTTCTCCACTGATACTTTTTCCTCACTTTGAGGGATTCTCTCTCATTTCCACATCTTTTATCCCAGCTTCCTCTCTCTGCCCTACTGCATTTTGCACTCTTCCCCATTTACAAAACTTTCTCTAAAGACAGACTCTGATATAATCAATGATACCCTGTAAGTGTTTGAGCCAATATTATAGCTTTCCCGGGTATATTTTCATTTTAAGGATTATTATCTCTAATGGAAAACACAAGGTTGTATTTCCTGGTGAAGATGGCCTCTGGGCCCCCGAAAATCTCTATACCTTGGCCCCTGTGCCTCTGTAGAGGACTGATGTACTGGTTATGGATTCAGTCAGGAAAAGGAAAGTGACTGTAAGTATTTCAAACAGAGAGAGATTTAATACAGGGTGTGACGTTTCCAAGTTGTTGGCAGGGAAGGAGCAAAACCGGGTGTGGGAAAGTGGTGCTAGCCAGAGATCCCGCACTGCAGTCAGTCCCTGTAGCCCTATAGGAACCTACTTGCCTCTGAGCCCGCGGGACTCACAGCCCTGCGACCCTTCTCAAGCCAGCAGGAACCAGCCGCTGCCCTGCAGAAGGTATTAGACCGACAGCTGCCTCCCAGGCTGGAGCCAGAAAAAGAATCTCTCTCTCTACCTCCTGCTCTCATGCAAAAGCCTCCCAAGGGCAGCATCTAAATTGGAACTCTGCTGGCAGGGGGGTCTAAGAAATATAGTTTACAGGCTTCTAGCCCTTGTGGTTTGGGGAGCACAGAGAGGTAGGTGCTGAGCATAGCAGGCAGCATGTCACACAGACCGGTATTGTGGGGGGAGTTGAAACGAGCACCTCCACACAGACAGGCTGATCTCTGCAGGATGAGACATCCTCGGACTCGCATGTCAGACAGGCTTGTCTTGCAGCTCTGGAATCATGAACAATAATAGCAAGAACCATTTACCAGGCCGTTCAGGAAGCAGAGGGCTCTGTGAAGGGCTTTAAACCTCCCACCAACAAGCCTGTAGGTAGGTGTCATAAGTTCTGTTTTACAGATAAAAAAATTAGAGTCAGGGGGACAGGTCACATGGTCACTGAATGGGGGAGCTGGGTTTCAAACCCAGGTCTGAGTTACTTTTCTCTCGGGCTGAACTCCGAGCTTCCATTTCCAACTCACAGTCCTGCTGGGGATTTGATGAGATCCTGGAAATACACCTCTGGTTTTATGTTTCATCCCTCATCCCCAGAGGGGTGGCATTCACCTCTGGCCACTGGCCCCTGTTCTCAGCCAACACCCCTGTGGTGAGCGTGGCTGTGTGGTCGCCCTCCCTCTGAAACTCTGCATGGTGGTCCGCACAGAGTGGGTGTTGGTCAATTCCACGGCTGTTTTGTTTTTTTTTTAAATTTTTTTAACATATTTATTGGAGTATACTTGCTTCCCAGTGGTGTGTTAGTTTCTGCTTTATAGCAAAGTGGATCAGCTATAAGTATACATATATCTTCATATCTCTTCCCTCTTGTATCTCCCTCCCACCCTCCCTATCCCACCCCTCTAGGTGGTCACAAAGCACCAAGCTGATCTCCCTGCGCCATGCGGCTGCTTCCCACTAGCTATCTCTTTTACGTTTGGTAGTGTATATATGTCCATGCCACTCTCTCACTTTGTCCCAGCTTCCCCTTCCCCCTCCCCGTGTCCTCAAGTCCATTCTCTAGTAGGTCTGCATCTATTCCCGTCCTGCCCCTAGCTTCTTCATGACCATTTTTTTTTTTTTTTTTTTTTTAGATTCCATATATATGTGTTAGCATATGGTTCCACGGCTGTTTTGTTCTGGCAAATGGACCCAGTCTTGGACTTTCCCTGAAGAGGGAAGTCAGCAGACTAGGAGGTATTTCTGCTGCTGGGTAATTTTTCCCATTACAGCCTGCATTAGTTTCCAATGGTTGCTGTAATAAATTACCGCAAACTTGGTGACTTGAAACAATGGAAGTGTATTCTCTCACAGATCTGGAGGCCAGCAGTCTGAGATCGAGGTGTCAGCAGGGCTGAGCTCCCTCCAGAGGCCCTGGGGGTGAATCCATCCTCTCCTCCTGCAGATATTGGTGACTCCAGACCTTCCTTCTCATAAGGCCACGTGACTCTAACCTCTACCTCTGTCTTCACACTGGCCTCTCTTCTGTGCATCCATTTACTGTCCCTCTTCCTATTCTCTTAAGGAGACTTGTGATGGCATTTAGGGCCCACCCGGATAATCCAGGATGATCTCCTCATCTCAAGGCCCTTAACTGAACCTTCTCCACAAGGACCATTTCCTGCATAAGGTGATACTGACAGGTTCAATGGATTAGGATGTGATCATATCTTTGGGGACACCATTCAGCCCACTTCACCTCCCTCCCAGGGGAGGAGGGACATTGCAAAGAGGAGCTTTCTGCTTCCACCTCACAGGAGAACATCCTGGGATCCGGGCCTTGTCTCCTTCATTCTGCAGTAACTTCCTCTTGTACCTTTCTGGCAGTGCTATAGAAAAAAGTCAGAAACCTTGAGGCACATATCAAACAGGTGGATACTCACAAATACAGCTTTGTGGTCACCTTTAGTTGAGTACCGTTAATAGACAGGCCGGGTAACACTCCCAGGAGCTCCCTGGTCTCCTCCTTTACGGTCCTCACCTCAAAGAAACTGCCCAAATTAGCCTTTCTCGTTTCTGGCTTTCTGATCTCAACAAAAAAAGAGCAAGAGAAGGTTTTCCAACTAACTTATTGCCCTCTGGTTTCTTCTTTCTGGATCTTATTTCACAAAAATGCCTCTTCATTACCCCCGCCTCGATTTCTCAATCGAGTCATGTGAATCCTTTGCATGAGAATGGCATCCAAACTTCCTGTTTCCTTCCTCCCAAATCTCCACCCATCCTCCCCCCACACCCCCAATTCACCACATTTTCACTTCTCACTGTCTTCCCAGGCTGCCATGAATGATGACAGCTCAATGACATGCTCCTGGCCCAGGAAGAAAGGGGGTAATTACCCTTGATTCCCATGCAGATTTGGGAGAAGGGGTTTCCACTGTCTGAAACCTCAGTGGGAAGGTGAGTGGCTATCTGCACCTGGGGCAAATGCCCGGGTCAACAGACTCACCTCCACTGCTGGCGTTGATTCGGGGCAGAGCAGGACTTGCAGGTCGTCATCCAAGTTGACTCCACATCTGAGACGGGTGTTCCTCACAGCTCTGTTCACCATTGGTGGATGTTCTCATTCCCTTTATCCTGGGGGCCTGGCCTTCCAAGCCTCATCCATCCTCTAAATGCCATCTGAAGATCTTCCATTCGTACAAAACGTCCAGTTATGTAGAACTTCCCGCAGAGTCTTATTTGATCCTGAAAACAAACCAGTGACGAAGCTGGCTGCCTGGCCCTGACCTCATTGCACAGATGAAGAGTCTGTGGTGATAGGACTTGTCCCAAGTCACCAGGCTGCATGTGGCAAAGCTGGGAGCCCAGCGCAGGAACTTGGCTGTGAAGGCTGTTTGCTTTCTGCTTCTGGCCTTTTCCTCTTATCCTTTTTTCCCTATCTTTTTTCTTCTTTCTCTTTTCATCTTCTCTATGTCCCTGACTCAGTTCCTTACTCTTTATCTTCCTCTCTATTCTAATTATTTCTGTCACTGTCCTAGACCTGAATTTCTATACTAGCTTCACTACTACAAACTGTGTGACTTTGGGCACATTTCTTACTCAGAGGTTCAGTCTCCTCAGCTGAGGACAGCGATAATACTGACTTCCTTCCACACAGGGCTATGGTGGAGGTTTAGTAAGATTATTTATACGTAGAGAGAGAGAGGGAGAGAAAGAGATGAGAGAGAGAGAAATAGAGAGAGGAAGGAAGGAAGGAAGGAAGAAAGAAGGGAAGAAGGGAAGAAGGGAAGAAAGAAAGAAAGTCTTTGGCACTTGGTTGGCAGCAAGCAGACATTCCCTTCCTCCACTTTTTAAATTTTGTGGACACATGGCTAAGACTGTACACTTTTGTCCCCCATTCACCTGTGTCATCCTTATCATAGAACTGTTGGATTTGATTTATCAGGAGACCCTGGCTGTGCCTCTGTGACTATGAGCCGTGGCCAAATGGGAAGAGCCTGATGGATGTGGCCGGCTTGATTGATAACAGCCTGTCTCCAGAGCTCTAAGAATGGCAAGTGACGCATTGCCCCGATTCCACTTCTAATTCTCTGTTGTCACACACGGTGGTTTGGCCAAGCAGAGGCCCTGTGTCCACAGCACAGTGTCTGGCTGCAAGTCCTGGATCTCCTGGGTCACCAAAACTGCTTCTCTGAGTGGAAAAGAAAAGCTTCCAGGGCAGTGGTACATATCCAGAGCAGGGGGCGTGTGTGTGGCTGCACTCCTCTCTCTGATGGGACGTTTTGAGCCAAACAGGAGCAGCAAAGACCCACCTGTGCAGGTATCACCTCCCTTCCTGCAATGCTGTTATCTGGTGCTTTCCCAGGGAGAAATTCATCAGCAGGACAATACGCCTAGGAATGGAAGTGCCCAGGAGAAAGATGTGTCTCATTTTCAGACGTTCTGCTGACCTTCATCCATCCTCTGCAAATATGAAGTCATTGTTTTGGAAGCCACGCACTTACCTCCTATTCCGCAGCTCTCCAACTGCCCTAGCATGAGGAGCTTTAAACGGAAAGAAGCTTGCGTTGTATCACTGTTACCTACTAAAGTGAGGATTTTCTCTCCCCACCTTCATGTCTTGAACATTGCTGTCAGGGGTTGGAAATTAACCTTGAGGCAGAGCATTCACTGACTCCATTCAAGGGGAAAGCAACAGTGAATATGGCTTATTCTTGCCAAGCCAGTTATCTATTTCTTAAGCAATTCTTCTGGGACTGACATCTGTCAGGAATGGGGAAGCTGGGGTCCCGGGCTGTTCCTGATCTCAGCCTAGCCCTGGAGTTGGAGAAAACCCCGCAGTTCCTATTCGAAATTATACACTTGGACGGTGTTTCTCTTGGCTTCAACTATAAAGGCTGGTGCCCAGAGCCAATCTTTAGCAAAACAGAGAAGTTTGAAGTTTTTTTTTCTCCCCCACGAACGTTCCCAGTATTCCTCTCAAACACTTTTCTCGTTAGTCCTCTTTGAGTTCCCCAAGATTTCTTTCTTCCTGTACAGCAGCCACATGTGAGGTCTGGAAGGATCTGAGACATATTTTCCATGTGTGTAAGTGGTTGTTAGTGTCTAGAACAGTGCTTCACAGCTTTCCAGTGTTACGCATCTCCGGCAGCGCTAAGATGCAGGTTCTGGTTCAGCAGCCTTGGAGTAAGGGCTGAGACTCGGCATTCCTAACAAGCTCCCAGCTGATGCTGGTGTGGCTGGTCTGTGGACCGCATTTTGCACCGTGGGTTGAAAATACCTCCAGCCCTCCTCCTGTATTTCTCCTTTACCCTCACACTACTACCACACTCGCAACACTTCTGACACCAGATGTGTGGGTTTTCCCCACCCCAAGCAATTCTGCCACAACAGCTGGGTGTCCTACAATTTAACTCAATTCTGACACTGTCTACCTGGAGATAGCATCAGATCCCCCTGGCTGAGAGTCCGCTTCCATAAGACTACTCTCCAGCCCCAACATCGGAGTCAGATCACAAGTAGTAGGTCTCCAGGTTACCCACAACTTCTGTCCAACTTGGCTACAAATTGAAGGTTCCCATGACCTCCTCTCCCTTGGATTCAATATTTTCACAAATAGCTCACAGAACTCAGGGAAACACTTACTATGCTTATCAGTTTACTGAAAGATATGGATGAACAGTCAGATGAAGAGATACATAGGACAAGATATGTGGGAGGTGCAGAGCATAGAACCTTCTGTCTCCACGGAGCTGGGTGCATCACCCTCCTGGTATGTGGATGTGTTCACCAGCCTAGAAGCTCCCTGAACCCCATATTTTGGGGCTTTTTATGGAGGCTTCATCACGTCGGCATAATCAGTTATTAACTCCATTTCCAGCTCCTCTCCCCTCTCTGGAGATTACGGGGTGGGGCTGAAGATTCCAAGCTTCTGAGCACGGCTGCGTCTTTCTGGTGACCAGTGTCCGAGCTGGGAGCCCACCCAGTCTCCTCGCTAGAACAAAAGATGGTCCTAATGCTCTTATACTTCAGCATTTATAAGAGTTTCAGGAGCTCTGTGTCAGGAACTGGGGTGGGGGACAGGGGAGACCAATACATATATTTCTTATTATTTCACAAGTTGCAAAGCCTTAAAGCAATCCTAAAGTGAGCAAATGGGAATAAGAAAGGTCCCTCCTTTTCTCTCTTGTTTAGGGAAGTGTGTGTGTGTGTGTGTGTGTGTGTGGTTTCTCCCCACATTTCCTAGTGACTAGCTTTATCCTTGTGCTGTCTTCAGATCCTGCATAATTATTCGTTTGCTTGATCAAAATTTTAAATGTTCTCATTGATGCATAACCATGAATACAACTTTCAAATTTTTACCTGTAGAAATTCGTCTTCTCTCAAAATACCCTGATCTCTCATTTCGGTAAAAATCAATCAGTTTAAATTGAGTTACTTACAACTTTTTGTCTACTGTGTGTTTAAAGGCAAGGGTGACTAGAGAGGAGTCCAGACATGGGGCCGGAGGAGATGGCCCTGCTTATGTCTAAGCCTTAACCACCGCTGGGAGTCTACACACCCAGTGGACTGCCGGAAGAAATGATTTGATTGAGAAATTAAAGAGCCTGCAGATGGGAGCTCATCATTGAGGGCAGAACCCAGCCAATTCACCAGACCTATGACCAAAGCTTTAGTTCTCAGTAACACAGATGGGTCTTCATCCCAGCCTTCTACTGACTCAATATTCAGGACCTGGAGAAAGAAGTCTGTGAGCAAACATGAGAAGGCTATTTTCATGAATGATTCTCTAAGGGATGAGCTTGCATTGGTACCCTTTTAGCGGAAGGGATGCATAAAGGAGGCCGGTCAACCTCAGGGTCTCCCCACGTCCACTGCACTAGCTGAGTGGTGCCTGCGGAGGGTGGCCGTAGTGCCCAGCAAAGGCAGCAGCAGTGGCTGTGGGATTTAGGAGCAACCTGCCTGGATCCCAGGAGGGCAGCAAGGGCAGGGAGAGAGGGGGACAGAGTGGAGACAGCACAGCAGACCCACGTGGGGAGCTGAATGATTTCATCCACGAGCAACTCAGAGAAACTCTCTGGAACCTTCCAAGAATATTCAGGGAAGAGTTGCCTGTGAAGGAGGAGTTTGCTGGGGGCTGAGGCTCTGCGTCACAGATAAGAATAAAAGCCTGGGGCTACAAACCTAATTTATTCAAAATGCCGTGTGTTTAGACGCCCATTCTGTGATCTATAAAACCACGGTACAAGACATGATGAGTGGTTGGGGTCTATACACCTGTTTCAGTCTGAGCAGCTCTGTTCCTTCTGTTCTTTCTCACGGGGCATCCATATATGATTTCATCTGAGGAAAGGATTCCTAGGCTAAAATCCCCGAGCACAGTGCTCTCCAAGGGCCCAGCCAGCACTAGGACCCACAGCTCTTCCTCT
Organism: Phocoena phocoena; assembly: GCF_963924675.1. Lineage (NCBI taxonomy): Eukaryota > Metazoa > Chordata > Mammalia > Artiodactyla > Phocoenidae > Phocoena > Phocoena phocoena. Next base: position 91,405,620 of record NC_089222.1, on the reverse strand, counting down.
ATGAATTGGGAAGCAATGGTGGACACTGTGGTGAGGTTTAAGAACACGGCTTCTTGGAGCTTCAAGGTAGTGGTCCAGGAGGGGTTTCCTAGAGACTGAGCGCTTCATACCTACATAGCTCTGACTGCTGACGAAGTCCAATTCCGTGTAGATACCAAAGCCATCAGGACAGCTGTGGCAGTGTTTCGGGCAGGGAGAGGATCCTTGGGACAAGGGCTGAAATCTCTGGAGAAAATGGAGGTGGGCACAGACCTTGCAGGCTATTTTGAGCCAGGAATTAAGAAGCTCTTGCCTACATTCCCAGTGAGCAGTGTTCACATTCAGGTCCCATCACTAGCCGGCCTTAGCAGCTCTCAGTGTCTCCAGGGAAGGAGGCCATTGCTAAACTAACCAGGACCCAAATAAGAGACCTCATTCTACCGTGATTGAAATGTTCCGAGTAATGGGATTTTGAAAAAATTAGTTATTCATCATGGAAGAGGTATTAGAGAAAAATACCGTATCTCATTGCTATTCTGAGCTGTCTACCAGTCATCTACTTTAAGGAGAAAAATAGAAGAATTAATGTGGCTCTGAACAGGGATCTGCTTAATGATTTCAAGGTTTTTATCTGGAGAGGATTTCAATAAACTACTTTAAGAGAAGTGGAATGCAAAAAAAAAAAAAAAAAAGAAATACCAAGGGCCTGTATGACTGCTGAAAGGTGAGTTCTCTAAGGCTAGAAATCAATGAAAAGGGTGAATGTTACGGAAAGATTTTTAAGTACTTATTCAGGGGAAACTAAATAGAAAATCAATCAGGGAAATAAAAAATTCATAAATCCAGTTGCTTCTAATTGGCTCAGAACATAGTACAGAATTCAAAGTGTTTGCCTATGAGCAGCTCTGTCTCTTGAAATTAGGACTCTTATCATAGGAAAGAGCATTTGGGTTACTTTTTTTTTTTTTTCTATCAAAGAAAATTCATCGGGCCAAAGCAGTCCTGCACATGGCTCAAGCTGAAGAACTCTTCATTATGGACAATTATGGAGAAATTCCTGCTAAAGATTTACTCAAGCTAGAAGGAACATATTTTCCTTTCAAGTCTTTAAACATGTATTAAGCCCCTACCATGTACACAGCATTCAGCTGGACCCTGTGGGAGATGTACAGATTAATGAGCTGTGATGACTGAGTATTCCCAACTTAGAAGGGGAAACAGGTGAATGCCTAATTAACTTTAGGATAAGTACAAATGCAGTGAGGGCTTAATAGTAGAGATATCACTACACGGTATGGGGAAAACAAGGGGCATAGATGATTTCTGACTAAGGAGATCTGCAAAGGTTTCCTGGAGAAGGTGAAATCTGTATCAAGGGGTTAGAAGATATTCCACCCAGAGAGAAGACTTGGAGCTAATGTCCAGTGGAAATGTGAGCTAGGCTTGGGGAGTGCAGAATATTTTATAATAACTTAGAAGAGTTGGCACAAGGTAAAATCCTGAAGAACATGACAGTTATATTTAGTACCATAACATCTGCCTCTGTGTCTCAAACTTTGGTGGGAGCCCATAATTTATGTGCTGCCCTCATTTCTCTTGTTAGGATGAAAGTTTCCTGATAAACATATACACTCTTAAGTGTTACTGACTTAATAGGTTACCTCTCCCAAGGAGTATTTGCTTTTTAAAAAATTTTTCTTATATATTTGTTTAAGGTATAAAAGAACTCAAGATATGGAATTATTCATGATTTAAATAGTAAGGACAAAACTTTAAGAAGGGTCTGGTCCCCTTTTCTTTATCATGAGCATTTTTCAACATTCCAAAGTTTGCTCAGTGTTTGTTTGTGAAAGAGGGCCACGAGGAAAGAAACACACCTTGTTCTAAAGTATTAACCTCTTCCTGGTGGAGGAATTTCAGGTATGAGTGTGAAGACTGTATTTTTTGGGGGGTGGGACGGGGGGAAGATTGATCTAAAAGGCCTCTGGGAGTTACCTTACTGTTGTGGGATGGGCACATATTTTAGAGACACCAAGTCCTGGTCTTAACTCCAGCTCGGCCTCTTGGAGCATTGAGTCTGGGACAAGCTTCTCCACTTCTTGGAGACAAGATCTCCACGTGTGCAAGTTGGAGGTGATCACTGATCCTTTCCAAGCCAGAGAGGAGCATATCATCCCCTCACATCATACCAGGAGGTGGCCTCTGATTTCACCTGAAAGCAAAATCTTTCCCAGTACAGACACATAAGGGTGAGGGGCTGTGAATGTTCCCGGAGCAGCTACAGTTTAGGCCGTGGGGGACCTCGTGCTCCCTAGCTCAGCAGGGCCTCATGGCCCTCTCCCACCACCCTACTGAACCCCATATCCCTCTCTTCCTAGTTGTTTCTCCTGGCTGGTCATCTTTCAGATCTCAGAGGACAATTATTTCTTCCAGGAGGCTTTCTCTTGGCTTCCAGACCAGGTTGGATCCAATATATTCTCACTGTCACAGCCACTTCTAGTTTACTAACATTCAATGTCTACATTCCTTGCTAGACTGTAAGATTCACGAGGGTAAGTATCAGATCAATATGGTTTACAGCCTGGCCCTTGGTCGATGGGCTTACATATTCTAGAATGAATTAATAAAGGAAAGGGGAAAGGAAGGAAGGGAGGGGAAAAGGGAGGAGGGAAGGGAGGGAGGAAGGGAGGGAGGGAGGGAGGGAGGACCCTGTTAAAATTCACTCCACTATCACCATATAGACCATCTAGAGGACTGAGGGATGGTATGTTCAGACTGATGGGGCAACAGCTGAGGAAGAATTAGGAGTAGCTCTGATTAATATGTTATGATCTTTCTGGAAGAACAAAAAGGCAGCACTGGGGCCCGCTCATTCTCACAGATGTCAACTTTGCTCTCAGCGCTATTCTTGCAAACGTTTGAATGCCAACATCACGACCCTGGGGCCTCGTGAACTGTACATAATAAATTCCCATGAACTGACACTCTTCTGCTCAACACAGAAATTCATAACATCTTTCACTTGCTTTGCAAACTGGACTGCTTTTACTAAGTATAGTGGATGCATATTTTTAGAGCCTTTCAGGAAAATAGAATATTCCATCAGAAAACATTCTGCTTCTGTTGGCAATTCAAAATATTTTATGGGATCTAAGAATGGAGAAGCTGGATTATTCCTTTCATTCTTATCTTGACTTCAGATAGTTCTGACAAGGGAGGGAATGAGATTACAGAGAGGTGAGGACATAGTGATAGGAGCCTATTGGGACAGCATTCAATTCAATGCAAGGAACAGCTATGAAGTACTTATTGAGTTGAGTGGTTCAAACGAATACCAGGTGTTAGACACTGTGTTAATAACTGAAATGTTTTATGCAAGTATGGTGCTGGGTGATGAATTATCTGATTTAATACTATTGAATCTAAAGTTAATATGGTACCACTATTATCCTAACGTTACAGATGAGGAACCAGGCACAGAGATGAATTTTTAAAAAAGAAAAGAGAGACTTCCCTGCTGGTCCAGTGGTTAAGATTCCATGCTCCCAATGCAGGGACTATGGGTTCAATCCCTGGTTGGGAAACTATTCCACATGTCACATGGAGCAGCCTAAAAAAATAAAGAAAAGAAAGAAAAAAAAGAAAAGAAAAACAAAACAAAACAAACAAAACCATGCCCAGGGACACATAAACATCGAGTGGTGAGGCCAGGTGTCCAACACTGGGATCTAATTCTTCAGTCTTTGTGCTTAGCCGCCACTGGGAATGGAAGGGCAGAGATAGAACCAGGAGATACAGTCTCTATCACTGAGAAGCTCGGGGTCCATATAGATGCCTCAGAGCAAGAACCCAGATTCCATCATATTTCGTATACTTCTTTGTGGTTCTGGAGGCTTCCTTTTGGAATTGGAGAGAAGTTTATTTTGTCTTGTACCTGCCATCCCTATAACCCTTTCTGTCCATCTGAACCTGCCGTTGTGCCCACAGCTGATTGGACCACAAATGCCAAAGGAAAGCACTTTCTAGGCAGAGAAAACAGCCTCTGAGAAGTCCCTGAGGTAACTTTTTCCAGGAACTGAGAAAAGGGTGGTATGGAGAGAAAGAGAGAGAGTACCAGCTGACAGAAAGAAGAAAAAGGGGTGTGCACAGCTGGGCTGAATCATGTCCAGTCTTGCAGTCCAATAACTTGGCACCCTTTAAAGTTTTTTTCTTTAAATATTTACTCGACATTTGCTTACATGAGGGGCTGAGCGCTGCCTGGGAAAAGGGCAGAAGAGGAAGCTGTGCTCATTTATTTCACCATCCTAATTTAGCTCTGACCTCAGCCATCACAGACAACTCAGCCAAGCAGAGGTTCTATGGTAGCTAGGATCTTCCTACTTCGTATTGTGCCTCTCAACCGACCTCAGATCTCACTCTAGCCATCAGCTCTTTTTCCTCCAGCGTACCCTTTGGGGGTCTCATCCTCTCCCCATCAACCATTCTTGAGGGTCATGATTCCCCTGCCCCCAATCCCAAAGGTCTGAAGCTTCCCCCAAACATGCAGTAATCCCTAAGCAGAGATACTTCTCTGGTAATACTTTGGTGCCTGGTTATATTTTGGTGTCTCTCACAGAGGTTGCTCCAGTGGAACTGCTCCAAGCTTGTCCTTAACTTGTCTCTGAGACAAGGACAGGTGAATTGGAGAGTGTCAAGTTCATGATGGCAGGTGGCATTGACCTAAGGACGTTGGGAGCCACTGGAGGGTTTTAAATGGAGTGGTGTGGCTTATGTTCTAAGCAGACTACCCTGGAGGCAGTGGACGGAATCCTAAGCGAGCCATGATTGGTGGGTCTGGAGAGCTGAGAGGGGGTAGAGGCGACGATACTAGTACCCCTCAATTTCAAGTCTGCCGAAGTCCCCGGCTCTGTTTCTTTTTCTTTTTCTTTCTTTTTTTTAAATAGTAACCATTGTTGTCATTGTAATCACCTTCATTATCATGATTTGCAGGGCCCAGTACAAAATAAAAGTGTGAAGTCCCTCTTTTTTTTTTTTAAGTTATCAAGAAGTTTAAGATGATGATAGCCCGTGAGGGGTTTTCTGAGCATGGGGCTGAGAGACTGCACAGGTCACACACACACACACACACACACACACACACACACACACACCCGCCCCCGGAAGCCTGCCCAGCCAGAAGCCACACCCTCTCTATCCTAATATGTTCTACCAGGCGACTCAGCTACTCCCTGTTTCAATGTCTCCTTTGACTTTTTACTGACTCTACTCTGCTTTTTCGGATTTATAGTTTCTGCTTACTGTATGGCATTTGGCCTCTGCCTTGCTGCTGACTGATGATTTTCTCTGAATATCTCATTTTCAGACCGTACACAAGACAGAGTCTGATAGGTCAAAATGGATACTACACAGATCTCTAGCAGAGATCATTTTTTGTTGGGAAGAGCCCCATCAATAATTAATCTCAAGGTCATAGGCTGACCTTGACTCAGGTGTCCACTCCTGGCCAGGCTGGCAGGTGCACATGGACAGAAGGGGGTCCTTCTGTTGTGGCCTCTGTGCACCCATGCCTAATCGCATCTCAGAGACAGAGTTTGGGGTGAAGTAGAAAAGAACAGTCTTACTGCTTTGCCAGGCAAAGGGGCACATAGCAGGCTCATGCCCTCAAAACTGTGTGTCCCCAACCCAGGGGGATTTGGTGAGGAGTTTTATAGCAGTGGTTCAAATGCAGGTTTGCGGGTGTGTGCAAGACCTGCATTCCTTTAATCTGGCCTCAGGCCGTCTCCTGATGAGCTTCTGTGGTTTTCGAGGTTATCAAACCATGACCTTCTCTCTGGAATGAAGAACGCTTCATCAAGCAATTAACATCATCCATTTGTTGGGGGTTTTAGTTCTGCAGAAGGGCTCAAAGATATTGTTATGTATATATATCCATTGAGGCGGAACCAGGATCCTGTCCCAACGCTGCATTATTGTTTCTTCACTGCTCCTCCCTTGTCTCTGCACCCCCTCCCTTCCCTGATTAACAATTGTTTGAACCTGACCTTTAGAACTCAGGGGAGGTCATGGAGGCTGAAGTCTGTTCCCTGTGAACCTTAAATGGGGGTGGGGGCACAGAAAGGCGTTTGTGTCCAGGAACCCCACAGGGTCCTGCTCCGTTTCACTTCGTAGGGAAGGCACAAGTGTATTATAGATTTCTCTCCAGTCAATAATGTAGGGTTGAGTCCTTGTCCAGGCTCTAGAACTATAACAAATTATAAAAAACTTGATAGAGTCTTTCTTCTTGTGCTCACAGGGCTTATAAATTTACTGGGGAGAAACGAGACAAAAACCTAAGTCATGCTAAGAGGCACCTTTTGGGACTGTGATAAGAAATGCATGGCACAGGTTATCTGTGCCCCTGCCCCTGTCCTCCCAGGGGTCACTGGGGAGTGGGATTGCCCATGTGGCAGTCCTGGTCCCACCACTCAATTGTCATATGTCTTTGGACATGTTCTTTTATTTCTCTGTACCTCAGTGTTCTCAGTTGTAAAATTAGGACAATAAGAGTACAGTCCTGATCTCAGAGGGTTTTGTGAGATTATACGAGATCATTTATTCCTTCCTCAGTAAATGATTTGGCCTAATAGTTTCTATTATATATCTTTCTCTTCCCTGATCTCAGAGGGTTTTGTGAGATTATACGAGATCATTTATTCCTTCCTCAGTAAATGATTTGGCCTAATAGTTTCTATTATATATCTTTCTCTTCCTTTCTTCGTAAATTTCTCCTCCTCCCTTTCTTGGACAGGCAAATCATATCCCTCTCTATCTAGAAGGTCTATGCTCCTTCCTGCTCCTGTGATTTTGCTTAGAGTGTTTCCACCAGGTAAGTGTGTCTTCCCTTCTCTCCCCCCTTCACCCTCCTTTTTAAGCCTGATCTATCTTCACAACCCAGATTCAGTCCAAGGCCTTCATGCAACTTTTCTTGATTATTTAAACCCACATAGGGAAAGGGCTTAGACCTCAGAGTGCAGCTCCTCTTTACAGCTCAGGAAATTGAGGCTGACAGAGCCTGGCCTCTTTTTCTGTCCTAATCTCCTATTTACATCACTCATCTGTACCATGCACCATAGCGCTTAACCATCCACTTCCTCTGTCCCTCCTGCTTCTTGTCTTAACAGGTACTCATTTTAGCCTTTAGATCTTAGTTCAAAGGATTCTTCCTCAGCCTTCCTCTCTCCAGAATAGATAAATCCTACAGGCTGTCCCTTCTGATAGCAATCTGTTCTTTCCCTTGGAAGACTTCATCAAAAAGCAATTCAGGATTTACTGCTGTAGTTAGCTGTTTAACACCCACCTCTCTCACTTACTGGAATGAAAGTGTTTTTAGAAATCAATTACTTATTGGGTGCCTGTTGTCAAACTCAAGTTCCAGTGCCCAACACACAGAAGCCAAACAAACCACAACATAGGAGTTTGGAGAGAGAAAGGTTTATTGTGAAGGCCAAGCAAGGAGAATGGGTGGCTTGTGCCCCAGGGACCCATATTCCCTCATAATCTGCAAGGAAGAGTTTTTTGGCTTTTTTTTTTTTTTTTTGCAGTACATGGGCCTCACTGCTGTGGCCTCTCCCATCGTGGAATACAGGCTCCGGATGCCCAGGCTCAGCGGCCATGGCTCACGGGCCCAGCCGCTCCGCGGCATGCGGGATCCTCCTAGACTGGGGCGCGAACCCGTGTCCCCTGCATCGGCAGGTGGACTCTCAACCACTGCGCCACCAGGGAAGACCCCAAGGAAGAGTTTTTAAAGGCAAAATTTGGGGGAGGGCTGTAGAGTGTGTGACTTTCTTCCGATTTGTTAGTGATGAGTTAACAGGGTGGAATTCCAGGAATCTCAACCATCAGCCTTCTGGTTCCAACCAGTCTGGGGTCTATGTGATTGTGCTCAGCCTGAAGTTACCATCCTCCACCTGGGCAGGGGCCTTAGTTCCTGTAGAACTCAGAGATATGTATCTGATTGCTATGCTTATCCCTTGAGGAGGAACTAGGAGTTTTTCTTGCTGTCCTATTGTTTCTTGACTGCTTTTCCTTTGTTTCAACATTCCCTCACTTCCCTAATTAGTAACTGTTTAATTCAGGGGAGGTCTGGGAGACTTAAGCCTTTTCCCTACAAACAAGAAATGGGAGACACAGAAAGACTTTTGCACCCGGGAGGGTCCCACAGGGTCCTGCTCAGTTTCATGCCTACTATGTGCATGGTAGTGTGTTGGTTATTGGGGATTCAGTGGTGAATCAGGCAGATTTGATCACTGCCTTCATGGGTTTTACATAAAGTTACCAAACTGAGATGTCAGAACGAGTTCTTAGAACTTTTGGGAGCTCTCATGGATGGGAAATAGCTTAAAAAAAATCAGCAATACTGGAAATTTTAGCCCCACTAAACTGAAGCAAAATTCTGAAGTTATTTTTACAATCAAACATACGATAAGAGAAATATCTCAAGTACTCCAGGTAGCACAACGAAGAAAACTATTTTGAAAATGAGATACCACCTTCTTTGGGCTAGATTCTTCTCTTAAAGGCCAAGAGTCAACATTGACTCTGGTCTTAGATGTCCAAACACTCTAATGCTTTGTGTTTTTCTGACTGTTTGTTTCACAAGAACAGTCTAGTTCCTTTTTATCCAAGAGGCAGAACCCTGAGCACCTGAGCAGTTATCATCCTTTGTAAACTAATCTGAGTGCAAACAAAGCACTTCATTTGAAGGTCAAGAGTTTCTTTTGCCCTTTATTTAAAGAAGCCACATTCTTGTGAAATGGCACTAAATTATAAGCCCCCAATCCATTTAGGAGACTAGTAATTTTCCAGGCTTCAAATTGTCCATTTATGGAAAACACCTTCTGTTAGTCTGTTTGAAAATACTCTCTTTAGAGATTACAACGTTCACACCACCCTTTGACTGCTAGTAGATTTCAATTGCCTAATGTGCATTTCTGCTTAGCTATCTCGTAGGCAACTCAATATCAGCAAGTCCCAAATTGAATTATGATCTGGTAACTCCTTTTCCATTCTTAACATCTGTGAGTGACACCTCTGTACTAGAAATCTGAGATGCAGTCTCTTATTCAAATACAAACTCCTGCATTTCTTACCTAAATGTCTCCTGAATTTGCCTCCCAATCCCCTCCCCAACTCTTTCTCCTCCTGCCATCCTTCCCTCCCCTGCTGGCTCAGGTCTTCATCTTTTTCACACCTTCACAGTACTTGAACTGTGGTCTCCTAATTTTTCTCAGGACTTTACTTCTGTCTTTCTGAATCTTACACTCCCATTACACCACAGCCATCCGTCTGCAATTCCCAATTTTGTCACTTCCTTGTCTAAACCCCTTCAGTGGTATCCTACTATCACCAGCGGTTTTGCTCAAGATGGTGGGGCTCTTTTGCAAGTTTGGGAGGGATAAGAAGGTCTTCATTGTGCTGGACTATCCATTCACACCGCAAGACATTAAGCATCCCTGTATGCAGGCTACTAAATGCTAATAGAAAATCTCCTTGTGATGAGGAGTCTTACCAAACTCAGGTTCAGTTGCTTGAGTCTTGAAAGCCAGGACTTGAGAGACAAATGCTGGTAGGAATGGAAAGGCGCTTTATTCAGAAGGCCAGCTACCTGGGAGGATGGTGGACTTGCGTCCAAAAAGCAACTCTGAAGATTCTGCTCCTCCAGGAGTTTTTAAAGGGAGGATCATTTGGGGAGGTGGTTAGAGTCTTCATTATCTTCCACTGTGTGCAGACTTCCTTCTGATTGGCTGGTGGTGAGGTAACAGGGTGGTGTTCCAGGAATCTTGTGCTCAGCCTGGAGTTACCATCCTCCACCTGGGTTGGGGGGGGGGGGTCTTAGTTCCTGCAGAAGAACTCAGAGACATTCTGTTATCTATATATCCCTTGAGGAGGAACCAGGACCCTATCCCAGGGCTGCACTATTGTTTCTTGACTGTTCCTCCTTAGTGTCTGCATTCTCTCCCTTCTCTAATAAGCAAATGTTTGCATCTGCCCTTTGGGACTCAGGGAAGGTCAAGGAGGCTGAATGAAGCCTATTTCTTACATCCAAGAGATGGGGGACACAGAGAGGATCTGTACCCGGGAGGGGCCCACAGAGTCCTGCTCCATTTCAGGGGGAGCAGAATACACCACCACAAAATACGCCATTTTGGCGTATTGATTAACTGAATTAAATTTACTTAGGAAACAGCCAGTGTAGGAAAGACACTCTGACCCTCTTTTGTCCGTCTGGAAGCAGGAAATAAATCTCCCATGTGAAAGGTACTCTCCCTGCACCAGGAGTAAGAAAGTTATCTTTATCACCAGAGATAGGAAATATAGGGCAGAGAGGGCTATATAAACAAAACTTGTTAATTCTTTACTAATTTACTACCCCAAACTCAAACCCCTTTGTCTGATCAATTCTTCACAAATGTATTGTTTCTTTATATAAAAGATATAAAAGCTACCTGCTTTGGTCCCTTCCTTGAGTCTCATATTTTTAGGAGCTCCTGTATATACACATGCAATTAAATTTGTTTTTCCTCCTGTTAATCTGTCTTACATCAATTTAATTATCTGGCCAGCCAGAGAACCTAGAAGGGAAGAGTTTTCCTCCCCTACAGTGACAACCAAGAAATGTACACACACATTCTCAGACATGCACTGGTACAGTCCCAGCTGCCAATCACCTCTAAGAGAAAAGTCTACACTTCTTACTATGGTCTGCAAAGCCCTCAGAGACCTGACCCCTACCTAGACTTCCAACCTCCTTACCGCACACTTGGTTCTCTGTTAACAGTAACTGCTGTGCTCTGCCACCTGCGTGACAGCTCTTCTAGTTCCTCACTCAGCTAACTCCTCATTCTTCAAGGCTCACTTCAGGGTCTCCTCCTTCCAGAAGGCTTCCTTGAATACCTTCCTTTACCTTGTTTCTGTTTGCCTCTTGCCTCCACGCCCATTCCAGCACTGACCGGACAAGGGCTTCTCCTCTGGGTGCACCCTGCACCCTGGGAATACTCTCCCAACATCCATCCTATCAAGTTACCTGGACCTGTTAATGCTTGACTGCTCCAACATTTTTGTGGACAGGGCAGAAGAGACAGATGTGCTTCCCAGGTCCCCCTTCAAGGAAGAACTTGCTGTCTGTATTAGCTCCCTAAAGCTACTGAAACAAATTCTCAGGAACTGTTTGGCTTAAAGCAATAGAAATGTATTCTCTCACAGTTCTGCAGGCCAGAAGTCCGAAATCAGGGTTGTCCCTCTGAAGGCTCTAGGGGGCATCTGTCCATGCCTCTTCCAGCTGCTGGTGGCTCCAGGCTTTTGTCTGCATAACTCAAATCTGTGCTTCTGTCCTCACATGGCCTTCTCATCTCTGGCTTGTCTGCTCTTCTGTGCCTTATGTGGACACTTGTTATTGGATTTAGGGCCTACCTGCATAATCTAGAATGATTTCATATCATGATCCTTAACTTAATTACATCTGCAAAGGCCCTTTTTTCCGAAAAAGGTCATAACCATGGGTTTAGGAGGTGGACATCCTTTCTTTGGGGGGCCATTATTCAACCCATTGTACTGTCCAGCTGTGAGGAGTGTGCTCCTCAAATAGGCTCCAGCCGTCAGCTCCTCCAGGGGCTGGAGGGTCAGCTTGTAGGACAGCCATGTTAGACCAGGTTACCTGATGGATGAAAGTTAGGATGGGTCACTGGAGTTAGGCCACCTTGTCACGTGGCAATGATTGGAAAACACCCACAGCGAAATTCTCTCCCCTGTCCTTTCATCTCCTTATACCCCCCATGACCCACTTTCCCTGGGTTTCTGTCAACACGAGTATTTATTGAGAACGTTTTAAACCCGTCAGGGAGTGAGATGTTGAGGCTGCGACAGAAGAAACCTAATAGATTCCCTTGTCTTCCTGGAGCCAGCCTGCCTGGTTGGGAAGATGGGAAGCAGTGAGAACACAGGCGGGCTGATGATTAAGCACCATGGTGAACTGTAAGGAAAAGTGATGGCTTCAGAAAGGGATCCGGGTCAGGCTCTGTCCGCCTCAATTTCCTGAGCTGCAAAGCGGGGCTGTAGTCTGAAGTCCAAGTCCTTTCAACACTCCGTCTGCTTCGGTGAGTCTCCTTATGTGGGGTGAAATAATTAAAGGATGTTTTATGAAAGCCTTGGGACTTAAGTTGGGCTGCGAAGTATAGACAGGGTCAAACGGGAGAAAGAGAAGGGGAGACGGTCCAGCCTGAACAGGAGGCAGGAGGACCCTGGGCATGTAGAGGGAGAGGGGTAGGATTTGCCTGTTCTTAGGGGGAGGAGAAATGGCTTAGGAATAATGAAGAGGGTCACGGATGAGGCATGAAGCAGCAGGAGACAAGGGTGGATAGAACAGGGCAGAGATGCGAGGCCCCCGAGACCTGTCTGCTGACAGTGTGGAGTCATAGAGCCTTTAGAGGAGTTTCAGAAAAGAGAAGAGTTGAGATTATAAAAGTGGTATTGGGACTTCCCTGGCGGTCCAGTGGTTAAGACTCCGAGCTTCCACTGCAGGGGTCGCAGGTTCGATCCCTGGTCGGGGAACTAAGATCCCGTGTGCCTTGTTGGCGCGTCCGTAAAAAAAAAAGTGCCTTTTGTTTTGAAGAAAACTGTTTGAGACACAGTATGGGTATGAAAAGGTGAGAGACCAGAAACTGCAAGGCCGCTCAAGACGCTTTTGCAGTTGCCAAAGGTGGGGGACACGATGGGACTTGGAACTCAGAGAGCAGTATTATGAGAAACCCACGTAAGTTGTTGCTTTATCAATTGGTGTGAACTTTAAAGAGAGAGAAATCTTAACTCCAAAGTTAAGATTCTGGGAAACACCCAGAAATAAGAACACTTGGAAGTCGTCGAGATTAAAAAGACTGCGAGCCTGTTCTGGGACCCGTTGAGTTGTGGTAATGTCAGGACATTCAAATAGAAATGTCTGGCTGTTTGTTAGAGACGCCTCATTGCTGGCCTGTCACTGTGGCAGAATTGTCCTGTCACATTCCATCCTAATGGGCTGTCTCTCCACTGCTCCTGGGAAGACAGCCTCCTGTTAGCTCGACAAAGGCATTCTCTGCCTTATCTGGAATGTGGCTTTTCCCTTAATTTATAATACCTTCTCTTGAATCTTTTGGTGTGTTAACATCCGTTTCCCACTCTCTAGTGGTTCCAAAAGAGGCGTGAGGGGTCATCAGGACAGCATCCATTTAGTTATTTTACAATAAATATTTACTGAGTACCTACTTTGTGCCAGGACCTGTGCTAGGCACTGGGCGTCTAAGAGTGAGTAAAACACCCCTGGTTCCCTTCGTGGTGGGAAAGATGCAGAACAAGGGTGAAGAGTACAAGAAAGGAAAGTGCAGGATTCTTAGAACAAAGAACAGGGAGGTCTGAAGATCCCTGAGGGGTTACAGAAGGCTTTAAAAGAAGCAGCATTTAAGTGAAGCCTTGAAGGATGCTGGGGAGCAACTCAGGGCAGCGCTGCAGGGTTGCCGAGCTCCAAGGGCACCTTGCACGGTGTGCTCCGTGTGAATGGAGATGCGCAAGGACGTGGCCCAGAGTGAGGGTCAGGGTATATGGTCGGGGTGGGGGTGGGGATGGAGCAGGGGGCGGTGAGGGACCCCTGATCTGGTCAGCGTTTAGATACTGACACATCCTAAAGAAACTCATGAGGCATTAATAAATATAAACCAGCAGAGCTGTTTGCTAATTTTCATGAGAAATTAGAGTATACATTTGTCACGCAGGCCAGAGATTGACAGCTTTGAGGTGCTGACTCACCCTAACTAAATTCCCAAGGCATTAATATATGCAAGCCCGCACGCCAGTTAGTTCATTTCCTATGAGAAGCAGAGTGGATCTGTCAAGATTGACAGTTCGTCTTCTCCCCGCGTGGAGGCCCCCTGGGAAGCCCAATTACCCCAGGGCTTCATGGCAAGCCTGGAATCAGAGGAGAGAGCAGTTAGTTACACGACCTGAGGACTTCAGGACCTTGGGCTCTGTGTCTGTTGTGTCCATCTCTTGTCGGCGACAGGCTCAGGGGGTTTGTCAGGGGAAAGAGGAGAGGTGAGTGCTTGGTGCATCCTGACCTCCTTGGCCTCTCTGCTCCAGAGCTTGTTAACCTTCCCAAGTCTCAGTCTTCCTTTAAATGTGTGAACGCTAACTGCAGCTTGGGCTTAACCCACTTACTGCAGCCCTTTATACAATCAGCCGTGCTGTTGATGTTAGTCATTCACTCCAGGAGCAGTCCCAGTGCTCACGTCCTCAGTGTCACTTTTCTGCTGTCCTTAGCCCATGTGTACAAGCTAATTTGGTACCTTGGGTCATTGTAGTAATAGCTACATGAACGGTGTTAGGGCAAGCTGAATCAGATCAACCTTTAACCAGGTAACAAGCAAGATCGGCCTTGGGAGAGAATTTAAGCCAAGATTAGAACGCACACCTCCTGACTTCTTCTCTACCCTCTCCCTGGTGCCTGGTGCAGGCCTAGCTAAACGCTGCCCTGCCACTGGGGCAGCCTGGGCCTGGCCTCCACTGGCTTTTTCTCAGTCTGGATCCTTCGTGTGAAAGGCAGAATAAGGGCCCCCCCAAGGATGCCCATATCCTAATCTCTGGAACCTGTGAAAATATACCAAGGGACTGACATGGTTAAGAATCTTGAGATGGGGAGACTGTTGTGGATCATCTGAACCCAATGTAGCCACAAGGGTTCTTACAAGAAAAACAGGGAAGCAGGAAAGTGAGAGAAAGAGCTGCAATGACAGAAACAAGAGGTCAGAGAAAGAGAGAGATTGGAAGATGCTACTCTGTTGGCTTAGAAGGGATGAAGTAGACACAAGCCAAGGCATGTGGCAGCCTCTAGAAGCCGGAGAAGGCCAGGCAATGGCTTGCGCCCTAGCGCATGTAGAAGAAACACAGCCCGGCTGACATCTTGATTTTAGGATTTCCGAAATATAGAACTCTTAGATAATAAGTCTGTGTGCTATCACACCACTAGGTTTGTAGTAATTTGTCATAGCCGCGATAAGAAACTGAAACACTCAGCTTCTCCAGGACCTTCCTGATCACATCCGCCCTCCTGTCTAGAGCCCCATCACTCCGGAGAGCCTGCTGGTGGGAGACAAGTCACCCAGTTCTGGTGCAGGGCAAGGGTTACGCTTCTCAAAGATAGCGCTGCGTTCAAAGCTCCAGCTCTTTGCTGCCCATGCATAAGTGTTGATTCCGTGCCCTGGGCCCAAAATACAGTTGCACTGTCACTGTGTGTGCTGTGACACAGCCCTCCTAGGGCGCTGATGAAGGTGATGCCTTCCTTTGAAGCTAGTTGTTTAGATCAGCTCTACGGGAGCCCCAAGCGAGATGAGAAACAGGTCCAAGGTTCTCATCACGATGCAAGTTTGGTATCAAAAATGCAGTCAGCCGACTGGAACAGGAAATAATTAATCAGGACATTACAGAGCAGTTAAGTACAATTAATTCATACAAAAGAATGTGAGCGTGCAGTTTTAGCTGCCAGAGTGATTTGATTTCCCTGCAAATTTAGTTCAAGATAAACAAACATCAGAGTAATCTTTTCAGGTTTTTCATGACTCATGGGTTATTTCCTCCTTTCAGTTACCAAAAATATTATTAAACACATACACCAACACCTCTAAGTTGATCATATTCTGAAAAAACAGCTCCATGCTCCTGGTAAATGGGAAATTAACGCTGACATAGAAACCACATTCCACACGTGTGTGCGTGCGTGTGCGCGCGCTCACGTCTGTGTGTTAGGAGGTGGTGCTGAATAAAATCTGCAGGGAAATTTGATTTCTGCCCAAATATCTTAAAATCTAAGCAGAAATGCATAAAACATGTATGTTGTGAAAACACTATCTAAGAAAGTGACTTAATCTCAAGGGTAAAGTTATTGATACTGTGTGGGTTTTCCTTTCCTCTTATCCTTTTTTTCCCCTTAGCACTGGGAGCTCTTATAAGGAAAGAGGTGAAAAATGTAAGGCAATGTGTGTTGGCTGGAGCAACAGCGTTACTATTCTTCAGCCCAGTTCTTTTATCATAGCTAGGACATTCAAAAAGACAGGCCTGTAAGCAGGGCTTTATGTAGAGGTGGAAGAATTCATCATGCGGAAAGGTTGGAGGGAATATTTTCTCCCTTTTTGGCTTCAGAGAGCACAGCGAGCCCTGTTGAGCTAGAAAAATAGAGGTGGGTTCACGTGATGGATGATTACTGTTCGGAAGTGCAGATCCATCACAGCAACAATTAGAGAGGCAGGGCTTCCAGTTGGCTCTCAGGGCTGCTGGACTTTGCTCTCCCTGATAGATTTACTCCCCAGATTAACCTGATCACAAATTACAGCCAAAGGGCTGTCTGGTCACCTAAGGTGGAACTAGTAATGTCCTATCATGTGAAAATATAAACAGGCTCCAATTTCTGATCTCATTCACAGTGTAATGATACTCCTATCTCTGAAGAGTCTTAATTCATGCATTTGGAATCTGTCCACCTTCCAAGAACTTTACTCTGATGTCTTTGATTTCCACCTTTACTGTAGAGGATGTTTTATTTTTTAAATTAATTAATTAATTATTTTTGGCTGCGTTGAGTCTTCATTGCTGTGTGTGGGCCTTCTCTAGTTGTGGTGAGTGGGGCTGCTCTTTGTTTTGGTCTGCAAGGCTTCTCATTGCGGTGGCTTCTCTTGTTGCGGAGCACAGGCTCTAGGTGCGTGGGCTTCAGTAGTTGTGGCATGTGGGCTCAGTAGTTGTGGCTCATGGGCTTAGATGCTCCGTGGCATGTGGGATCTTCCCGGACCAGGGCTTGAACCTGTGTCCCCTGCGTTGGCAGGCGGATTCTTAACCACTACACCACCAGGGAAGTCCCAGGGATGGTTTTTTTTTTTTTTTTGCGGTACGCGGGCCTCTCACTGTTGTGGCCTCTCCCGTTGCGGAGCACAGGCTCCAGACGCGCAGGCTCAGTGGCCATGGCTCACGGGCCCAGCCACTCCGCGGCATGTGGGATCCTCCCGGACCGGGGCACGAACCCGTGTCCCCTGCATCGGCAGGCGGACTCTCAACCACTGCGCCACCAGGGAAGCCCCATCGTTGTTTTTTCAAAGGATAGTCTTGGTCGTTTACAAATATATACAGACACATTTACTGATGAAATGCCCTGGCATCTGAGATTTGCTTCAAAATGATCTGGGGCGGGGAGGGAGTGGAGGAGGAAACAAGATCGACCTGAGTTGAAAATACCGACACTGGGTGATGAGAGTTCACTATAATACACACTATACTTTGGTATATGTCTGAAATTTTTTCTAAAAAAAAAAAAAAATCAGTGCCTATTTTATTGAGGTATTTGTCCTTTTAACAAACATATTGAAGTCACACTGCTCACTACGTTTTGGGGATATAGAAACAAATTAATGTTCTCCGGGCTAGACTTCTTATCATCACTTCACATTTCCTGTCTCTAAGATGACATTGGTTTTAAGACACACAGTTGTTTTCATTGCGCCTTTGATGTCTCCTGACTTAAGGTCAAAGCCTACTTGGGGTGGGGGAGGGGAAGTGACAGCCATTTTAAATTCAGATGCCCTGATTTCAGACTGTCCAAATGACATATCTTAGAATCAAGGAAGGATGGGGATCCTTATTTTCTTCTGGTTCTATAGTCAATATTTGGTTGTACGACCTGAAGGTTTCCTAGGAGAAAATATTATTGTGTTCGGTGTAAATGTGGTTTTGGTCCTTTATATACTTTTTTATCCCCAGTGTGTCAGAATCCAGCCAGCAAGTTGAAATAGGTTAATCTGGTCTTATCAGACGTGTCTCAGTCATCTGGAAGAAGATATTGACACAAGAAGTAACTATGGGTATACTCTTTAGAAACGTGTGTTTGCATCTGGTTTAAAACACTTCCAAGGATTCAAGGTGAATTCAGCAGTCTGAGACCTAAAATGTTTCTGCAGCACCGCCTTCCCGGGCACAGCTGCAGAAAACAGAACCGGGGCTTTGAGCCAGAAGGAACTGGGTTGAATCCTGGTTGTATCAGTTACCAACTGAGTGACCTTGGATGTGTTTCTTGCCCTCTCTGAGCCTCACGTGCCTCAGGAATAAAAATATGTCTGAAGAAACTACTGTTGAGTGTTCTGAGATTGCCACAGAATAACAGCATACAGAAAAGCACCTACTGCAGTATTAGAACCTAGAAACTCAAGCTCTTAGCATTGTCCTGGAGCCCAGGTCAGGCTCCTACATACTCTGGATGGAAGGTTTTAGCCCAACCTTCTGACTAGCATCCGCTGTTAAGTGGTCATTCTGCAAAGCAAATCATTTGGTGGATTCACTGCCAAAGACTTGAATTTGGGGGATATTTTAGTCAGCTCGGGCTGCCATAACAAAACACCACACACTGGGTGGCTTACATAACAAACAGCTATTTCTCACAGTTCTGGATACCCTGGGAAGTCCAAGGTCAGGGTGCCACCAGATTCCCCAGATTTGATGTCTAGTCACAGCCCGCTTCCTGGCTTGCCGAGGCCCTCACCTTCCTCTTTTTATGAGGGCATTAATCCCATCATGAGGGTCCCACCCTCATTACCTAATCTAACCCTAGTCACCTCCCAAAGGCCCACCTCCAAATGCCATTACAGTGGGATCAAGGTTTCAACCTACAAATTTTGGGGAGACACGTTCAGGCCAGAGGCGGTGAATCGGCTGCTTCCACCTTGACTTGGAACTTCAGACACAGAAGCTTCAGAACTTTCTCCAGATCTGATCCATGGTCAGCAAGCAAGCTCCTCTGTGGCTCATGTGGCCTTATCCAGGGTTGCTGGAGAAACTGTGTATTGTCTGGGTACCTAGCACAGAGTAGGCGCTCACCAGACGGGGATTGAGCGGGTGATTGTAACTGAAGTGAGGCCACCTGGGAATCCACAGCTGGATTTTGCCCTGTCAACACCAATGCTGCCGGGTTGCTCTTTTGCTAGGGTGTTTCTATACCCTCCATGCGTCATGACAGTACTGATCTTCCTTCTGGTCTCAGTTCCATTTCAGAGCTGGGAAGAGCGTTTACCCACTTCCCAATGCTCTCCTGGCTGGGATCCAGGCAGCACTGAGCAGCCCTATGTAGAAAACTGAGAGAGCTTGTGGCCCGTCCTTGTCCATGCCTGCAGAAGGCTCCAGCACCTGGCTCTTCGCCATCAGTATCAGGCGGCGGTGGCTGGCAGGGACCATCCCACGGGCAGCAGGTCCACAGCGTGCAGACACCAGCTGGCTCCTCTCCCGGCACCGCCCCATCTGCTAGATGAGGGTGACACCAGGAGAGGCTGGGAGAAGCTGGCCGGCTCACAACCTTACAATATGTGTGCGCCCATGTTGAATCTGAGCTGGGAGAACAAGGAAGGGTTGTGCTGGAAGGGCACCTCGCTGTCCCCAGGGAAAGAGCAAGGAAAGGTTCCCTTCCCAGCCCCCTTTCTAGACCAGCTGACACTGGGATTCTGTCCTTGGGGTATGGAACTTACCTACCTGAGCCTGAATTTCCTCATCTGGGTCAAAGACAGAGAAAATCATAATAGAAAGCCATGTTGTCAATACCAAGCAAACAAAATAAAAGTTCATTTCCCAAATTCCTACCTGCCCAGAGCCTGATGGATGAGATGTTTTGTTTGTTGCAGGTGACGAATCAAGGGCTGAAGATAACAAGACTCCTGCCAAGGTTAGGTGCCAAGCCCACCCCACCTTGACCTTGCGTACCTCTGGAGGAGGAAGGGCTGGACCAAAGTTGCAGACTATCTGCAGATTTCTATCCCCCAAGTTTTCCAGGGAGAGGACAGGAAGTCAAATGGCTTTGAGAGTCAGGCAGGTATCGTAAATGGATGGAGCATGCTGGGGGTTTGCATAGTAAACATTAACCACATCCCTCACGTCCACAATGATGCTTTCTCTACTTGCTGGTAAACCAAGTGGTCCTCCGGGTATGTGTTTTGTTTTCTCATTTTTCGTGGATTCATGATCACAGAAAAATTATTTCACAACTCCAAGCAGAATACTAAACTACAGGCTCAAGTTGCACCTGCGGAAGGAGCTGTGGAAACTCGGGAAACTGTGCAACAACAGCCCCTCACTGGGGGGTGGGCATGGGGACCAGTATGGCCAGATCTTCTACTGTGTTTATTAACAAATGCTGGAAATCCAGATTTTTTAAAAATGTAGAACCTCCTGGTTTTGCCGTTTTGTTTTTTCTCCTTTTCTTTTAATAGTGCAAATGTGGTTTAAAACTTTGTGTACACCAAATAAAACCTACCTGCCTGTGGCCCATTTGTATCCCACCTTCTGCCTAGTACCTGAATCTTGAAGTGTTCTTGCTAAATTATTCCAAATTTAACATTCCACGTGTCCTTCCTCAAGAAGCTGGGACGTTGGGAGGCTTTGGAATCCCCAGTGACCAGGGGAGCTATGTCTTTGACCTTGACTTGGGCCTTGTGTCCTTAGGGGATGCCAGGAGGCTGGTGCAGGCTGGACAGAGGTGCAATCTCCTTTACTTAGCAGAATTTCTTTCCTGGGGTCTTTCTATCACCCCGAGGTGCTGGCCTCTTCTGTGGGCCACCTCCTGACCTCTCCTGGGATGATATTAAAGAAGAAACACTGTCCAGCTGTCCTCACTGACTTTCTTGGAGAGATGACAGACCAGTAGCGCTAGGGTGAGCCCTTCGGGCATCGAGGTCAAGCCCCTCACTTTACACATAAAGAAGCAGAGATGCAGAAATCTCCCGCCACCTCCCTGGGGTCCACATCTCATGCATGACAGACAGCCAAGGGATGAGATCCTAGGCCTCCTGTCTCAATGCCCAGCATTGTTTACTGTTGTGCACTGCCCCTGCCCACACTGGGTACACTCACCCCTCCAGACCTTCTCTGGAGGTTATAAGACATTGGCGCTGCATAAATGGTGAACTTTAGAGCTGAGGCTGGGAAAAGTGGGGAAGGCCAGAGGGAAACTGAGGAGGGGGAAAATTTGGAATACTCTCTCCTGAAAGTGAGCAGAATTCACCTGAGATCCATCCAAAAAAGGATTCTTGCTTATTTTGTCACCAGAGTCTGTGGGCACCCATGCCCGTGGAGCCTGTTAGGTCCTGAGAGGCAAATTTGACCTGCAGGCAGCCCTGGCAGAGGTGTTTCACCCACTGGTCTCGCTAGCTCACAGAGCTGCTACCCCAGGCCCACAAGGGAGGCGAGCTCGGGCTCTGTGAAGATTCGGGCTCCTCATCTCCCAAGGCCTCTCGCTCCATCCCCCGGCTCAGAGGGCTCCACTTGCTTGAGATTCGAATCCACACACTTCTCACTCGGCCGAAGGATTTGCTTCCCCTGATGGAATGTATCCTGGGAGGGAAAGAGTGACTTGAAGATTGCTGGTCCTGTGATTTCTAACCTGTGATCTGCTATTTCATCCTAAATGATGCATTCTTTTAAAAAAATCAAGAGTTTCAACTTTCTTTCCAACAACAACCTATTAAAAGAATTGTTAAGAAATGGGGAAATGTGTGAATTTGGGTTTTTTTTCTTTTCCTGCTTATGATGGGGGTGGGGGAAGTAACATTATTAAACTGCTAGTTACATGACACTAGACACTTACATACCTCATCTCATGTAGTTCTCAAACTATTTCTTGAAGGTGTGATATCTATTTTAAAAACTTTTTTTCCTATGTTACAAATGAGGGGATCAAGGGTCAGAGAAAGTGAGAAACTTACTAAATATATACCCCACCCTGGAGGGACTGTCTGTCTAATCCCGGCTACTTTCTTGGGCTTTTGCACAGTGCCTGGCTTGATAAATAGTTGCCGATAATGTTATTTCCCAGGGTGGAAGCCAGTGAGTGATGGCATTCATGAAAGATGAAAAAAGACCTTGTGAGATGAAGAAGAAAAGGAAGAGATTTGCATAATAAATAGTGAAATAAGAAGTGACTTTGACTTATACCACAGCATCTTTCTTACAAGGATTTTGAGGGATTTGACAGTTATCTCACTTGCCTTTTCACCAGTCCTGGCGATATTCCTGTCAAATGAGGGGACATGAAGCACCGAATGATTTAGAAAGGGTCACACACGCAGCCCAAGGGCCAGACTCGGTTACGTCCTCCTCCGTGCGCACGCCGATCGGCCCCACTGCCTCTTCAGGCACCTCTGGGGAAAGGACCTCCTGCCCTTACCCCAACCCCATCACCTAGGAGCAGACAGTCACTAAACTCAGCAAAGAGGAATAACTCAAATTCACCTTGGGTTCTTAGCAGGTGGAGAGAAAACATCTTAGAAGAATATGGAGAAGTGTTTAGACAATACAGATGGGGACAACCTCCCAAATCTGTCTTCTTCCCCAAATCTGATCTTTAATGCTTACTGCAATACCTAGAACATTCCAGGAAATTGAGTTGAATTGAAGCAGAACCTCAAGTAAATACTTTGCTGACCATTTCTGTGTTGCTTTTATCACTAGAAAAGAGAACATACCGATAATTTTAGCTATAGTACAGGCTTTGCTTATATTAGTTTGATAGGGTATCTTTTCATCAGAATCACAAAACGAAGGTTATAGAGGAAGTAGCTTTACAGTCACAATACTTAGGAGATTTCTGTACCCAAACTGGAAATCTAGAGACCTGTAAACTGGAAGATGAGGGGAGTTCACATGAGACTCCTAAGTACACGCTTGTTACTACCTGTCTCAAAAGCTTGTCATCTGCATTTAATTAAGACACAGAAGTCTTAATTAAATGCAGATGAAAAGGTATCCTGAGTTGGTTTTCTCATTTAACATTAGACTTTCTTGTTTTAAGCAGCTCAGTAAGAAATGACACATCATTGAGTCTTGCTTTCAATTAAACATATAGATATATTTATTTATTTACTAGTTCCACTAAGATATTGCTTAATTTTCATTAATGCTGTTGATTTTTTTTTTCTTTCCATAGAGCAATACTCTTGTTAATCTTGCTTGGATGCAGTTAATTGTTCTGGGTTTATCTTCCTGGTTTCACCATTAATTCCGGTGTAGAACCAATTATTTTTATATTTTTCACTGCTCAGAACATCCTTCCTACTGAACACTCATCAATAATGTCATGACTCACAGTATACTGTAATTTTGGGTGGAAGGAATTGAGGAATTGGTTTGGAAGAAGAAATGAGAGGGAGGTGTCTATAAAAGATTCTTCATTGGGAAGCACGGAATGGAAATGTTCCTAATGAAGGACACAAGTGCCCCCTTTCTGATATAATTATGGTTCTGTGATTGGCTTTCTGCATTACTTTTTGTTCCCTCAGAGACAGGTGACAGACTAAGAAAAGACTCCTGCGTAGTTATTGCATCTCTAAACCCCCAACAAGCATAAACAGCAACATACCTTAATGGACTGTGACATATTGATTCACTACACATCTCCGGCCAAGAGTCAGGAGTTGAAACATGACATATGAGGATAGTTCAGATTCCCTCTCTGTGGAAAGTATATAATAGTCTAAGCATCCAAGGCTTAATAGAAAGCTAATCCTTCAAATGAATCGGGGGCCTTTAATCAAGCACTCTTGGAAGCCAGCTCTGCACTCCACTCAAAGGACTTCAGCCAAGCAGCCCCACTTGGCTTTTGATTCCCCCTTGAACTGGGCATCATCCGTGGCCGTATGAGTAGGTGGAGAAGGAATAAATAGAAGCCACTTCCAATTCACAGCACGTCTCCAGCTGCCTGTTTTGCTTTCTGTAGACACCCAGGAGCACTGGTGGAGCAGAGGCTCTAATCATTTTAGAGAAGAGAGTGAGCTGATTACATATAACCTAAGCCTTATCAAAACTTCCGACTGAAATACTTGCATTGGTGAAAGAATATTTACCAGGACTCAGTATTTTCAACATCAACTTTCACTCCTGTGTACTTGGATTTAGTCTCTGCTAGTTATTAGTCTAAAGGCTCTACATTCTCCATCAAATTCTATCTACAGTGATTAGAGGGCCTGCTCTTAACACGTTTTTAGAGGCTTGAGCGTCAACCCCTGACATGAATGAACAAATGGGTGACTTGAGTATTGCTGGCAGGAGAGGCGGGTTCCGAAGACTCCATGTGCTATGAGGACAAGCTCCTGTCTTCCATTCCAGGAAAGGGCAAATCCACTCATCCGTTGCCTTTCTCTAATGTCACCTCCTGCCCTCTTGTTTCACTGAGGGAACCAGAAGGTGTCCTCACAGAGCACTGTGCTTGGAGGAATCAGGTCTGCAGTGTAGCAGCAATTGTATTAGTTTATGCACCAATTCAGTTTATGTTTGATTTGCTTCTTTGGTAATAACCCAACATAGGTAAATCCAAATTCCAGCTATGTTATGTTCATCTCTAGACTATCATGCTAAGTTTTTTCCTTCTGGGCAAAAGTTTAATAAGAAGAGGAAAAAGAGAAATAGTTGACAGTTCCTGAGTGCTTATCTTGGGCCAGGTACTGTGCTAAATACTTCACATGCATTATCTTTCGTCAGCTTCATTTGTAAAACAAAGACACAGAGGCCCAGAGAAGTTAAGTTACTTGCACAGGGTCACACAGCTGGTGAAGCGCAGGGCGTGGGCACTCTGACTCTGTGCCTGTTGCCGCTCCTCTAAGTTCCTGCTTGGGGAGCCAGCTCCAAGGTTTACCAGGTCCTCAGAAGAGATGAAATCTAGAAGCATAGGCAGCATCTCTACTCCATAGAAAAAGGAACTATTGTCAGAAAACACTGAAACCTCTGTGGCCTTCTTTCCAGGGTAAGAATAAATTTGCTGAACTATCCTTTAAGGCACTAATGACTAGGCCGCTGAACACCACCAGCTATTATTATTTTCCAGGCTGACACTTGGCCGGTTCTTTCTCTTCTTTACTTTCAGGCTAATAATTAGATCTAAATCCCTGACAGGACTCTAACCGTCACCCCAGGGGGTTCTAGATTTCTTTACTATTGCTTGCAAAGATTTCATTAAAAAAAAAAAGCCCTTTGAAACTATAAGTTACACTCAGCCACAGCTTTAAAAAAAAATCTATTATCTATTCGAGTCTTTTGAAGAATACATGCTGCTGTCTCTCTCCTCATCTTGAGAGATCAAACCTTATTTTTGTTGCCAATTTGAAGACTAAAGATCCCCAGGAGGACCAGAGAAGGTAGCCTCGTAAAATGTTGTTTCCATCAGCACCTGTGTCGTTGCCAGGTTCACTTGGACAGCATCCAGGCTCTTAGAATGTTATTGACTTGGGTATTTTTGTTTTTAATATAAATTTGTTTTCTACATATAGTGAAAATTATGGTGGTGGCTTTGCTTCTCAGGGGAAAAATATAAAACTGGGCTTTATATGAATAAATTTATCTCTTGGCCTCCGCGTGAAGTCGCTTTGAGCAAGAGGTTTAGAGGCAAGGTGTTGCTGTCTATACCCACCGGTTGCCCTGCTCTCCTCCACTCCCACGCCTATTTGTGACAGGTGCTCAAGTGGCTGTGATCATGGAAAGCAGCTTTTCTCTGTGTAAGCATACCTGACCCAAATGGGGCACTTTAAATCCTTTGAGGAGCTGGAGGAGTCACATAAATAAGTAACTGGCTCAGGTGGGGATTGCTGGTCTCATTAACGTCTGTTAAAAAAATTGAGTGGCCTCTCAGGGGACCCAGTCGCTCAGGAAAAATCTGTTCCGAGACCTTCCTATCACTTTATATTATGACTCTTTGGAGAATCCCAGTTCCTTTGAGGAGGGAGGCAAAGAGCTGACTGGTCTCTACTAAGTCTAGTCTATTCACACAGTAAAGAAAATGATTCTAGCCAGAAGGCCCCAAAATGATATTTGTTAACTATTCCAGCCAAACATTTTAGCCAAATATTTTCCGGGAGACTGTATCGAATACTTTTTCAGAGATATAAAATTAATACAAGAGCATTTAATTTTACTAAACTTGAGCTTCTGAAAAAATTGTTTTGTATAATTTTGAGCACAATTATTTTAAGGCAATTGCTAAATGCCCCACAATCCGTCCATCAGCTTAAAGCTTAAAGAAAGATTCTATAATTTTCTAACAACTTTCTTTGAATGGGAGTGAGAACTTATACTTGTTGATGCTTTCAAATACATTCCTTCATAGGACCCAGGGAAATATTTTCTGTTCCACTTAGTAATAGTTATTACCAGAATCACTCCCTGTTTATAGCTAGGCATATAGCTAAAGATATGAGGAGACATAGGTTCTATTGAATTCAGGCTAAAGTTTTAAAAATCCAACATATATGCCTACCAATTCAACTCTGAGAATTGAACCACTGGTAACATTGCAATAAAGGTTTCTTGGGGTAACCAAATATATGCATCCTCTGACTTACAAAGAGACTTACAAACATTACATTAAAAAAATATCTGGTTGAGCTGGGGGTGTAAACTCCCCAGAAGGCAAGCAGCATCCCTAGAATAAGCTACCTGGGAGGTGCAGTTGGAGGTGCTCCAGCCCGGGGCTCGCGCCTGAGGTGGTGCAGCAGCTATTCCTACAACTGCTGGGAAAGAGGCGTAGCAGTGGGGAAAGCAAAGGTTCCAATACTTTCCACTTGCCCTCAACATGAGAGCACGAGAGAAAAATTTCCCCACAGAATCTACACAATGATTGGTATGTACACAAAAGTTCACTTCACCCATAATGCAGCCTAACCACAGTACCCCGCACCCCCCAACAAACAATGCTTTTAATAAAAATGACTCCGAAAGTCTTTATGGACTGACCTGAAGAATTAATTACCATTTATTTTAAAAATGAATAAGTAGAGCGCTTCCATGGAAGATAAAATCCATGTTTTAAACAAATATGCTTAAACTTTGCAAACAATCCATTTGTTTAGAATGGAAGTCCACCAGATATTATGTTGTCAGTTTAACCTTGAGGAATTTTTCAGGCAATGCAAAGAAAATCAGGAAGCATATGATAGTTGTCTTTTTTGGAAGGCAGGTCTATGAGTAAATGAGTATTTTTTAAAAATAAATTTATTTATTTTTGGCTGTGTTGGGTCTTTGTTGCTGCATGCGGGCTTTCTCTAGTTGCGGTGAGGGGGGCTACGCTTTGTTGCAGTGCTTGGGCTTCTCATTCCGGTGGCTTCTCTTGTTGCGGAGCACGGGCTCTCGGGGGTGTGGGCTTCAGTAGTGGTGGCGCACGGGCTCAGTAGTTGTGGCTCGCGGGCTGTAGAGTGCAGGCTCAGGAGTTGTGGCGCACGGGCTTAGTTGCTCCGCGGCATGTGGGATCTTCCCGGACCAGGGATCGAACCCTTGTCCCCTGCACTGGCGGGAAGATTCTTTTTTTTTTTTTTTTTTTTGCGGTACGCGGGCCTCTCACTCTTGTGGCCTCTCCCGTTGCGGAGCACAGGCTCCGGACGCGCAGGCTCAGCGGCCATGGCTCACGGGCCCAGCCGCTCCGCGGCATGTGGGATCCTCCCGGACTGGGGCACGAACCCGTGTCCCCTGCATCGGCAGGCGGACTCTCAACCACTGCACCACCAGGGAAGCCCAGGAAGATTCTTATCCACTGCATCACCAGGGAAGTCCCAATAAGAGTATTTTAAGAGGAGGCTCCCAGCACCTGGTACTAGGCCATGGTGTTGCAACATCTGTAAGAGAACAGCAGCTGCAGGTTTGTAAATCTGCCAAGCTCACCTGCTATCTGACCTCCAGATTGACATCAGATGGCGGTTTTCAGAACTATAAATCATTTTCTCTTCAAATTGGACTCTTTACCAAGCATTCCTCATCATCCAAATTGGGAAAAGATACCTGGTCTTCCACAAGTGACTATTAACAGAGCTGAAAAGCTGCTGTCTTACAGCCAAATGACTAAATCAATAAATGACTGCTGAATAAATGGAGTTCTAGTGATTAAATCCATGATCACTTCTATGCAGTCTGCACTGCTACCTTCGGCATTAAATAATCAATCCGATTATCCATAACTTAGGGTTAAATACACTTCATTTCCCTCTGATCTGATGGATGGGTACTTGAGCATGAAGCTTAAATACTCAAACTAAACACTGGGGGTATAGTTCCGGCACAGTCTCGCTTCTAACCCCAAACACTGTAAATTGTGCTGAAATCTCTGAGCTACTGGTGAAATCGTGTCCTGCGTGGATGGTGTTACCATAATCCATTATTTTCTAAAGCTGTCAAACTTGAGCCCTTGAGCTGGAAAGGTTGCTGCGCAAAAATGAAATCCAGTTGCATCTGGAAGCCTACACCTCCGTGGGAGTTCGAATCAGGTTGAGTGCAGTTCTGTGCTACACAGAACAGCTTTCCGTGCAGAAGGCAGGATAGTAAATGCTTTCTGAACTTCATTAGTTACTCCTGCTGAGAGTGAGAAAAAGTCCGCATAAATGCATAAAAATTGAATTGCCTATGAGGTAAGGAATGAGGCGGTACTTTGCCGCCAAATATTATTTTCCGTTCAAATGGTTTACAATCACACATACAATGCAGAATCCGAGTACATACCTGCAAGGAAGGTGCCTGAAATCTAATGCCATCTCGATCCGGTTACAATCCCGAGTTTGCTTCAGTTAACTCCCACTCTGTCCCCCAACCCCGCCCCAGATGGAACCCACGACTCCATTCCAGGCCAGACAGACATGTGGCTCAGGCTGGCCCAGTCGGGGTGTCAGAGATGCGATGCTCAGCCTCAGTGGCTGAGCGAGAGGTGCATGGCCCAGGCAGAGAACCGAGCTGCAATCTGGGGTGGATGGGACTATTCAGAAAGGGGGAGGCACTCTTTTTTTCTCCCCTCTACCCTCCCTGAACTCAGGAGAAGGTGGGTCTGGGATTGAGGTCAGTCATTCTGCCATCACACGCAATCTCTGAAGGAAGGCAACAGGGAGGAGAGAGACTAAAGCTGAAAGCTGGAGAGACGCTGATCCTGAGGACGCTGCTTGGAGACCCACTAGCCAGCTGTACGTCTAAATTTTCAGTTATATTAGCCAATAAATCCCACTTTTCTTCGATTTAGGTTTGCTTTCATTTGCAATCAAAATAGTCCCAACTGGTAACCAATTAAAGTGGAGAACCATTTCAATTTACATTTCAGTCTTGAAGAGGTTTATCTCATTCTACAGATAAGGAGGCACACTGAGAGGCAGGTAAGTGCCTTGCTGAGGTCCTCTGCTAGTCAGTACTACAGCCGGGACTAGAAAAGTGATGTTTGCACTCTACCAGGGGGAAAATTAATGCATTGGACTTGCTTAGAAGTTTTAATTAAAACTTTGCCCTGATCAAAAGTTTACTTATTGGATATTGTTATACTTTCAAAAAGAATTTATAAATTAATATTTTAAGTCATCCTTTGCATTGTTACCTAGGATATGGACTCGAAAATACGTTGATAGACTAACTTACTCAGTAATGCGCCTGTGGTCTGCTGAAGCAGCGATAGAAATAAGCCCAACGAAAATAGCTTAAAATGTTTTATTAAGTATATATAATATTACAGGGTAATATTTACAAAGTTATGTTTTTTAAATAAAAAAGTATCTCGGCAAAGATTGCAGATATTCAAAGCTTCAAACAGTGATAAATTGATTTAATACATATAAAAAAAACCTTTAACGGTAACACAGCTGTAAAACAACTTTGGTCTTTAAATCACTGCAAAAAATGGCTGACAAATAGCACACCTTTAATTGCTATGGAAGAAAGCCCCCAAGAGAGGATCTTGCACATAGCAACGCTGGAGTTTTCTTTAGAATGGTTAATGGATATTTCTATGGTGTGGGATCTAATTCTCAGCAATGGCTTTTTGTAAATAATGCTCCGTTTAATAAAAACAAAAATGCTTCCCTCTCTCACCAACCCTGACAACAACACTTTTAAGATTCCACTGATGTTGCCTTACAGAGAAGTTTATTACGAATGCTCTCTTTTTTTTCAAAAGGCTAAATTTATGGAAAAGCTGGTCTTAAATGTTAAGAGCTATCAAAAGCCAAAGACAGGAAAACTTCCTGTTCACTGCGCATCTCTTAAAAGTTACCTGGATTATCCTTATTAGCCACAGAAAATGACTTAACAAAGGACCCCAGTGGGTGATGGCAGTCAGTGATTTTGAAAATATGACACATGTAAAACTAATGTTTTTAAACAAACGCTCCATCAAATGACACACAATAAAAAGATAAAGCGTTGCCCAACAATCACTTCTCTAGTTTCCACCAACGGGTAAGTAAAGGGGTATGCCATTCCACGCATATACCACAGATGTCGTTTTTGAATACCCATGTTAGGACAAGAGAAATCTAGGTGATATAGAGCTTAATTCGTATTAATGAGAAGGAGGAATAAACTCACCACTTTTTAAGCTTTATTATAACTCAAACCACAGTTTGGTTGGTCACTTACTAAACTGACTATAGCATCTTGAAAAGAGCAATACTCCCAACTATGGGATAGCCCCATTATTTTCATTCTGACATTCTCAGAAATTTTAACAGATTGGACCTGGGGTTTCCAGGTGAAAAAAATCATCACCTTTGAAGGTTTTCAGAGCATGTGAAATTTGTCTAAAAAGAAAACTCTCTAGCTCACCCTCTTACAAACACGGGGAAGTCTAAATACAGCCTGCTCTCGGTCATCAAACTTACGGAATGAGCGTCTAATGTATGTAAAACACTGCAGGAAGAGAAAGGAAGGAAAAAAAAAAAGCCTCTTCCTACGTACGGAGGAATTTTTTAATTGAACAAGAGGCAAGACAAAAACCCAACAAAGTTAGGCAGAGACACGTGAAGTACTAGGAAAGGTAAGTAAGAGATGAAAGAGGCAGCTGGACAGATAGGCACAGATTGCAAAGGAGAGCCAGTCAGGGAGGACGGGCGGGAGGATGTTTTGAGGGAGAAAGAAATTTGATTTGGCCGAAAAGGCTGGAAAGGTTTGTTGCCAAAATGACAAATGGTGTCACTCTGAGAACATACAGTAAATAAAAACTGGATGGAAGAGTCGATGGAAAAATTGGGATCACTAAGTGGAAAAGCAGATTATGGGGGGAACAGATATATGATGTTCAAAACATTGTTAGCAACTTTAATTTGGTGTGACAGAAAACTTCCTGCCATTATAAGTCTAATTTAAAGAGAATGAACTGGCCCAACGATGGCCAAGTAAGAGGGTTCCTGCTGCTGTGGGTCCCTTTTCCAGAGAAGCTGACGAGGAACAGCAAGGGTGGACTTCATCTGGCGTTTCTCCTGCTACCTCTGTGTGTTGTCTAGGGCAGTGAATGCCTCAAAGGACAGGCAGTGTTAAAGAGAACACAAAGGATGGATAAGTTCCAAGACTGAAGCCCAAATAAATGAGAGCTGACTACATATTAAAGGTACAACTCTGGTTCATAAAAAAGTTTACTATAAAGATTTCAGACCTGACTTTTTCTTAATAGAGAATAGGAATTTGGATCTTTTTCAAGTCCAACTGCTTTTGCCCTCCTTTCATCAAAATGGAGTTCTAAAGGAACAAACAATATTAGTGAAATATAAATATTTTCAGAAGGAAAAAGAGCAGAGGGAGCCACCAAATTTGTATAAAGGAATACAGCTCCCTCTACATATGAGAATATTTTGGACAGGAACACAATTAGGGAAGAACTTTTTTTTTTTCTTTAAGAAGAGCTGTCTTCATAGTGTGTTCACTTTTCTGAGGCATCAGCAGGTTATAAATTTTGGTCCCAACGTAAAATATGACAAGTAATTTGGCATAAAAGAGGCACGTGGGAACATTCAGTGGACTAAGGAATAACTATTGATAATGCAACTACAAATATGAATGTCTTATTACACAAACAGGAAGAATAACTCGTATTTTTAGAGGGCATTGGTGAGCAGTCAAAAAGCCTGGCAAATTACCTAGAAGCTTGAAAAGTTTTAAGTGATCAAATATTCACATCAAATATAAGTCCACCCAATAAAGATCTTTGTTTTTAAATGTTTTCACTAAAAGCATGAAATTAACATTTGCTCTCCTGTAGGTACCCCGCTGTTGTCCATACAGAAGATACATGTGCCTATCTTATACATGAGCGCATACACACACACACACCCACAAGGGAAGAAAATCTAATAATCTAAAAGTACTCCAGGCGATCACAGCTGTCAGAATGTTAATTTTCTTCTAATGGGGGTAGGACACGTGGGTTCTGTTTTACTTTTCAATCTTAGAGTAAGGTGAATATGAGGCAGGACTACAGGAGGAAGATGAGGGGTGTTTATCATGCAACACAGATACAACAGTAATAAAATCACCCGTTCAGGGTTGGCCTATTGGCCTGACGGTGACACACATTATGTTGCCATGCAGAAGACTCATAGTTCAAATCTCAATCTTGGTTTTTCATGCCCCAGATCAGAAAAGAAGCGAAGAAACACTGTAGATTGTGCCTTCAAATCCGAGGAAGGGAATACGTATGTTACAACCATCGCTATTTCTGCTGAAAAGTGTGAACATAGTTCTCTGAGAATAAGTCTGGCTCCTTTCTGCAGTGATGCTACCGTGTCACTGGACCATGTTCAAAGAGGAGAAAAAGTGCTACATCTCATACAGCAGCAGAAGCAAATAACAGAAGGACAAGACAGGATGTAAAGGGTTGTGTGAAGAAAAGAAGAAAACATCCATCAGTAAAATTACCCTCAATCTGGAAAGGGTCTGGTACACTGTATGTTGAAGGAACAATGTGTGAGTGGCAACCCCCAAGAATGAAGACCATGATCCCCATCAGTATCAAATCCCACAGATGTTCCCAACTGAATTCCTGTCTGTGCTTAATGTTATCCCCTTGACCTGGAAGTGGCAGACACATTATTCAGCTAACACCATAATTGCCACAGTGGCTGTGAACCTGAGTTTTCTAAGGCTTGACGGAAGCCACAGTTTTCATAGATAGCTCTGGGTAACCAGGTTAGTGTCAGGAAATTTTCACCTTGAACCAATTTAAACTGGTGACCTACAGTCAAGAGGCCCCAGGATCTGAAAGGCATCATTCTTGGAAGTTGCCCACTCTACTTTGCCCCTAATTGAATAAAAATAACAACAGAAAACTGGATATCAATTGGGCACACAACACAGATCATAAGTCTTTTATTAACTAAATTAAAAATGCTTTGAATAAAAACTTAACTGTAACAATCATTGAAAGGTCAATTATTTACTTTTTCCCATAGATGGAAACCAGTTGCTTTTCTTGTTTTCTTCTCCAAAACAATGAATCAAGGCCACGGTGCTTAAACACAAGTGTACTTCTTTCATGTCGTACTACTCTCCAAATCAGAGTCCATCACTTTACTTCAGTTACTCTGGAAAATTGAAAAATGAACATATGATTGCTATGATGTCTATTTTCTGTGCCTTAACAAGTTGCTGTATTTTAAAATTTGAAAATCGTTTCAGATATGTGGTATATAAAAATAAAGAAAAATTATTTAATCTTAGCTTTGCAAAGGTCACAGACATAAACCAGGCAAATCATTAGCCTTTTTAGTTGCAGTAAGTAAAAGGCCAATGCCAAATGGAAATAAAAACCAACAAAATCTCATAATCTCCGTTTGCTGGGTTGGCGGAGAAGCCAACAGACATTGATTCTTCCAAAGCAAAAGATATTTATCCTAGAACAATATTCTATCACTTTCACTTTAGATTGACACCATTCATTTAAGGTAAGAGAATTAAAAATGTGATTAGGTATAAGTGAAAGAGGAAATGGGACTGTGGTCCCAAGAGGGTACCTGGAACCTCATTCACCAACAAGGCAGTTACACTATGGGCGTTGTGCACTGTCAGTAGGAAGAGCCCACCACAGACATTTGGAAAAAACCCACAAATTCTGAACAGCTAAAAATTAGCAAAATTAAGGGAATTTCAAAGGTCATTATAGATTTCATGCTCTATGAACACACAAAAACTGCTGTCTAACTTCTGATACAATGGTGCAAAAAAAGTCACATCTTAAAGGAAATTAACAAAGGAAGAGGCACTCAAGGTTCTCCTACTGGTTTTCTGAAAATGAAGAAGTGTTTAGTTTTTTCATACAACTACAGAGGAATAACACCACAGTAGAAAAGGAAAAAAAAACAGCGAAATTAAAAAATAAAACACCAGGATGCAAACACGGACAAACCATGCCACACTTTCAGATACCAGTTCTTTTTTAAATGCCATTTAATGTATTCCTGCTAATCATGTTTTTTTTAGGAGGGCAGTGGTTAGCAGAGCATGCATTTTTTGTAATAAAGGCTGTGACACAAAGTTACAAAAGTGGGATCATTCTGTGACTGCTTACTGAACACAGTCTAAGCATTGTTTTAAACTTAGTCCACTAGACACAGTCAGCGTGTTTTTAATCTTACGCAAAAATTAATTACACTCAGGGGAATATAGCCTCTTGAGATAAATGCTGCATTTTGCTGTAGAGGTGAGCAGGCAGGTCACAGACTTTAAACAGTGAAATACGAAGCAGACTATTCACACGATCAAGGAATGACTGTAAATAGCAAAGGTATGAAGAAAGTTTTGATAAAATGAAAACATAGTTTTTAAAATGTTAACAGAACTAAAGTATCAGAACATGTTAAGGTAAAATCAAAATGAATGCTTACAGCACTCAATATCTCAGACAATACTTATCTTTAAGAACTAATAAATATAGGTCTTTGAAAGTCAATAAAAATTAGAAGTTATTAGCCCAGAGTCCCCGCTCCCAAGAGCTGAAGTGACTAAACATTTCTCTCTCTCTTTTTAAACCCTTTCCCAAAAGGTTAGAACCCAGTTCCTGCTTGGAAAAGCAGAGATATTAAGCCTCCATGGGTTAAATGCAACAAAATCACACAAGCACAAAAGAAACCCTGTCAAGATGATAAAGATTTGTGCCAAATTATCTAAGTGTCGTATAAAAAGCATTTTAAAGTTACAGTCACCAGACATTGCATTTGAAAAATACCTTTTTGAAAAAAGAAGTAATTCCTCTTTGTTGTGAGCAATGAGACTGGTGAGTCTGATTAGTGACACCCTACAGCTTTTATATTACTAGTTTTGCAACTTTTAACAGAGTAGATTGAAGCTTTAGAAACCAAGAAATGTAGGCCTTTATGATTTGACAGTGTCCCTTTTATTTAAAAAAAGCCACACTTTCAAGAATCAATTTTATTTCTTTTCAATGTCCATCTTTTAACCCACCTATAATTGTAGGTGCATTTTATACTTACCATCATTCATCATTCCTTTTGATTCTTTAAATGCTAAGAATTAGTAACAAGCCAAGCAGTTAGTAAGATTCCTCAATTAGAAATCATTTCTAGACAAACAAATATGCAGTAATATCATGCCAACTATTCCACAGCTATAAAGCCAAATTAATTTTAAGGTTATTATTTGATTACAAAAGGCTTTCTGTGGATCATACCCACAGGCTCCACAAAGGGACACAAAGTTGGGAATACAGATCTAGATTTAGGGAGAAAGAAAGTGAGATGTTTTGGTCTCACTCCAAGATGACAACCTGTGTCTTCCTGAAATTTATAATTAGAAATTGAAATTAACTGAGATTCTTCTCTACCGGGGGTGTTACATTTCATCTTGGCCAATTAAAAAGGCAACAGTCCCCTCACCCAGATATCACCTGGCTAGCACAAGCAACTACTGGAGAGACACAGAACAGTGCATTTTTCTCAGAGGTGAAAATGTTACGAAAGCAATACTCTTAATTCTTGATGAATAATCAAGAAAAGAGAGGTTAAGGCAATAAAATAGCTAGATTCTTCCCAGGGCATAGACAGCATTCTAACTACTTTGGCGGCCAATTCAAATTATTACGAACTCGTAATGGATCAAGAAGAATTTATAAACTTGTAATAACCACATACCATTAAGGGGTTCCTCTACAGCTTTCTGGAAAATATTTAAAATATATTTACATAAAATAGAATTTATTTCATGTCCTTTTCTACTAAAATTTATATATGCTAACATTTAAACTATAGATAAACAGTGAATATATATAGTCAAAAACCAAAGTAAAGCAATAAAAGTTAGTTAGAAAAGCAAAGCTTGCCAAGTCTAGCCATTAGTTTTATAATAACTGAATTATTCTCTTAATATTCTTTTTTTATGCAGAATTTCCCACCCCACCCTGCCTCTCTCAGTTCAAGAAATCCTAACTGAGAAGCACAAACACAGATAGCAACATAATAAATAATACAATTAAGCCAGAGATGAGAACAAAACAATCATTTTCAAGTCACGCAAATTGAACTCAGTAACAGGGAAAGAAAAAGTGTTATGATTTAATGGTCTAATGGCTGGATTATGTCTAACAGAGGCACTTTTAAAACTTCTGGCTGTTGGTGACCAGTGTAGCTACGGCACCAATGTTTTTAGAGTGAACACCTGGGGTAAGGTGCAACCCCACTTCCCTCGCCTCTCAAGCACGTCTGTTGAGGCTTATCAGCTTTAGGGGTATATGTAATCTCCACTTCCTGCCACAGACAGGAGTCTTGCTTTTGGCATTCCAGACAGAGCTATTATTAATCCTTTATAGGAAGAGGAGTACAATACAGTCCTTTCAAGATCTTATTTCCATAAAGTAGCTCTTGTGCTTGTCACCAGGATGAGTCTCTATCTACAAAGGTTTTTTTCACCCCCCCCTCATTAATCCCTCTCAGTGCATCTCCTAAATTTGCTCCTTTTCTTGGAATTTTCTCAGGTAGCTTATTAAGGTAGCCAAGATAGAGTAAAAACTATAGTACAGTTTGCAGGAAGAAAAATGCTTATAAAATGGGGGAAGGAGGGAAATGAATCAATTCAAAACAGCTATTTTTCGGCCATATTTCCATTTACTTTATAGATGATCATTTTTAATGAAATCAACTTAATATAAACTTCTCTTCCTCATTTTTAAGCCTGAAATATTCTGTATATGCACATCAAATGGATCCAACAGGTGAGGCAATATATTGGAATCGGCTTCCTTCCGCAGATAACGACCATTATTCTTACACATAAACTTTTCAGTTCTGGGTGTGATAAGACAGCACAATCTTAAGGAATCATTTATTGTATCCCATTGCCAGTAAATGACCAAACAGAAGTTTTAAAATAGGTTGGATCTATCCATGCAAAGGTCATGAAATGACTTCAGTGTTCTCTTAATTTTATGTCACACCAAACAGAGAGCAATGGGGTTCAATATCTCAATCACCATTCCTCAGACTAAACCATCAAGTGATCATACCCAATTCATTTAAGAAATTTTAACTTACCCTAGGAGGTTGTATAGTCTTGTGATTGGAAGCTGATGAAATTAAAAAATAAGAAAATGAATTTAATAAATGAAAGAAATTAAGGCAACATTATGTTTAATTTTAAGATAAAATGTTTACAGCTAAAACTAAAGGTGTCAGAAACTCCACTGAAAGATTTCTGGCTTTGACAGACTATGAAAAAATACAGAACACTGTTAATTATATACATCGACAGAATAAAATGATGCAAATAATCCACCCCAATCAAATAATAAACACACACGCTCTCTCATTTTGCATGCCATATCTCCCCCCAAATCAGCCACTTGTTACACTTTGTGGTGGAAAAACTTTGGCATCGACTCAGCCCCTCTGTAGGCTCTACACCCCTGCCTACTTGACCCAGCTGGAATGTGGAAAGAATAGGGCAATGACCACTCTATCGCCCACCCTTAGCTCACTGCTCTCATTCCCTGTAGCCCAGTCTTCTTTTTTTCTTCTTCCATCTTTCCAGTTTTCAAAGCTCCACCTAGCTAACAAACTAAAGAAAATATCAGATCCCTCTGAGTGTAGGGAATTATTCTAGGCAGCTAGTTTTAGCTACAATCAAGCCCTTCTCTGTATCCCTTCTTAGCTTTTCAAGTTACCCTTCACTGCTGCTCAATGGATTGGTTAATGAAGATGAAGGAATACAGGGCATGAAGAAAGTGACAAAAGGGAAAAGAACCGCCCTAGTTGCATAGGGAAGAAAAGAGAACTTCCTTACAAAAACCAAGTGAGAAGGTCCCGGAGCAGCTAAAACCAGTCCTAAATACAGAGTCAGAGTCCTACAGATATAA
The DNA here is from genome assembly GCF_963924675.1 of Phocoena phocoena. NCBI lineage: Eukaryota > Metazoa > Chordata > Mammalia > Artiodactyla > Phocoenidae > Phocoena > Phocoena phocoena. The sequence continues at coordinate 91,367,489 of NC_089222.1, read as the reverse complement.
GCATCAAGGGGCAACATCCTGCGAGTGACTCTGTAGGAAGGTGATGCTACTGGATAGTCAGTTCCACTGGTCTATGGATTGGATGATGGCACTGGATTTACTTATGAGCAGACTGAGGCAGGCCCCCAGAACTGCTCTGGTTTTCTGTGCTAATTATGTCCTACCACTCCTCCATGTCCTCTCTACCAAGCTTCTAAAACTGATGGGAAATGAGGGTGACACCTGACCCAAGCCAATCTATAGAGGAGTCAGAAGCAGGTAAGGGTCACTCCAATGGGGGAAATGGCAACTGACTGGCCTGAAAAGTTTCTCTCTCCCATTGGAACCTGGAGAGGAGACACAGAAAGAAGACTAGAAAGGTGGTGAAGGGAAAGAAAGGTGAAAAGGAGTCAGAAAGTAAGCAAAGAGAAGCTCAAAGCTTAGAGACAAAGGTAAGAAAATATACCAGTGAGAAGATATGAATAGGATGAAAAAAATAAAAACATTAAGGAGAGGATGAGCTAGTTGGCTAGCAGGTAAAGAACCAAAGAGAGAGGAACTAAGTAACTACACTGGCAGGGGGGCATCCGCTAACTCTTGTTACTGAGAGGGCAAATGATGACTCAGTCTTTAGAGATGTACTGGATTCTTCCAATTCCTAAACTACTTACTGTACTTACTCTGTGAGGCCCAGTTATAGATCTGCTCTCATGAGATTCCCATCTCTGTTAGTGTCATGTGTGGCTTGAAAGTAAATCTCCTTTACTGGAGGCACCTGGGGAGTGGTTTGGTCCTTGCAACCAAACAAGAAGGAAACCTCTTTTCAAAGTACTATGGAGTGAAATGTGTTGGGAATATGGGTAAATCACATTTAGCAACCTCCCAAATAAACCAAGCAGAATTACACAACTTTATTAGGGACAATTATGATAGTTACATGTATATACAACTTACTTTAACTAAACCATGTCCTGTGTCTATGTTCTATCAAGGAAAAGAGCTCTGAACAGCTATGTAAATTTCTGATTGGCAACGTGAAGGGTCAGAGGTAAGATTTTAGAGCTATATTTTCGAGCTCATAAATTATTTATCAGAGTTAGTATTAAGAACCGCCAAGCAACTCCTTTAATAACCCTAATAATGTGTAAAGAAGAGTTTCTGAGTTCTGATTCCCAGGTCCAAGGAACGTCACATTTGGCTAGCCCATTCTGAAACAAAGATATCTATAAAGAACAGGGATTCAAAGGGCACCAGTCAGCTGTGATCCCTCAAATATTATAAAACCAAACAGTGTAGAAGTGAATTTTGCTTGAGTTAATCCTCTCCGATAGGCATATGACCTATGTGACTAAAGAATGATTGTGATTTATCTGCTGCTACCATGGGCCTAAGGCATTGACAGCCATGTATATATATCTTTTTAAATCACAAGCCTTAAGCATTCCATATGAGCTCACTTGCAATGCTTCGTCTGGATTTGTTCTTCTCTCCCAGAAACACTTGACCCATGCTATAAATATATTTCCAGGTTTTGAATTTTCAGGGACAACTTTTTCTATTGATTCCAGATTCACCTCTCCTCAACAATGGGGAAGAAAATATCACTGAGTTTTATATATCTATTTCATGTCATTCTAAAATATCTGAGATGTGGTAAATATGGTTTCTGACTGCTAGTATGTTGATTCATATCAAAACATGACTATATTCCCTTATACTTAACTAGATAGCAATGGCTTAGGAAAATTAAGAAGTATTGACCCTTATGAAGAATGGACATAAGCATCCTACATAGGTAACACACCCAACTTCAATGAGTTTAGTTAGTTCTTTGTAATCTTCTATATTTTCTCACATTCTTATTGTTCTCAGCCCTTGATTTCATTTTATGAAATTTAAATGTTTCAGTAAACAAACAAACAAAAAACCCTAACACAGTTTAAAAAGAACAACAGAGAAAATTAAATTTAAATCCCACTGTTTAAAGTAATAATTAAGGCTACAAATTTAAACTGGGAAATAATGAAAATGATAAAAGTTAAATCTCTCATAGGGACATAAACTTACTCCAAGATAGCTTGGATTTTTTTTTAAAAAAACTATCTGAGGATTTTATTACATTTAAATCAAGACACATTCTTTATAGACTTTTCCAAAATAGAGCCTCTGCAACAAGTAAAAGTTACATTGGAAGCATTTACAATTTTTACTTCCTGATACAAATGCTCAAATTTGCAACCTTAATGTTATATATACTCAGATTTACACATTCAGATTATATATGAAAAACACATCAACTTTTCTAGTCTACCAAGGTATCTAAAGAGCTACTTTCCTGTACCTTTTCTCTTCTTGCCCTTTAACTGACCGAAGGTATTCCTCTGAACTCTGGTATCAGACAAGTTGATTTGAAAAGTTAATTTAGAATAGTCTCAAAATGAAAATAAAACTGGACTAAATTCTTAACTTACATATGGTATATTTATATGTCAAACTATCATAAAGAAAAAATAATCTGGGGAACTTTCCAGGATTTCAGTTTCACTTTGAATTTGATGTGAGAATAATACGGTTGTAATTATATTATACTGGTTTCACAGGCTTCTTAGGGATGTAGCAGTGGAGAAGGGGGGAGAGCAAGGTCAAGGGGGTAACAGCTAGACAATGCCTATTTCCACTGAGTCAGCATCTCCAGACCTGCTGGTCTTTGTGAGACATGGAAGGCATGTGGGAGCATGGGAATAAAAGGGAGCGTGATCCAGATAATGAGGGAAGAAAAAGAACAAAGAGCTGACCATCAGTCAAAGACACCTAATACTACATCACACTATATGGATACTGCAGGTCACATACTGTTCTCAAGCATTCATAGGGAGCAACATCAGCAGCAGTGTCATCTTCAAGAACCAGACAAATGGTGATTAGAAGACTCAACAAAAATAGAATCTGTATCAGCATTCATAATGTGATACTCACAATGCCTACAAATGAATGCCATTCTGCTTTAGAAGTCTTAATAGTGCTTTATGGCTTGAACTAAGAAAATTTCATTGAGGAGACAACTCTGATTTATGAACACATAAACTAAAGGTAAGTAAATTTTAGTTAAGTATTTTACTTGTTTATCTAATAAGCATTAATTAAAGGGGGGCAAAAATATACAAAATAATTGAACTCAATGATTAGTCAGCAAAAGCTGAGGTTCATAAATAAAGGTAAAATTTCTTTGAAAGTACGATACAAGTCATGTGGGGAATACTTTGACTGTAACAATTCAGTTTATGTTAATTTTTAGAGACATATAAGGTTTACCTAAAGCAAAGCAGAAAGACTGACTTTTTTACTCCATTAATTTGTAACTTTTGATTATTTTGACAAATGTTTAAGAGTTTGCTTTACTTCATAAATAAAAACCAGAAATCTTTTATTTAAGGGAGATTAATATAACCAGATTGTAGGAAATATCTTTAGCTTAAGTAAGACATCACACTAGTTTTAGGTACTTAATATTAAAGGCATCTATCTCCACAAACATATTAAAAATAAGAATTTACACAGAGATCTGTTATTTGAAAATTGGAAGACTAAATACAAAGCTTAGAAACAATAAGCTAAGTCCACACTTACAACTGATTTTAAGAGTAGTAAAAGCCTAAAATTTAAAACTCAATGTTCTGATTATACTGGTTTTAACTAAAAATATTTTAAAGTCAAATGTCAGAGGACACTGCTCTTTAATTAACAAAAGTGACAGATTTTGAATTTCAATTCTGTCTACTAGGGGAGTCAAGGTCTGTAAATAGTCTGCAAGAAGAGCAACTGACAAATAGGTCTCTGTGAAAGGACTCTACATAGAAATAACGGGTGAATTAAAAATCCTTTTTTATTAATTAAAATGAACCCTCGGGGCTTCCCTGGTGGCGCAGTGGTTAAGAATCTGCCTGCCAATGCAGGGGACACGGGCTCAAGCCCTGGCCTTGGAAGAGCCCACATGTAGCAACTAAGCCCATGTGCTACAACTACAGAGCCTGCACTCTAGACCCCGCAAGCCACAACTACTGAGCCTGCGTGCCACAACTACTGAAGCCCGCGCACCTAAAGCCAGTGTTCGGCAACAAGAGAAGCCATGACAATGAGAAGCCCGAGCACCGCAATGGAGAGTAGGCTCTGGGGCTTCCCTGGTGACTCAGTGGTTGAGAGTCCGCCTGCCGATGCAGGGGACACGGGTTCGTGCCCCGGTCTGGGAAGATCCCACATGCTGCGGAGCGGCTGGGCCCGTGAGCCATGGCTGCTGAGCCTGCGCGTCCAGAGCCTGTGCTCCGCAACGGGAGAGGCCACAACAGTGAGAGGCCCGCGTACCACAAAAAAAAAAAAAAAAATCATAGTCCCTGCTCACTGCAACTAGAGAAAGCCCGCACACAGCAACGAAGACCCAACACAGACAAAAAAAAAAAACGAAAACAAAACTAACAAATAAATTAATTAAAAAAAAAAGAATCCTCAACAATCTCTCCTTTTATTTAGTATAAAAAAGTTTATACATTCTAAAACATACAGCTGTTTTCTTTTTAACTAGTTAATAATCTAAACTTTTCATTAGTTCATATGATTTCTACCCTCTTTTATTGCCCCCCAAATAATTCCAAGTTTATTTTAAAAATACAGCAGTATTCACTGTATTTTCTCATTTTTGGGGTTACCAATGCATTTCTTTGGTCCTAAACAGTAAGAATTAACCAAAAGCATTTTCCTGGCATAGGCTAACAACAATAAGGTTGACTTACCAACACATTTCATATAAACTAATCCAAGTAATTCTGCTAGAGCTATAATACCCAAACCTGAAATCAGAAGAGGACCATGTACTGGGGTACACTCTGAAAAAACAAATGAAATTCTATATTAGAAATTCACATGAAATAATTGAACTTTTAAAAAAGAACTAGCAATAACAGTAATAATATTCAGTTTTAAGGAGATTCTTTTTCTAATTATCAAGAAACAAAACTTATCTACATATGTTCATCACTATTAAGTCAGTCAGTGAAATGACTCCCAATTACTAAAAGAAAAAAGCCTTTGTCTGTATAATATGTACCTTATCACACCAAGACTAATGGAAAATAGTGTGTAAAGCTAAGGCTCCAACCAACTGGATGGAGCCTGGTTATTTTAAAAGCTCTCCCACAAACACAGGCATAGCAGTTTGACTGCTGGAACAATCAGCCCACAAGCCATATACAGCCAATATTCTTATGGCAATGTGGAAAGCACTATTCTCAGTGGGGTGAAAATGAGAGTTCTAAAAGAAAGCTCACAGCACCAAACGGCTGGCAAGGATGTGGAGCGACAGGAATTTTCATCCACTGCTGGTGGTAATGCAAAATGGTACAGCCACCTTGGAAGACACTTTGGCAATTTGTTAAAAAACTAAATATATTCTTAACGTACAACCCAGCAAATGCACTCCTTGGTATTGACCCAAATGGAGTTGAAACTTATGTCCACACAAAAAAATGCACATGGATGTCTAGAGCAACTTATTCTTAATTGCCCCAAACCAGAAGCAACCAAGCTGTCCCTCAATAGGTGAACGGATAAACAAACTGTGGTACATACATACAATGGAATGTTATTCAGTGCTAAAAAGAAAAGAGCTATCAAGCCACAAAAAGACACGGTTACTAAGTAAAAGAAGCCAATCTGAAAAGGCAAAATACTGTATGATTCCAACTATAAGACATTCTGGAAAACGTAAAACTACGAAGACAGTAAAAAGAACAGTGGTTGCTAGGGGTTTAGGGGGAGGGAGGATGAATAGGCAGAGCACAGAGGATTTTTAGGGCAGTGAAACTTTATTATATGATATTATATCTATGACTATGATCCACGCCATTATACATTTATCAAAATCGTAGCATGTACAACACTAAGAATGAACCCTAATGTAAACTATGGATTCTGGGTGGTAATATGTCAATGCTGGTTCAACAACTGTAACACATTTACCACTCGGCTGGGGGATAGCAGAGGAGGCTGTTATGCGGGGTATATGGGAACTCTCTGTACTTTCTACTCAATTTTGCTGTGAGCCTAAAACTGCTCTAAAAAATAAAGTCTATATATTAAAAAAAAGAAGAAGAAAGAAAAAGAAACAGAAAGAAGAACTCTAAGAGAAATCCCTGGCAAGACAAAGTGAGACTGGAGAAGGATGAGACTTTTACCTGAGACACAGAGGCTGAATCCAACCACAGAGAGCACGTGGCCCAGTACCTGAAGGATCAATATGGCAATGGTGAAGAAGGACATCCCCACAGCTGAAGAGAGGAAAAGTGGGTTGAGAGTGTTTAAAAAGCAATCACTGCTACTTGTATTCTGTGCAATCAAGAATAATATTCTATGACCAAAGACTGCCTCTGGAGTTCCTTGTCAGATGGCAGATTCTTTTCCAGTGATCTAAACCTTGCCTTTCCATATAAGCGGTCAGCTCCATCCAGATACACACATTCCAATCTTTAATTTTCACAGTGAGCTGAGGCGGACTGGCAGTTTTGACCCCGAATCTTAAAACAGTGCTGCTTTTACCACCCTTGTGCATTTTACCACGTGAATGGCTATTATGCCTGGCTTTGCCACACGCACACAGAATTGCTCTGGTGGAGAGAACCGTTACACAAACATGCCACTGTAAGCATCCGAACCTCTACCCGTGTGCCTAGATCTGTGATTTTATAACAAATCAATACCCCTCCAGTGTACAGCAAGCCAGAGATAGGTGCTAAGGCTGAGGGTTAAACATGTAAACAGAAAAAAACAGACTCTAATGATATAAAAAAAAAAATTAATGATTTACTCCCAAAATGCAGTGAAAATGACATCAATTATAGTTGGATATCTACATCATTTTTTAAAACTACAATGTAAAGATTTGCCAGTAACAAAAAAAATAAATAAATCTATTATTTGTTATTTATAATCCTGTTTTGTAGAATTTTAAACAGAGAGGCTTAGCAAAAGAAGAGAAAGGGCATGTTTAATATCTACTTACAGTTTCAAAAAACTGAAATAAAAATATGAAGATAATCATTAAGAAATTATGTAGCATAATTTTAAAAACCACTGATATCAAGTGTATATGAAAATCATTTTTTACAAGATAACTGAATGCCTTGAAAACCAAAGTTAACCTTAAAATTAATCCATATGGGGAAAATATCACTAAGAATAGCCTGGGAAATCTTTTAATAAACCAACTTCTATTGAGTTGTTAAAAAAATCATACAAGAATATTTTAACCAAAACTGCTGCTTTATAAATGAAAAAGGTGGGCAAAATCATGCTATAACAAATACTCACCTATCATAAACACACAGTACTGAAGTAATATTAATATTGCTGTAGGAATTACAATTAAACCAAGTCCACAAGCATTCTTTGTTGAATATTCACCTGTTAAAAATTAAAAATACTAATTAATATTTTCCTACATACTTCCTATTCTTATGGGATGTTAAAGTATTTAATTTATTAAATGTATTAATTTCAATACTACTCTTATAAACTACAAAAGGTTTAAAAATATATATTTCCCCAAAAACTTCACATAAAATAAATGACTTTTTTTTGATTATTCAAGACCAAACTTAAGACATTTAAATGTCAACATATAAGTCTCAACACGTCAAACCTTGAATTGGCTCTACCCCCTTCTTACCTACCTTACATAATTCCAGTGAGAAACTCTGGAATCTCTTACCATTCCCTTCATTTGCTATATTCAACCTGTCCCAAAGTCAAAGCAGTTGTTCTTTCAAGTTGTCTTCTGATTCATATCCTTCCTCCCCATGTCTTTACTAACTCCAGTTGCAAACAGAGGTGCCAAATTTATGTTCCTAAACATTACACCTATACTGTATTCTGCTCAAAAAACAACAAAGGCTTTCCACAGTTTACACTTGTGAGTCCCAGCCTGTCTCTGCTGTTCTTTCCACGTGCTGCAGACCCTTATTTCCCACTCACACTGCCATCCTTCACAGGCAACTGCAATTTCAGATAGATTTGCTTCCCACATTTGTTCCCACTTCCAGGTATTGGCCAATGAAGTGTGCCTCTGGAGTGCGTTGAGTGGTGGCCCTAAAGGTATGTCCACCTCCAAATCCCCCGAATCTGTGAATATTAACTTATATAGTAAAAGATATGATTAAGCTAAGGATCTGAAAGAAGGAGCTTACCCCGGATTATCCAGGTGGGTCCTGAATCCAATGACAGGTATTTTTGTAACAGAGAGACAGAGGGAAATTAAGTGGAGACATGGAGCGGAGGAGGAGACAATGTGACCACGGAGGAAATCAGAGTTATGCTGCCACAAGCCAAGGAGCTGCACAGATTGCCAGATACACCAGAAGGTAGAAGAGGCAAGGAATGGATTCTCCCCTAGAGTGTCCGAGGGTGTATGGCCCCGATAACATCTTTATTTCAGATTTATGGCCTCCAGAACTGTGAGAGAATTTCTATTGTTTTAAAATACCCAGTTTGTGATAATTTGTTACAGCAGCCCTAGGAAACTAATATGCACCTCCCCAGAAATGCCCTCAATTTTATCAATCTTGCTTTCCCTCATAATAAATTTATATCTTACCTGGGATGAAAAGAATGGCTCCAACAATGACAACGATAGTGAGCACTAGTCCAGTAACTAATAGAAAAATGGTTTTCTCCTTCGTATAACTGGATTTATATTTAAGCGCTTAAAAAAAAAACACAAAGAATTACATGAACTCAATCACAAGAAGTAAAGCCATTTCTGTAACTTACAAGGTGCAAAGATTAAACTGATAACTTACTACAATTGAATAACCTTTGAGGAACAAGTCCTTCATATCATGTCAAGCCGTGTCAAATCTTTTTCACAATATGTCAGTGGCTAAATGGTGTCATGGCAGTATAAATATGGATGCTGAATTTATAGGTGACACTTTATGAAGTTATATATATCAGGCTTCTTTTTTTTTTTTTTTTTTGCGGTACGTGGGCCTCTCAGTGCTGTGGCTTCTCCCATTGCGGAGCACAGGCTCTGGACGCACAGGCTTAGCGGCCATGGCTCACGGGCCCAGCCGCTCCACGGCATGTGGGATCTTCCTGGACCGGGGCACGAACCCGCGTCCCCTGCATCGGCAGGCGGACTCTCAACCACTGCGCCACCACGGAAGCCCTATCAGCCTTTCTTAATCGTGGCATTATTAATATTTTGGGTCAGATAAGTTGTTGTTGTTAGGGACTGCTCTGTGCATTACAGAATGTTTAGTACCATCCCTGGCCTCTGCACACTACATGCCAGTAACAGCCTCCAAGCTGCGTCAATCAAAAATATCTCCCGACATTGTCAAATGTCCCCTGAGAAGCAGAACTGCCTCAGGTTTACAACTAATATACACATTGCTGATGAGAAATAACTGGCTAATTAGTAATAGCGACAAAAACAGAACTTTCTTCCACCTTACATAAAATTAGTAAACATCTGGTAATCTAGACATTTTGTTTTGAAAAAGTAGAGTAAACATTGGACAAATCACACCCTCTTGAAATCCTGAGGTGGGGGGAAATGCTTTAATTGTTCAAGTAAAATAATTTCATAAAAATAAATTACAAATAGGCCTTAACGTATGTGTTACGCTTTTGTCAAGTATCCAGCTTCCCTAAAAGAATAATGTAATGCAGAAGCCTAAAAATGTTATATTTTTATCATATATTCACCTTTTGGGTTTTGTTTTGGTTAATATTAAAACTAATTTTTCACCAAGAAAGTTGTTAAAAGCAACCTAAAAGCAGACTGAGTAGCAGAGAGAAATAGAGTGCATGATGAAATTCTGCTGTTCCCTCTACACACGGTACTCTCCATGCCATTTATCAATGGGCGATGGTCCTGAGGGGGAAATTTTAAATAATTTTATGTTTAGCATTTAATTTGCATCCACTAAAATGATAAACAGATCAATTATAGTAAAAACAACAAATAAACTCCTAAATGACCATGACAAAATCTATGTTTAAGGTATTATAACCTAGGGTTAGATTATAACCTGTGGTTAAGGTATTTAAAGTATAATACAGGCACTTGAATTTAAAATCTCTACTCATACTTTAGATTGTAACCTCAACTTCTTCCTCTTTAGAGGGAGATGGAGGGCCAATCAGTAATCAGTCCTGAAGGTAAGTGAAATCCACATTAATCAGAAAAGAGTGAGAAACAATACAGCAAGCTCCCCAAACTTTCATTTGATCCATCCAGCCTCGAAATTTATGTGACTATGACTCAGTCATGTCCCTGCCTTCATACAGGGCAAAGATTTGGGGCTTCCCTATTTTCTAGGGTCAAACACTGGCTAGGATGGAATTCAGTGTAGAGGTCACAAAAGGCATAGACATAGAAAAAGAAACTTTCTCTAGTCCATTTTAATCCCATGTTTCCATTTTAATCCCATGTATACTATTATTTAAAGAGAGTCTGAAAGTTCTGCAAAAGGGTTATTAAATAGAAGCTGTTTCAAATGTACTTCACAATCAGTCAAACATTCATAAGAGACTCTTCTAGGTTTAATTCAGTACATAAAAGAGCTACAAAGATCAAGCAACAAGAATTCACCTTAGAGTCCAGTATAAATTCATACAAAAAGTCTGACTTACACCATGCTTAAGAAAAATAAGAGTTTGAACCTCATATAAAATTCAATCTCTTCAGGCTTACAAGAGCTGTAGGAGAAAAATAATATCAACAATACAAACAAAAATAAAGTGCCACAAAATGCTATTATTGACAGGGTTGTTATCATAGAATGGTCTTTTCAAAACCTTTTGGAGGTAGCTTTTATTCCTGTTGATTGGTTCAACTACTAATTTTCAAGGCTACCTAACCTCTTCCTCAAAATTAAGCAGCAATTTCTAACAAATATACTAAAGGGGTCTACTTAAGTAACCACAGGCAATGAAAGGTTATCTTCATGTTTTCTTTTGTAAACCTTTAAAAAGGGTTTCTTTTCACTCATTTTCTTTGCTTACAATGGCCACATTTTAGCAGGTCCCACAGCAAGTTTGGAGAAAGTATCTTGTTGCTAGGTTCAGATGTCATGTTTCCAGCTAGCTAAATGGTCAGGAATCTGATACAGATGCCACAAAACCCACTAACCTTAAGGATTTTGTGTGTGTGTGTGATCTGTTCTTGTCCTTTAATAAGTGGATTTGTTCTTATTTATCAAACCTATCAAAACTTTAAATTTAACAATGAAAATAAATTCAAGTAATTCCCTGAACATTTAGCATTAAGATAATTTAATGTGTTCTTAACTGCAGGCTCTTATCAAACTTCCTGGTATGATTTTCTGGCAAAAATCCCCATGCTTTCAACAACAGACCTTAGCTAAAAGTACTGAAATCAATGCACAAGATAAAATAGGGGAAATACAGTATTTACATTTTTTAAAGACTTTTTTTTTAAGCGCAGTTTCAGATTTACAACAAAATTGAGAGGGAGGTACAGAGAATTACCATATACTCCCTTCCCCCACATATGCATAGCCTTCCTAATTATCAACTTCACTCACAAGAATGATACTTTTTTTTTTTTTTTTAACTAAGGATGAACCTGCATTGACCCATCATAATCACCCAAAGTCCATAGTTTACATTAGGGTTCACTCTTGGTGCTGTACATTCTATGGGTTTGGACAAATTTATAATGCCATATATCCAATATTATATATTATACAGACTATCTTCACTGCCTAAAAATCCTTTGTGCTCTGCCTGTGCATCTCTCCTCCCCACCACCCACTCCTAGCAACCACTGCCCTTTTTTTTTTTTTTTAACATCTTTATTGGAGTATAATTGCTTTACAATGGTGTGTTAGTTTCTGCTTTATAACAAAGTGAATCAGTTATACATATACATATGTTCCCTTATCTCTTCCCTCTTGCATCTCCCTCCCTCCCACCCTCCCTATCCCACCCCTCTAGGTGGTCACAAAGCACCGAGCTGATCTCCCTGGGCTATGCGACTGCTTCCCACTAGCTATCTATTCTACGTTTGGTAGTGTATATATGTCCATGCCACTCTCTCACTTTGTCACAGCTTACCCTTCCCCCTCCCCATATCCTCAAGTCCATTCTCTAGTAGGTCTGTGTCTTTAATTGTCTGCATAGTTTTGCCTTTTCCATAATGCTTTATAGATGGAATCATATAGTATGTAGCCTTTTCAGATTGGCTTCTTTTACTTAGGAATATGTATTTAAGGTTCCTCCATGTCTTTTCATGATTGACAGCTCATTTGTTTTCAGTGATGAATAATATTCCATTGTCGGGATGTACCACCCAGTGTATCCATTATCCTACTGAAGAATATCCTGGTTGCTTCCAAGTTTTGGCAATGATGAAGAAAGCAGCTATAAACATCCATGTGTAGGTTTCTGTGTGGACTTAAGTTTTCAACTCCATTTGGGTAAATACCAAGGAGCACGATTACTGGATCATATGGAAAGAGTACATTTAGTTTTACATGAAACCACCAAACTGTCTTACAAAGAGGCTGTACCATTTTGCACTCCCGCCAGCAATGTATGAGAGTTCCTGTTGCTCCACATTCTGACCAACATTGGGTATGGTTGGTACTTACATTTTTAATAGATACTTATAAACTTAGTGCTGCCTGACACGGGAATACCAAATATATGGGGAGACAATGTCAAGTTTTTTCAACAAATTAGGAATTCTAAAAGTTTCCCTTTTATACCGTCTATAAAGTAATTAAATCTAGTCAGCTTCTTCTCAGAGATGAGATAGGTTGTTCATTTGCTTGCTCTATAAATACTTACTGTGTGCCCACCATGTACTGGGCCCTTTTATTAGCCCAAGTCATATCAACCAAATTGAGGTAGGAGTAGAGGTTACTTTATTCAGTAACAGTTGATCGAGCACCTACTATGTGACAATCACTATTCTAAGTGCTGACAGTGAACAAAGACAAGTAATCCTGCCTCAGTGCTCCTGATATTCTAATATGGGAATGAGTGTGTGTGTTGGTGGGGAATGTGTCATGGAAGTGTTACTCCCAGATCTTCTCCTCCAGTTAAATAAAAGGTGTGGGTCTACCCTAGCCTAAGAAAGTCCTATTATGTATTTAATCTTTCAGATTCATGCGAACAGAGAAATGACATGTCCCTCTAGCCACCTGAAGAAACGTGGCTAATACTATGAATAGATACTCCATTAAGGTTTTCTTGTCTCCTTGTCACTGACATAAAGCACATACGAGACAGAATGCAGGCTGTGGCAGAAGAAGTCTAGTGAAATTACCAGGCTCAACTTGGAGATCAAATAAAACTATCATCTTAGTTTTAATGACATCCCGAAGATGGTATTCAATAAGCCCACATAGATCCATACAGGCTGAAGTCCACCTAACAAAACCCTAAAATCCATGAACTCAATGCCTGTTATAATGCACGACATTTAAATGATCCCTTACCAAGTGATTAGTGAGTTAGTGGCAAACAGGAAGGTTAAACACTGAGGTAAAATGCACATCAAATAAGGAAAAAATCGGGGCTTCCCTGGTGGCGCAGTGGTTGAGAGTCCGCCTGCCGATGCAGGGGACACGGGTTCGTGCCCCGGTCCGGAAGGATCCCACATGCCGCGGAGTGGCTGGGCCGGTGAGCCATGGCCACTGAGCCTGCGCGTCCGGAGCCTGTGCTCCGCACCGGGAGAGACACGTTTGATTTTATTATTACAGTGCTATCTTCTGATAACTCTCGGAAAGTAATTTTAGAATGTTTTTGGTTTCTGTTGAGCTACACATCAATACTGTCTCCAATGCAGGATAAAGCACGTCTCATAAGCTTTAAAATAAAATTACAATTTCAAATTTTTTATTAAATTAAATTAAAATTACTATTTTAAACATATTTAACACACATTAAAAAAACAGTGAAGGCTTTGTGAAACTGGTGCTGGATAAAAATGAATATTAAAAAAATGAATATTAATGCCAATAATAAACTGATTACTTGCCAGAAGGAGAGTAAAATAATTTTATAATGGACTCCATATACTATCCAACTTGTTTCGATGAAATAATTTTGTCAAAATGAAGACTGACTAGAAATCACATTCCCAGTCTACAGGACCCGGCAATAAAAGAGCCCAATCTTTATGAAGCCTGGGCTTTGAGGTACTTTGAATATAAAAGATAAAAGAAGATGATGCCTAACACACTAACTTCCTTTCCTTGGTTCCAAACATTCCTGGTCTTGTGCGTGGTGCCACACCTTCAGAATATATGCAGGAAGTTGGGACGTTTGAATTGGGAAAGGGTCAAAGGAATAGCAACTGTATTTCTACAAAAGAGTATACTGCTAAGCTATAGTTTTGTTCAGTTCCTTCCACAATAAAATCAGTGTATAAAAACACGATTTAATAACAGAATTTGATAATTATGTGGACAGGACCAAGGGAAAGCAATGGGAGTCCAAGATTATTTAATAGAATTCTTTGTAATAATATCTATCATGATGATACTTTACCTTTGCGGACAGAAATTTCCTGGTGCAGTTAGTATACGTCTTTACTTCAGTCAGAATGATTTTTCTAATCTACAAAGAAATTCTGTTCCATTACTTCTTTTAAATGTGTTTTCATGGCCTAATCACGTTCAATATTAAGCTACTCCTCAAGATTGCACTCAAGGACTTAGTAGGATCTCAAGGCTGTTGTGATGGAGAATTTTTTTCCTTGAATTTTCCAACAATGATTTCTATAGAGACCCCTAACCAATTTCTGTAGAGACCCTTGAGCAGTAACCAAAATCCTTGTGGAAGGAATAATCTTGAGCAGGGACTAGAAAGTTAGAAAACGAAATGAAAGATGCCTAGAATGCACAAATTTGAAATAAATTACAGCTGTCCTCTCCTTGCCCGGTTCTGACATGCATGAATTTCAGTTACCATCATTTAGTTAAATAACACAAGTCCCCCCAAAACAGAGTTCACAATATATTAACTGAGTAATTGCATAAAGTGTAAACTTCTCTGATATCTCTTCAATTCACAAATCACTACATAAATAACAGATATGCATCATGATCAGTGACCACTCACCACTCATGTTACCCTTTTCAAAGACTGCTGGTGACTGGTCACTGCACATCTGTTATTCAATTCACGCACAGACAGCAAAGCATATGTTGTGTTACCTCCTGTGTCCCAGTCATAAGCCACTGCAACATTTTACAATGGATAATCAAAAGAGGAAACAGGGCAATAAAGGTGAGGGAGCAAAGAGACGAGATGTGATAATGCTGGAAGCGAAATTCGAATAGAAGGTAACTGGGGTTACAGAATAGCTGACTGTGGAATGTCAACACTACTGCCGTTCAAGAGAGTCTAGATATGCAGCCAGAAGAACTTAGTAAGAGTGAACTTATTGGCATACATGAGGACAATGAGGTGGCTCTGACAAAGAATGAAGATGTCCCAAAGGATGTGACTCTGGCAGAAAAACTTCACATGAAAGGAATTCTTTGCGATGGATAGTTCATGACGTTGAAAGTGATGGAAGCTGATTCGATCTTAGAAAGGAGTATGACAATTCACCAAGGCATAGACAAGATGCTTGCTCTGTATTCAGTTATATAAGAAGAGGCAAGCATTTTCCAAACTACCCTTGATAAAATTCTTCAATTCTCACTGTTTTAATTTATCATGTACTAAATATTAGTTTTACTATTTTTTTCATTTCCTAATACATTTATTACTGACAGTAAGAGACGTTTTAATGTTTTGACAAAAAGTTTAAAGGTCACAGAACTATAGTAAATTTTGGCATTTATTATTAGATTGTTTTGCAGAGTTTCAGCTTATATGGTCGTGTTTATAGTCCCGCAGTTCTGTGTAAAGCAGGGATTCACTGAATAATACAACAGTTCTAAAGAAGAAAAAATAAGAATAGATACTCCTATCTCAAAGAATTTCAACATGTTATCCAGTTATTTTTTTAACATCTTTATTGGAGTATAATTGCTTTACAATGTTGTGTTCGTTTCTGCTGTATAACAAAGTGAATCAGCTATATGTATACATATATCCCCATATCCCCTCCCTCTTGCATCTCCCTCCCACCCTCCCTATCCCACCCCTCTAGGTGGTCTCAAAGCACTGAGCTGATCTCCCTGTGCTATACAGCTGCTTCCCACTAGCTATCTATCTTATATTTGGTAGTGTATATATGTCCATGCCACTTTCTCACTTCGTCCCAGCTTCCCCTTCCCCTTCCCTGATGTTATCCAGTTCTTGATATGAAGTTGAACCTTAATCCTATAAAAACTACAGGTCTTGATGGGCAGCAATTGAAATCATTCATCAAACATCTAAATGATAGAAAATACCTGTTATATTGTCAAAGAGTAAGGAAGGACAACCCTGAAAATCAGCCAGGAACATAATTGTCAGTGCAGTGGAAAACTGAGTTGGTACAGTTTTCAGAACAAAAACAAAATACCTGAAATGTAATACTATTAAGAAAACTGTTACTTTGGTTAAGGCTCAGTGTTTGATTCTAGGATTCTCTGAGCTGTTTGCTAAGCGTAAGATTCTGCTTAAAAGCTTGTAAGTTAAAGTTAAAGGCAAAGGTATTTAGGAACATTTTCCTGTGAGAGACCTTTGTCTTCAAAATGTGGTCTAAGGCTCACCACATTTGGGACCCCTTGGCTTGGCTTCCAGAGTTTAGAAGTCTTCTCAAGGCTTCTTTCTCAGTAGGATCGATGGCATCCTGAGATACAGTTCAAGATACAGTTCTGGTATAAAGAAACTCTTTCTCCTCAAAGTGAAAGCATAATCTGCTGTCATAACTGGATGTTTAGCTGACAGAAGGTTTAGGTTTTATCTTGGATCACCAAAAAGAATGACACTCAGAGCTAGAAAAACCAGAGAGAAACCCCCTGAGGTCAAGTACAGAAAAAGTTAAAAGGAACTAGAAACTTAGAAAGTCATGGGTCTGAGTTACTATTAATACTTTAGAGCGTGTAAAGACTTGATTCAAGTCTTTTTCTTTCTTTTTTTTTTTTTTTTTTTGGTATGCGGGCCTCTCACTGTTGTGGCCTCTCCCGTTGTGGAACACAGGCTCCGGACGCGTAGGCTCAGGGGCCATGGCTCACGGGCCCAGCCGCTCTGCGGCATGTGGGATCTTCCCGGACCAGGGCATGAACCCGTGTCCCCTGCATCGGCAGGCGGACTCTCAACCACTGCGCCACCAGGGAAGCCCCAAGTCTTTTTCTTGATATAAAAAATGCAAAACCAAGGAGCAAGTGGGGAAAAAGGGGGCTTTCCTGTTGGTGGAATCCCCAGGCCATAAACAGGAGGCCTCCTACAAAGCGCACCAAGGGAGAAATAGATTTAGATTCATATCTAACCTGAAGATGTGACAGAAGGCACAGAGCAGTGCTACAAAGCCAGGGGCAATTTACATTTCACTTCTACATCTCTAGCATACCACCCAGTGCCTAGTAATCAGTAGGTACCCTGTCAAAAGACATTTATTGAATAAATAAAGTGGGTCCACATTCTACTCTATAAATAACAGTTTCTTTTACTCAATGTGTATATCCAGATATAGGTTCACCCTTCTTGAGAAAAGAAAACAAAAACACATTCGAAATAATTTCAAGACAGGGAGGCACTATAATGTAGTGGTAAATAGCACTGTTTCAAATCCCAGTACTACCAAGAAACAGTTGGGTGATGGTGGGCAAACTGCCTAACCAATCTGTGCCTCTGTCTCTTGTCTATAAAATGGGAATGATAACAACAGTATCTATCCCCATAGAGTTCCTGAAAGAAGTAAATATGATTTCAGATGTAGAGTACTTTGCATAGTGCCTATCACACAAAGCAAGAGCTCTACAAATATTTAGGTACTATTATCAAAAACACCTTTAAATGTGAGCGCAGGCTGGGTGAATCAAGTATATAAGTACCTCCTACACACATACACACACACACACACACAGACACACACTACATTTACTTGTTCTAAGATGAGCCTAATTAAAAAATGGCCACTATGTGGACATATATACACTACCAAATGTGAAATAGATAGCTAGTGGGAAGCAGCCGCATAGCACAGGGAGATCAGCTTGGTGCTTTGGGACCACCTAGAGGGGTGGGATAGGGAGGGGGGGAGGGAGATGCAAGAGGGAGGGGATAAAGGGATATATGTTTAGGTATAGCTGATTCAGTTTGTTATACAGCAGGAACTATCACACCATTGTAAAGCAATTATACTCCAATAAAGATGCTAAAAAATTATTTACAAAAAAAAATTGCCACTAAAATATTTTTTTAGATTTATGATCACATTCCTTAAAATATGATCAATAGAAGGGAGTTCCCTGCTGGTCCAGTGTTTAGGACTCCGTGCTTCCACTGCAGGGGGCACGGGTTTGATCCCAGGTCAGGGAACCAAGATCCCACAAGGCATGGCCCCCCAAAAAATATGACCAATAGAATACATATAAAAAAGAACATTTACCCTAACACAAAAATGAAAATTAAGATGATGTTTTTTTAACCATCGAATTACCAAAGATTTTAGAATTATAATGATGTCAAGCTTGTGAGGTGAAAGACAGGTATTCTCACCTGCAGTAGTAATTGATACAATGGTGCTGGAAAACACGTTGGCAACATGTATCATGAGGCTTAAAATACCGTCTCTGCCATTTCTAGTGTTACATACCTTTAGTATGTACTAAAGGTATGTAACACTAGATACTTCCATAGTATCAAGAAAATTTGGAAATATCCTTAATATCCATCAAGATGAGAGTTAAGTAAATTATAGTACATCCATAAAAGTAGAGCACAGGCAACTACAAAAAGATTTCTGAAAACACGGGAGGCAAATCAGCATTTACAAGTATGTAAGCTATATGAGTCCATTTATGGTTTTTCCTTTTTCAAGAAAAAAGACAGAAAGGGAAGGAGAAATTCACTAGAATACCTCAATAGTTTATTTCCAGGCTGTGAGACTCTAGATGATTTTTGTTTTTTCTCTAGACTTCCTCTGTTGTATAAGGTATCCTAAAGTGATATGTATTACTTTTTTTTAAGTCAGAAAAACAATGGTAAAGCTTATTTTGTAAGAATATGGCTGATAGTGAATACACTCCTGGTTCGGTCCACTAAAAATGATATGTTACTAATGGTAATGTCATGATCAGCACAGTTCAATCAATCCAAATGCAACAAATCACACTTCAGTGAAATGATTTCATGATCTTAGAAAAAGGCTATTGCCTATTTAAATCATATGACATAGGCCTTAAGGCCTGAGTCTGCCAATAGGGATAAAGGCTTTCCCTAACATCAGTGGACAAGGTCTTCGTGCTACACCAGTCTTTTTCTTGATATAAAAGACTTACTGAAATTCTAAGAAAATTTCCACAAGAATTTTAGACACTGTTTTGAAAGTAAGAGTTGTGAAATATCTTGACAGTTTTCTCCCTTAGCCCTTTCTTCCTCTTTTTTGCCCTTTTAAACAAAAGTTGAGAACAGATTTGAAATCACAAAGCATTTCCAGAGTGCCATACATTGAAAAGAATCCTTAGAATACATAATCAGTCATTTCCCTTCCATTTTTATGTATCACTTTAGATACACATGACTTAAACTTCTGAGTAAAATTCATGAAATATATAATAGGTCAATCCACTACAATATTTTACTAGCTTTCATTTTATAAAGGTTGCACTAGTGAATAAAATAAATAAATGAAATCAGCCATTAATTACTCCTTGCCTTATATAAATGTTTACTAGCCTTCAATGACTATTTCAGTGTGCTATAGGGAGATGAGAAATAAATCTTACATTTTAAAAGTTTAAAAGTTTTGGGACTTCCCTGGTACCATGGTTAAGAATCTGCCTGCCAATGCAGGGGACACAGGTTTAAGCCCTGGTCTGGGAAGGTCCCACATGCCGTGGAGCAACTAACCCATATGCCACAACTACTGAGCCTGCGCTTTAGAGCCCGTGAGCCACAACTACTGAGCCCATGTGCCACAACTACTGAAGCCTGCGCACCTAGAGCCCATGCTCCGCAACAAGAGAAGCCACCACAATGAGAAGCCTGCACACCACAATGAAGAGTAGCCCCCACTCACCGCAACTAGAGAAAGCCCGCACGCAGCAACGAAGACCCAACACAGCCAATAAACAAATAAATGAAGTTTAAAAGTTTAGACTACTGAAAGGAGTCCAGTTTCATGCTTTTCCACATACCTGTCCAGTTTTACCAACACCATTTATTGAAGAGAGACTGTCTTTCCCCCACTGTATAGTCTTGGCTCCTTTTATTGTAAATTAGTTGACCATAAGTGTGTGGGTTTCTTTCTGGGCTCTCTATTCTGTTCCATTGATCTGTGTGTCTGTTTTTGTGCCAGCAACATACAGTTTTGATTACTAAAGCTTTGTGGTATAGTTTGAAATCAAAGAGAGTGATAACTTGCAGCTTTGTTTTTCTTTCTTTCTTTCTTTCTTTTTTTTTGTTCTTTTTTCTTAAGATTGTTTATACAGGGTCTTTTGTGTTTCCATGAAAATTTTAAGATTATGTGTTCCAGTTCTTTAAAAAATGCCATTGGTATTTTGATAGAGATTCATTAAATCTGTAGATTGCTTTGGGTAGTATGGACAATTTAACGATATTAATTCTTTCAAGCTATGAGCACAGAATATCTTTCCATTTGTCTGTGTTGTCTTCAATTTCTTTCATCAGTGTCTTATAGTTTTCAGAGTATAGGTCTTTCACCTCCTTGGTTAAATTTATTTTTTTTGATGCAATTGTAAATGGGATTGCTTTCTTAATTTTTCTTTCTGATAGTTCATTCTTAATACATAGATATACAACAGATTTCTGTATATTGATTTGGTATGCTACCACTAACTGAATTCATTTACCAGTTCTAACATTTTTTCCATGGAGTCTTTAGGCTTTTCTATATGTAGCATCATGTTATACGTAAATATGACAGTTTTACTTTTGCCATTCCAATTTGGATGCCTTTTACCTCTTTTCTTGTCTGATTGCTGTGGCTAGGACTTCCTATACAATGTCGAATAAAAGTGGTGAGAGTGGGCATCCTGTCTTGTTTCTGACCTTAGAGGAAAAGCCTTCAGTTTTTCTCCATTGAATATGATGTTAGCTGTGGGTTTGTTATACGTGGCCTTTATTATCTTGGGTACACCTACTTTGTTGAGTGTTTATCATAAATGGATGTTGGATTTTGTCAACTGCTCTTTCTGCATCAATTGAGATAGTCAAATGATATTTTTCTTTTGTCTTGCTAATGTGGCGTATCATGTTAAATTAATTTGTGGATATTGAAACATCCTTGCGTTCCTGGGATAAATCCCACGTGATTGTGGCCTATGATCCTTTTAATGTACTGCTGAATTCGTTTTGCTAGTATTTTGTCAAGGATTTTTGCATCTATGTTCATCACGGATATTGTCCTGTATTTATTTATTTTTCTAGTGTCTTTGACTGGTTTTAGTATCAGGGTAAATCTGGCCTCACAGAACAAATTTGAGGGTATTCCTTCTTCTATTTTTTTGCAATAGCTTGAGAAGGATAGGTAATAACTCTTCTTTAAATGTTTAGTAGATTCACCTGTGAAACTATCTTGCTCCCAGACTTTTGTCTGTTCAGAGTTTTTTGATTACTAATTCAATTTCACTTCCAGTAATCGGACTGCTCAGATTTTCTATCTCTTCCTGATTCAGTCTTGGAAGATTGTGTGTTTTTAAGAATTTATGTATCTCTTCTAGGTTGTCTAATTTGCTGGTGTATAACTGTTAGTAATAATCTCTTATGATCCTTTGTATTTTTGTGGTGTCAATTGTAACTTCTCTTTCATTTCTTATTCTATTTACTTGGGCCCTTTCTCTTTTTTTCTTGATGAGTCTGGCTTAAAGGTTCATAAATTTTATCTTTTCAAAGAGACAGCTCTTAGTTTCACTGATCTTTTTTTACTGTTTTTTTTTTCATTTATTTTTGCTCTGATCCTTACTATTTCCTTCTTTCTACTACTTTTGGGCTTTGTTGGTTCCTCTTTTCTAGTTCCTTTAGGTATAAGGTTATATTGTTTATTTGAGATTTTTCTTATTTCTTGATGTAGGCCTGTATCACCATAAACTTCCCTCTTAGAACTGCTTTTGCTGCAATGCAAAGATTTTGGATCATTGTGTTTCCATTTTCATTTGTCCCAGGTATTTTTTAATTTCCTCTTTGATTTCTTCAGTGACCCAATGGTTGTTTAGTAGCATGTTGTTTAGCCTCCACTTGGTTGTGTTTTTTCCATTTTTCTTCTTGTAACTGATTTCTAGTTTCATACTGTTGTGATAGGAAAAGATGCTTGATATGATTTCAATCTTTTTTAATTTACTGAGACTGGTTTTGTGGCTTAGCATGTGATCTATCTTGGAGAGTATTTCACATGCACTTGAAAAGAGTGTGTATTCTGTTGGTTTTGAATGGAATGTTCTATATAAGTCTATTAATTCCATCAAGTCTGATGTGTCATTTAAGGCCAATATTTTCTTATTAATTTTCTGTGTAGATGATCTATCCACTGACGTAAGTGGAGTATCAAAGTCCCCAGCTATTGTATTATTGTCAATTTTCCTATACTACTTGCTTTATATATTTAGGTGCTCCTTTGTTGAGTGCATAAATACTTATGAATGTTATATCCTCTTCTTGGATTGATCCCTTTATCCTTATGTCACACCTTTTTTTTTTTTTTTTGTCTTCTCTTGAAGTCTTTGTTTTAAAGTCTATTTTCCTTGATATCAGAACTGCTACCTCAGCTTTCTTTTTGTTTCCATTTGTAAGGAACATATTTTTCCATCCTTTCACTTTCAGTGCATGTATGTCTTTAGGTTTGAAGTGAATCTTTTGTAGGCAGCATATATAGATGGGTCTTGTTCTTGTGTCCATTCAGCCATCCTGTGTCTTTTGATTGGAGCATTTAGTCCATTTACATTGAAAGTGGTTATTGATAGGTATGCACTTTTATTGTCATTTTGTTAATTGTTTTCTGGTTGCTTTTGTAGTTCTTGTCTGTTCCTTTCATCTTTTAGTCTCTTCCCTCATGGGTTGATGATTTTCTTTAGCTTTGTGTTTTGGTTCCTTCCTCTTTACTTTTTGTGTAGCTATTATAGGTTTTTGGTTTGTGGTTACCCTGAGGTTTATATACATGAACCTATATACACAGCAGATTGCTTTAAGCTGATAGTCACTTAAGTTCAAACACATTCTGAAAACTATGTTTTTACTCCCCCCAACCCTGTTTTATGTTTTTGATGTCATACTTACATCATTCTATTTTGTATACACAAATAACACTTACTGTAGTTATACTTGATTTTACAACTTTTGTCATTTAACATTCACTTTTTAAGTGACAATCCACTGCCTTTACTATATATTTGCCTTAGCAGTGAGAGTTTTCCTTTCATATACTTTCTTATCTCCAGTTATGACCTTGCCTTCTCCACTTAAAGAAGACCCTTTAACATTTATTGTAAGGCTGGTTTATGAACCAGCTTGTAAGGTGGTGATGAACCCTTAGTTTTTGCTTGTCTGGGAAATTCTTTCTCTCTCCTTCATTTCTGAATGACAACATTGCCAGGTAGAATATTTTTGGTGGTTAGATTTTTCCTTTCAGCATTTTAAATACAGCATGTCATTCCCTTCTGGCCTGTAAAATTCCTGCTGAAAAATTGGCTGATAACCTTATGGGAATTCCCACGATTGTGACTAGTGTTGCTTTTCTTTTGCTGCCTTTAAAACTCTCTTATCTTTAACTTTTGTCATTTTAATCATGATATGCCTTGGTGTGGATCTCTTTGAGTTCATCTTTCTTGGGACTCTCTATGCTTCCTGGACCTGAATATCTCTTTCATCCCCCAGATTAGGGAAGTTTTAGCCATTATTTCTTCAAATACATTTTCTGCCCCTTTCTCTCTCTCGTCTCCTTCTGGGACCCCTATAATGTGAATGTTAGTATACTTGATGTTGTCTCAAAAGTCCCTCAAACTATCCTCATTTTAAAAAGTCTTTTTTTCCTGTTCAGTTTGAGTGATTTCTAGTATTCTGTATTCTAGATCACTGATCTGTCCTTCTGTATCATCTAATCTACTGTTGATCCCCTCTAATGTATTTTTCACTTCAGTTATTGTATTCTTCAGTTCTGATGGATTCTTTTTTCTATTTTCTAACTCTTTGTTGAAGTTCTCACTGTGTTCATCCACTCTTCTCCAGAGTTCAGTAAGCATCTTTACGATCATTACCTTAAACTCTTTATCAGGTAGATTGCTTATCTCTGTTTCATTTAGCTCTTTTTCTGAGAGTTTTTCTCGTTCTCTCATTTGAAACATATTCCTGTCTCCTCATACTGCCTAATTCTGTTTATTTCTATGTATTAGGTAGGTCCATTACATCTCCCAATCTTAGAAAAGTGGCCTTATGTAGATGTCCTATGGGGCCCAGCAGCAAGTTTCCCTATGGCTACCAGAGCCAGATGCTCCAGGAGTATCCCCTATGTGGACTCTTTGTGCCCTTTTATTGTGTGTGAGGCCAACTCCTGTGGGCACACTGGTGGGCAGGATAGGATCCCCAGCACTGTTGGCTGTGCAACCTGTCAGCATGCAACTGCTACAAGTTGCATGATTGCTGGTATGCTGTGCCGGTCCCCAGAGCTAATATGCTAGAGGGAGAATTCCAATATGGTGCCCTCCAGTGAAGGTGTCGGAGTGGTAGAACGAGATCACAAAAATGGCTGCCGCCAGCATCTCACTTCCGGGAGGGAATCCCAACTGCCTCCTGTCTCTCAGTGAGGCTCTCCAAGATAAGCAAGTGGGTCTGACTCAGACACCTGTCAAACTGCTGCCTCTGTGCTGGGACTTGGAGCAAGTAAGTTTCTGTGCACACCCTTTAAGAGCAAAGTCTTGGTATCCTACAGCCCTCTGGCTCTCCCAAACATAAGTCCCACAGGTATTCAAAGTCAGACATTTTGGGCACTTGTATTCATGGTTTAGGACCCCCAGGATGGGGAGGTGGATGTGGGGATTGACCCCTCAGTCCTCAGGGAGGATTTCCATTGTTGTGATTTTTCTCCTACTTAAGGACCCTTAAGTGTGGGTCCTGACAAGACCACACCTCTGCCCCTCCTACTCATCTTGTTGTGGTTTCTTCTTTATATCTTTAATTGTAGAGTACCTTCTCTGTTAGTCTTTAGGTCATTCTCAGAGACAGTTGCTCTGTAAGTAGTTGTAACTTTGGTGTGCCGTGGGAGCAGGTAAGCTCAGGGGCTTCCTACTCCGCCATCTTGATCGCTCCTTCTATGTCATCCTATCTTGTCAACACCAATGTAGGCTGTAACCATCTCTTTACCAAAGAAAATAATGTATGTGTAAATGCTCTGTAAATATTAAAACCAGTTGAGTCAAAGGTATTGTTATTATCAGGATTCCCAATGTTCATTCTTAAGAAGCTAAGGAAAAAAAAAACCTTCTTAGGAATTAAAAGTGAACTGAAGCAAAGTATGAGGAACAATATAGACTTCAAGGAGAATATTAATATTGACTGTATATTCTTATTTACCATGTTATCATGCTTGCTAATACAATTTGGTTAAATAAAATATTTCACCAGCATTGTCTGCCAGAAATAACAATTTAACCAGTATAACATAAATGAAAAATAGAAGTAAGTACTTACTCACAACACCAAACTGTCCCCAGAATAGAAGTATAGCCAAAATTGGGAAAATAACAGTGAGGATATTTTCATTTGGAGAAAACCATGAAACTGGGAAAAGAGAAAACAAAAATCACAATTAACATTTACTATAATCACTGTAGCTCCCGCCCATGAATAGTGAACAATATATTTTATTGTGGAGATGGAAAATAAAAACAATTAATTGAAACTTTGGTCTTAGGGCTTCCCTGGTGGCGCAGTGGTTGAGAGTCTGCCTGCCGATGCAGGAGACAGGGGTTCGTGCCCTGGTCCGGGAGGATCCCACATGCCGTGGAGCGGCTGGGCCCGTGAGCCATGGCCGCTGAGCCTGTGTGTCCGGAGTCTGTGCTCCGCAACGGGAGAGGCCACAACAGTGAGAGGCCCGCGTAACGCAAAAAGAAACAACCCCCCCCCCCAAAAAGAAACAAAAAAAACCTTTGGTCTTAAAATAATTAAGTAACAAATTATACATATAATTTAACTTATACAGCAAATTTTACTTATGAAACAAGAAACTAGTTCTTTAAGTGCTTTTCACCACATTTTCCCTAACCTATGACTTCTGGAAGGAGGTAATATGGTACAGGAGCTGAGAACAAAGTTCTGTAGCTATAGCGCCTGGCTTTGAAACCCAACCCTAACTTACAATCTCTGTGATCTTGGACAAAGTCTTAACACCTCTCTGTTCTTCAGTGTCCCCATTGTTACACTGGGATAACTGGACTGTTGTGATTGTTAACGAAGTTAATACATGAAAAGGGCCTAAAACAAATCTTGGCACTTACCAAGTGCTCAGTAAACATTAACTTCAATTATTATTATGTGCTCCTACAGTGAACACCTGTATGTGTAACATGCCAAGAATTTACCTTAAACCAACAATGAAGTCTTTCTGTAAAGACTTACTCAGGGTTTCAAAGTGTGGAAGCTGTACAACTGGGTACCTTCACCTTACTCTGACTAAAACCAAAACAGATGTGAGCCCTGGCTTTTCTCAAACTTACTCTGGAATAGAAGATGTATTTATGAATAATTAGGCTTCAAATGATTGTTTAGATATAAAGTAACATGATGGGCTTTAGGTATTAAGTGGTTTACAAGTTACCTAGAGAATGATAATATGAAATGATATGTTCTATATAAAGGAAATTGTGATTTTAAGTCTTCAGAAAGATTTGTTGAGAACTTTTGAAAAATTAAGTTTAATTGCATCTTATCAACTCCTAAGACGATAATTTTACCTGTGAAATTTCTCCTCTAACAATAAAGCCAAGTAAATGCACTGAAAGCATTTCAAAGTTTGCCTGTGAAGAGGGAATGCGCTGTGCACATTTTCAAATCTTCCACTGCTCTGCCTCTGTATCGGCATGCAAGAAGACTTGTGGGATTTCATACAGTAATACTAGCCATGCATTTCTTGTGTTAGCTTATAATGTTAAGCTCGGGTAAATGTTCACAACAATCCACAGAATATAATATTATGAATTCTATCTCACAGATATTGACTTTCCATAATCTAGCATTTTGCACTACACATAGTAGAGACTCAATTGGTTTGTTGCTGAAGGTTCCGATAGTCAAAAAACAGTGAGTGAATGAAAGAGAGTTTTTTGGGGTGGGGGGGTGGATGCTCTCATGGTTGCAGATCTCTACCAAGAGACAGATGTCTTCAGATACTCTGAATTCATATCTTAATTTCCAACTGAATTACTGAGCATCTTCCTATACCAAAGAAAACCCATTTCAATTCAGTCTAAAATCCTACCAGGAAAAACCTTCATGAATCATCTTTAGTTTTCCGTATCTAATGCCCAGAGGATTTGGTAAAAGCTCAATGATCTAATGACTATTCTTAACCTATTTTTCTCTACGTGCTTTATTATTTTTTTTGAGTTGTGTACATTAACTCCTCAAATCCTCACAACTACTACATGCCTCCTATCATTGAGGAAACTGAGGCCTAGAGAATTAAGGGTCTTAAGTATCTTAAATCTTCATGTCCCAAACTGACTCC
The DNA here is from genome assembly GCF_963924675.1 of Phocoena phocoena. Taxonomy (NCBI): domain Eukaryota; kingdom Metazoa; phylum Chordata; class Mammalia; order Artiodactyla; family Phocoenidae; genus Phocoena; species Phocoena phocoena. The sequence goes on along the minus strand of NC_089222.1, from coordinate 91,339,651 downwards.
TGAAACTCCTCCCCCTACTCCTTCAGCAAACCTACCCTCTCAGTTTTCCCCATTTCAGTAGTGGTGACCCCATTTCTCCAGTTGCTCAAGCTAAAAACCTTGGGGTCATCCTTGACTCCTTGACTTCTCTCACATCTCACTTCTGGCCTGACACTAAATCCTGTGGTTGCTACCTTCAAGATACAGCCAGAATCTGATCTCATGTTCAACATGGGCTGACAATGAAATGTTCTTTCTTCACTGGCCTCCCTCCTTACACAACAGAATAATCTTCAGCAGTCTTAGCATATATTAATAGAAATCTACCAGTGAAAATAAGAAGTGTGTTTGACCTGGTCTGACCACTCATTTTTCACTTACTATACAAACATTTATTAAAAGCCCACCATGGGTAGGGTACTCTTCTAGGTACCTGAGATCTAGCAGTGAATAAGCCAGGTGGGGCTACCGGCTTGAGGAGGGGGAGGGGCTGAAGAACAGACTCTTGTGGGTAGTAAGGCCTCATGGGGAGAGGAACTGGCTCTGAGCCTTGGACTGGAAAGAGCCTGCCATGTGAGGACAGGGGAGAAGATATGCCAAAGGAACAGCAAGTTGGAGCAACTGAATGATGGCCAGTGTAACTAGAATTTAATGATACAAGATAAGATGGAAAGAGATTGCTGGGATTAAGAACTCTCTAATTACCTGTTACCTCTCTCTAATTTGTTAAGGTGGGAAAAGTCTTCTCAGCTTATTAAGAAAGTTTGGATTTTATTCTATAAGCAATGAAAAGTGATCGGAAACCTTCAAGTAGGGAAGAAATGTGACCTGATTTATTTAAAATCTTCTTTGGCAGCCTTGAAGGGAATGGATTATAGAGAAGCAGGACCTACCAGAAAGTTAATGCAGCCATCAGGTAGTAGCAGGAAGGTAGGACACGGCCCACAAATGCAGTCCTGAGTTCAGTTTTACTCATCAAATTTAAAGACATAATAGGGAATCGTCCCAAAGGAAAATGACTAGAATAGGGATGCTGAAACCATGAGCAATGGCTGAAGGAACTGGGGATTTTTACCTTAGAGAAGAATAAACTTGGAAGAGAAATACCATACCTCCTAGTGAGTGAGAAATTGCAGGGTTGCAAGTTTTAGCTTGACTTCAGGAAGAACTGGAACTGCCTGATAATAGACTAAAATCCTCTGGGCAGTAAAAGTCTCTTCCTGTCATGCGCTTAGGTAAATATTTGAATGGGAGGAGGCGGGTCCGCGCGGGCCTCCAAGTCGCCCGCCCCTCAGCAGAGAGGCCGCAGCAGAGAGGTCACAGCGAGAGGTCGCAGCGAGAGGCCGCCCCCCAATGCTTCAATCGCGGGAGGTCGGAGCGCCGGGCTGCACCGTGGCCTACTGCTGGCAGGAAGGGAAGGATCGAATCATATTTGTGACCAAAGAAGACCATGAAACTCCAAGCAACGTGGAGCTGGCGTCCGACGACCCCAATGATCCGTTAGAGGAGCACGGACTGATCCTGCCCCACGGAGACCTCAGCTGGAACTGCCCGTGCCTTGGGGGCATGGCCAGCGGGGTGTGTGGGGAAAAGTTCAAGGCGGCCTTTTCCTGCTTCCACTGCAGCACAGAGGATGTCAAGGGGTCGGACTGTGTAGACCAGTTCCGGGCCATGCAGGAGTGCATGCAGAAGTACCCGGACCTCGATCCCCAGGAGGAGGAGAAGGAGAAGCCAGCAGATCGATTAGAGGAAATGGCTGCTTCTGAGGCCACCACAACCAAAAAAGAGGAGGGGTCCAGCTGATGAAGGTCCCGGGGCGCGCTGGGCTCCTGCCTCCCTCAGAGAGGATGAACCTCTCCAAGAAAGTGTCTCTCCCTCTGTTGTTCTGTGCACTGTACGCTACAAAATAACTTACTGTGCTGCTCAGGGGTCTTGGCCCCTTGACATAGACACTGAAAAATGGCTTGTGTGTATGTGTGTCTCACATAACCTATCAGGGCATGTAGCTGCCACTTTTGAATTCTCTTCTCATATTGTCCTGAATTTTGCCTCTTTGAAATAACGTGCTGAATAATCTCAGCAACCCAAACTCATTATCTGGGAGTGTCTCTTGTGAGTGAGCAGATTTATTGGGATTCCTCGTATCCCTTTTAGTAGATTTTATACCTAGCTGGAAAGCGAAAGAGAAACATCTTCCTTTAAAAATGCTGGAGCGGGGCCATTCCTTGTAGAAGAGGCAGGATGATCAGCCCTTGAGTATTTGACGAAGAGCTATGCTTCATTTCTGATATATTTTGGTTTCCAGTTTGCATTGAGCTCCAGGTTTTCTACATTTGGAAAACAGAGCTTTGTACCCTCTGAGTGACTCCCTTTGTAAGTGAAGAGAAAGGCTGTTTATTTCTGTTCTTTTTATTCCAAAAGCCCTGGTTTGGGGTCTGTGTTCACGTTGGCTCTGTCTCAGCCTGTTCAGATACAATGTTCTTGAGAGGTGGGGACCTAATCATTACCAAAGTAGCGCCTGAGAGACGAAACGGTGGCAATTAAAAGGAAAGCATGATTTTTACCTGAAGGAAAAATTTTTTTGAATGACCAACTACCTGGGGTGTGATAGAAGTAATTCAGGAATTACATGGGCAGATAGACTAGATGATTAATAGCTGACTCTATACCTCTATGCAGAAATAATAATAAGAGCTATTTCAAAGACAGAGGGTGGGACTATAGAACAAAAAATATTATTGTCTAAGTGATTCTTAACTGGAGCTTATCAGAATTACCTGGAGTTTATCCAAACGCCACATACTCTCCCCTTTCAGCTTCTACCCCAGTAACTGTGTGTGTGTGTGTGTGGCAGGGGTGGGGTGACCCACGAGTCTCTCAATTTAAAATCACTGCTGCATCTCCCTGCTGTAATTTGTCTTTTCTCACTGACATGAACATGTTACCTCTCTCTAATTTGTTACGGTGGGAAAAGTTTGAGGATCACTGAATTGGATCTTTGAGTAGCAAATGCGATGCTAGGGAAAAACCCAATGTTTTATATAAAACTATGTATATGCCCATTAAGCTACTGATTTGTTAGAGTAATTAGTACGGTCAGACGACTAACTCTTTGTCTCCCGAGGGGAGAGGGAGACAAGATACTTCTCTAAGGTCCCTTTCAGTTCTGAGTTTCTATGGCACTAAGAAAATAAATTAAGCTTAAAATGGACTAAGAACAATATTAGATATTTTTCCAGTCCAGGATTAAGAAAGACGATCCAAAGTCAGCCAAACTCTTACTCCACCCAAGCTACGTCTGACAACTATGCCCATTATTCTCCAATTCCTGGTCAGGTAGAGTGGCTCGCAGGAAAGTAAACTTACTACTGGAAAGGCAACGAAATGATACTAAGAGTATGTGGTCTGTGGATAAGTGCTTACATTTTGCTTCCAAGTTTAAACATTATAAAAACCCAGGACCTCATTTCTCTTATCATTGTGTACAAAATGGGATGACCTGAAAGAGCCAAGGAATCTCATCCATTAAGTGTGCCTCCCCTTCAAATATATACAAGCTACACCTCCATGCACAGAGAACACGTGTCCACAGAGAAGGATCACGATAAAATTTCTGACACTAAAATTCAAGCCAAATTTTTATTTGATGCTTCAGGACTGTGATGGGTTGTTTTTTTTTGTTTGTTTGTTTGTTTTTTTGATGTATTGACTTGGCTAGGGTATAGTCCCCAGTTATTTAATCAAAGCCAGAATTGTAAGGTAGCCCCCAAACACCCTGCCCCCTGAAAGCAGCCTTTTTAAATTCCCTCCCCTGGAGGGAGGGATGGGACTGTGAATATGATGGATTTCATTCCCGTGATTATATTGTTTCATGTGGCAAAGAGATTTTGCTAAATGTAATTAAGGCCCCCAATCAGTTGACTTTGAAAGAGTGATTATTCTTGAGGGAGAAGGGGCAGACCAAATAAGAACTTAAAAGGGTTTGGGATTGTTCTAGCAAAAGAAATTCAACATGTTCGAGAGGGATTCAACAAGAGGAGGATTCTCCTTAGCTGGCTTTAAATATGGAAGAGGCTGTGTGGCAAGGAATGGGAGCAACCTCTAGGAGCTAAGAGAAGCTCCCATCAGACATCCAGCAGAGAAACAGGGACCTCAGTCCTACAATCACATGGAATTGAATTCTGCCAAAACCATGTGTGCTTGGAACAAGACCCAGAGCTCCTGATGAGAACACAGCCTGCTAATACCTTAATTTTAGCCTCGTAAGATTGGAGAACCCAGTCATAACATGACCAGAATTGTGATCTACAAAGTGGTGAGCTAATAAATGAGTGCTGTTTAAAGCTGCTACATTTGTGGTTGTTTGTACATGCACTTGAAAACTAACAAGAGGATCTCAAAATGCCTTCATGTCAACATTATGAACATAATGTATCTCATGATGATGGTAACGGAAATGGCAACTTTGCTAAACTTGAACAGACCTTTTAAAACAAAACCCTAATAGCTTACTCAGAAAAAAGTAAAATTTTAAGCCTCCAAGTTTTTGTATCATTAATACTATAAGTATAAATATTAATAACACATTTTATAACTATTATTATTTACATTTAGTAATCTGGTTGTTTACAAGGTGTTTCCACAGAAACTATATACAGTGGTGGTAAACATACTGGTTTTAAAGACAGACAGATCTAGGTTAAAATCCTGGCTATGACTCTGATCTTGAACAACTACCCTAAATCTCTCATGCTCCCTCATCTGTTAAATAGTAAGACCTATACCTATCTCCTAGAGTTCTTGAGTTCAGGACACAATATACATAAACTATCTGGCACATATACATAAACTATCTGTGCCCTAATAAAGGTAAGATTATTTTACTGTTCTTTTGTACTATCACTTCCTTGAAAGTAGGGATTATGTCTTCATCATCAATGAATCCATAGTGCCTAGCACAGCGCCTGACATATAGTAGGTGCTCAATAAATCTTTGTTAAGTAAGCACAACGATATTTTGAACAAGGCTGTGATGGAAATGGTATTCCCATCTTACAGATAAAAAACAGAGGGCCAGACAGGTTGAGTTTTTTATCCAAATTTTCTTAAACTAGAAAATGGTAATGTATTGAAAAAGCTTTCTAAATTCAAGTCCTGTGCTCTGTCCATGGTACTATACTATATGTAGGCACCAGAGGTATATAAAATCTCATAGAGAGGTATACTTATCTCATAGGTAGTATTTCTAAAATACTGTGCTCCAAAAAAAGGGCACAAAGAATGCCCACTCTTAATTCACATTCTACTAAGTGGAATTCTCTATTACACAATTTCTATTCCTCATTTATGCCTATATTTGTGAAAAAGTACCACATTGTAAAAATGGTTTCTATTGCCTAAATCCCCAAAGTCCCCATGATGGGTAAGTCTCATTATCACAATACATTTGTATTCCACTATAAGAGTCCTGCTCCAATTAACTTTTTGTGCAGAAAGGTTTTTTTTTTTTTTCCCCAGTAAAAAATGGGTACAAAATAATGACATGACAACAGTAGATGCTGGCAAGGATGTGAAGAAACTAGATCACTCATATGTTGCTGATGGGAATGTAAAATGGTACAACCACTCTGCAAAACAGTTTGGCAGTTTCCTTCACTTTGTTATACAGCAGACACTAACACACCATTGTAAAGCAATTATACTCCAATAGAGATGTTAAAACAAACAAACAAACAACAAAGCATACACTTGCATACAGCTGAGTAATTGTACTTCTGGGCATTTATTCAGCAGAATGAAGATTATGTGCACCTAAAAACCACTATATGGTAGTTCACAGCAACTCCATTTGTAACAGCCAAAAACTGGAAACACCCAAAATGTCCTACGATAGGTGAACAGTTAAATAAGCTGCGATATACCCATACCATGGGATACTACTCAGCCAAAAAAGAGAGAAAGAGAACAAACTATTGATACAGGCACAACTTGGATAGATCTCAAGGGTACTGTACTGAGTGTAAAAAGCCAATCTCAAAAGATTACATACTATATGATTCCATTTACATTATACTGTTGAAATGACCAAAGTATAGACATGGAGAACAAATTACTGCTTGCCAGGTTAGCATGAGGAAGAGTTTTGTGCAAATGAAATAGTTTTATATGCTGATTATGGTGGTAGTTACATAAATATACATATCATAAAATGACAAAGAATATACGTACATTGTACCATTGTCAACTTCTAAGTTTTGATTTTTTTTTTTTTTTTTGCAATACGCGGGCCTCTCACTGTTGTGGCCTCTCCCGTTGCGGAGCACAGGCTCTGGACGCACAGGCTCAGCAGCCATGGCTCATGGGCCTAGCCGCTCCGTGATATGTGGAATCTTCCCGGACCAGGGCACGAACCCGTGTCCCCTCCATCGGCAGGCGGACTCTTAACCACTGCGCCACCAGGGAAGCCCCAGGTTTTGATATTTTAGTATCATTATATAAGAGGTAACCAACCACTGGGGTAACTGAGTGAAGAGTACCCAGCACCCCTAAGCACTGCTCTGTTCTATCTTTGCAACTTCCTGTGAATCTATAAGTATTTCAAAAAATAAAAATGAATGCAAAGCCAAATGTCTGAGACCTCTGGTAGAATTTTCTACGTTCTCTACAGTGAAACAGTACTTCCTCATTTGAATGGTCCCAGAGTAAACACAGTTCATATTTTTATAGGGTACTTTGAAAACAAAGAAAGATGAAACAATCACACACAAAATTATAAACTTTCTCTTCATCTCAGATGTTGGTATTACTTTCTCATCCATCTTCATTCCATCTTCTGGCCTTTCAAGTCTCATATCTTGAGTTTACCACTCAGTGACCTACACTACACTAAAAAATTACTGGTCCCTATGCCTTGTTTTTTCATTCCAATGAAGCTGTACATTCCTTCAGAAATTTCAACTAGATATTAGGTTATCCAATTCCAGATTAGACTCCTGATGAAAGGTATACTCTAAAATAAAGAAAAAAAGCTCTTCAGCCCAAATTAATAAAAGTTACAGTGTAAGAGAGATTTCTGAGCAGAAAAGCTTTCCAGATTCTGCTAGCCTACTCTAAGCCATCTCCTGCCCTCCCTCTCACAACACCCCAGGCCAGCTTCAGCAACCTGATACCTTCCTTCATAAAACAAACACCCCAAAAACACAATTTACATCTGCAAAGCACTTTGGTTCACAAAGCACTTGTACACAAGGGATCTCATCTGGTGCTCATTAGACTGTAGAATACATAAAAGCAAGTACCTATTTTCATCCCCATTTTAGAGATGAGGTAACTTGACTTGGCAAAGTAACTTCTCCATACCATAAAGGTGAACAGTTAAGTTGCAGAATAGGGGATATAACTCAGATCTGTTGATTCCTAATCCTAAGCAATGTCAAAATATTCTATCAACCTAAGCACCCCATTCCCAATGTGGTAACAGATATTTAGTAACAGTAAATGCGAGAAGAAGAGAGGCAAACAGCGGATCCAATTGAACTGATCTGATCCCATTGAAAGCAGAGGTTCTTAAAGTATGATCTAATCCTGAGATCGGTAATATGTCTAGTGATTCTAAATACAGCTTTCAAAATAGGAGGTTGAAATGTACTTCTGTGTGGTTGAAGAACTCAGCTGGCACAGCGAAGAACAGAAAGAAAGGAGACTTTAAATTTACTCCAGGTAACTACTGCTTTATGCAACTCACCAACTCAAGTTTGTGAAGAAAGGGCAGAATAATGGTGCTATAATTTAAATAATTATAAATAAATAAATTAAATTGGATCCCTAGCTCTCCCACATCTTGGCCAAGGGAAAAAATAACAAAGCAAGGCTAAGCACAGGAAACCTCAAGGAATCATCTATGATAACCTGATTTTTAATATTCTGGTTCTCCTCCTAATCTGTTCTTTCCAGAGGAAGCATGGCTGGGACTTGTCAACCACTGATCAAAGTGTAAGGTTTAAAAAAAAGGCAAAATAATTGGAAAAAGCCTTGAAAATTAATCACATGAAAGAAAGTACTTTTGATGGCAGCAAACAGAAATGCAGAGGAGATGACCCCCCGGACTGCTCACCGCAATATAACAGTCCTCAGACAAAAAGTTTGAGAACCACACAATGTACAAATTAACAAACAACAAAGGAGATTTACTGTGAAAAGCAGAAGAGCATATAAGATAAAACTCACGATCTTAAAGCCGCTAAACATTCCATCAACATTTATTATTAATAGTCTGCTTTTTGATTCAAACGAGTTGGTGGCCCCATGTTACCCCCCCTTTTTAACAGGATCATGTTGCTTCAGGAGAAATAAAAGGGAAACTTTATAGAAGTCTTACCAACACGATATTTTAGTTCTACGATGGTTTCGCCTTCTCTGCTTAATTCTGTTACTTCACAAGTGTAGTTTCCTAAGACGGCATCACGTTTATCCATCGTCAAAGAGGCAATGCCACTTAGTAATTCTGATGGTGATATTTTTGCACTAGTAAAGATATCGCTGGAATTGGACCTTTGCTGAACTCCATCAAAGATGAAAATGTCTTTTCCTTTAAATTTCCAAGTGACATACAATTCAGCAATGCTCTTCGCCTCCATGTTATTAACAAAACATGGGATGACAACAGTTTGATTGCAAACGGTGTATTCTACAGATTTGGTTGCATTGAATATTAGCTGAGCTGAACCTGGAAAAGAGAAATAAAATTGTTTCATTTCATTACAGAATTCTATACTATGAGATTTTACGTATGTTACAAATCCTTAAGATAAAGAGAAATACTTCTATTGTTCACTTAAGCAAGCAAGCAGCTATAGAGAAGAGAAGATGGGCAAGGTTAAAAAAAGAAACAAATTATTTTAATATTAACATGCACAGCTGATAGACAATACTGTACACTTCTTGCTTATTCATTCCCAGTAAAACAAAATATACATTCTCACACATCTTGGGAATGACTTCAGCAACCGTGTTAGAACATGCAGGTGTAGTATCTGGCTTTGGAAGCTTTGAAGTAATCAGTACTGTCTTCTGATATATGTAGAAAAATACTATCCTTACTATGAGAAAATTTTAAACAGAAAATAAAACCAAATATTATATTCAGTCTTAACTTCTATACACTCCTCCAAATAGAACTTGCTAAACTGATATGAAGTCTATCTCTATCCCTATGTTGCATTTCCGAAAATGGTGTCAGGCTCTACTGTACTTAAATATAAAAAGTAAATCACATGAGTCACATCACATCTTTCCACTAGGATGGAAAGTCTTAGAATGCTAAGGAGAAAAAAACATTCTCTATGGCTATTTTCCCATTGCAAAATACAGACAGCAACAGACATTTTGTAAGCGAGTATTATAAAAGATTATACACAATTGAATGGTATTTTCCCACTCCCACATTTCATTGAAACTAAGGAACAACTTCCAAATGTATATTACAGGTATCCCTTCCTTCTAGAAACCAAAAACCACCCAAAATAAAGCTAAGATGCAAGTTGAAACCAAGAGCAGTACTGCTAATAAGTAGCATATATTCCATCAACTCTTTTCAATAGGATAAACTACTGGTTGTTGCCTTATAAAAGAGGGATTGAGAAATGCATCATCTTTCATCTAGAATGTGTAAAAATGTGGAGAAATTGTAGTTGTCTTCCATATTCTTCAGCCATTTATCAATTCTTTCATCTAAGTAGTTCCTTGGTGTTTCTCTCAAAAAAAGCACTAACAAATATAAATAAAACCTCAAGTTTAATCATTCATCTTTAAGATTTTTTCCTTCATCGGGGCATAGGATGGTATTACTCTAGGAACATAATTACTATTCAATAAATGCCCACTGAATTGAATGCTAGGATGCAGAGTGGAATATGAACTGAACAATGTTCAAGAAGCCTGAGAACAAATCCCATCTCTGTCAATTTTCAGTATGCGATCTTAAGCAATTCACTTAACTTCTCTACGCCTTGGTTTACTCTATGTAAGTAACAGGATCAAAAAGGACTTCCCTGGTGGCGCAGTAGTTGACAGTCCGCCTGCCGATGCAAGGGACGCGGGTTTGTGCCCTGGTCCGGGAGGATCCCACGTGCCGCGGAGCGGAGCGGCTGGGCCCGTGGGCCATGGCCGCTGAGCCTGCGCGTCCGGAGCCTGTGCTCCACAACGGGAGAGGCCACAACAGTGAGAGGCCCGTGTACCACAAAAACAAACAAACAAACAAAAACGAACACTGGGCTGCTTCACAGAATTGTGGTCAGCAACACAGGAGAAAATATATTGGCAAGTGCTCTCTAAACAATACTGTGCTATAAATATGTAGGATGATACTATAAAAACTAAGCACTATACAGCATTTTAATGTAATGTTCCAGACCTTCTCTGACTGGCAGGTCTAAATTGTTACATTTCTGGGAATCTGCAGTCTGAATCAATCCCGTGGGCATCCATAGCTCACCTCTCCCTAGTTCTTTATATTTCTAGCCACCCAAATATCAGGAAGCCCCAGGCAAAACCTGGACTTCCAAATGCGTTCTTCAAAACCCTGGAGTTGTAAATTATTCCCCCTGAGAAATAAGCATTAGTGGGAGACTACAGTGTACAAGGAGAGAAGAAAAGTGGCTATGATGTTGGAATTAGAAAGGAAGGAAAGTGTCAGAAAATATGGTCAACGATTTTGAAATGGACAAAAAGATTACTGGGAGTCCTTTCAGCAGAGTGCTGGGCACTGTCTGAGAGATGCGAGTGCTGGGCACTGTCTGAGAGATGCTTTTGGAATATCTGATTCTATAGGGGCCTGTGCATTTTGCTAAGACTGGGCTGCTTTTACAACTTTGTAAGTTGTAGAAAACTGATGGTAATGCGAATGATTCAGATCCATAGAGATACAAATAAACTTTGTTCTGCCATTGATTTCCACCTGGTGGAAGAGAGGAATTTAAACAATTACATTTTAGGGGCTTCCCTGGAGGTCTAGTGCTTAAGACTCAGTGCTTCCACTTCAGGGGGCACGGGTTTGATCCCTGGATGGAGAACTAAGATCCTGCATGCCTTGCAGCGTGGCCAAAACTTTAAAAAAAAAAATTTTTTTTAATTACATTTTACTGCGCTGAGGACACTGACCAATTTTGCATTTGCTCACAAATTCATTTCACCATTCCTGATTTCCCATATGTACATGTGTCTATTCTTCCAATTCTCTTTTAAAACCAAGATGGTTGTACCGTCTTGCTGGTTTGCTTATTAATGTGAAATAAAAACTTTGACACATGTTCATTTTATATTTGTTTGAGTCAAGATTTTACCTTCTAAAAATTATCCTTTAATTAAAGAGATACAAGTGAAGAGCTAAGTTATCCCAGCGATCTTTTTTAGAAGTGGTAAGACCACTTCTAAGTAAGTAAGAAGCAGTCAGCAAGCACTCCACGATTTCATAACTTATGTTTAGAAAATGAATTTTCGAAAGAATACAGAAAGCACTGATTACACTGTTATTTGTTGTAATATTAATGCAAACATTTTTATAGCTGAAGCAATTTAAGTAGAATAAATGCTGTCAATAAACTTCAAAGTGAAATTGACCTGGATAAACTATAATTTGAATAATCCTTGCACTAATAATTAATAAATATAGTCCAAAAATGTTGCTCCATCAGCTGTTAACTACAACTTCATCCTCTATAAACATTTGTTAAAAAGCTATTAAGCAGTAAAATTATCTGATTTGGTTTTTCTCTATTTTGCCTACTGCCTTTTGATGAAACAGCAGAGTGAAGAAATGATCTAAAATAGACAGAGCAAATAAAGGATCATATAGATAATTATCATGAATAAGTAAGTTCTGAATAATCAAGAAATGCCTACAGCAGTCTAAATCAGATAGAAATTGATAAGTATAACCATCAGCCATGCTAGAATTACAGATAAATTAACAAATGAAATGAGAAAATTAACTTATATCAAATGCCAAAAATATTGGACCTTACAACCTCTGTGAATACAGACCACCAACTCAAACCATCTCATAACACAGTCCTCAAAACAGCTGCTATACACTTTCAGAAAAGGCTTAATACATGATACTCACAGTACACAGGTCTAGGTCAGAAATGCTAACATGCAGCAAATGTTTATTGAGAATTACCTGGTCTGAAACACTGTGACAGGATGTGGGGATACATTAATGGAAAAAAATGTAGGAATTATCTTTAAGAAGCTTAGAATTCTCACTTGGGGGACTGATACATACTTTTTATAACCCAAGGTCATAAGGGCTGTCCTTCCTGTATGAAGTGCTATGGAGGGGCAGGAAAGTAATCAGTCTTACGGATTTCAAGGAAAATATTTGTTGGGTCTTCCCTGGTGGCACAGTAGTTAACAATCTGCCTGCCAATGCAGGGGACATGGGTTTGAGCCCTGGTCGGGGAGGATCCCACATGCCGTGGAGCAACTAAGTCCATGCGCCACAACTACAGAGCCTGTGCTCTAGGGCCCTTGAGCCACAACTACTGAGCCCGCGTGCCACAGCTACTGAAGCCCATGTGCCTAGAGCCCATGCTCCGCAACAAGAGAAGCCACCACAATGAGAAGCCCGCTCATTGCAACAAAAAGTAGCCCCCGCTCACCACAACTAGAGAAAGCCCACGCACAGCAGCGAAGACCCAACGCAGCCAAACATAAAATTAAATAAATAAATTTATTAAAAAAAAAAAAAGAAAATGTTTGCTGCTACTAAGGGAACAACAGAAGATTGCCATAGACCCTGACCATTTAGGCCTTCAATCTTTTATCATTTCACATGTTCCACATAAAAGTTCTCTCCTTTGTAACGACTCTGAAATCACTCTCCTTTTGGAAGAGGTTATCTTACACTCTCTGAAGGAGCCCTCTCTTCCTATTTCAAGTTGAGTCCTCCAGATAAGAAACCAGAAGCTTCCAATACTTCCACCTATAAATTTTCCTGCTACCCCAACTATCCACACCTCTCTTCCCCTCACTTCCTCCTCTTCAGAAATGAACCCTGTCACCTGAGAGCTAGTTTACATTTCTGCCCCACGCTCATCAATCTCGAGAACTTTCCCTCATTGACTATCATCCTCCGACATCCCTCAAGTTCATTTACAGTAGGTTTAAAAAAACTTTTTTAAATGCTTGAATATTAGCCAACTGGAAAAAAAAAAATCCCTTGTACTTGTCTCTGTTTCCTAGCATCCTAGAAAGATAATCTACATGCATTTCTTCACCTGTTACTCACTTTTTAAATCTCTGCCACCTGGCCTCCACCTTGGCCTTTTTCACTACAACAGCTCTTGCCAAAGTCACCAATCATCCCCTGTGAAAACGGAATGCACATGGTTCACTCTCTATCTTGACTTCTCTACAGTTATTGAGCCAGTGGGCAGCTCCTTTCTTGCTCTTGTCTCTTGGCTTCTATGTCTCTGAATTTCCTCCTAGAGCCTTCACCACCTCGTTGCAGCATTTTTTCTTTATTGAAATCTATTCCTTGACTTACAATAAATATTAGGTTCCTAAGGACTTCCTGTCCAACGCTGCCCCCCACCCCTCCCCGCCCCAGTATTCTCCCTCACTCCAGGTTTTAACTACCCACTCATTTTATTTAACTAGGCCTCACCTTTCTCCTTAACTGTAGACCTTGGAAAGCCAACTGGTTGCTATGTGTTTCCACTTGGATGCACTACAGTTACTTCAGAGTCAACATGTCCAAAAATCTACTTACCTTCTGCCTACCTTCATTCCAAATCCTCACTTCCCTAAAGTATTTTCTATTATCTACCAGTCAACCAGACCTGGGCCTACGAATCACGCTGGATTCTACCCTCTCCTTAGCCATGGAGAGTTCTTGTTAGGTTCAGCCTATTTAACAGTTCCTAAATCCAATGTCTGTTGTATGAATTAATTAGACATTCATCATTTCTGCCTTGAACTATTGCCATACCCTCCTAACTAGCTCCCTGCCTTCAGCCTCAATGTTTCCCCATCCCAGCCATGTATTTTCCACAGTTCCCGAAATAACTGTTCCAAATGCAAATATACACTCTTTTGCCTAATATACTTTAACAGCACCCGCCGCCCCCCGACTTTCAGGCTAAATTCTAAGGGCATTAGCATGGAATACAAACTAGGTCCTTCAAGATCCTGTCCAGCTCCACTTCCTGTACTCCTTCATTTCCAAACTAAGCTCCAATCATAATGACCTTGCAATTCCATGGATATGCAAATGCACCCTCTTCTCCATGCCTTTCCCCCCACACACAAGCTGTTCCCCAGCCTAAGGAGGCCTGTACCTTTCACTGGGTGTTCAGGTAAGAGCACAAACTTTGGAGTCAGACTCTGGATGGTGACTTAGCACTTTCTAAGTGTATAACCTTAGGCAAGTTACTTAATTTCTGTATCTCAGTTTCCTCATCTATAAAATGTGAATATTGATAGTGTACACCTCATAGAGATTTTGTTAAGATTTAATCAGATAAAGAACATGGAGTTCTTATTTCAGTGCCTTTCACATACACAGCAAATGTTCAATAAATGGCAGCTACAGTTCACTAACTTTGGCTCTTCCTGAAAGCGCGGTTGAGATGTTCAATCCTGTCCCCTTCATTGCTACTACTCAACTGTATTCATCCCTCCTTATTGCTCCCACTGCCCCCTCTTCAAGTGCTGTCACTGCATTTACTATCAAATCTTGTAACTACTGTTTTACTTTACTGATCTCTCCTTTAGGATCAAAAGATAGTAATGCAAGAACCATGTCTTCATTTGGTATCCTATGGATCTAACCCAGGGTCCATCCAGCAAGTAGGACTTAATACATTTCTTCCGAATGTAAAAATTTAAAGTATGAATCCCAAGAGAGGAAAATCTAAACATCGTATCAGGGAAGATTCACTCTTGTTCCATATTTCAGAAGAATCCTCCACTGTTTCTTACTTCTATAGACCTGATTACAGTATCGTGAAGCTACATATTTTAATGAAAAATCTAAATCAAATCAGTTGCAGATTGGATGGAACAGTTCCTTTAAAATTACTTGTAGTGTCTAAGAATGCTCTTCCTACCAGGTGGTGTTTAAACTGGGTCTGGAAGGATAAGTAGGAATGTTATAGAAAAGTAAGAGCTTTCTAGGCAGAGTACATAATGAGTACAGAGGAATGAAGAAAGAGAATAACCAAAGGCTGGTGATTATTCAGGTGAGCTCTAGGAAAGGGGGCTGGAAAAGATGGTTAAGAAGTATTGTAAAGGCTTCCTTGAATGTCATGCTGAGGAGTTTGGAGTTGAAAACACAAGCAGTAGCAAACCACTCAGACTTACTTACATTAAAAAAAATAATACAGCAGTATGAAGGGTGAATTGCGGCAGGAAAGGAGATGGGAAAGAAGATACATTAAGAGATCACTGCAGTAATCCAGGCAAATGACAACTGAAAAGAAGGCAAAAAATTCCAGTAAAAAAACAAAAAAGGAAAATCGACATAAGTCAGATGTGGGAGGTAAAGGAGAAGAAGAAAGAAGAATTGTAAAGTTGTTAACTAAAAAACAAACAACCCAATCCAAAAATGCGCAGAAGACCTAAATAGACATTTCTCCAAAGAAGATATACAGATTGCTAACAAACACATGAATGGATGCTCAACATCACTAATCATTACAGAAATGCAAATCAATACTACAACGAGGTATCACCTCACACCAGTCAGAATGGCCATTATCAAAAAATCTACAAACAATAAATGCTGGAGAGGGTGTGGAGAAAAGGGAACCCTCTTGCACTGTTGGTGGGAATGTAAATTGATACAGCCACTATGGAGAACTGTATGGAGGTTCCTTAAAAAACTAAAAAAAATACCATATGACCCAGCAATCCCACTACTGGGCATATATCCTGAGAAAACCATAATTCAAAAAGAGTCATGTACCACAATGTTCATTGCAGCTCTATTTACAATAGCCAGGACACGGAAGCAACCTAAGTGTCCACTGACAGATGAATGGATACAGAAGATGTGGCACATATATACAATGGAATATTACTCAGCCATAAAAAGAAATGAAACTGAGTTATTTGTAGTGAGATGGATGGACCTAGAGTCTGTCATACAGAGTGAAGTCAGTCAGAAAGAGAAAAACAAATACCATATGCTAACACATATATATGGAATCTTAAAAAAAAAAAAAAAAAAATGGTTCCAAAGAACATAGGGTCAGGACAGGAATAAAGATGCAGATGTAGAGAATGGACTTGAGGACACGGGGAGGGGGATGGGTAAGCTGGGACGAAGTGAGAGAGTGGCATGCATATATATACACTACCAAACATAAAATAGATAGTGGGTGGGAAGCAGCCACATAACACAGGGAGATGAGCTCCATGCTTTGTGACCACCTAGAGGGGTGTGATAGGGAGGGTGGGAGGGAGACGCAAGAGGGAGGGGATATGGGGATTATGTATATGTACAGCTGATTCACTTTGTTATACAGCAGAAACTAACACACCATTGTAAAGCAATTATACTCCAATACAGTTGTTAAAAAAATTAAAAAGTAAAATAAAATAAAGTTGCTAGCTAAAATATCAATAGTATGCATAACTAGTTAGATTGTGGATTAACTATAGAGAAAAGAGATTTAGGGGTAAATGTTCTTTCAATATTTAATAGGCTGAGTATTAAAAGTACCTGTGATACAATGAAATGGAGATGTCCAGTAGATCCCAGGATATATCAATCTGGATTTAAGAAGAAAAGTCTGAGCTACAAAGACTTGGGAATTACCAAGAATATAGGCAGTAATTGAAACTGTGAGCATAAACAAGATCACCCAGAGAGTCCTTGCAAAGCAAACAGAGCAGGTACCAGAGAATAAAGTGTTGGCGAATACCAATATTTATGGAGCAAATAGTTAAAGAGGAGCAAACCAACGATGTGAGAAAAAGAAGTGACAGAAGTAGGTGAGGCAGCAAAGAATGCCACTGCAGACACTAAGGGTCTTAATATGGACAAAACAGATGTCAAGCAGGATGAGTAAAAACAGCCTCTAGAGATTTAAAAATTCACCATTAGCTTCTTTACCTGCAGCAATGTCAGCAGACTAGGGACTCGGCAGTAAAAGAAAGCTGAGAAAGAAGGCAATAATGGAAAGAGCGTGGAGCCTGGGACAAGGCCAAGGTTTTTTTGGTTGTTCTTCTTGTTTGTTTTTAATATGGGGTGAAACTTGAGCATGTCTGCTAGCTAAGACGAAGGAATCAATGAAGAAGGAAAGATCTAAGGTTCAAAGCTTAAGGATTAAGGTGATTAGGCAGGTCTCCGAGATGGTGGAAGTGAAAGAGCTGTAGACAGGGGATCCTTTCCTTGGAAAGTGAATAGGAACACTTCTGACACTGGGTGAAGGAGGAGAATGAGACGAACGTTGCCTAAGATATTATGGACAAGTTTAGTAATGGTGGGTGGGAAGTTGAGAGAGTCCACACCACACATCACTATTTTTTGCAGTAGAGTAGGAAGTTAATTATTTGCTTGGAATGGATGTTCAGGATTGGGGTAAGAAGCCCCAGCAGTCACTAAAGTGAATGAAGCAAAGCTTGTTGAGTAAAGACGCCTGCAAGAAATGAATCCTACTAATATTTGCCATCAGGCTTGGTCTCTGGTAGGAAGAACTGGAGTATCAAACTGAACTGGGTTAGAATTAGGGTCAAAAGGAGGATTTAGTCAGATCTATTCTCAACAGAAACTAAATAAAGTCTGGGGTAAAATGGAGGTGTCCACACCTGTTTAGTTCTAACTCAAACTAATCTCCCACTCGGTTTTAAAGTGGCCTCACAGGAACAGAAATGGTCAACCTAGAATTATAAGGCCCGGGGCAGTTTAGAGTCAGTAACATCCAGAATTACAGCCTTATCAAGCACTTAAAATATATTAAGTATTACTGCGGTATAAAAACAAAAAATCCCTTCTCTTCATAAACTACACTTTAAGTTATTAAGAGGCATACAGTCTGAAATTTGTCTGTATGTCCAAGAGGGCCTTGCAAAATGCTTAGAGCATAACATGGGCTCATACTTGCTTGAAACAGGAAAAGCAATTTTGATAGACCCTGCACTTGCCAAATCCCTTGCCTTGCTTTTTAACCTATAAGTGTGACATGTATTCAAATATGCATTTATTCTCCTAATCTAAATCCTAAACCCTGGGATTGACCAGATTCTGAGTCTTATACAACTGCTCCATGGAGATGTAATAAAATATTCAGAGCAGGGTGTAACTTCTAATTCCTGTTGCAACTCCATGTAACCACAAAGAGGGAAAATTCAGGTCCTACTGTCTTAGTCTAGGTATATCATAATCAAATTTCCTGGGTGCTCTATATTTTTTTTACTTTATTACTACAATGAGTTTAGCAAAATTGATCCTACACTATCATTCTTGTTCTTTTATCATAGAAGAAATATCGGCACTAGTACACAAAGTGAAAGTTGCTTTATCACAACCCAAGAGTGCATTATATTAGGCTGAGGCATAAGATATAAAAATATAGAAATTTTTCTCTTGTATGAAAAGAGAAAAAAATTTTCTCTTGTATAAAAAGGTATGACAGCAAAAACCTAAAAGATGGGTAAAATGGTTATATGAAAATTACATCACGAAAAGAACATAAATGTATAGTAGCTAGAGTTGAATTAACGTCAAGGAATGCAAACTTAGTTTTAATAATGCATTTTGGATTTAGAATGTTTATCAATTTTGGGAGAACCACCTATTTTTCCTCTTTAGAACCTGGCCTTTCAAATCTCCATTAACAATTCAGTGGCAAAGATAAAACATCTGCCAAAATACAGATGACAGCATGAGCAAATGTCCTAATGGTAGGCATTTAGTGTAATGCTTTAGCATACTGCCTCTAGACTGCTGGGCAGCCCCGGAAATAAGTACTTTTAAATAGGCATTTACTTCCTTAAAATGGCAAATTGTGGTTAAAAGTAATATATTCTTGAGGAGAGAAGAAAACATTTTTGTTTAAGCAAGCCAAATGACTACTAGACTTACGCAATAAAAATGTTTTTTTAATCATGTGTACCTTTGATTTTAAAAACTCACTTTGAACAAAGAAAAATCATTCAACCACTGATAAGACAGTTCACATCACTGTCCTTATGTGAGTAGCATTTTATTTACCAGTTAGTGAATACCACTGAAACTGCTGATGTGCTTTTAAACAATGTATAATTGGACATATGGGGGAGGGGGGAGGAAAGGAGAATAGTAACTCATTCTACATCTTGTAAACCAATAAAGGAGGTTGTATTTTTCCTGTAATTAGAAGGAATGGGCATTTTAGACAATTTCCTTTACTACAAAGATCAATGGAAACTGTAGTGGTTACCAGGAAGTAGCCTTTGATTAACAATCATTTATAAATGAAAATGAAAGCAAATCAAACCTGAGTACAAATAAACGTACAAATCCATGACTTCCTTACTCATTTTAGAATCTAATTTCAGTCTCCCAAATACTTCGGTTTATAACTACTTGTGTTCTGAGACTGTTAACATCTCTTCATACATGTTCTATTAAAACTACATATTAAACACACATGCATAAAAATCCATTGTATCCTATGACAAACACTATCCCTTCCTGTTTTATATTCAACACTTCACTCAAATGCATAATGCCTGTTTTGTTTTTTTTTCAGGTTATCATTAACTAAGTACAATGAAATACCATAAATTCTGAATTCTAAGACTCTGTAGGGACTTGAGCACACTACTATTGTATGTAAATGAGTGCTAATTATATGTGATCATACCTATTACTAAAAGAGGCCTAACCATTTCTATCCCCAAAAGTACCAATCTAGCGCTTCTTTCTAATCTACTTGAAAATAGGACTCCGTTTTTAAAACAGTACATGATTTACACTTTTTACGCTTCAAACTAGCTTTGAGACCAACGGTCTGAATTAGTAATATTTTATTACAAATTCATAATCGGGTTCAATATAAGGCTTTCTGATCATACAACAGGTTTCTGATAGCAGTATTATTTGAGCTATAATGATAGTAATGGGCAGTAAGCCGTTAAGAATGATAACAGAAAACACTACCTTACCTAATATCAACCCTTCAGATAACAGAGATTGATTATTAGCAGCTCCAACATTCCAGGCGGCTTCAGAGTGAGGAAAGAGAGCTAAGCCGGGACTTAAGGGCATTTTGGAAATAGCTTGAAGTCACAAGCCTTTATGAATGGCACAGTGAGGCGAATAACCCGTTTAAAATGTAATTAACTTAGCATTCTAGAATAAAATGTAACAACTGCTTGTTACTGTTACTCCAACTCAATTCTTAATTTTACAAAAAGTTCACAAGAGGATCTATAGATGTGAAGTGTGACAGGCACTGTAGAGCCACGAAAATTCCCATTCCTTCCTCAGTTGTTATAGACGAAGCACACGTTTTAAAAAAGAGAAATGGATTCCAAAAGCTTGGGGGGGCCAAAACGCCTTTGGCGTCGGAAGACACTAAATCTCACTCTGCCGCAAATATGCTTTGACTAGAGGTTACTGTCTTCATACTTCAAGCGAAATCTGGATTACTTTTAAAATGGTTCCCCTAAAAAAAGTAGGAAAACTTGAACGTGCAATTCGGACTGTATTAAAGTGGTTGATGGGGCGTGGGAGTAGCGAGAAAGAGTTTCCATCCAGGAAGCTTATATCTAGGGTATTAAAAAAAAAAAAAGGCAGCCAGAAGAATCTTCTGATTAAACGCTGGGCTGAAAATGAAACTTAACTGTGTCCTTTACGTCCCCTTAACTCCGATGTTCAGGTGGGAGGGCAAACAGGAGAAACCCCTTCTTTCAGACTTCGCCAAAATGCGCACTTGCATCGCATGAGGCTCGGGCCCTCCCACTCTCCCTCCTTCAACCCCAAATGCGTTTAAAGCACTGAGGAGGGTGCGAAAGAGGGGGGACCCTAAAAGCTGCCAACCCCTCTCCTCTGATCGCGCCCTTTCTCTCTACAGCTAATTTTTGCGCGAGGTGCACGGTTTGGAGTCTTCCTCAGTGTGTGCATCTGGAGGTGGAGAACAGGGGAAGATGAGCCCCGCTCTCACCCAGGGGAAGAGGAAGAGGAGGCAAAGGAAGCAAAGAAGGGGGAGCAGATTACCCGCGGGGCCCTCCCACGTCCGCACCCCGGGCGTGCAGGGCCCGCGTGCCCCGCGCCCTGGCCACCCTCTCCAGGGAGCCGCCGGGCCAGAGGGGGCGCAGCCCACACACCCGCGGGGGCGGCGAGACACCAGCCGCAGAGCCGAGAGCGAGTGACCACTCACCGCAGCGCGCCGAGCCCAGCAGCAGCAACACCACCAGGGGCCACATCTCCGCCCCCGCCGCGGGGTCGCCGCCGCCGCAGGTGTCTGGAGCAGGCGCCGCCGCCGTTACAGAGAGGACCGACCGCCGCCTCCCGTCACAGTCAGGACCGGTCGCCCAGGCGGCTTGGCCGCGCGCAGGCGCGCTCCCGCCGCCCCGCAACCGCTCCCCCTCCCGCGCGAGCCGCGCACGCGCGCTCGGCCTCGCCCCCGCCCCGCCGCGACTGCTGTTAACGCGTCGCCCTCACGACTCGCGGCCTCGAGTTCCCACTCCCGCCAGCTCCCCAGCGGTGGCGCGCGCCGGACTTCCCGGTCACGCCCTGCCACCCCAGTCCCCCGCCCTCCTATCAGTGTCCCCGAGGCTGAGCGCGTATTCCCACGCTCACCGGGGCCTCATTACCCCTGTCCCTGTCTGCTGTTCCCTTTTTGCCTCCCGCACCGCCGTGGGCCCCACTGTCCTCCCTCCACTCGTCCTCTCCTGCTTTCACTCCCATACTCACGCTTCAGGAACTACCGCCCCAGGCGCTGCTCAGCCGGACTGCAGAGTGCCGGCCCCTCTCGAGCCCAGGATCACTCGCCTCTCCCGGGGTCCGACGTTCTCCTGCGCGCTTGGACCTTGACGCCTCCACGCCTCTCACTTCTGCCCGTTTCCCCCGAAGCTCCGCCGCCTGCCGCAGGAGCTCAGACCGCGTGGGGGCGTCCCTACGCTTCCCCCAGCGGGCAGCGAGCCGGGGGCACCGCTCCGAGGGCAGACAGGTGGCGGGCGCCTGTCTGCAGGGAACTTCCCCTCGCCCGTCGTGGGCGCTCCTCGGTTCACCTGCCCCCAACTGCTTTTCTTTTCCTAGCGGCTCTCAGGTTCTCAGCTCTTTTTCTCGCCTTGTTCTATAGTGTTTTCAACCTTTGAACGGGATTACTCAAACAAGTTCCGCTCTCGGTGGTAAACAGTTTGAGATGTGGTTAATTCTGGAACCCTAGGGGCGATCAGGCATGGTCACAAACGTTAGCAGAAGTATCCAAGATGTCCCTTCCTGCACAGTCACTGGGCCTGGTTAGTGATCTCGCCCTGTGCACTCCTCTGCTCAGTTTGGGTTTAGCTTGCTTGAAAAATGGGTTCAAAGTGTGGCTCCAAGCCACAATATGGACAAGCCCTTTGAATAGCTCACCGAATCACACAGGCCACATCATTCATGCTAAAGCAAAAGCCCTTTTAGAACTACCTTTAACATTTACCCTAAACGATGAAAACTCTTGTCCAAAAGTCATGCTCTGGTGACTACTCTGATGGCGTGCATATCCTGTCCGCTCCCTTGGTTGTTTTTTCTCTTACGCCGTGCAAAGCAAAGCAATTTCCCATCGCAATATTCCACTCCTCCAAATCCTCTACCCATGGCACTTCCTCCATTGCATCCCCATAGTAATAACATCCAGGAAATAAAATTACCACTCTGACCCTCTGTAGCAGTGTACTGTATAATATACTGTGTAACTCTTCCCTATGATTATTTTTTGTGTAGACCTTTTCCCCGCAGCGTTATCAATTCTTTAAAATCAGAGAGAGTATTTTAAGTATTCCCTTCTCCATGACTTTCTGTTGAACTGGGAAGACAGAAGGGGTTTTAAACAACTTGTTGATGTGACTTGAGGCAAGTGTTGCTCCAGTGAAATTTGATAGTTTTTTAATGATTAAAGGAAAAAAAAGGAAGAGAGAGAGAGAGAAAGAAGAAAGAGAGAAAGAAAGAAAGAAAGAAAGAAAAAGAAAGAAAGAAAAAGAAATGCCTGGCAGATATCTTATTAAAACAATGGTTAATAATTATGGTAGTAATGATTTAAATGGCAGCCTTGACACCCTGAGGCTACCAAAGAGACTGATGGATTCTCCTCCCATTGCTGCTTATGTGGATACAAAAGAATCATCCATCAGACTTTGAGCATTCGGGACATTGTGTATCACAGAGCAGCTGGTTGGCTAAATAAGGTTGTCTGCTGTCCCTGAGATCAACCAACCCCCCTAAAAGCTGAAGAGTGACTGGGAAGGACTGTCCCCAGCTTTCAGAGGTACAGATCAGTGATTCTCTATTTTATCCTGGGAGCTGCTGAGGCTATGTGCTTAATGTAGCTTTGTGCAGAAAATGGAATAGGCTTAAGTCAGGTAAAGGAGAGGCCACCTGGGTGACCACCTCTGCTCTTAGGAATCTAGCTGGGATAGGTTTTTTTTTTTTTTTTTTTTTTTTTTGCGGTACGCGGGCCTCTCACTCTTGTGGCCTCTCCCGTTGCGGAGCACAGGCTCCGGACACGCAGGCTCAGCGGCCATGGCTCACGGGCCCAGCCGTTCCGCGGCACGTGGGATCCTCGCGGACTGGGGCACGAACCCGTGTCCCCTGCATCAGCAGGCGGACTCTCAACCACTGCGCCACCAGGGAAGCCCTGGGATAGGTTTTGATGGTGGGGCAGGAGGAGGCCTGTTCCAGGAGAGACAATCCAAAGCAACCTACGTGGGTTTGATGATCTTCTCTCTGGGATAACCTTGGGCTCCTTTCTCTAGTATCTAACCACCTCACATTTGTGTTTCCCTTGTAACATTTGCAAGCATTTTTATTTGGATTTTGATCTCATCTTATCTTTATGTGACGGGTTTTCTTGGATGGAAGACAAGGGAGTAGTGAATAGAATGTTTGGAACAGAGGTAATACACATTAGGTATATTACCTAAATTAATCTTCATAACAGCCTTAGAATGGGTATTATGATCTTCACTTTAGTGATGACAAAGGGAAAGAGGGACAATGAGCACATTGCCTACGGTTCTGTGTGACACTTATCTCTCATTTGCATCTAACTCCCTTGCCCTCTTCTTCCTATTTTTTCTTTTCACTCTGTAATGTCAAAGATGTTATAGTTTCCCCTTTGTAGATGAATAAACTTACAACCCCCAAATAATTGCTACCCTTTACTTTCAACACCCTTTCAACACCCTTATAGGTGAGGAAAGTGAAGCTTGCTCACAAGCTCAGGGAGGGGATGGTGGTTGGTCTGACTCCAAGGCCAATGAAAATGTTCACAAGCTTCCCTTCTGAATTCACGGTCAAGTTCCGTTTCTTTCACTTTCTATCTTAACGGTACATCCTTTTATCTTCCTCCCCAAACCTACGTGCTACCACATAGCTCATATTGATATGATATTGTCTAAAAATTTATATTGATACAGTTGTATCCTTACTGTAATTTTTCATTCAACTAGACCTTTTTTTTGGCCCCATGTTGGAGTGCCATGCAGTGCCATGCATTGTCCCCGATACTCCTGAGAGCTAGCTCAGGACTGTACCTGCCTAGCTGTGCAAGGCCTGTGCGTTTTGCAGAGCCAGATGAACCTTTCTACATAAGTGGACCCATGTCAAAGGATCCCACAGTAGACCAAAGCCCAGGATAAGCCCAGTGTAAGTTAAGTCCCCCTTTTCTGTATTTTTAGTCATGTTTGGTGCACATGAGTTACCTTATTATACTGAAAGTACCTGTTTGTGTTGCTGTCTTCAAGTTCAGTAGCGACTCCTTCCTAGACTGTAAACCCAATGAGGGGAGAGACCATGTGAGTCCTATTCATTGCTAGTCCCATTGCCTGGCATATCATAGGTAATCAACAAGTGGTTGTTAAAAGGGTGAATGAAAGAATTATAAATAACCTCTCAAGGCCAGGAACTCCATCTTCTATGATTGTCTGGCAAATTATCCATCATAAGGGGATGTTCCATTCTGAAATTCTGTGAACTGAACTACTGAGCTAACCCTGGCGCTTATCTGGTGTACCAGAGGTCTTTATCATTGGATACTATCATTGGAACCACTAAGTTCCAATTTTTTGGTTTATCAATCATCAAGCTTATTGCAGTACATGATGAGTATTCTCTCTCTTCTTAGCATCTCTGAATATGGTTTTTTCTTTTTGGGTTCATTTTTTGTAATGAAGATTCTTGTATTTTTAACACTTCCGGCCAGTGTGATACTAGCTAACTTCCGTGCCCTGGTCAGGCACTTTACACTCGTAACATTGGACTTTTCCATGCCGAGACTTTTCTACTTTCAGGCTTCTGTGCTTCTGTCATGCTGTTCCCTCTGCTTCACACGTCCTTCCCCACATTTTCTTCTTCTCTCTCCAACCCAGAGAATTCAAGCTCACCCTTCAAGGCCAAGATCAAATTTTACCTCCTGCAAGAAGCCTTTCTCAACCCTACTTTTCCTTTTTCGCATAACTCTCCACCATCTTTCAGGTCTAATGACCTCTTCCATTATATTATACTTTGTTCATGCTGCTAATAAAATGTGTCAATATATATTTCTTTCTACATACCTGTCTCCTCTTCTATCATGTTAGCTAGAAAAAAAGTGAAATGTTTCTGAGTATATTTGTATCTCCAGGGTCTGGCACAGTGCCTAGTTAAGACCTAAGGCTGTGTGTGTGTTAAATCAATCAAGAGAGATCAGTGTGCTATGTAGTATACACAAACACTTTAGCCTAGGTTTGAGTTACAGCCACGTACTACCAGTTAACCTTGGACAAGTTATGTAACCTTTGTGAGCCCTAGTTTCCTTTCCTCATTTTAAAAGCTAGATGATAGAATGATAAAAATAATAGAAATTAACTCTTCAAATTGCCTTGAGAATTTAGTGTTAATACTTTTACAGTTACATAGAGCTGTGCCTGGTGCCCAGTAATCGCACAGTCAATATCAGCTCTTTTTATTACAATCTTCTTACAGTGTGATGGGTCTCCTAGATGGGCACTGAAGAGTATTTCAGAAAGATCACCAATTACTGATCTGGAGCCCTGCAAAATTACTGTGGGTTGGTGAACTATCTATAATTTTGACTTAAGCTAGAGGCACATGTCTGTGCCCAGTGGGTAGGGCTTAATCCTCTTGCTCTTCTGCACCCTGTGTTCGTGACTGAATGCTGAGGGACCCACATCTCTGTCGCCTGGCTCAGGGCCCAGTGTCCTAGGATGTTATTTCAACTTGACCCAGTTATTAAAGTATAGGAGTCCCAGTCATTAAATAAAGCCGTGTAGCAATGAGGGTCTGTATTCTCCGGGCAAGGACTGGGGTTGGTTGGTTAGGCAGCTGGAAGATATCGACGTATGACTGGGGAGATGGACTTGGCTTAGGGAAATGGAAGGAAGGCTCCAGCAGCAGGAAATGACCTTCTTCCTCGCCCATGTTTCAATCAGGGGCAAATACTCGAAATAGAAACTGCCTCTCGGTAGGAGGATGGTAAGTAGGACTGAAGGTTTCTGGTAAGAGATATCCTACCAGAGAGATGACAACCTGATCTGGTGTGAATTTCCTTGTGGATGTCAGATGTGCACAGGCTTGTTTTGCCCGGGTCCGGGAGAAGCACAGCGTGTCCTGCTCCTGTTGCGGCTGCTGCTAGCCGCTACCCCTGTGGGGGGCCCGCACTCAGGACAGCGGGAAAGCACTAGAGAAAGGCAGCTTCTACTTTAGGTTGTAAAATGGCCAAAGGCTTATTTCTTTAAGAGCACATAACATTTGCGGTCCTGGAAAGGCCCCTTGTATCTTGCCTAACTCTCCTCTCTGAGGGCAGGTAACATACATATAGCAGGTCACACTATGTACCAAGACCTCACCATGCTAGTGTGTCATTTTCTATGGCCGCCAGAACTAATTACCATGAATTTAGGGACTTAAAATAACACCCATTTATTATCTCACAGTTCTGTAGGTCAGAAGTCCAGTGGGCTCAGCTGGCTTCTCTGCCTCTGGTCTCACAAGGCCAAAATCAAGGTGTTGACTGGGCTCCTTTCCCTTCTGGAGGTTCTAGGGGAGAATTCACTTCCAGGATCATTCAGCTGATTGGCAGAATTCAGTAGCTATAGGACTGAGGTCCACATTTCTCTGCTGGCTGCCATCTAGGGGTGCCCCTTAGCACCTAGAGGCCTCTTTTGGGTCATTGTCTATAGTTGCATGCCATCTCAAAACATGTCAGAGCTAGCAGTGGTACACAAAATCCTTTTTTTGTTGTCATATTTCTTCTGTCTCCCCTTATTCTGCCACATTTCTATGACTGACTCCTCTGCCTTCCTCTTCTACTTTTAAGTGCTCAAGTGATTAGATTGGGCCCCTCAGGTAATCCAGGATAATCTCCCTATTTTAAGGTCTGTAACCTTAATCACATCCACAAAGTCTCTTTTGCCATGTAAAGTAACATTCCCAGACTCCCGGCTGTTAGGGGCTTGGAAATCTTTGGGAGGCATTATTCTGCCTACCACAGTTAGGTTCTTTTATATTTATGTCCCTCAATCCTTATCACAGCCCAATAAGGGAAGCCTCATTATACCCATTGTGCATGTGTAGAAACTGAGGTTCAGAGAGACTTATATCACAGGTAAGAGATAGTGGAGCTGCAGTTTGAATCTTGCTTCAGAGTTCACACTCCTTCTTCCGCTAGAGGGAAGGAATAGTGCGAGCAAAGCAACTGCATGATCTGTTGCTCTCGCTGCGGTTCCCACTATTGTTTCACTAGTGTTGTTTCTCAACTTAGTGCGGTAGTCACCACTGTGTCCACCAAACTTCCAGTTCTCTTCCTAGGTCCCAGGTAAGTGTATCCACTAGGCATCAGCAGAAAACAGGTGACACACTCAAATGAAGTGATTTAGAAGAGATAGATTAAGGTGGTGGTCCCCACCCCACTGGCCGTGGACTGGTATTGATCCAGCTGGTTAGGAACAGGGCCGCACAACAGGGGAGGCTTCATCTGCCGCTCCCCATTGCCCCCCATCTCTCGCATTACGGTCTGAACTGTCCCCCACAACCCCATCCGTGGAAAAATTGTCCTCCACAAAACTGATCCCTGGTGCCAAAAAGGTTGGGGACCCCTGGATTAAGGGACTGTTTTGCAAGGATGTGGGTGGGGTTAAAGGAAACAGACAAGGAAAGGCAAGGGCTGTTAGCTAACAATAGCTATTGCTCCCAGGTCCCTAGGTCTGGAGGTGCAAGAGGAGGAAGTGGTCACCAGAAAGGGAAAGGAGAAACTGAAGGAGGGCTTCCAGGCAAGAGTTGTGGTCTTCGATAGAGGAACACAGCCACCACCAGCCTGCTGGAGAGGAAGGTGTCAAAGTAACTAGTCAGCCTTCACTCCCTCCTACCCTCTGAATTCCTGCTGTGGGCAATTCTCAGCTAGAGGCCAGGGGGGAAAAGCTCTGCTTAGGCAGTTCTTGAAGTTCAGCTTTCCAGGCTCAGGAGAGTGTGGAAGGGTGGAGAGTTGACCTGAGGGAGAATATCCAGCACACCAGGACTATGCCTCCCTATCCCCTTTAAACTGGGTAAGACTGACTTTGCCCAGTGTATTAGTTTCCTAGGGCTGCCCTGCCAAATTACCATAAACGAGGGGGCTTAAAACAAGAAAATTTTATTCTAGAAGTCTTAAGTCAAGGTGTCAGCAGAGCCCTGCTCCCTCTGATGGCTCTAGAGAAGAATCGTTTCTTGCCTCTTCCTAGCTTCTGGTAGATGCGGACAGTTCTTGGAATTCCTTGGTGTGAGCTGAGACACTTCACTCTCTGCCTCCATCCCCACATGGCCTTCTGCTCTTTCCATATGTCCTCTCTTCTTACAAGGACACCAATCATTAGGTTAGGTGTCCAACCTAAATTTAGTATGATATCATCTCCAGATCCTTAATGATCAATAAATACATCAACAAAGGCCTTATTTCCAAATAACGTCACATTCTGAGGTACAAGGAACGGACGTGAATTTGGAAGGGAGACTATTCAACTCACTGTAGCCAGTAAAGTGTGTTAGCTCTGGGCATGGGATTTGCTGCTCTCTCTTCCCCTCCCCCATGACAATTAGCAGTGCTCCAGACAGTGGCTGCTCCCTCAGCCTGGGTCCTGGAGTGAAGATGGAGCAAAGCGGAGCCCCAGCTGATCTACAAGGGAAACGCAACAAGAATAGAAATAAGTGTGTCATCTCTCCTGAAGGGATAGCATCTGAAGTATTTAATGACCACAGTCCAGCCCTTCAGAGATATTTCCAGCAGCTAATGCCGTTCCCCATTTCCTTCCTTACATACAAAAACACCCTTGAATACTGGCGTTAACCAAAACCACTCTGTAGGCTCACTGTTCCTCTTAGCTCCAACTCCACTGGCAACATTTTACTGTTTATCATTCCTCTTTGGGGCCAAGGTGTAGGAAGAAATGGATTTTAAAGCCAGCCTTTTGTATCCTTAGATGGGCAAGTTTTCTAGAAAAAAAAGAATGAAGGCTAGAGCACATGGGTGTTCTTTGAAATTAGCTGCAGAGAAACTGTGTACATTTCAGGCTGAGAGTCTCCTCTCCAGTTTCAGAAGAATTCCTCACCTGCAGCAGCTGGGAATGTCTGCTGAGGAACCTTTGTTCTCCGCCAAAACCAGGGCTCCCTACGTGTGCTCTTCCCCCCGTCCCCTACTATGGTCACAGCACAAAATTACTCAAGACACTGTGCCTCATGGGGTTTGCTTATTGATGCTACATGAGTTCCCTGGGTACATCTGTCAACTTACTTTTCTGTAATACTGGTCTAATTGCTATGGGTGTGGGCCAGAGACTCAAACTATCATCAGATGGGCTTTAAAAGTGAAGTGGATAAACTAGGATCAAACTGCCAGACAAGACAGATGTACATATTTGGAATCATGAGAAGGGTTGCCTGATTCCATGTGCCTTTAACCTCACTTATCTGTCTGTCTTGAATGGCAGCCTGGACTTGAAGTCTCCCACACACCAACTGGCACTGCTGCTGCGGCTGCAACTTCTACTCACTTTCTCCCAACCATAGGTCCCATGAACCCCAATAGTAGGAGGAAAAGAAAAAGTTATTGCAAAACCGTGCTTAGAGGGATGGTTCTCTAAGCATGGTATCTGGTTCAACAGCATCCATAGCACCTGGGAACTTGAACCTTACCCCAGAAACTCTGGAGTGGGACCTAGCAATCTGTGTTTTAGGGAGTCTTCCAGGTGATTCTGGTGTATACCAAAGCTTGAGAGCCACCAGCTTAGGGTTTGATCTCAGAAGTCAGGTGGCCTGCCTAGGAGGTCATCCATCTTGGTAAAAATATCATCAGCTCCTCTGTCCCCTTTGATTTGCTGGGAAAGACCCACATGTAGTACAGTGGAGAATCCCTTGGAACCCCGGTTATCTCCTGGCCCTCTGGGCATTTTGTATTTGCCATAGGTCACAAGTTCTACCCAGGCTGTGGTGGTGACCTGGAGACAGAATCATGACGGCCACAAGAGAAGCATCTCACATGGGAGCAGGGCTTCTCTGACGTCTCCTGGTGAAGGAGCACATATCCCACCTTGTTCTGAGAGAAACAGATGTGTGCTTTAAAGAGGCTTGAGGATCTCTTCAGTTCTTTATTTAGTGAGTTTAGCAGTAGTTTAAGAAACTGGTTTTATTGTAGTTTACAAACGGCCTTTCTTGTGTGTCCATCAAAATACTTAGGACTTGAAATCTGTGCTAATCTCTTGAGTTTCTACTACGAGATGCCATTTTGATAAAATGTAGAAATCTTCCATATGGTTATGTAATTGTGCTTCTTTGTCTAGAGGATGAAGTAAGTGAAACAGGGGGATCCTCTGGAGAAAGGACAGATCAGTACCCATTTCACCAGATGACAAATTCAGAGGCACCCATGAGGCAGCATGTAAAGTAGGGGAGAAACGAGTCATACTCTATCATAATTTAAAAGAAAATGATGTGTTCATTTTAAACAGTCACAGGGGCTAGACCACCTGGAGCTGGCTCTGGTAAACTAAGGTAAAGGGCTCATCTTAACCTGCTCTATCTCTGGGAGGTACGTGGCATACTTGTCAGGGGGAATGCATGAGCGCTCCTTCCTCTGGAGATGAGAGAAGGGCTCCTGATGGACGAATCAGTCAGATTTGCTAATAGATATATTCCTCTCCTTCAGTTGGTCAGATGATTCTCTTAATTTTGTCAGCAGTACTGGATTGCCTAAGAAAGTCCACTGGTTTGCTCGCACAGCACAAAATCTGGTGAACTAGGAATTTTATATTTTTGCCCTTTTTTGGCGAAAAGGTTGCATTTCTCAAGCTCTTCCTCCTTTCCACTCTCAGAACCCTCACTGTTTCGGAGCATGGTAAATATGGGCCCAGAACCCTCACTGTGTTTTGGAGCACGGTAAATATGGTCCCAGAACCCTCACTGTGTTTTGGAGCACTGTAAATATGGTCCCAGAACCCTCACTGTGTTTTGGAGCACGGTAAATATGGTCCCAGAACCCTCACTGTGTTTTGGAGCACGGTAAATATGGTCCCAGAACCTCACTGTGTTTTGGAGCACGGTAAATATGGTCCCAGAACCCTCACTGTGTTTTGGAGCACGGTAAATATGGTCCCAGAACCCTCACTGTGTTTTGGAGCACGGTAAATATGGTCCCAGAACCCTCACTGTGTTTTGGAGCACGGTAAATATGGTCCCAGAACCCTCACTGTGTTTTGGAGCACGGTAAATATGGTCCCAGAACCCTCACTGTGTTTTGGAGCACGGTAAATATGGTCCCAGAACCCTCACTGTGTTTTGGAACACGGTAAATATGGTCCCAGAACCCTCACTGTGTTTTGGAGCACGGTAAATATGGTCCCAGAACCCTCACTGTGTTTTGGAGCACGGTAAATATGGTCCCAGAACCCTCACTGTGTTTTGGAGCACGGTAAATATGGTCCCAGAACCCTCACTGTGTTTTGGAACACGGTAAATATGGTCCCAGAACCCTCACTGTGTTTTGGAACACGGTAAATATGGTCCCAGAGGCCAACTGAACATGCTCCAATAGTCACCTCCCCTTTCCCTGTCTCCTCTCTTTGGGGGGCTACGTCTATGCCTATCCAGCTTCCTTTCCTTCCCCAAGAAGTGGCTTTGTGCCAGTGGAACTGGAAGCTAGATGAAAAGCTATCAAATCACTAAGGGAAGGAATCAATGGTAATGTATGTAAGTGTGTGTATATATCACAAGTGGCAGGCTCATTTCCATGCAAGTTAAGATATTCTCAGTGCCTCTAATTGATGCCCTGCATATCTGTGCACACACACACTCTGATGGGATATACATGGCTGGATTCACCCCGTAGAGGCAAAGTGGACAGCTGCCCACGGGCCGGGATTTGATTTTGCTCTAGGATCCTCTCGGTGACTACCCCCGCTGGCCCAGGCCTTTTGCCTGTTGGGAATTCCCACATCACTGGCCTCTTTGGATTCAGGCACTGAAAGTTGTTTAAATGCAAATTATTTTCTAGGTGGTAGAGACATTATTACTCATTAATATTTGGGTTTTAATGAGTTTTTCAGCTTAGAAGAGAACGGGCCAGAGTCTTTTGGTAATAGAAGCCAGAGAGATATGTTTTACTAACGATAGGTGGAAAAGAAAGAGTGAGATAGGAAATATTATAGAAACTATAGCCATAGGCTCAAGGAATAGCACAAGGACACTAGTTACACGGTAAGGAGTAAGATGGAAATAGGAAAGTGGAAAATAAGGTGGCTCCTTGAGTCCACAGATCATTTCTGCCAGGAGCTCCTAGAGATTCTTTCCTAGGCAGGAGTGGTTGTAGAAACCCTTGCTGAGACAATGCTAAATTTCACATTTGCTTTGGCATCACTATTTCCAAGGATTTATTTAGTTATTTAAAGATATTTATTGAACACCTAGTACGTACCTAGGCACTGTGGGTGTATCAGAACAACAGACCAGACAGAACCCAACCCTCAAGGAGCTTGCCTTTTAGTGTGGGCTGCAGGGGGTGGGCAGAGACAGCAGACACAGTACATAAGGGAAGTGTGGTAAGTTAAATGTGATAGAGGCTCTGGAGAAGAAGAAACCAATGAGAGGGGCTGGGGAGGGAGTGCCATTTTAAATGAGGTGGTCAGAGAAGGCTCACTAGAAGCTGACATTTGAGTAAAAAGTGAGTAGGGAGTAAGGAAGCCACACAGATGTCCACGAAGAGATCATTTCCAGCAGAGGGGAGAGTAAATGCCCTACCCTACCCTACCCTACCCTAGTGGCTTCTGCGGTAATTGTGTTCTTCAGGGAGACCTTCCACGCTGCATTACTCCATCTTTCCCAAATGCAACTGGTGATTATGCAAGCTAGAGATCAGTTGCTGGAAGGGAGGAACACTGAACGGGAGGCAAATGCCCGCTGAAGCTACCGGGGGGACTTGGAAGAGTGTCAGGAATGGTGTACGTGCCCGGGCAAATTCCTGTGTATCTTAGTTTCCTGGAGGTTATTCATACTGGAGGGTTGTCCGCCCACCAGGCTAAGAATGCTCAGCTTGTTTTCAGAGAAAAAGCAAAGCATCTTCTTCGACTTCACCTCTGCTCCCCTCTCAAAACGGCCGCGCTTCAGACACACTCACCCTCTGCATAGCTACCCCAGAGCTGGGCGCTGGTCCTGACGGCCCGTGGGGACCCGCGGGACACAGACATGATCTTTGCCATCAGTTCTGCACGCAAGTTCTCCCTCTTCTTTCTCATCTCTCCTCCCTGGGAGGTATGTCTTCTGTCTGCCCAAATTCATTCCACCCCAGAAGTGGCTCAGTGCCAGTGGGGTTGTTTACTGTGTGGGGAGCTGGCAAACCACTTTGGGAGTGAGCTGATAGTAATAGATTTAAAATACGAGCATTTATCAGAGCAGCAGATGGAGGCAGCAGAGTGGAGCTCCTAGAACGGAGGGCAGGGAGTGTTTCATTCAAGTGTAAAGCGCGCGCCATCTAGACTCAGCTGGCACCAGCTCACGAAACCAGTGAAGAGAAGGAGGAAAACAAAAAAGGCCAACTTTGTGCTAGGTTCCGGAGGTCACAGCATTCCCTCACTGCTCGTCCTCGGTGTCTCACTGCAGCATGGGAAGGAAAACCCTTCTTGGTTGTTTTCCTTAACATATTTTCCTTCCCTAAAACTTACTAATTTTAATAAA
Source organism: Phocoena phocoena (assembly GCF_963924675.1). NCBI lineage: Eukaryota > Metazoa > Chordata > Mammalia > Artiodactyla > Phocoenidae > Phocoena > Phocoena phocoena. Next base: position 91,305,285 of record NC_089222.1, on the reverse strand, counting down.
AATTCCGAAGCTCAGAACAAATGGAAATATAGACCATTTCATTTATGTGTGTGTGCATTAGTTCGTTCGACAAACACTTATTACCTGCCTAGACATGCCAGGAGCTGTGGCATACTTTGGGACAGAGAACCAGGCAGATGTATACGTTGTTGTTGTAATTCTTAAATATTACAACTGTCAGAAGTATTTTCGTTTTAATTTTTTACCACCATCTCAACGAAACACCCTAAAACTACAAATACATTCAAGACCTATTCTATTTACTGTTTGAACTAAAGGAGTATATTTTTTAGTGGTAAATTTCCTTAGGGCCCAAGTACTATACTCAATAGGTTAGTGGGGAAAAAAAACCCATGATATTAATTTCAAATCATCTGTTTCAGAAGTGTATTATTATTTTTTTTCTTACATCTTTCTTGGAGTATAATTGCTTTACAATGGTGTGTTACTTTCTGCTTCATGACAAAGTGAATCAGTTATACATATACATATGTTCCCATATCTCTTCCCTCTTGCGCCTCCCTCCAACTCTCCCTATCCCACCCCTCTAGGTGGTCACAAAGCACCAAGCTGATCTCCCTGTGCTATGCGGCTGCTTCCCACTAGCTATCTATTTTACGTTTCGTAGTGGATATATGTCCATGCCACTCTCTCGCTTTGTCACAGTTTACCTTCCCCCTCCCCATATCCTTAAGTACATTCTCTAGTAGGTCTGTGTCTTTATTCCTGTCTTACCCCTAGGTTCTTCATGACTTTTTTTTTTCTTAAATTCCATATATATGTGTTAGCATACAGTATTTGTCTTTCTCTTTCCGACTTACTTCACTCTGTATGACAGACTCTAGGTCTATCCACCTCATTACAAATGGCTCAATTTCGTTTCTTTTTATGGCTGAGTAATATTCCATTGTATATATGTGCCACATCTTCTTTATCCATTCATCTGATGATGGACACTTAAGTTGTTTCCATCTCTGGGCTATTGTAAATAGAGCTGCAATGAACATTTTGGTACATGACTTTTTTTGAATTATGGTTTTCTCAGGGTATATGCCCAGTAGTGGGATTGCTGGGTCATATGGTAGTTCTATTTGCAGTTTTTTAAGGAACCTCCATACAGTTCTCCATAGTGGCTATACCAATTCACATTCCCACCGGCAGTGCAAGGGTGTTCCCTTTTCTCCACACCCTCTCCAGCATTTATTGTTTGTAGATTTTTTGATGATGGCCATTCTGACTGGTGTGAGATGATATCTCATTGTAGTTTTGATTTGCATTTCTCTAATGATTAATGATGTTGAGCATTCTTTCATGTGCTTGTTGGCAGTCTGTATATCTTCTTTGAAGAAATGTCTATTTAGGTCTTCTGCCCATTTTTGGATTGGGTTGCTTGTTTTTTTGTTATTGAGCTGCATGAGCTGCTTGTAAATTTTGGAGATTAATCCTTTGTCAGTTGCTTCATTTGCAAATATTTTCTCCCATTCTGAGGGTTGTCTTTTGGTCTTGTTTATGGTTTCCTTTGCTGTGCAAAAGCTTTGAAGCTTCATTAGGTCCCACTTGTTTATTTTGTTTTCATTTCTATTTCTCTAGGAGGTGGATCAAAAAGGATCTTGCTGTGATTTATGTCATAGAGTGTTTTGCCTATATTTTCCTCTAAGAGTTTGATAGTTTCTGGCCTTACATTTAGCTCTTTAATCCATTTTGAGCTTATTTTTGTATATGGTGTTAGGGAGTGTTCTAATCTCATACTTTTACATGTACCTGTCCAGTCTTCCCAGCACCACTTATTGAAGAGGCTGTCCTTTCTCCACTGTACATTCCTGCCTCCTTTATCAAAGATAAGGTGACCATATGTGCGTGGGTTTATCTCTGGGCTTTCTATCATGTTCCATTGATCTAGCTTTCTGTTTTTGTGCCAGTACCATACTGTCTTGATTACTGTAGCTTTGTAGTATTGTCTGAAATCAGGAAGCCTGATTCCTCCAGCTCTGTTTTTCATTCTTAACATTGTTTTGGCTATTTGGGGTCTTTTGTGTTTCCATACAAATTGTGAAATTTTTTGTTCTAGTTCTGTGAAAAATGCCAGTGGTAGTTTGATAGGGATTGCATTGAATCTGTAGATTGCTTTGGGTAGTAGAGTCATTTTCACAATGTTGATTCTTCCAATCCAAGAACATGGTATATCTCTCCATCTATTTGTATCATCTTTAATTTCTTTCATCAGTGTCTTATAATTTTCTGCATATAGGTCTTTTGTCTCCTTAGGTAGGGTTATTCATAGGTATTTTATTTTTTTTGTTGCAATGGTAAATGGGAGTGTTTTCTTGATTTCACTTTCAGATTCTTCATCATTAGTGTATAGGATGCCAGAGATTTCTGTGCATTAATTTTGTATCCTGCTACTTTACCAAATTCATTGATTAGCTCTAGTAGTTTTCTGGTAGGATTTTTAGGATTCTCTACTTATAGTATCATGTCATATGCAAACAGTGACAGCTTTACTTCTTTTCCGATTTGGATTCCTTTTATTTCCATTTCTTCTCTGATTGCTGTGGCTAAAACTTCCAAAACTATGTTGAATAAGAGTGGTGAGAGTGGGCAACCTTCTCTTGTTCCTGATCTTAGTGGAAATACTTTCAGTTTTTCACCATTGAGGACGATGTTGGCTGTGGGTTTGTCATATATGGCCTTTATTATGTTGAGGAAAGTTCCCTCTACGCCTACTTTCTGCAGGGTTTTTTATCATAAATGGGTGTTGAATTTTGTTGAAAGCTTTCCCTGCATCTAATGAAATGATCATATGGTTTTTCTCCTTCAATTTGTTAATATGGTTTATCACATTGATTGATTTGTGTATATTGAAGAATCCTTGCATTCCTGGAATAAACCTCACTTGATCATGGTGTATGATCCTTTTAATGTGCTGTTGGATTCTGTTTGCTAGTATTTCGTTGAGGATTTTTGCATCTATGTTCATCAGTGATATTGGCCTGTAGTTTTCTTTCTTTGTGACATCTTGTCTGGTTTTGGTATCAAGGTGATGGTGGCCTTGTAGAATGAGTTTGGGAGTGTTCCTCCCTCTGCTATATTTTGGAAGAGTTTGTGAAGGATAGGTGTTAGCTCTTCTCTAAATGTTTGATAGAATTCGCCTGTGAAGCCATCTGGTCCTGGGCTTTTGTTTGTTGGAAGATTTTTTTTGGTCTTTTTTTTTTTTTTTTTGCGGTACACAGGCCTCTCACTGTTGTGGACTCTCCTGTTGTGGAGCACAGGCTCTGGACGCGCAGGCCCAGTGGCCATGGCTCACAGGCCCAGCCGCTCCAAGGCATGTGGGATCCTCCCGGACCGGGGCACAAACCCGTGTCCCCTGCATAGGCAGGCGGACTCTCAACCACTGCACCAACAGGGAAGCCCCTGTTGGAAGGTTTTTAATCACAGTTTCAATTTCAGTGCTTGTGATTGGTCTGTTCATATTTTCTATTTCTTCCTGATTCAGTCTTGGCAGGTGGTGCATTTCTAAGAATTTGTCCATTTCTTCCAGGTTGTCCATTTTATTGGCATAGAGTTGCTCGTAGTAATCTCTCATGATCTTTTGTATTTCTGCAATGTCATTTGTTACTTCTCCTTTTTCATTTCTGATTCTATTGATTTGAGTCTTCTCCCTTTTTCCTTGATGAGTCTGGCTAATGGTTTATCAATCTTGTTTATCTTCTCAAAGAACCAGCTTTTAGTTTTATTGATCTTTGCTATCGTTTCCTTCATTTCTTTTTCATTTATTTCTGATCTGATTTTTATGATTTCTTTCCTTCTGCTAACTTTGGGGTTTTTTTTTTTGTTCTTCTTTCTCTAATTGCTTTAGTTGCAAAGTTAGGTTGTTTATTCGAGATGTTTCCTGTTTCTTAAGGTAGGATTGTATTGCTATAAACTTCCCTCTTAGAACTGCTTTTGCTGCATCCCATAGGTTTTCGGTCATCGTGTCTCCATTGTCATTTGTTTCTAGGTATTTTTTGATTTCCTCTTTGACTTCTTCAGTGATCACTTCGTTATTAAGTAGTGTATTGTTTAGCCTCCATGTGTTTGTATTTTTTACAGATCTTTTCCTGTAATTGGTATCTAATTTCATAGCGTTGTGGTCGGAAAAGATACATGATACAATTTCAATTTTCTTAAATTTACCAAGGCTTGATTTGTGACCCAAGATATGATCTATCCTGGAGAATGTTCCATGAGCACTTGAGAAAAATATGTATTCTGTTGTTTTTGGATGGAATGTCCTATAAATATCAATTAAGTCCATCTTGTTTAATGTATAATTTAAAGCTTGTGTTTCCTTATTTATTTTCATTTTGGATGATCTGTCCATTGGTGAAAGTGGGGTGTTAAAGTCCCCTACTGTGAATGTGTTACTTTCAATTTCCCCTTATATGGCTGTTAGTATTTGCCTTATATATTGAGGTGCTCCTATGTTGGGTGCATAAATATTTACAACCCTTATATATTCTTCTTGGATCGATCCCTTGATCATTATGTAGTGTCCTTCTTTGTCTCTTCTAATAGTCTTTATTTTAAAGTCTATTTTGTCTGATATGAGAATTGCTACTCCAGGTTTCTTTTGGTTTCCATTTGCATGAAATATCTTTTTCCATCCCCTTACTTTCAGTCTGTATGTGTCTCTAGGTCTGAAGTGGGTCTCTTGTAGACAGCATATATATGGGTCTTGTTTTTGTATCCATTTAGCCAATCTGTGTCTTTTGGTGGGAGCATTTAATCCATTCACATTTATGGCAATTATCAATATGTATGTTCCTATTCCCATTTTATTAATTGTTTTGTGTTCGTTATTGTAGGTCTTTTCTTTCTCTTCTTTCTTGCCTAGAGAAGTCTCTTTAGTATTTGTTGTAAAGCTGGTTTGGTGGTGCTGAACTCTCTCAGCTTTTGTTTGTCTGTAAAGGTTTTAATTTCTCCATCAAATCTGAATGAGATCCTTGCTGAGTAGAGTGTTCTTGGTTGCAGTTTTCTCTCTTTCATCACTTTAAATATGTCCTGCCAGTCCCTTTTGGCTTGCAGAGTTTCTGCTGAAAGATCAGCTGTTAACCTTATGGGGATTCCCTTGTGTGTTATTTGTTGTTTTTCCCTTGCTGCTTTTAATATGTTTTCTTTGTATTTAATTTTTGACAGTTTGATTAATATGTGTCTTGGCGTGTTTCTCCTTGGGTTTATCCTGTATGGGACTCTCTGTGCTTCCTGGACTTGATTAACTATTTCCTTTCCCATATTCGGGAAATTTTCAACTATAATCTCTTCAAATATTTTCTCAGTCCTTTTTTTTTCTCTTCTTCTTCTGGAACCCCTATAATTTGAATGTTGGTGTGTTTAATGTCATCCCAGAAGTCTCTGAGACTGTCCTCAGTTCTTTTCATTCTTTTTTCTTTATTCTGCTCTGCAGTAGTTATTTCCACTATTTTATCTTCCAGGTCACTTATCCGTTCTTCTGCCTCAGTTTTTCTGGTATTGATCCCACCCATCTAGAGCATTTTAAATTTCATTTATTGTGTTGTTCATCGTTGCTTTTTCCATCTTTAGTTCTTCTAGGTCCTTGTTAACTGTTTCTTGCACCTTGTCTATTCTATTTCCAAGATTTTGGTTCATCTTTACTATCATTTTTCTGAATTCTTTTTCAGGTAGACTGCCTATTTCCTCTTCATTTGGTAGGTCTGGTGGGTTTTTATCTTGCTCCTTCATCTGCTGTGTGTTTTTCTGTCTTCTCATTTTGCTTATCTTACTGTGTTTGGGGTCTCCTTTTTGCAGGCTGCAGGCTCGTAGTTCCCATTGTTTTTGGTGTCTGTCCCCAGTGGCTAAAGTTGGTTTAGTGGGTTGTGTAGGCTTCCTGGTGAAGGGGACTAGTGCCTGTGTTCTGGTGGATGAGGCTGGATCTTGTCTTTCTGGTGGGCAGGTTCACGTCTGGTGGTGTGTTTTGGGGTGTCTGTGGACTTATTATGATTTTAGGCAGCCTCTCTGCTAATGGGTGGCGTTGTGTTCCTGACTTGCTAGTTGTTTGGCATAGGGTGTCCAACACTGTAGCTTGCTGGTCGTTGAGTGAAGCTGGGTGCTGGTGTTGAGAGGGAGATCTCTGGGAGATTTTCACCATTTGATATTATGTGGAGCTGGGAGGTCTCTTGTGGACCAGTGTCCTGAAGTTGGCTCTCCCACCTCAGAGGCACAGCACTGACTCCTGGCTGCAACACTAAGAGCCTTTCATCCACATGGCTCAGAATAAAAGGGAGAAAAAGAAGAAAGAAAGAATTAGTAGAAGAAGAAAGAAAGAAAGAAAGAGAGAAAGAAAGGAGGGAGGGAGGGAGGAAGGAAGGAGGGAAGGAAGGAAAGAAAGAAAGAAGATAAAATAAAGTAATATAAAATAAAATAAAGTTATTAAAATTAAAAATAATTATTAAAAAAAAATGGATAGAATCCTGGACAAATGGTGGAAGGAAAGCTATACAGACAAAATCTCACACAGAAGCATACACGTACACACTCACAAAAAGAGGAAAAGGGGGGAAAAATCATAAATCTTGCTCTCAAAGTCCACCTCCTCAATTTGGGATTATTCGTTGTCTATTCATTTATTCCACAGATGCAGGGTACATCAAGTTGATTGTGGAGCTTTAATGCGCTGCTTCTGAGGCTGTTGGGAGAGATTTCCCTTTCTCTTCTTTGTTCTCACAGCTCCTGGGGCTGAGCTTTGGATTTGGCCCCGCCTCTGCGTGTAGGTCGCTGGAGGGCGTCTGTTCTTCGCTCAGACAGGACGGGGTTAAAGGAGCAGCTGCTTCAGGGACTCTGGCTCACTCAGGCCAGGGGGAGGGAGGGGTACGGAGTGCGGGGCGAGCCTGCGGCAGCAGAGGCTGGCGTGACGTTGCACCAGCCTGAGGTGCGCCGTGCGTTCTCCCGGGGAAGTTGTCCCTGGGTCCCGGGACCCTGGCAGTGGCGGGCTGCACAGGCTCCCCGGAAAGGGGGTGTGGATAGTGACCTGTGCTCGCACACAGGCTTCTTGGGGGCGGCAGCAGCAGCCTTAGCGTCTCATGCCCGTCTCTGGGGTCCGCGCTTTTAGCCGCGGCTCGCGCCCGTCTCTGGAGCTCCTTTAAGCAGCGCTCTTAATCCCCTCTCCTCGCGCACCAGGAAACAAAGAGGGAAGAAAAAGTCTCTTGCCTCTTCGGCAGGTCCGGACTTTTCCCCGGACTCCCTCCCAGCTAGCCGTGGTGCACTAATCCCAGTCCTCTCCCTGCGCTCCGACTGAAGCCCGAGCCTCAGTTCCCAGCCCCGCCCGCCCCGGCGGGTGAGCAGACAAGCCTCTTGGGCTGGTGAGTGCCAGTCGGCCCTGCCCCTCTGTGCGGGAATCTCCCTGCTTTGCCCTCCGCACCCGTGTTGCAGTGCTCTCCTTCGCGGCACCGAAGCTTCCCCCTCCGCAACCCGCAGTCTCCGCCTGCGAAGGGACCTCCTAGTGTGTGGAAACCTTTCCTCCTTCACAGCTCCCTCCCACTGGTGCAGGTCCCGTCCCTATCCTTTTGTCTCTGTTTATTCTTTTTTCTTTTGCCCTACCCAGGTACGTGGGGACTTTCTTGCCTTTTGGGAGGTGTGAGGTCTTCTGCCAGCGTTCAGTAGGTGTTCTCTAGGAGTTGTTCCACGTGTAGACGTATTTCTGGTGTATCTGTGGGGAGGAAGGTGATCTCCACGTCTTACTCTTCCACCATCTTCCCCTCGTCTCCGAGAAGTGTATTATTTTTATCATGTCAGGGTAAAGTCGATAAATTAGAAAACACTCATTTGTTGTCTAATCTCCAATCTACATGCTGTTAGAGTTGTTCTTTTTATTTATTTATTTTTGTTTGTTTTAAAGTCATTTATTCATCAACCTTTGTTGCACATTTATTCAGTTTCAGATTGTGTGATTCCTTGCACAGGTATGAAGGTGACTGATAGACATTCCTGCCTTGCACACCTGCCCTCCTGCTCTACAAGGGCTTGGACCAGAACTATATTCAGGAGAGCTAAGGACCACGGAAGGAAAGAGCCAGGGAGCACCAGGATTGGAGAGGGGGACTGTGGTGAGGATGATCGAGGCTTGAAGGAAGGTCTAGACTGGATTAAGCTGACCAACAGTTCTCAGCAGGACAGGTATTGCTCCCTCCAGGAGTTTGAGAATCTTAGGGGGTGTTACTGGTGGTCACTGATGGGAGGCATTTAGTGGATGGAGGCCAGAGATGCTAGATGCCCTGCTATACATGGTTTGGTCCTATATTGCAAAGAACAATCCTGCAGCCAATATCATGTTTGAGTGTCCTGCCAGACATTTATCTGGGTGAAAATTTGGTTATAATTATCTGAGCCTAAAATCCAACGTATGTCATATATAAACACAAAGTACACTTTGCACGGTTTTAATAAAAATTGCATTTCCAGGAATATGACTCTCTATGAGTCAAAGATTGCATTCTGTTCTTTTTGGAATTTTGTCAAGAGTCAATCACCATCCTGAAAAGTCACATCACTGACTGTCTCATTGATCATGGTATTTGTTTTGCCGATACAATACACCTGAATTGGTCCATTTGTATCTCTCAATCCCCAGTGGTTCTAGGCAAACATTTGTTATGTCTTTGAGTGTAGTTGTGCCCAAGCATTTACATACAGAAACACATATTTTATTCTGTACTACTTGCATTTTTTTCCCTATTATAGTTAAAGTATTATTTTGGATTTTTTAAAATTATGAGTTATATGTTACCCATGACATTTGTTGCAAGATAGTAAAAAGCAGGTTACTTTTTAAAAGTATATTAAAAAGGGGTTCTAAGGTGAGAACCAGTGAGATGGGCAAAGTAGGTGGAAAAAGCATTCTAGGCAGTACTCTAAAATGTGAATAAGAATCGCCTGGAGATTTTGTTAAAATGTGGATCCTGATTCAGTAATAAGCTCCTGGGTGATGCTGATGCTGCTGGTCCATGGACCACACTCTGAGTAGCAAAGGAGAGGAAATTGCAGGTGTGAAGGTATGAAGTCTTGGAAGAGTTTTACCAGGAACTTGGTATAATCAGAGCACAAAATGCGAAGGGTTGTATGGTGGGAGATAACTTAAAGAGAGAGGCAGGGTCAGAGCAGGGAGGACCATGGCCACCCTATTTTGACTTCCTTTTGTAGACAATAATGTGCCCTGAAAGGATTTTAAGCAGAAATGTGTAATGTTACATCTCTGCCACCATGTGGGATGGCCCTTCTGGATGTAGGAAGTCCAGTGAGAAGGCTTTTGCAATTAAGTCTCGTGAGAACATAGAAATAATAAGGACCTGACCTGAGGAAGCCACAGCAGAAGTGGAAGGAAGAACACAAGCTTGATGATTTGGAGTTATATTTACTAGGACTTGGTGATTGACTGAATGTGGGTGGTAAAGGACAGGAAGGATGAAGAATGACTTGCAAGCTTCTAGCATGAGCTCTAGGTGTATGATGATGCTATTATTGACCAGCACTGGGAGCAGAGGAGGGCATACAAGCTTGGGGGCAATGTTTAAGGAAATTGATTTTCAGATAAATGAATTCCCAGCGCCTATATCCTATCGAAAACTAGAAAGATGTCCAGTGGGCTTTGATGTGAGGACTTTTATTGAGCATATTGTGGAGGAAATGAACCCTGTACACGGTGGGAATGTAAATTTGTGCAACCACTATGGAAATTAAGGTTTGGAGTTTCCTCAAAAAATTAAAAATAGGGCTTCCCTGGTGGCCCAGTGGTTGAGAGTCCGCCTGCCGATGCAGAGGACACGGGTTCGTGCCCCGGTCCGGGAAGATTCCACATGCCGCGGAGCGGTTGGGGCCGTGAGCCATGGCCACTGAGCCTGCGCGTCCGGAGCCTGTGCTCTGCAACGGGAGAGGCCACGACAGTGAAAGGCCCGCGTACCGCAAATAAATAAATAAATAAATATATTAAAAATAAAATATTATATGATCCAGCAATCCCACTTCTGGGTATATTCTCAAAGGAATTAAGATCAGGGTCTCAGAGAGATCCTGCACTCCCACGTTCATTGCAGCATTATTCACAATAGCCAAGGGATGGGTACAACTTAAATGCCCATCAACAGATGAAAAGATAAAGAAAATGTGGTACATACACACAATGGAATATTTTTCAGCCTTTAAAAAGAAGAGAATCCTGCCATTTGTGACAATATGGATGAACCAGGAGGACATTATGCTAAGTGAAATAAGCCAGACACAGAAGGACAAATAATGCATGATACCATTTATATGAGGAATCTAAAATAGTCAAACTGATAGAGCAGAGAGTAAAATGGTGGTTGCTGGTGCTGAGGGAAGACAGAAATGGGGAGGTGTCGTCTAAGGGTACAAAGTTTCAGTTATACAAGATAAACAAGTCCTAGAGATCCACTGTACAACAAAATGCTTACAGTTTACAATACTGTATTATATACTTAAAATTTTGCTAACATGGTAGCTGTTACATGTTATTACAAAAAATTAAAAATAAGAAGTGAGAAGGCAGGAGGAAACTTTTAGAGGTGATGAATATATCTATGGCATAGATTGTGATGATGGTTTCATGGATATATATGTATCTCCAACTCATAAAGTGGTATACACAAACTACCTACAGCTTTTTGTATATCAATCAAACCTCAATCAAGGACTTCCCTGGTGGTGCAGTGGTTAAGAATCTGCCTGCTAATGCAGGGGACAGACACAGGTTGGAGCCCTGGTCCGGGAAGACCCCACATGCTGCGGAGCAACTAAGCCCGTATGCCACAACTACTGAGCCCGCGTGCCACAACTACTGAAGCCCGCACGCCTAGAGCCTGTGCTCCGCAACAAGAGAAGCCCCTGCTCGCCGCAACTAGAGAAAGCCAGTGTGCAGAAGAGAAGACCAGTGCAGCCAAAAATAAATTAATTAAATAGATTATTATAATAATAATTTTTAAAAAACCCTCAATCAAGTGGTTTTTAAAGAAGTGTATTGTATTTCACTCTAATGGGCATCAAACATACGGGTGTTCTTTTGCCATACTCTAGTGGATTTCTGAAGGAGTGGGGGAGGAACATGTACAATTCCTACAAGCTCCATGGTTGTCCAGGACAGGTGTTAGGATGAGAAGAAAAGGGGCAGTACTAACACACTTATTATGAAAGTGGATGAAGTAGAATCATCTGGTAGGTGTCAGAGAGCAGAAGACACAGGTGGAATGAATTCCTGCTTCCCAGGGTCGATCTCTGTCTCTGTCTTCGTCTCTCTCTCTCTCTCTCTCTCTCTCTCTCTCTGTCTCAACACACACGCATACACACACACACACACACACACGCACACACCAAAGTTCTGTCTTTGTGCTGTCGCCAGTTTACAGACATTGGCATGGCAGGGAATTTGAGGTGGTCCTGTATGGTCATGGGCCTGGCATCCCCCTTCTTGTGTTTAATTGTATCAAACTCCACAAATGCCATGAGCAACTAGTCTCCTTTGAGTGCTCAGGACCAGTCCTTGCCCGTAATCTTAAATTGCCTTATCTCATTTGATTTTCACAATAACTCTAAGAATAAATTTTGTAAACGACGAAACAAGCTCATAGAGGTCAGGTAATTTGCCTAAGGTCACGCAGAGAGAAGAAATTACAAACCTAGCCTCGATCCCATTTCCTTTCTTACTCAAGCTGTGATTCATTTCCTTTAACCTCTCCCAGTTACACTGAAATAATCGCTGTTCCTCTAACACCCCATGTTGCTTTACACCTCTGCACACACTGCGTACTTCTGCTTGGAATCCTCCTCTCTGATATTCAGCTGTCAAAGTCCTACCTAGGGGCCCTCGTGTCTGCGGAGATTCTTCTGAGCCTCCTGCCTTGATGCCCTGTACACATTCCCCTCTTGCACGCATCACGCTTCACTGTAATGATGTGTTTACACATCCCTCCCTCTCTCCAGGCTGTGAGCTTCTGGAGGCAAGGCCAGTCTTAGTGTTCTTGCCTCACTGTGTCCGGTAGATATTACTGTCCAGGAAGGGCTTTTGAACTAAACTGGTGTGTACAGTCCCTAGTGGGTTCTCAGTAAATGTCACTGGACATAATAGTGCCTGGGAAGAACAAACCAGTTTCTAGAGAATGTAAACACTAGTAATGGGGAAAAAAAAAATGTGGCTTGGAAAATCATAATCTTTGAACGCATTATTTATGTATGAAACTTTTAACGATTGTCTTTCTCTCCTGTAATCCTTCACCATTAATATTAGGCTTACTTATTAAGTTTAGTTTATTGGGAGTCAATATTTAATTTAAAAATGTAATTCTTATTAGGGTTTTAATAACTAACATGTAATAACTGCCAATGATATTTTAGCATATAAAACACTTAATTTTTAACATAATTAATTTTTAAAGAAAATGTAATAGAAAAATTACTCTGCATGCAACTCTACACCTTGACCAAATTTTAGGTCTAATCTTATCTTTGATTCTCTTTGTGTTTCTCATTCCACAGCTTTCTCTCCTTTTCTCTTCCTATTATTTCTTCAGTAAGGTTTACATGAAAGAAGATGGACTTTCTTCAGGGCTACTGTAACATGGGGAAAACAACACTGACTAAAGAAAGACAACAAAATATAGTTACTTTTAATATATAGGAAAATATAAAAATGTCTACAAATAAACATTTTTGGGTTTAAACTTTAAAATTCCATTTCTCTATAGGCTGTGGTTAATTTTATTATAAATTAACAAGTATTTAAAACATCTGCAGTGCTGCCTGTCCTGCCTTTTGTGATTCAGAAGAGGTTCTGGGGTTTTGGCTTTACACACACACACATACACACACACATTAATATATCTCTAAAAGCATTTGATTAACAGATACACACAACTATATATAAAATAGATAACCAACAAGGACCTACTTTATAGCACAGGGAACTATATTCAACATCTTCTAATAACCTATAATGGAAAACAATCTGAAAAAGAATATATATATGTATGTGTGTGTGTGTGTGTGTGTGTATATATACACACACATACACACACACACATACATATATAACTGAATCACTTTGCTGTACACCTGAAACCTTGTAAATCAACTATACTTCAATAAAATAAATAAGTAAATAAAACAAAAACCAAACCAAACCAAACCCAGATGCAAACTAATATCCTTAGCAAGACAGCTCAATTAGTAAATTGTAAACTTCCACTGTCAACGCTAAAAAAATAGAAAAAAATTCCCTAAAAGCATCTGTTAGAATCTTCAGGGAACAGTCACTCAGATAACCACAAGTAGTGTTAGTTTATGATACAACCATGTTTCTCAAACTGCGGTCACCACACCTCCGAGGATTACATGAGTTACTGGCCAGGAGTTTACGGAAAGCAACTGAAAAAAATTGTGGCACATCTCCTTAAGTTGTTAATTTAAATTAATGGATTAAACATTATTTTTATATAAAAACCAGTACAGATCTCTTGAGGAGAATGCAAATTTCTCATGAAATTTTAAAGATAAAAATAACAAGAGACTGCAAAGAAATGTTGAACTTGTGATAAGCTGCTTGGGCTGTGTCCCAGACTGCTAGTAGTACACAGGATTTTCTTTTCTTTAGTTAAGTGGAAAGGTCAGAGAAGTATTGTATAGGATTCACATAGAAACAAGGACAATAGCAAGAACTGCACAACAAAAGGTTGGAAATTGGAATGTTGTTCAAAGAACAGAGCAAGCTTAAAAAAAAAAAATCCAGGATGGCTCTAGAAAATGAATTATCTTGACATCACCTCAGCAGATGAATGCATCATCCTCTGCCCTTAAGGTAACTCTGTCTAGGGTCTATATGACTGCTTTGACAGTTCTTACTGCCACCAGCCAACCACGCTCTCCATTCCTTTATATATCTTTTGCTTTCTTCTTTCTTATTGCATCTGCCTTCTAATAATTTTAGTATATCCAATAGTCTTTCATATCCTTTACAGCCTACTCTCTTTCTGGGTATCTTTTCTTCTGCTCCATCTTTCAAATGCTCAAACCAATTTGCGTATTACATGTAAAACTCTCCAAAGAGGGAAAGTAATTCCTTCATTTAATCACCATTATCCCTATTTTGACATAGATTTTGTGCCAAGCTGCCTCATAGAGCACCAGCCAGCCTACATGTTGTTTGCCCTTGAGTTCAGTTCCCACTTCTGGGGAGGTGGGCTGTTGTTGTGTCAGAGGAGTACCACAGCTTAAGGATTAAAATCACATCAGTTGAAGGATTCACCTGGGTCAGGTTTCCTCTGCAGGAGACTGTGGAAGTGTGTCATGGGCACTCTCACTCTTGCCTTCTCCAAAACAGCCCCTCTAAAAGGTGTCAGAAATGGATTCCTTTAGAAGGAGGCACAGCTGATATAACAAGATAAAGATCTAAAGTCCTTTCATTGACACCAGAAATCTGGATAAAATTATATAGAAATTTAAAGAACAAAAACTTTGTTTGAAAGGGCCACATAGTTAATGCAGGTATTCTTTTTTATTTATTTTTCTTTTTGTTACTTTTTTTTTTTTTTGTATCTCAGTTACAGAACATTGAGTTGACCATACTCAGTTCCCAGCCCACCATCACTATTAGTCCGAGCAAGGCCTCCCTTTGTTGATTGAGTGATTAATCGGAATCCTCTCCACAATGTCTCTGACAGACGTTTTAACCTACTTCTGGAACTCACTATCTCTAAAGGGAACAGCTAATACCGTATATAGAGCCCTCCAACTCTTAGATAATTCTTTCTTACATTTTACCTAAAATAACTTTCCTATAAGTTTGCCCCAGTGTTCCCAGGTTTTTCCTGTAGAACCATACAAAAAAAATTCATTCTTTCCTCAGCTGATAGCCTTTCAACCCTACAAAGTCAGCTATCATGAAGAAGTAAATTTTCCCTTTTCTATGTGAAACATATTCTATTTCTTAATTGACTCTTCATATGATGTGGGTTTAAGACACTTTACTACCTAGTCACCTTCCCTTGGACAAACTCTAGTTTGACAATGACTTTTTAAAAAATAGGTATTTAAATATTTTGAAATTGATGTGCTCTGCCAGTGCAAAATATGATGGGTGCAACCCTCCCCCCCTTCCTTAATTTCAGTTTCTATTAATGCATCCTAAAATTTGTATTCATTTTTTAAAAATAATATCATATTTTTGACTCTCATTGAACTTTAAATCTTTTTCAAGTGAACTGCTGTCAATCCAGAGCTTTTCTACCTTGTATTTAAGTAGTTGATTCTTTGAACTCAGATGCAGAACTTAACATTTAACCCTATTAAATTGTATATCGTTAATTGCATTCCACCTTTCTCCTTTGTCAAGGTCTTTTTCAAGTTTGATTCTTTAAAATGGTTTATCCGTTTTTCCTCCCACTTTCAGTCATCTATTAATTTGATAGACAAAATTTATGCTGGAATTCACCTAACTTACTGATTAATATGTTTAGGGTTTTAGGAAAGAGGGCAGAGAACTTTAGAGTGGCTCTCAAATTTTAATGCACAAAAGAATTATCTGGGACATTTGTTAAACATGCAGATTACCAAGTCTCATTTATGGAAATTTTGATTCAGTAAGTATGGGATGGGACTTCACATGTGCATTTCTAACAAGCACCACATGTGATTCTGATGCTTTGGGTCCTAGGCTACACTTTAGAAACATATTTAGAAATTTCTTTAAGCCTGAGTTAACAGTGATGTGTTCATTCATTCTAATAGGGTGGTTGTCTACCACAGTGCTGAACACATGGTTAATACTGAATGAATGAGTGAAGGGATGAAGGAATGAAGAATGGGAAGGAAAGCTTAGCTGATAACCCAGTTTATATTTTTCCATGTTAATCACGATACCAATATGATTGACTTTTTCAAATACTTTGTTGCAATTAAATTGTATCTTTGATATTCCCCACAGGGAAAGGTGTATTTTGCATGACTTATTCTTCATAACATATGTAGTCTCCTAATGGTCGTGTCCTTTCTAAGTGCTCACACATCATGTATTTAATTCCTCTAAAATTTCATTGAGAATTAAAGGGTGTTTTATATGAAAACCCAGAGATCTCCCTCTACTAATTCCTGCTTGACTTATAAGAAATTAGGGTGTGTTTTTAGTGTTTGACTTATTCGTTCCCCTTCAGGCCATGTTGTTCATCTTTTGTTTTAACATCTTTGCAGATATTGGGTTGGCCAAAAAGTTAGGTGTTACAGAAAAACCTGAACGAACTTTTTGGCCAACTCAACAAATAAGAACCCAAGTGCCAGACACTTCAGCACGGAGCGATTTCTTACTTTTCCCCTGAATTTATAGTTTTGAAAACTATCAAGTCCACAGAAAGACTCAAAGACTAATACAATGTTCTTTACCTAGATCAGCAGTTGCTAGCATTTTGCCACATTGGTTTTATTGTATCTAGTTATAGCTAGATTTCTTTCCCCTGAACCAACTCGTCACCATGTTTCTTTAGTCTCTTTTAGTCTCGAACAATTCCTCTACCCTGTTTTCTGCATTTTTGGGGTGGACATCTGAATTATCTAAGTATGCTTCTTGTTTGTGTTTGTTTGTTTAGTATTTTAAGTGTTGGCTTTCAAATCACATAGTTTTATGTATTCAAAAAATAAAATTAAAGAGTATTTTTTTTAAAGCTAACTTTAAAATTTGTTCCTAAAGGGGGATTGGAGTTGCATATCACAGAATTCAACACAAATTTTAAGGAATCAGATCCTGAGTGCAGGAGAGAGGGGCAGAAAGCTGGGTGGAAGCATCCTAGACCCTGTGAAATTTAAGAAAGCTTCAGCAAAGCCATTGGGATTTCTCCAGACAAAATCAGCCATCAGATCAGGAAGATACCTGCTTTAGCATCCCTGACAGCACAAAAGCAAGGATGAATTTCAGATCCCAGCCCTGGGTCTGTGGGAGGAGACCTGAGAGGTGACACAAGGCTGCCACACCAGGGTCATGCCCTCTTCTTGGGGTGGTCCTCATTTGATTGATTGCAGGGATCTCAAGGCGAACTGCCCTCTCACCCCAACTCAGGACAGATCTGGAGGGTCCCCACCGAGGCTCTGTCAAGATTTCATCACAGTTCAATGTCTCACTCTGCTCAGTCCTGCTTCCTTCCTGTAGCTACACCAGTTGAGGATTTTAAGAGCATTCTCTAATAAACCCCATGCTCGCCCATCTCCAAGCACGGCTCCAAGCTCTTATTAGCTATGAATGCATGTAATCCTCAAACACTATGAGGTAGGTACTATTAGCAACCCTATTTTATATGTGGGAACACTGAGGCACGGAGAGTGGCTAACTGATCACCCAAAGGTACAAAGGCGTGACTCACACACAGGCACCTGACAGCCCCGCCACTCCTTGAGCTCTCCTCTGTGACAAGAGATGGCTGTTGGCACACACAGTATCCTAGTTCTATCATATTTTCGAGATGCTTCCTAAGCAAAGATGTAGAAAAACTTCCTGTAGGTTTAGCAAGGGAGGGGATTTGTCCTGATCATGTAAGAAAGGCAGGTAAAAGCAGTCTAACCAGACTGCCTTCCAGAGGGCTTTAGCCCTAACTGGGAGTACACTTCACCCTCTGAGCTGACTCCCTGAAGCTCAGTTTTCCTCTGGTGACATGATATACCTGCCACTCCCACTCTTGCCAAAGGAAAGAATGTGCACAGCACAAAAAAAAATGAAAAGAGAGATAAATAGGCTTCTCTTCCCAGAGACAAGAGGTAGTTAACCTGACCTATTTGGGTAAGCATTCATAGCTTGTATAATGTAGCTTAACCAGCCTATTTAGCATTTATGCAATCTGCTCTGCTTTCAACAAGCTCTTTAAGATGTGACTTATTTAAAAATCTTCATAAATAATGCAAGGTCAAAATAGCCACTTCTATCTATAGGAAGACTCAAGGAATTATCAAGACTACTTTCGCAGTTCACAGTTGGGAAATCTTTCCACTCCAGTGATTTTTTTTAAGCCAAAAATAGGATGGCCAACTGTCCTGCTTTTGCCTGGGCTGAGAGGGTTCCCAGGATGTGATATATTTTCTTTGCTGAAACATGTGAGTTTATCACACTACAATAGACACTTTATGACCCAACACCGTTATGCTACAGGAAATGCCTGCTTCTCTATTGCAGATACTTTCTATTATCTCAAAAATATTATATTTTATCATTAAACTAGAAAATTTAGAAACCATGGAAGGAAATGAAAGAGAAACTAAAAACCACACAAGTCCATAATGCAGAGATCACTATTTAAACCTTTTGGCACGTTCCATGCATTTTTCTGTGTGTGTGTGTGTGTGTGTGTGTGTGTGTGTGTATACGTATACTTTACAAATCTAAATTGTGCAGTACAAATAATTCTGTGTCCTGATTTTCACTTAGCATGAACATTCTACCACATCAGCAAATAGTTTTTGAAAAGATCATTGCTAATCGTTGTATAATTTCCACTGAGGATGTGCTATACCTTATTTAACCATTCTCCTATTGTTCAGCATTTTGGCTAAATTTTTTTCTGTTAAAGGTAATGTTGCATTGAACATCTTTGGTTTTCTAATGATTTCTCTTGCAAAGGTTTCGAGCACCGAACTGGTCGAAAAGTTATGGGCTTAGTTAATAATGCTACTGAATCCTATCTCCAAAATGCTTCCAGAAAAGGTTGTACATCAGCAGTGTTTACACCTGCCCCACTCAACTCCTGCCAGCACTGAGAATTTTTTCAACCTTCATCAATGTTACAGGTTAGAAAAAAGTTACCCTAAACAATCTACATTTCTTTGTTTGTTAATAAAGCTTAAACCTCTTTCATATCTTTCTCATTTGAACTTTTCTGTAAATTGTTCATACAGTTTCTCAGATTTTGTATGTCATATCTTGCTTCTCAGTTTATATGAATTCCTTACAGTCTAACTAGAATAACTCTTTTTATGTCATACTTGTTTCAAATACTTTTCCTGATTAAATGTTAGATAGACATTTTTAAAATACCCTTAAAACTTCCCTGGTGGCACAGTGGTTAAGAATGCGCTTGCCAATGCAGGGGACAGGGGTTTGAGCCCCGGTCTGGGAAGATCCCACATGCCGCGGAGCAACTAAGCCTGTGGGTCACAGCTGCTGAAGCCCGCGTGCCTAGAGCCCGTTCTCCGCAACAAGAGAAGCCACCGCAATGAGAAGCCAGTGCACCGCAACGAAAATTAGCCCCCCGCTCGCCGCAGCTAGAGAAAGCCCGGGCGCAGCAATGAAGACCCAGTGCAGCCAAAAATAAACGAATAAATTTATTTTAAAAAATACCCTTAAAACCTTAGATGTTAATGACAGTGTATCAAATTCTGCACACATGCATGGGCACACATACAACGCTGGGAGAGGTCTACGCTTTCCTTTAAAAGTCTATTTTTTTTAACTCTTCGCTCATCAGACTTCAATTATTTCGTAATATTTGAAAAGAATATGTGTAATATATATGTACTTCTGAAGAAAAATGTTAAAACAAAATCACATGAATTAACCACCCAACCTAAGAACTAAAACATACTAACCACTCCGTGTTCCTCCCTGTGATGGCCAATTTTGTGTGTCAACTTGACTGTGCCCTGGGGTGCCCCAGGTTAAACATTATACCCGAGTGTGTCTGTGAAGGTGTTTCTAGATGAGATAGCATTTGAATTGGTGGACTTAGTAGGTTGCCCTCTTCTGTGTGGGTGGGAATTATCCAATCTGTTTAGGGCCCGAATAAAACAAAAAAGTGGAGGAAGGAAAAATCTGTCCCCTTTGCTCCCTGCCTGCCTGTGGAGCTGGGACATTGGTCTTCTCCTCCCCTTGGACTGGGATTTACCCCATCGGCTCCCCTGGTTCTCAGGCCCTTGGACTGGAACTACACCACTGACTTTCCTGGGCCTCCAGCTGGCAGATGGCAGATGGCAGATCACAGGACTTCCCAGCTTCCATAATATTGTGAGCCAATTCCTTATAATAAATCTCTTCCTATACGTATATGATTGGTTCTGTCTCTCTGGAGAACCCTGACTAATGTGCTCCGCAATCTCAGATTCCTGTCTTTCCCGAGATGTAGCTACCACCTGCTTTTGCCTTTATCATCCCCTTGTTTTTTTTTGAAAAAACCGTTTGATCCTGTATATGTTTGTACCTCTAACCATATGTTTAGTTTTCATATTTTTGAGCTTTACAAAAATAGATTCATCTTTTAACTTATCTTCTCAGTCTCGCTTTTTTCCCCCATTAAGTACTATATATAAGATTTATCCATCTTTTATGCGAGTATATGATTCATTCATCTTCACCCCTGGATAATATTTCCTTTCATGAATTATATATATTATACATATACCTATACATACAGGTATATACACAGTAATCGAACGGCTGGGCTGAAGTGTATGTTCATATTCAATTTTATAAGCTATTGCTAAATTGTTTTCCTGTGTGGTTGTACTAATTACATTCCCAACTGCAGAGTATAAGATTCTTGTTGCTTGACTTTCTTGCCAATACTTTGATATTTTCAAGTATTGAAATCTGGTAGCCATTTTTTACTTAGGAGATTTGCACTCAATTTTTAGGCTTATTTGTCCAAGTTCTTAAAGTCTGAAAACTAGTTCTCAAAACAAATCCAACCTCTTTGGATTTGGGCTTCTAGTTTCTCCTTGAGGTCAGTCACCTTGGCATGGTGGCTTTACAGGAAAACCCTTAACAAGCTGTTCATAATGTGTCTTGCTGGATCTAATGTTCAACCCTTCGAAAAAGAGGCTACATCGGTTCGGACAAGTGAACAGCAGATGGAGATAAGGATTGGGAAGACTGGCTCTCACTTTGTTCTGCCCCTGCAACTTTGCAGGGCGGGCATATAAGTCACGTCACCTCTCAGCATCCTATCTGCTCACTAGGCAAAATGGAGCTGACCTTCCTCCCTGCCCCGCAGTGAGGATGAAATCCTGTTGTGGAGCACTTTGAAATCTTTGGATGAAAAGCCCGACAGAAGCGCCAAGTGTGATTGTTACCCGTGCCAGCAACACTATAAGACCGCATAAAAATAGGAAGCAAAGAAAATTTCATTTTACAAAAGCGTCAGGGAGAAAATTGGCTGGTCAGAATGTCAGTCCCTGTTTTTGGTTCACGTAGACATTGGCTTTTATAAAATTAGAAAAAAAAATAAATGTACACATTTTTGTCTTTGCCAGGCAGAAACCCTTTCATCATCGCCATCCCTGTGACATCAGGTGAGTCACTGATGCAGAAGGGAGATTAATACATTAGGAGACTCTGTGAAATCACTTCTTCGTAGTTACCCCCCAAATCTCACCTTTCATTACAAGGTACTAAAGCCATAAAGTCTGAGGGGATGTTTTATATATATATATATATATATATATATATATATATATATATATATATATCTCCTTCAGCTGAAATGGAGACCTGGCCTCTGCTCAGATGTTCTCAGACGCTCTCAGACCCCAATCCTGCCCTTCACATGAGAACATGAGAGATAACAGATTTAAATTCTCATAGGGGACCTTTGTAACAAACTTTGATATATTAGGAACCCCCAAATAAAGTGAATCATGCCAGTTAATGTGTAGGTTCATTCTAAAAATGACTTAGGCATAATTTTAGTAGCCTAGACCCACCTTTGGTATAATGCTGTAAGAGACTTGTGATGAGCTGTGATCGCTTTACTTATGAATCGGATGGGCTGTGGAGACAGTTCCAAACCACAGAAACAACAATTTCAAACCCTGATCTTGCCACCTATTATGACACTCAGAGAATTTAGAATAGGAGCTTTTGATTCTTCTGCCACTTCTTTATTACCCAAGTTTTTAATATTGGAATTTTAAAAAGTCAAACCCCTAAAGGGTGGTTTGGTTGCTGCACCCCACTGAGAAGTTGAGAAGTAAAAGGTTAGAAGGTGTAGCCATGGGTGTAAAGGGGGATGTGAGTGACATGAGTCCACCCACAGCAACTGTTCCATGAAGTTATGAATCATTATGTTCAGCTCCTAATTTCCACCCAGGAAGGCAAAACTACTGAGCCTATGGAAATGTTTTGTTCAGAATTTCTCAGAGAGAGGGTCCTCACAGTGTTTCATGGAATAATTTCTATTCTAAATGGCATAATTAAATTATTTCCCTAGAATTGGCAAGGTGTGACTTTGGTAGAAACACTTTCCATTAGGAAATACCCCTTACAAAAAAAAAAATGTTCCCTGTAGCACCCAGTCACCTGGCAACCTCTATTTATTCTATTCAATAACACATTGAGAAGGGTCTTTCGCACTGGATTTTCAATTGCTTACCTGAAGAAATTAGTCGAAAAGTGGAAATCCAACCTGCTGATAGTTTCTTTATCTGCCCACACCTAATAATTGGTTTGACTGATTTTTCTTTTTAAATTGACAGATTATTTATGCCTCTGTGAATTACAATGTTGCAAGGGTCTTCCTTTAAAATATTTTTTTTGGATGTTAGAACTGTTCATAGTCAGCGTAAAATTCCATTCCCATCTTCATCATTCTTGTTTCTATAATATGAATTTCTAACAATGGCGGACAGTGGATAATTCCACATCCTGGAAGTATCACGTTGATTAAGACAATGGAGCACCATAGGGAAATGATGGCATGTTAAGGGAAAAAGAATATGAAATTTTATCTGTACCGTGATTTCAAATACACACGTTGTGCATATATGAGCATGGACTGAAAAAGGAACATGGACAGAGGAAAAAGGCGGTTGATTAAGATGGTGGGATTATGAAAGTTCCCCCCAGTTGTTTTTAGTTCTCCATTGGCACTCTTACAATATCGCATGTGTAGTAAGTACAGTTATAAAAGCATTCAGTTGGGTGCAGGAGAAGATACACCATGAACCTAGTAAAGTGTAAGCTGCAGTTCCCCTCACTTACCTGGGCCCAGTGAGAACCTGAGTTGCTGGGCTCTGAAGAGTGTTCCAGGTGGAGAGAAGAGCCACGTGACAATCAGAAGAATCTCTATGTCAGCATTTCTGGTAAATTGCCTGAAAAGATCTCAGAAGAAAGGGACTTGATTCTCCAGTGCTCGTGAAATTTGTCATTATCTATTTTCTCATTCAAAGTAAATATTCACTTCCACGCCTAATTTTGTATTTGTAAATCTGCATTGTTTTTCCTTAAAGAGGGCTCTTGTAATTGTATAAGCTTCATGCTTCACAAACCCTTAAGGTGCCTTTGATTAGCTGGGTCCTTAGAACATTAACTGAGGACTGCCAAGTGTGAAGTCTGCCACCAGAGTCCATCCCTGACTTTTCCTAAGTACCGTTTAGAAAGTGCTGTTGTGTTTGGGTCACCACACTTCTGATTCCACTCTGTCTCCTCCTAAGCTGATTTCGGTTCTTATTAATGGGAAAAGCAGCTTGGAAATACCAGCTCAGAATCTCAGGGTAGGAAGGGCCCTAGCTGAGAGTCAACTTCAGCCACTGCTCTGCCGCTCCATTCTCCTCTTCAAGGCATATTCCAGCCTGAGCTTCAACCCCGTGCCAGAGGCAACGCACTACTAAGGCTTTTTTCTCACCTTGTGTCAAACCTTGTGGCTGCTGGTATGGCTCTGTTCTCGTGGGTTCAGTAGAACAAGTCCAGCCTCTCAGATGACAATGGCAGAGAGCAGGGAAAAGGAAGTAACTCAGTTCTTCCTCAACTTCCCTACTAGGCTCACTGGGAAGGGTTTTAATACAGTGTTGACTTAATCTTCACAGTAACTCTCTGAGTTAGGTATTATTATTATTACCTAGGGTTATTAGATTTAGTAAATAAGATAAAGACTGCCCAGTTAAATTCAAATTTCAGATAAAAGCAAGTAATTTTTAATGTAAGTATGCCCCTTCCCCCAAAATGTGAAGTGAACTTGTCCTTGGAGAACAGCTACCAAAATGCCATACATTTTACTGGCAACCGAATTATTATGCCCCTTTTGTAGTTGAGGAAACTAAAGTTCAGAGTCTGGCAAGAAACAGAGGTGGAATCCAAGCCCAGGTCTTTGGTTTTAAAGCTGTCTTTTTTTCCCTTCATCATATGATATAATTATGCAATATCTCCCTCTGACCCACTCCAAGCAAAACGTGGAATTAGTTCTAGAGAAGAACTACCAAAGCTATTAAAACAAATAAGCAAACGTGAAACAAAAAAAAATAACAAACCAAAAATCAAACATATTTTCAGCTAAGAGAAGACAACCGTCAGGAATCTACTGGTCCGTTTATTTAACATTGTGGGCAGAATTCCTGGTGAGAAACCAGCAAGAGCTGTAGCTTGGAGTGAACACTGGCAGCGTGGAGCGAACAACACTGGGAGGTGTGAGGTGACCCTGAGAAACAGAAGAGAACTGTGGGCTGGAAGCTCCTTCCACACAGAGCTGTTTCCAAGGCCTCTGGAAAGCACCCTCCTTTGTCATGGCAGCAATGGGAAGGGGGAGGTTGGGCCCCTGCTGCACGCCTTTCCACCTGGGTGTCACTGGAAACTGATGTCCTAATCATATTTCCCTGTCACCTCTCAGCACTGATTTACTTTCTCTTCCCATTCTCCATGCAGCAGAACTAATTGGCTGCCTAATTGCCAAAACTAATTGCTGTGACATTCATTGTTCATCTGCTCTCTTCTCTGGCTTGAGCTCAGGCAGGTGGCTTACGCAAAGGCAAGGATGGAATTATTTCTGGGTTGCTTTGGGGACAGGGTGCTTCAGAGCAATGTCCCAGCAATTGTTTCTGTCATGTAGGTGGACCAAGGAACCAGCTTCCTTGCTGCAGAGAGGACGATGTTTGTTGGCAGAGGTTCACCTTCTTCTGGCTTGAGATGGTGTTGCTCTGACAGATTTTGAGTCCATTAAATTATACTTCTCAGGGAGTCCTTTTCTCCCGTTTAGAGATTAGAATTAGATTTGTTGATTAAAAAATTCAGAGAGATGAGCCTGCTTTTCTCTGGCCACACAGTTTGTTAGAGGCAGAGCTGAATCTGGTGCTGGGACTTCCCAATTCCCACAATGATCTCTACTGCACCTCAACTATTAAAGATGCACTCAATTTTTCTTTTACATTTGTTTATACATTTTTATTAAAACACTGTCAAGTAGTTTCCTCATTGGTAGCTGTTAATATTTATAACTGTTTAATGATAATATTTATTTATAAATATTATTTATAAATAAATTAATATTTATTTATTATTTATAAATAATAATACTTATAACTGTTAATATTTATTGAGCTGTTATGAATATTAAGCCCTTTCCATGCATTATCTCATTTAATCCTCAAAAACAGCAGCATGAGCAGGTGCTATCAGCATCCTTATCTAACAAATGGGGAAACTGAGGCAGAGGAAGGTTAATAACCTGCTTGGGTTTGATGCCAGAGCCCATCCTCTGGCCAACACAAGGTCACGTGCAGGATCCTGATGACAGCTTCTAGATTCTGATAGATGGAAGAACTTCCAAAGAGGGATTGAAGGTTGGAGTTGGAGCAGTTTGAAACTAATCAACAAAAGTATGCAAATTAGTATTAAAATTTATTGTTAAGACAGGAGTCATGACATCCTCTTTCCTCCATATTGTTGAGATAAACACAAATGGACCATAGTCCTGGTTTGGGATGAACTTGAGGAGATCAGGAGGAATTCCTGAGACTTATCAGACAGTGGAAAAGACAGTGTGTCGAGAATCAGAGGCCTGAGGTTGGGTTCAGCGTCTGCCTCTAGCTAGCTGTGTGGTCCTGGGAAGACCCGGTTGCCTCAGTTTCTTCTTTTGTGAAATGAAGGGATTAGACTCCATGGTCTAGGAGACCAAGGCTGCTGCCATTCTACGCATCTCGCATAGCATGTCCAAGATGGAAGCACACAATAGCAGAGGCCTGTAATAACTTTCAAGACAGCTCTCCACTGGCTGGAAATAAAAGTCTTATTGTTTGGTTCTTGATCTTTTGCCCCCTCGGTGACAGGAAGAATAATAAAGGCAATAACACTATTGTGTGAAATAAGAGTTTTCTCATCCAGAAGTGAACTACAACACGTACAATAGCAAACTATTTGGAAGCTGAGAAAATAATGATATAATTGATTGAACAGCGTAGGAAAAACGAATTAGGATAAGAGAAAAGGACTAAGAGTTTTAAAAAGTTTTAGAATTTTGTTTGCTAAAAAGTGTGCATTGTCATGGCCGCTGAGCCTGCGCGTCCGGAGCTTGTGCTCCGCAACGGGAGAGGCCACAGCAGTGAGAGGCCCGCGTACCGCAAAAAAAAAAAAAAAAAAAAAAAGGTGCATTGTAAGGTGACTAACATATAGAAAGAAAGAACTATTTCAGAGAATTTTTAAAAGGAAAGCCTAAGCACAATTAGAAAAACAGGAGGAAGGAAAAAAGAGAAATTTAATTTTATCTGAGGAAAACAAAAGTTGTGTTCATGAAAAACAAAGATTTTGAAACAAAGACTTCTGTCTTCAGTTGCCTTTTTAAGAATCCTTCTGGGTAATTTTATGAGGCCCTTGTGATCTTGCAACATCTAAATGCCTATTTGAGGGAAAGGTAGTAAGGCATGAATTTAAAAATTAATTTTCACGGTATAGATCTTACAGTAGAATGCCCTTAGCAGGATGTACCATGGAAACCTGGTAGAAAGACCCCTGGAGAACAGGGCAGAATTCAAGTTCCCAACCTGCTCCTTCCTGCTGTGTGACCTTGGGCAAGTCCCATCCTCTCTCAGGCTTCAGTGCCCTCCTGTCTGCATGAAGTCATTGGATTGAACGCCTCCAAGGCCCTATTCTGCATGTTTGCATTTCTCATCATAGAACATGGTTAAAGAACCATTTTGTAGTCCTTGGTCTATAGGCTACAGACATTAGCGTAAAACCCAGAAAGTCTATTTTTAAAATTCGGAGTGTTGGGTCTGGTGAAACATTCCTATTTCGGACCAGGAAATTCTGCTGATAGAATGATTCTAGAGCAGTCTGCCTTGCTCTCGGGCCAAAGAGGAAGTGAACACAGGCTCTTCTTTTTCCTGTTTCCTTCTTTCCTCAGGCGAGTGGGCACACTCTTGTGGGGAGCCACAGCAGCAAACCATTCAAGAAAGCACTTGAGCGATTCAGTGTGGCCATAACTACAGCCCCTCCCA
Source organism: Phocoena phocoena (assembly GCF_963924675.1). Lineage (NCBI taxonomy): Eukaryota > Metazoa > Chordata > Mammalia > Artiodactyla > Phocoenidae > Phocoena > Phocoena phocoena. The sequence continues at coordinate 91,278,066 of NC_089222.1, read as the reverse complement.
GAGGACCTCACTGAGCCGCTCAGGGTTAGGGACGCCATGTGCCCTGCATGGCCATGGGGAGCCAAGTTAGAGCTTCAGGTGCAGCCTGGGAGTGACAGGCAAGAGGCTGACTTGCGGTGGGGTGGGTGGTGGCAGAGCCACCTATCAAATGGAAACACCTGCCACAGAGGGTTCTCTGAGGCCTGAGAAATAAATGTCCAGGGCTCTGGCCTCCACCATTATTCTGGTTAGAATGCACCTATCAGATCACAGTGCCATGAAGGAAACCAAGAAAACCACTACTGTGAGCACTGGCCTGCAGAGATAATGAGCCATTGAAATAGTTCTGAGATGGGAGCCAGAGGGGCTGGGATGGAGGAGAAGTCAGGGAGTGGGAATGGGGAGATAATGGGGGCCAGACACAGTAGCCTAGGGGCTGGTCTCATTTCAGATACGTGACCTAAGATCTGTGTGTGTGTGTGTGTGTGTGTGTGTGTGTGTGTGTGTGTGTGTGCGCGGGGGGGTGGGCTGTCACTGGAGGGGGAAGCATGGGGAAAGGGACGGAAAAGAGAGCTGTAAAACCATGACAGGATAATAAGCATCTGAAATATTTAATTACTACAAAGTGTTCTGAGGCTTTATCTACAGCCAAAGTTTCCGTACCGCAGGTTGTACCTTGCAGACGGTTGTGAGATCAATTTGGTCATGCAGGGGTTCTTAACCTGGGTCCATGGACACAGTCCCCGCTCCCCCTAGAGGCAGAAGCCTAAGACTGTATTTCAGTATAATTGATTTCCTTTGTAATCCTATGAGTTTTGTTTTATGCCTTAAAAAACATTAGCCCAAGAAGGGATCCATGAGCTTCACCACACTGAGTAGAAATGGCACCAAAAAAAAAAGGTTAAAAATCCCAAGGTCAAGACCAATATTTTTAAAAAGTTATTATGATAGACTAGATTAAAATGAAAAAGAACAATTTGAGCTCCGTATGTGATAAGGGTGAGTATTATTTTGTGAAACTTTTGTTTCAGATACATAAATAGGTGTGTGTACAAATACACATATGTATACATATGTGTGCATGTGTGTGTTTATACGTATACATATTTATTTATAACAGTAGAGTATGGTCCAAAAAATTGGTAGCCACCAATCTATTGGCTTCTAGACATTAGGGTAAAAACTTAAAAATCCCATTTAAAAATTATGGCTGCAGAATGTGGTAAAATATTCATATTTTGGATGCAGACATTTGACATTGTACATCCATCCCCTTGGTGGATGGTCACCAGCTGGCCCTGACCACGGCTTGTAATGCACGGCTACATGTCTTTCTTCCTTGTTGAGGCCTGAGTTAATCTGAAATGATGAAACCTCTCAGAGACACATGTTGATTCCTGTGGCTACAAGGCACCAAGAAGTGTTAGAAACAGAGGTATCATATTATTTCCTGAGAAGTGTGTCTTCCTGTTATTTCTGCCAGGAAGTTTGTTCTTTCCTGCCAAAACACCAAAGCCATCTGAAGACACAGAGAGAGCGGCTCCCACTGAGGATGACAGCAAAAAAGGAGATGTGAAAGTGAAGACAGAGAAATAGGGGGCAGAGAGGTGAGCTGTGGCAAGTGTTCAGGAAAAGGCGGGGTAGGGTCATCAAGGAGAGAAAGGCAAAGAGAAAAACAGCAAGTGTATAAGGCAAGGAGCGGGCCAGCTGACCCACAGCATAGTAAAAAGCTATCACTCTAGTCTGTTAGCCCCCTGCAGGATTCACAGCATCAAGGATGGTGAAACTAAAAGAAGGAAAAGGCAGTTCAGCAGGAAAGATCAATAAAGACAAATCCTGGGACTAGACCAAACTGGGATTATGCTTGAACCAAGCCTCCCCTGTTAGTGAGCTAATGCTAACTTACTAGTATTTTAAAAATGAAACTCATATTTACTTGGTTAGTGTAGAAAATGTAAGCTTCACCAGAGCAGGTGGACTTTGTCTACCTCATTTCCTAGATCGGCACTAGTGCCCTGGTAAAGGCACAATCAATATTTGTAAAGAATGTTAATTGATCAGCCGGTAGTTGCTATTTAAGATTACTTGGAATAATAATAATAGTGATAACTAAAATGTATGCAGTGCTTAATAGTTTAGGAATCAATTTCATGGATATTATTTCATTCAATCCTCACACAGTCCCATCGGTTATCACCACTAGCAACCTCATTTTAAAGATAAGGACACTAGTTGAATGCCATTCGATGGTAAGTGTCTGGGATTTTAATCCATACTCTCCGATGTCAAAGCCAATACAGCACTTTGCCTCTTTTGGAATGTTGTACACTTAATGTAAAAGCCTTGTAAATGTAAGTAGCCATACCCATAGTAGGTCTGTGTATAAGTTTGGGTCCTCCAGGAAGCTGACACTCTGATGGAGTGTGGCAGGAGGAAGAGGAAGTACCACATGCGAAAGATAAAGAAGGAGGGAGCGGGGTGCGGCAGGGATGCAGATCTTGCATCCCTCCTTGTGAGAGAAGAGGTGGAAGGAAGCAGACTCAAGCTGGGAGTGCCTCAGACCATGTTACAGATCTGATGAAGTCTTAACCAATATGAGGGGCATCCCTGAGCGAAGATTACCTGTAGTGGAGCCCCACGTTGGATAGAAATGGCCAGGCTCTGACCCCTCACCTTGCTCATCAAGGTCTGGGTCTGCCCAGGAAGCATGTGTCCTTGGCTTGAAGGTTGAGGTGGATTCTGCAGGCACTGCAGCTGGATGTTATCAGCTAACTGCTCTTCTTGTAGCTGAGTGACAAGTTCTTTCTTAAGGGGAGAGGCAAGCGGTGCACTCCCATGGTCAGTACAGCAAATATTGAATGTTAGTTAAGATATGACATTTTCTCTACAATTACAGTTTAGGTACGCTAGCTGGATATTGTTTTACGTAGAATACTTTGACTTTCTAGTTAGTAAACTACGGCCTGCGTAAGGACTAAATGTCTCAGTTTGAAAATACTAAATTCCTGCCTACAGGGTTAAGAGAAGAAAAGGGGTTACACTAGGTTGAGCAATTAAAATCTGATACACTGGGTCAGGTCAACTGTTACAAAAATAAGGTGCTGCCACTCCATTTTTCACATTCATGGGGCCTTGGCCTATTGATCACAACACTCTTCTTCGTGAGTTGTGTTGTCTGCCTCAAAATTATTATCAGCATAGTGATCCAGACAGCCACTGCCAATTTATCAATGTTGGCATCTGAGATGAAACCAATTTATCAACCCAGCACTAGGTAATAGGGACAAATATGGGTCTTTGAGCAGGTGTGTGTGCACAAATGTGTGTGTGCGTGGGTGCTAGGGAGAGCAAAGAGTTGAGGGAGATGTAACGAAAATGAACACTTGAACCTGTTTATTAGTTAGGGACTTAAGTTTCAAATACTTTTAAAAAAACATTTTTATTGAAGTATAGTTAATTTACAATGTTGTGTTAGTTTAAAAACACGTTTAAAACTTTTAAAAAAGTCTGAACCCAGAATACTTTGTCCCCCCAGAAGCAATGTTATAAATAAGAATTGTACACAAAAGGCAGCACCTAAATTCCTACTTTCCCATACATAAGTATTAATAGAGATGCTTTTGGATCCTAACAAAAAACTCAGCACTCATTGACCTTATCGAATAGGGGATTCTTTTTCTCCCATAGTAAGAAATTTGTACATAGGCAACTGTCAGCATGAGTTCAGGGTTTTCACAATGCATCCCTGTGTTTCTGTTGCTGCTTTCCTCATAGTTACAGAATGGTTGTTTTTGTTCCAGATGTTACTTTCAATGCCAGAAGAATTTGGAAGTCGGGTTGCCCTGGAAAGAATGAGGAAAGAACGAGCTCTCTATGAAACCTCCCCTAGAAGACTTCCATTTACATCTCATGGGCCAGACAGGATCACTGACTGTCTCTAGCTTTAAGAAAAATGGGGAAAGCACATGTTTTGTTTTTCAGCCTCGATAGTGGGAGGTGGAAAGAGACAGGGGATTGGGAGCAGCTCATAAACAGCTAACCAGCTGTGAATGACACACCTAGAGGATAGTAACAATTGAATTCTACCGGTTAAAGTGACTCTCAGACATTCTTGAGCCCAGGTGGAAAATACTGTTTACTATTCTACTCATTTCCACTTTCCAAATGAAGGCCACGTACAAGTATGGATGAGGGTGGATTCTACATATATGTGCGTTAGCAAAATAAATGCTTATTTTGCTCTTCAAAGAATCTATGGCTTAAAATCAAGTCATTAGGTAATTTTGAGCCCAAATATTATGGATACATCACTATTCACTGTAGGATTAACCCAACAACTCACTGCAAACTAAAACAAGAATTCTAAAATTAAAGTAACAATGAATTGTAATTAAAGGTAACAGTAACTTCAATAGAAGTTGAAGTCTCCCACCCATCATGATAACAGCACTAAAAATGTAGAGCATATTTACTCAAAATTACAGAAGTTCCAAACTATCTCCATGCCTTTAAGGAGGTCACATGCCAAAGATGACAATCCTTTGGTGCTATTCAATCTTCTTAGTAGAATGTAGAATTAAGTCCTTGGTAAACTCTAATAGTGTGTTATTTTAGATCACAATACCATATTTTAGTAATCCTTAGCAACATACTTTGTTGGTTATTAGAAAGAAGCTCTCATTATATGTAAAAAAGAAAATCTAAGGCATTGTATGTCATGTATGTCGTTTACTTCCAAGAACTGGAGGAAGGAAATTTTGGGGATTTGTTTTTGGTCCAGTTTTGGATAATACATTGAACGCTATTTTAAAGAATCGTGATGCAGTAGAAGACAGAATTGGTTTGAAGTCAGCTCCAGGATTTGAATTTTCATTCCACCTCTGACTACTTGGGCAATTCTCTTAACCTCTCTAAAGCCCACTTTCCTCATCAGTAGACCAGCTACGAATACAGAAACTCTACCAACAATCAAGTTGCAAGTGAATCCATTTGTTGGAAAGTCCAAAGTGACTAAACTTGCAGTCTCAAGTGCATTTCCAGAAATAGGAGCATGAATCAGTTCTGTAAACTTTTAACTAAGGCTAGCAGTCTTATTCATACATGTGCTATGTCATGAAGGCCTAGATGAGACAATAGAGCTTGACACACACAAAATATTGAATAAATATTTTTTGAATGATTGAATGATCTATTTTCTCCACATCATCCTTGTTTGTGTCTACTGGAAGTCTATGCAGGCAGATAACTGCTCTCCTCGGGAACCTACCAGGGTCCTGAGCTGTCCCTTAGCAGCTAGTCACCATCTCATCACCTCCCCACTTGGGTGGATGTAAGGCAGATTGGAAGAGACTTTCTCTTTGGCTAGAGACAAGAGTTTCAGGAGTAGGGCCCCATCAGCTAATCCTTAAACTTCTCCAATGCCTAGAATTAACCCAAGGCTCCTACCCACCCCGTGTCTAGCCGCGCACTCAAATAGTGTTCCACTGTGCCCCTCTTCCCTTCTCTTGACGATATTGCCCATTGCAACAAGCACAGCATCTTTATATGTTACATGATTTGCTCTTTGTCTTCAGAATCATTTCTACTCTTGAATAATTCATTCTATATTAACATGAAACATTCCTACTTTTCTCACCACTTAAAAAATTTTTAAATGTCTTCTGTTTCCATGGTGATTGTATGTCTTGCAAAGACTTTTAACACTCAGTGCTCTTGGACTTACTGGACCTGATGTGGTTAATAATGTTCGGGAAAAGTGTCTTAAACACAAACACAGCAAGATGCACTGATGGTAAGTAATGCAGTTTTAGAGTCCAAAAGGCAGCAGCCCACATTCCACCATCATCTGCTGGTACCATGCAGTGTGTTCTCACAGGAGGGCTTTGTTTTTATCTCTGCACATCCATAGGTTGAAAGTCGGCAAGCAGAAGAGTGACTGTAACTAATCTACTTTCTTCACAGTTTTGTTGTTGGAATAAAGTGAAGTGAAACTGTGAAATGTTATTCAGAGCTTTGTTATCATTTCCATGAAACACGCCCCATTTCCATGAAACACGCCCCATTTCTGCACTTCCATGTTGGGACACCAGGGCCAGATCTTTGTCCCACAGCAAAAGTGGGAACTCCAAGCTCAATCCCTCTTTATTTCAAACATATGAGCATGTGTTCAGTCACCTTCAATTCTCTTTTTTGTTTTCTTTTTCTTTCTTCTCTCTCTCTCTGTCTCTTTTACCTTCTTTTGTCTTTATGATATTTCAAGTTAAAGAACATTGTTGATGCTGTTACAGATCAATATCTATGGACCAGTGGACCAATAAAGAAGTTAGTATATAGAGTGGCTAAAACCCAGTAAAAATATCTAGCTTCTACATGTCTATTTCAATCTGAGGGTGGTACATGTTTTATTTACACACACACGTACACACACACGCAGTCTCACTTAATTCTCCTAACAGCACAACTCTATAATAATGTTATGCCCGATTGTTGGATGAATAAACAAATTAGATAAGTTGCTTAATACACACACATACACACACACACACACACACACACACACACACACACACACACACACTCCACTATCAGGAGAGGTAAGGTTCCTGGTTTGCAGAGTTTTCATCCGCTACAGCAGGAAGGGGAATAGAGACAAAATTCTTATTTGCGGATAACTTGCAAACTCTCTTCATTTTCACAAGGAAACAGTTCCTATTATTTACTTAATGGAAGAAGGCAAATCATTTGATAAATGTTTTGAATTGGACTAAAAAAGGACACAGATTGAGATTAGGGTGAAGGATTTTTATTACATCCCAGAGCACCAATATAAATTATGCTGCAGTTATGTTTAACTGAAAGTTTTTCTAAATAATAAAGAGGAGACTCATTGGCATTTCTGAAATGCTATAGGAATGAGGAAGTGGAGATGCCAGCTCATGTTCATGTAATGTAATCAAATAATGAACGACCAATTTTTATGTTAAGTTATAGAATCACACAGTTATAAACAATTTACATAGAAGGAGGGGGTCATAGAGATAACCTATAGGAAAACAAGATGGATTTTTCCAGCCAAACTTGTCTTGGATCACAACTACCTTAGACATATTGTTAGATTTTATAAAGATATTTTTCCTCTCACACTTCACTTTCACTATCTAGAAGCCAAGTTGAGGCATTTTCCTTGATGAGGGGGATTTGTAAGGACTAGCTCAAGAGTGGAGTGGGCTTTAGGCAAAGCTAAATGCAGGGGAAATTACTGCTGTAGCTGCACCTAGTTTCAGTGTCTTGAGCCCAAGCCCTATCCCCTCCCAAGCACCTCGAATTCCTGCAGACACAAAATCCACCACAGAAGCGGCTCCCTGCTCTTTTTACCAGTGCCCTGGGCTTAATTTCTCTTTGCCACCATCCAAAATTTAACAGTTCAAATATTTATTTCTTCAGGGCCTCAGTTTGTGAACATTAATTGGTACTAATACCCATAGTTCTTATGACATAAAAGTAGTTTTCTTCCGAGTACGTAGTTTGCATTTTAACAAAGGTCAAAACAAATGCCTTAGTTCAAAAGACTGGCATCATACGGTTGTTAAAATTTAACTTCCTCCAGGAAGTATCCCCTGTCTCCCTCCATCCCCACAGGTTAAAATGTTATAGAAAGGCTCCTGAGCAAAGTGTACTTTTCCTGCCATGGCACTGAGCACCCATTACTGTGATCACTGTTTAACTGGCCCCCTTCTGGACCCACTGTGAGTTCTGTGTACGTTGCAGCCTCATATATATTCATATACATATACTGCTCTATGAGTTCCCACCACCTAGTTCTGTGATGAAATACTTGGAGGACCTCAATAAATACTTGTGGACTGAAGAATGAGTGAAGTGCTGAGGATTTCAGAAGCTATAGAAGAGTGAGGGGAGAGGAGAGCAGCATTTTCGAGGCCAGATGGTTTTGTTTATGCTTCCTACTTAGTTATTTTATGAGGCTAGAAGGCCCTGCTGACCAACCTCAGAAAATAGCACATGAAGATGACAGACACAGATTTCAATATCACTTTATGTGCTTTTAGAAGCCCACTCAGCATTGGATGTAAATGGTTAGTTAAGGGGTGCAGTCTTAATCTGTTACAGCCAGAGATACTGTTCATATACAGAAATTATACAGAAAAAGTCATGGCATCCATGTTTTACTCAATGAGGGAATTCATTGTTCAGGTTGAAACCAACCTGAAAATTTCTGCCTCCACCAACAGGAGCAGAGAATGAGAAGAAAAACGAAAGTAAAATCTCCCCAGTATGACCTAGAATACAGCAGACCCTCCTTATCTGCTGTTTTGCTTTCTGAAATTTCAATTATCCACAGTCAACCTCGGTCAGAAAAGATTAAGTGGAAAATTACAGAAATAAACATTTCATAAGTTTTAAGTTGCATGCTGTTCTGAGTAGCATGATGAAATCTCGCTCTGTCCCTCCCGGGACGTGAATCATCCCTTTGTCCAGTGTATTCCGCCAGGTAGTCACCTAGGTTATCAGATAACTATTGCAGTATCACGTTGCTTATTGTCAAGTAACCCTTATTTTACTTAATAATGGCCCCAAAGCACCAAAGTAGTGATGCTGGCAATTCAGATATGCCAAAGAGAAGCCGTAAAGTGTTATCCAAATTTAATGTAAAGGTGAAAGTTCTCAACTTATTAAGAAAAAAAAAAATCACGTGTTGTGGTTGCTAAGATCTATGGTAAGAATGAATCTTCTCTTTGTAAAATTGGAAGAGGGAAAAAGAAATTCACATTCACCACATTAAGTGATAAGTGCTTAGTTAAGATGGAAAGGGTATTAAATCTGTAAAATAAGATATTTTGAGAGAGAGAGACCATATTCACCTAACTTTTATTACAGTATATCATTATAATTATTCTATTTTATTATGAGTTGCTGTTAATCTCTTATTGTGCCTAATTTATAAATTAAACTTTATCATAGGTATGTATGTATAGGAAAAAAAAATATACATAGAGTTTGGTACTATCTGTGGTTTCAGGCATCCACTGGGAGGTCGTGAAACGTATCCCCTGTGGAAAAGGGCAGGGGGCTCCTCTGGTCGGCTAAAAAAGAGAAAAAAGCTTTGAGGGAAACAAAAATAAAAAGAGGAGTATTTCAATGATATCCCAAGTAAACAGTGGCTAGCATTCTGATTCAGTCTCTGGAGAGTATGAGACCTTCCTTAGCAATACAGTGATAAGAGCTCTTCTCAAAGTAAAGCAAATGTGGAGCAAGTGAATGAGAAAATATTGAGAACAGGGGCCAACTAGACCGCAGCCTCTCAGAGCAGGCGGGGAAGGCTTGGCTGAAAAAGGAGGAAAGGAAAGTTTATCCTAGACCAGAGACTACTCTATTTGTCTTGCCCGTGGGAGTCTTCTTCAGTTCTCAGTGAGGAGGAATTGTGAGTTATATCAGAACTCCACTGTATGGAACACACAGTTTTTTAGTACAGCTATGGCTAAGTCAACTGCATGTAGCTCTCAGTAATATGGCATTTCAGTCATTTTCAATTCTTCTTTTTCTTTTTCCTTTCTCTCTCTCTGTCTCTTTCACTTCCCTTTGCATTTACGATATTTCAAGCTAAAGAACCTCTCTGCTGTGATAGATCAGTATATGTGGACCAGGTGGACCAATAAAGAAGTTAATATATAAAGCAGCCAAAGCACAGTAAAAGCATCTAACTTCTACATGTTTAACATCTAACAAAACATGTGACATGTTCTGTTTATACACACACACACACAATCTCATTTAATTCCCCCAACAGCAGTACTCTATAATAATTATATGCCTATTTAAAAAATTTTTTTATTGAAGTATAGTTGATGTACAATATTATATGTTACAGGAGTACAGTATACTGATTCACAATTTTTAAAAGTTATATTGCATTTATAGTTATAAGATACTGGCTATATTCCTCATGTTGTACAATATATTCTTATAGCTTATTTTACACCTAATAGCTTGTACCTCTTAATCTCCTACTCCTATGTTGCCCCTCCCCTGTTCCCTCTCCCCACTGGTAACCACTAGTTTGTTCTCCGTATCTGTGAGTCGGCCTCTTTTTATTGTTATATTCACTAGTTGTATTTTTTAGAATCTATTCCATTTGGAATCTAAAAAATGCCTATGTTAAGAGGAATAAACAAATCAGGTAAGTTAAGTAGCTAGGTCAATAACTAGAATGTGGAGCATGAATTCAAAGCCAGATTGTCTGGCTCCAATGCCGTTATTCTTTTCCCTGCCTATCTTGGGAGATAACATGTACAAAGTAGGACCAAATGAGTGTTGCAATTATTTCTTAGCTTAGATAAAGATGTAATATCCTCCTTCATGGGGAATACATTTCCCTAGTCTTGAAGACAAAATTGCTTTAAAGCTACAAGATACAACTGAAGATTCAGAAGCTATCCATGCACAAGTCTTTAAACACAGCATCTTCATGGTTTCCTCCTTCCTTTAGCCTGGGTCAGTGGACAAAATGGCCATGTTCCTGGTGTAGAGATCTCATCCATTGTAGATGTTCCTGAATAGGTGCCTGAGGCTCCAAGGCTTAGGGGAGTCCCTCCAGGGTCCTGCACACCTTCCACAGGGCATCCAGATGAGTGGCATGCCCTGGTACCGGTTCAGGATCTACCACTTCTACTTCTTCCTATTTGACTTACAGTATGACCTAGTACAGGATCAGAATGTTGATATATTTTAATTTGCTCATATGCCAAATTGCAGTGTTTATATTTGCAACTCTGAAAGTTGATGGGGAGAATAAATAGAATTGGAATTCATAAATACGAACACCATGAAGTACTTTGAGCGTCACTAAAAGGGGAGATACACAAGACATTACACTGAGAAATTGTTTAGGAGCAGCAAATGGAGAGAAGCAACATTTTGTTTTAAAAAAAAAACCCACATCGCAACCTTTCATTAGGTGCAGCACCAATTTAACAGGTGTGTGATGTATTCATTTATTCACAGACTCATGGACAAACCATTCCATCACAGCACTATTGTCTGTGAAGCAAAACACATTTACGACAAACTGTACCAGCTTCTTCAGAGACACTGAATTAGCTGATCTCCAGAAGTCCTTTGCTGCCAGTTGAAAAGAGGGTTAATAATCACCAAAATGGTGAACATGAATAATTAAACTTGACCTCAATAAATTCTTTTCCATCCTGGGATTTCTGGGTCATCAATAACCAGTGCTTGATATGAAAGGAAAAAGTATTTTGGTGTATTATTTCCACTGGAGAAATAATGAAAAATAACAGTTTCTCTACATGCTTCCGGAATGGTCATTGACCCTGGTGGGAAATGTTCTATAGCCCTGCCCTTCCCACCTTCCTCAGTTCTTCTCTTGGAGGAAGATGGTCTTCTGATTGGTGAGACTAGGGAAAGTGCCCCACCTACTCGCCACACTTCCTTACTGGGCAAAGTTAAGTGCTGATAGGTCACTGTTCTTTTTCTCCTGGTTTCTTAGACCCAGGTGCTCCTAGGAGCTGCACGTGCCTATCTCAATTCTCCAAGAGGTTAGCTTGTCACTGACGGGTCCAGCTAAGTGACTTGTTCTTGCTTCTCCACTTGCAGGTGGGTAATAAGTCATGGTCCAGTGGATCCCCAGGTATAGATACTGAGCAGAGAACTAGGAGGTCCGGGCTGAACTTCCGCGCAGGTTAACAAAGCGCCCTGTGTTTTCTGGCCCTATCAGAAAACTGATACTCTGCTTGGACGTCACAGTGTTACCCTATCCGGCTTTACTGCTGGTAAAGCTGATGCTGTGCTCTGGTTCTCCAGTTGCTCCTTTTGCCAAGTTCTTAACTGCGTGGAATTGGAAGGTGAGGATTGGATGAGTGATTTTTACCCTGCCCCCAAACTCCAATAGAAAGGGAGCATCCCTGAAGAGAGGCAGGGCAGCAAGGAGATGGGAGGGGAGGATATCGTGGAGGAATGGGTGTGCCTGTGGGGGTGTGTGGAGAGATAGCTACTTTTCACTTTCTGCCTGCCTTTAATACATTACAGTGTCCTAATATAAAAAACTAAAAAGCTATGTTCAAAAACGATCCCGGGGACTAGAATGCTGCTGGCACAGTGAGGAACATGCAATCGATAAGTAAACAGACCATGTCAGCCTGAAGAACTTTCAGAACAACATTTCTACTCCGGAAAAAAAAAAAAAATAAATAAAAGTAGATTGAGTCTATTTAAATATTCCCCAAGACCTCTGTTAAATTTCAGGTAATAATGTTTCTTCCTTTGAACCTCATTGCATGTTTGCCTTTGACTGAAAATAGCCTGAGCTAGACACCATTTGATATTCACCCTGTGACTATTTTAGTATTGGGGCTGGACCAAAAGAAATCCATGCTCACTGAAATGATTTTCACTTACTGAAACGAATTCACTTTTTTCTTCCTTCAGCAATTCATCAATCTAATGGGAGAAACAGAAGCTATCATAATAATGAGAATAGACTTCTAGGAGCAGCAGCCAATATCAATACTTTAATAATGCAAATTCGATTGCTATATATTTGGCTTCAATTTTTAATTAAGTTTTTTGCCATTGCATGATCCTCTCTCTCTCCACACACACACACACACACACACACACACACACACACACACACACACACACACAAACTTTATATATATATATTTGATAGCACAGGTATCACATTTGACCAGATCCTATTGTCTCTGGCATCATCTTGGTAAACATTTTTAGAACGTTTTGAATGTGGCTGTGAACTGTGTTTTGGATAAAGTAAATACCTCCTGTATGATATATCCCAAAACAATAACAGTAATTGAAAATTGTAGAGAATGTTTTTTAAAGTAACATATTAACATCATATATATCAGAATTTCATAATGTGTCATGGCTTAACTTATATAACACAGGACACTCTTAAACTAGAAGGGCTACCAAATTCTATTATTTCATTGTTTATGTATAGAACAATTTTAATTATCTTTAGGGGTAAATGGTTCTGAGCAGCAGGCATCTATCTACCTAAGAATGGTATGAAATCCTGTGGCTTCTCCCATCTTGTCCCTCTATCTTCAGTAAGATGCTCTGGGCATCTCATAGTTAGCAGGCATTTCCCAGTCTCTCGCTCCTTCATTTCTGACCTGTTCCTGGGCTATTTCCAGCCTGTTCCTGACTCTGCTTTATTGTCCCCTACTCTCTATGTCCTTTTATTCCTTGAACCAGGTCTTTGATTTTGGGTTCCCTTCAAGGACTCTTGCCTCCCTTTCTATCTGCTTGAAAAGGGATAACCCACCCCAGCAGACTCCAGATACAGCTGCTGAACTAGTTTCTCTGGTGGGTGGATTTGGACAGCACAGATTCAGGCTGTAATGCGGTTGTTCTTCATCCTTCTGTATCCGGTCATTAAACATTGGATTTCCACAAGGCTTAGCCCTGGGTGGAAGAAGGAAAGTCTACACTGGTTTATAAAATAGTTACTAGATTCTGAGAACCATGTTAAGAGTTTTAAATTCCTCATGCCATTTCATATTCCCAACAGTGTTATAAGGTAGGAAATATTATTGTCTCTGTTTTAGAGATAGGAAAATTTGGTTTAGAGTATTTGCGCCATTTCCTCATGGGTGCACAGTTAGGAGGAAACCGAGCTGAGCTGCAAATCCAGGCAGTTTTACTCCAGGACCCCTGCCCTCAATCACCACTCTGTATTGCATGGGTTACATGGAATCTCTAAGTGATCTCATCCACACTTACTAGTGCAATTGCCATCAAAGCATGATGACTCCTGAACTTCAGGTCCCTCCTCCAGATCTCCATTTGGATGTCTCAGAAACACTTCAAGCTAAGCATATCCAAAAGTTAACACAATTATTTTCCCCTCCAAACCCAGTCCTCTTAAGTGTTCCCTTCCATCAGTGAAGGACAGAGTCCTCCATTTAGTGGTACAAGCTAGACACCTAGGCATAATTCCTGACTCATCCCTCTCCTCTCCTTTAATCCTGTATCAAATCCATTATTAAGTCCTGTCACTGATACCTCTGAAATGTGTCTCAAAGCAGTCTTCTTCTCCCCATCTCCACTGCCACCCGCTTTGCCCAAGCCACAGTTATCATTCATCTGACCTGGTGCCATAGACCCCTGAGTGGTGTTCTCACTTCCAACCTCAGCCCTCTTCGTCTGTTCTTGACACTGCAGTATAAGAGGAATTTTTAAAATGCAAACTGACCATATCATCCCCTGCTTCACATGGTTCTTGTTGTTCTTAGATAAAGAACTGTCTGCTTAGCTGGACCAGCAAGGCCCTGCAAAGTCTGACCTCTGCCTGTAGCTCCAGCCTCATGCGAATCTCCTTCTCTCTGTTCTCTGTACTCAGGACCACTTGCTTGCTTTCATGTGGACATCTTCAACCCACTGCAGAGGAAAAATGCTGTTTCCTCTGTCTGAAATGCTCTCCCCACCAAGTCTGATCCACTTGCTCTTTCTTCAGTTCTTAGACCACATGTCACTTCTGCAGGGACACCTTCTTGTCGCACCACCCCCGACCTTCCCAGACTAGGACAGGTACTCCTGTAATATATCTTTATAATATCCTGAACCTCACCGTCGTAACACTTAGCTCTGTTTGCAATAATGCTTTTTTTAATGTGATTATTTACTCAACCGCTCTCTTCCCTGTGGGAATATAAACTCTCTAAGGGCAGGGACCAAGTCAGTTTTTGCTGAACATTGTATCCCCTGCAGGCATTGATAAATATTCACTGAACGAATCCAAGTTGACTTTTAAAACACAACAGAATTCATTTTAAATGCAACAGATTAAATGGCAAGAACTAAATGTCTGTTGAGTGATAGGGAATATATTAAATTTTAAGGTAGTTAAAATTTTTTGACTCAAAACTCTCTTCTCTTGTAAGCCTCTTACCACACTCTGAATTGTATAATCCTTTTAATTTTCTCAGTGACATATGACAAAAGGGTATGATCTAATCTTTTCCATCCTTGGGTCTTGAAACTTGGCCTCACTGCAGAGTGTGGCAGCCACAGGGTGCTTTGGGATGCTGGCTTGGCTGCCCCCTTTCCACCACACTCACTACACTTCCCTGCACCTTCAACAATTTGGGCTTCCCAGCTACCCTGCCTTCAACTCAGAGCCTGTTGCTGGCCCTTGGTTGGGGTGATTCTTGGGCTCTATTTTTTGCTCCACCCTTGGATTTTGTGTCCCTACAGCTTCAGCAGAAGTGGGGAGTGCAGGGCTGGGGATGGAAGGAAGAGAGGATGGCACTGGGAATACTGATGGTTGGGGCTCATTCCAGAGGCATGGCAGGAGGGAAATTTGTGAAGGTCTGACCTAGAATCCAAACAATCCAGAAGAAAGAACAGGGAGTGTTGAGAATTGCATGAAAAGATGAGATCCTAATAGGATTCAATATTTTCAGTGTGCTTTGGGGAAACGATTCAGTGCCAGGTCTTCTAACTCTGAATCTCTGAGACTGGCCCAGAAATCTACACTTTAACATGCAGCCCAGGTAATTTGGATGCATGTGGTCCCTGTACCGCACTTTGAAACAACAGTGGCATAGAGTCGCCTTTTATTCAGAGCACTGTTAACACTTATTCTCAAAAAAAAAAAAAAAAAGCCCATATTCTTAGCTCTACTGACTTGCTTGGAACAAGATACACATATTCCACCAATGGGCTGATCCTCTGGTCCCTTCTATGAAATATATTAATGGCTATTATTGTGTTTTTATGCTAAGAAGCATAGAGGAGCAGTTACCTGTTTTTCTTTGTGAATCCCAGGAACATCTGTTGCCTATCACCTGGCGTTCTCTGTGACGGGTGTATGCTCGAGATAGCAATGGTAAAAAATCAGATGTTGGCTCAGATCACGATTTGCAGCCTGTCACTCCTGCCAAATGGGTCAGTTGAGATGGAAACCACAATTTGAGCAGATGTGTATTAATAAGTTAGGGAAGTGTGACAATTTAAAGGAAAGAGGACAAGAAGACGGGCTGTCTTGTGAAGTGGGAGAGGCAGTTTTCAACTGTCCAGGAAGATCATTTTCTTTCTTCCTCTTTATAAGTTCTCATTCCCTCCTTACTCATCCCCCAAAGCATTAGGTACTTCTAAAGCCTATGAAGGAGATAGAAGTTGGAACGTTGTTTGAACAAAAGAAAGCAGTTGTGTCGATGGTGGAGACCTCAGCTGGATACTGTTAGATTGTCTGGTTCAAACCTTCCACTATGTAGACAAGGAAATGGAGGCCTAGGGACATTATGTGATTGAGCCCAAGGATGGGCTACTTTATCTTTATTCTGTCTGGAACCCAAAGCACAGCTAAAGTCCAGGAGTCAGATGTAGTTTATTATTCTTCCTACATTATCACAACATGGTAACTCAAAGAGTTCTAGGCAAGGGAAATAAATGGTCAATGATGTTCTCTCCACTACACTGGAGATAGTATGACTGCAAGCACCTTGCCTGTCTTGTTCTTCACTGTAACCTCAGCATTTAAAACAGTGCCAAGCACATTGTGAGTAATTGGTAAGTCTCAAGAAGCCCTGCTACCTTCTACTTCTGTGTTTCTGGGAACCTTGAGCTGCCTATAAGAAGTCTGGCTACTCTGATGGAGATACCAGGTGGATAGACCATGTGCCAAACCAGAACGTGTGAGTGAGACCTTATTTGGAAATAGGGTCACTGCAAATGGAATCAAGTTAAAATGAGGTCATATGGATTAGATGGAACCTAAAGCCAGTGGCTGGTATGCTCATAAGAAGGCCATGTAAATACCCAGATACACAAGGGGAAAAGGCCGTGTGATGACAGAGGCAGAGATTTTAGTGATGCAGCTGCAAGTCAGGGAACCTCAAGGACTGACAGCAACTGCCAGAAGCTAGAAAGAGGTGAAGAAGGGTTCTTCCCTAGAGCCTGCAGAAGGAGCATGGCCCTGCTGACACCTTGATTTTGGACTTTTAGCCACCAGAACTGTGAGACAATACATATCTGGTTTTGTTTGTCTTTTTTGTTTTTGTTTTTGCATTACACGGGCCTCTCACTGTTGTGGCCTCTCCCGCTGTGGAGCACAGGCTCCGGACGCGCAGGCTCAGCGGCCATGGCTCATGGGCCCAGCCGCTCCGCGGCACGTGGGGTCTTCCCAGACTGGGGCACGAACCCGTGTCCCCTGCATCGGCAGGCGGGCTCTCAACCACTGTGCCACCAGGGAAGCCCACGTATCTGTTGTTTTAAGCCACCAGTTTGTGGTACTTTTTTTTTTTTACAGCAGCCCTAGGAAACAAATATAAGAGAAGCAGCCTTGGAACTACATGGAGAGGGAATGAAGACCAGCTATACAGCATTCTGGTTGGTTCTTCAGGTGACTCTGGGCCCAGCTGTCATCTGACCACAACCACACGAGAGACCCCAGGTGTGACAAGCAGCACTGTCAAGGGGCCTCAGACACGTGAGGATCCACGGCATGGGGCGTCTTGGACATTCCAGCCCAGATGACTGCAGCCCCAGCTGTCATCACCTGCGATAGAAGAACCACGCACCAGAGACAGTCCACCCACTGAATTGTGAGAGAGAATAAAACTGTTGTTTTAACCACTACATTTTGGGATGGTTATACTACACAGCGAGAGGTAACCAAAATATTTGGATTCCTCAGAAGCAGCCTCTGAGATAAGGAAGTGACTTATTAGGAGGTACTCCCAGGAATACTAGAAGTGAATGAGGAAGTGGGAGGGCAAAGGAAAGACAACCAAGCAAGGATGTGGCATCAAACAAAGTCCCACGGAGGGTAAGTTTGACCTAATCTTGTCAGGAGCGCTGGAGACAGTGAAAGTCCTAACTCAGCATTGACCCCATCAGGGTCAAAAACACTGGTGTAGCTAAACCCCTTCACCCTTCAGTTATTGGTTAAGAGCTGGCCCAGGGACAGATAAACTCTCAGTCACTTCTGGCTCTTTGGGAGGGGTGGGAGGAGGTTAGGGGAGGTTAGCAGCCTGAGGGCAGCTCTTCAGCAAGGAGACACAGGTGCCAGGAGCGAAGATGCTCACAGAAGCAGGGGATGTAAATTAGAAAAGGGAGGGTAAGCCGTTCATCTCAGTTTGCCAGGGACTGTATTTAAAATGGAAAGCCCCACATCTTGGGAACCTGCTCAGTTCCAGGCAAGTCAAACAATTAGTTGGTCACCCTAGAAAGGGATCCCAGGGGACATGGGCAGAGCCTGACAGCATCTGCTATAGCGGATGCATGAATATCTCTAAACTGGAGAGAGTGGGGCTCACAGGACTCGCCAGAGGCACCTCTTTAAGAGTCCAGGGATGTTGGACTTCAACCAGCAGTCAAGGACCCTCTTAATGATAAGAGCCTGTGACCTATGACAGGTATAAATGATTTCAAACTGTTTCAAACACTGCAGAAGGGCTGAGGATGATCAGAGTGGGGAACTGTCTTTTAGTTTGGCAATTAGAGGCATGAGGGAAAGAAGAGGGGCAGACACACAGTGGTACGACATGAAACTCAACAATGGGTAGACAGCGCCGCGTCCCCCATGGACGAGGGTGTAAAGGGAACAAGAAACCTGGGAGTTAGAGGAATGACGGGGGACAGGAAGAGATGAATTTAGTGCTAGGATGTTTTTAAAAATGTCTGTGTTGCATAATGATCATTTTTGGATGTTTTCTCAGGGAAAAGAGCTCATGGATGAAAATGAAGGTAAAAGGTAGTCAGGGGAGGGGTGAGACTGGTGGCTGATGGTTCCAGTAGGGGGAAGAAATGAAGTCCCAGTCACTTCAATTACAAGCCGAGAAGCTGATTTATGTAATGAACAGAATGGAAATAAGGATTTTATTAGCAGGAATGAGAACTCTTCAGTGAGAAAAAGCAAAGAGAATGGGGAGATTTCATTAAGGCTTATAGATTAATGAATGGTCTGAGGACAGTAAACATAAATATGTTCATTTAATCTCAGCATATTAGATGAAAGGTGTTTGTTTTTCAACCAAGAAAGAAATGCTTATAGGATAAACAAAAGGAATGCTATTTTATTTAATTCAACAAGGAAATATATGGAAGAATCCCTGCTAACAGGGTGTAATATGTAGGCTGAATTGATAAAGAGGTTCAAGACAGGTTTGGATAAATTACTGAGTGCAAATCCATATCAGATTAATAAAGAAAGATGTTTAAGATTTTCTTGTTTATTTTTTCATATGTATTTTATTTGATTTGAATATTTAGTAAATGTAAAAGGCCATACAGTGAAAACTTGCTCTCTTAACCCCTGTTCTACATCTCCCCAGTCCCTGCCTCTCCCAACAAGTAATCACTATTATGGATTTTCTTTATCTTTTAAAATACTTTTTAAGGTGCATATACAGGCAGATAAGAATAAATTCCTTGAAGGCAAAGAGTTTAATCTGTTTTGTTTGCAGTCATATCCTCAGAGTCAAGAAGAGTTCCTGGGACATCGAAGATGTTCAATAAATATATATTAAATGATCAATTAAATTACCCCCATAATTGTTAAACAAATAGCAGCATCCTATACACACTTGCTTCTTTGCATATTGCTTTGTGTATTTGAAGATATGTCCTTGAGATCTTTCCTTATTTGTACATAAAGACCTTCATCCTTTTTTTATTTTATTTTTTTTTAGCGGTACACGGGCCTCTCACCGCTGTGGCCTCTCCCATTGCGGAGCAAAGCCTCCGGACGCGCAGGCTCAGCGGCCATGGCTCACGGGCCCAGCCGCTCTGCGGCATGTGGGATCCTCCCAGACCGGGGCACGAACCCGTGTCCCCTGCATCGGCAGGCAGACTCTCAACCACTGCGCCACCAGGGAAGCCCCCATCCTTTTTTTTAGAGCTGAGTTATAGTCCATTGTATGGATGTGCCATAATTGATTCAACCAATCTCATTAATGACCACCTAGTTAGTTCCCAAGTTCTTGTTTTTACAAATGTCAGTGCAATGAATAATCTTGTGTGATTCTTGTATTTGTAGGATAAGTTTTCAGATGTACAACACCAGATTTTAAGAAGTCATGTCTTCCCTTAAATGTCTCAGATAATGGTGACAGAATTCTTGATCAAATGGACCACTGACCTGCCCTGCATGACATTTCTTATGTGTTTTTCAGTGGTCATTGCTAATGCCAGGTGTCTTTGGCCTGCTTTAAAAAAACCAGAGAGATTTGCAGGATGAGAAATAGTGGAGTATAGGAAGCAGTGAAATTGACACATGGATGTTTAAGATCAGGCTGAAACATCACTGCAGAATCGAATCTAAAATCCCAGCTCTTGTGTGGCCACTGCTTGGATGGCTAAGCTGGCTGTCTTCACTGTGAGAGATAGGTCTTAATTGCCACTGTATCATAATACACATCTATGTTTTTACTTCTTTTCTAAGGACAATTGAGTACCCAGGGTTCTTTGCTGATCTCGCTTCACCATAGCCTCTTATTTTCATCATAGCCTTGGGGCTTTGATCTTATTATTTTGGTCAGACTGTGACACTGGGGACATCAGGCTGAAATGACAGCATCCCCCTTGGTTTATCTCAGTGTTGTTTCTTATAGGGGAGGGCAGAGCCAAATTGTACGTGGATGATGGTGCTAAAAGAGAACAGTCTCTGAATCCTTAACCCAGACACACGTGGCTATGCTTCTGTTCCCTGCCATGTTTCCGTCGGAAACCTGAAAATAATAATACATGCCCTGCACCCATTGAAGGTGTGGTGGTGAATATTAATAAGGTTCAAAATGCAGTTTGAGCTCTTCAGCCCTGAGGTTCTTGATAAAAATTGGGGTATAGAGTTAGTGAGATAAAGAAGCACATTCCAACCATGACCATTTTTCATTGTAGAGTACCTTGACAACTGCTTTAAGCCTCGAACTCCGATACAATACCTAGGAACTTTCAGTACAGCGCATGTGTATTTTTAATATTCGGCTTTATCTTCTTATGTACTAACTGCCGGAGACTGTGGTCGTTTAGTCAATCAGCAGATATGTTTTAAATGTTCACTGGATTCTGTGGAGGCATCAGTCTCAGAAAGAGCCCTGGGCTCCTGCCCAGGAGATTGGCTTTTCTACGACTCCTCCCCAACCACCTGAAAGCCTGTGAGCAGCCACTTCACCGGAGCCTCAGTTTCCTTTTCAGCAAATCAGGGTAATGACTCCTGCCCTGTGCGTCTCTGTGAGTAAATGGGAAAGCTCAGTGACAACGGATGGACAGGCTGTTTTGTAGGACATGGTCCATTAAAGATTAATATGACTATTAATGTCTATGCAGGGTACTTCCTCACATGGGAAAGAAAACTGAGATGTCAGGAAACAGGGGCCACACACCCCAGGCTAGGGCTTCCCAACCTCAACTGAACTACAGACCGGTAATATATCTAAGTTTTCTACTGTGATATATCAAAATCACATAGGCCTATGTATGTGTGAAATATGTACACAGGATATATGTAAAATATGCATATATGGATATAAAATATAGGGATACCAATACTTCAGTGATAGCAACAACAAAAAGATCTTCCTTTCAGTCAGATCCCACTGAACTGGCCTATGATGGAAGTTGGTTTTCTGCCCCCTGAAGAGACAAGAAATGTCAAAGGGGCCAATGCCAAACTCAGAGCCCTGCCAGCCCACGTTCCAGCCCCGGGAACAGGCTCTTGGCCTTTGGATGCCCTTAGGAGCCTGGTACAGACTCCATTCCAAGAGCTCTAGGGACTCAGTGAGAGGGGGGGAAAAAGAAACCTGTTGATCCTTTTTTTTCCCTGAAAGTGGACAGCTAACTGAGGGCTGGTGATGCTGGTGCCCATGGTGGTGATGAGAGTCCAGGAGGAAGTGAAAATTCACTCGTTTCCACTCAAACGCCTACTGGGCTCAGCAGGTAATGTAGAAGGGTGAAGCAGCCAACATAAGAATTCTTACCATCCAGTGTCGTTATATTTCGTAATCAGAACGGCAACCAAAAGCCTCATTTTAGGAATACGGCCGGGAGTGGGGAGGACTGAGGTTCAACAGGGAGTATCGATCCTCTTGATCTGAGGTCACAGATGGGATGCAGGCTTCGTGTTGTGGCATCCTCCGATTTTTAGTTGAGGTCTAATGAATTCTATGTGACATTATTCTAAGTTTTGGATGTTGGCGTGTGTATACATATACAGACATGCACAGATCATTATGTGAGGCAAGCTGGGGTGGTCTCCTGGGGATCCCTGGACCCTCAGGGGTGGAGAGGAGATAGTGGTGCCAGGCACAAGGAGCAGACATGATTATAACTCAACAATATCGTGGTCTCTCCTTCTGGAACTCAGCCTAACCTCCAAGGTGCGGGAAGAGAGGCTGCTGGGCCATGACGGAAACATTCATCAATTTCTTAGGGACTGGCAGGTGAGAAAGACTCCTTTACAACTGTTTTAGATTCCCCGTTTGATTTGTCAAGGATCATGGGTTCCCCTGGCCGTAAGAGAGTTAACAGGCAGATAATGGAACTATGCTTTGACAGCTGTGTGGGTTTCTAAGTGAAAACACTGTGCATTGTATTACAGGAAATGAGGGTCTGGGAAGTGGTCTTGGTGACTCCTAGAATCATAAGCTCTGGCTACTTCTAATAAGGGGAAAAGGTAAACAGGCCAATGATTAACTTCGTTGCACTTGTGAAATAGAAGAGCTGAAATGTAAGAGCTAAGCAACAGGCCTCCTGTAAGGTAATTCTGGGGAACTGCTTTGCTCCAGAACTGGAAGGATAAGTACTTCCAAATGACTCATTGTCTTGTTTCTTTTGACTCCCTGGAATTTCCCAAATGCTAAGCGACAGGCAAGAAAGTGTCTGCCAGGGCACAGACTAGAACTATAAGTCTGGATAGGGTACTTCTATTTAGTTGATTATTTCAATTTTCTCACCCATTAAAGGGTATAGCAAAGAACACCTTTTCATACACCGTGAAAGCTGATTTAGAAACCAAAGGCTTGATTCTTTTCTTTCACTATTAAGCCTGTGTGTAGAAATCAACCACACCTAATATAATCACACCTGTTTCTATTTTGATGATGAGCTCAAGGGATTTATAAGCTGAGGCGTATAACCCCAGGGAAGCGGGAGGGTAGGAAGTTGTGCCAGAAGTGGTGCAAATCAACACACGTTAGGCACCCAAAGATGCAGTCATGTCCACAGTCCCATTTAACACTCACAGCTTCCCCAGAGGGAGGTATCATTACCTTCATTTTCTAATGAAACGAGTTTTCTTTTTGAAAGTTTGTTCTAATTGGAAATCAAAGTGAAAAATAAAAGTGATACACAGGAAACAAGGGAAGGAGGGAAAGAAGGGAAACATTAAAAGCTACATTCTCCTCACCTACCTTTAACTGATCTGATTAATCCTTCTTACTTTCCTTCCTCTGGACAGCCCTTAAGGGTAAGCATTTCCAATCCTTGGTCTTTTCCCAGTCTCTGTTTCTGAAAGATCTTACCTACTCCAGGCTTGAGGTACAGCCTCCTGAAAGACGACTCCCATCTCTAGCCCTGATTCAGTCCTAATTCCAGACCTGTGCAGCCTTGCTGGCTCCCAGCTACCTGAGGGCTCCCAGCCCTACCTAAATGGGCAGGGCTGAACTGCTCACGGGCAATGGGTGTGTGTGAGGCCAGAGTCACTCCAGCCCCTTCCAGAATCCCAGTGAGAGCAGGACCAAAGAGCATCTGCCTAAGCCAGGAGGTCAGAAATCTGACTGAAGGGGGCACCTTGGATCGGCAGTACCCTCTGGAAATAATGGGGCTGCTGAGTGGTTTCCAAGGGCCTTGTGTTTTCTGGCTTCCTGGGCATTTTGGATCCCCTCCCAGGTGTGTTCACTGCATGGGGACACCCATCCCATCCAGTATCCCTACCAAATCCTATTTCCCTACCAGCCCCAGGGCCTGGGAAGACCAGCTCTTACACTCGTTCTCCACAATCTGGCTTTACCTACTTTAGCATTTGGTATCATACCCACTCTGCTCTGACCCATGTCCCTGGATTGAAACCTCAGGATCGCCACTTCCTGATTCCAGACTGGACTAAATCGTGACATCCCTGAGCAGACTCAGTCTTTGCCATATGGGCCCCCTCCAAGGAACGGAAGCTTGGTCCATTTTCTCATTTTCCATTTTAGTTTCAAGTCAGGTTCCTCCACCATCTCCCATACCAACTACTGACTGACAGTCCCAGCAGCTGCCTATTTGAGTGTATCCACATGCATGTTTTGAACATGCTTCAAATCCCACGAGACTCAGATAAAGTAGGGCCTCTCTCCTGACCCTGACCCTGGTTCCTTCTCTCTGTTCAAATGGAAGAAGGGTCAGTGGCAGAAGGCCTAGAATGGTGTAGTTGTCATCCATAGCTACCAAGACTTCCTCACTTATTTTCCACTGATACCTCTCTGGAAAGTCATGACTGGTGTCTTGTCTCCCTCCCTCCCTCAGCTCCCTCTGCCCTTTTTGTGTGGCTTTGCCACTAACTGGGTGACTTCGGTCAAAGTTTTTCTTCAAGCTGTTCTGAAAATTTAATACAGGCATACCTTGTTTTGTTGCACTTCACGTTACTGTGCTTCACAGATATTGTGTTTTTTACACATTGAAGCTTTGTGGCAACCCTTTGTTGAACAAGTCTATCAGCACTAACCTTCTAACAGCATTTGCTCACTTCGTGTCTGTGTCATGTACTGGTAATTCTCACAACATTTTGAACTTTTTCATTATTATAACACTTGTTATGGTGATCTGGGGTCAGTGATCTTTAATGTGACAATTGTAATTGTTTTTGGGCACCACGAACCATGCCCATCTAAGATGGCAAACGTAATGGATAGATGGTGCGTGTGTCTGACTGCTCCACTGACTGGCTGTACCCCAGCTCTCCCCTCCTTGGGCCTCTCTAATCCCTAAGACACAGTAATATTGAAATTAGGCCAGTTAGTAGCCCCATAATGACCTCTAAGTGTTCAAATGAAAGGAAGAGTCACACGTCTCTCAGTTTAATTCAAAAGCTAGAAATGATCAAGCTTAGTGAGGAAAACATGTCACAAGCTGAGACAGGCTGAAAGCTTGGCCTCTTTTGCCAAACAGTTGGCCAAGTTGTGAAGGCGAGGGAAAAGTTCTTGAAGGAAATTAAAGTGTTACTCCGGTGAACACACGAGTGATAAGAAAGAGAAACAGCCTTACTGCTGACATGGAGAAAGTTTTAGTGGTTTGGATAGAAGATCAAACCAGCCATAACATTCCCTTAAGGCAAAGCCTAATTCCAAACAAGGCCCTGACTCTCTTCATTTCTGTGAAGGCTGAGAGAGGTGAGGAAGCTACAGAAGAAAAGTTTGAAGCCAGCGGAGGCTGGTTTATGAGTTTTAAGGAAAGAAGCTGCCTCCATAACATCAAAGTACAAGGTGAAGCAGCAAGTACTGATGTAGAAGCTGCAGTAAGTTATCAGAAGATCTAGCTAAGATAATTCATGAAGGTAGCTAGCTACACTAAACAACAGATTTTTCAACATAGATGAAACAGTCTTATATTGGAAGAAGGTGCCAGCTGAAACTTTCATAGTGACACAGGAGTCAATGCCTGCCTTCAAAGTTTCAAATGACAGGCTGACTCTCCTGTTAGGGGCTGATACAGCTAGTAACTTTTTATTTTTTTTGCGGTATGCAGGCCTCTCACTGTTGTGGACTCTCCCCTTGCGGAGCACAGGCTCCGGATGTGCAGGCTCAGCGGCCATGGCTCACGGGCCCAGCCGCTCCGCGGCATGTGGGATCCTCCCAGACCAGGGCACGAACCCGTGTCCCCTGCATTGGCAGGTGGACTCTCAACCACTGCGCCACCAGGGAAGCCCGCAGCTAGTGACTTAAGTTGAAGGCAATGCTCATTTACCTTTCCCAAAATTCTAGGGCCCTTAAGAATTATGCTAAATCTATACTGCCTGTGCTCTCTAAATGGAACAACAAAGCCTAGATGACAACGCATCTTTTTACAACATAGCTTATGGAATACACATCCACAGTTGAGATTTACAGCTCAGAAGAAAAGTTTCCATTTAAAATATTACCACTTATTGACAATGCACCCAGTCACCCAAGATCTCTGATGGAGATGTACAATTAGATACATGTTGTTTTCATGCCTGCTAACACAACAACCATTCTGCAGCCCACGGATCAAGGAGTCATTTCGACTTTTAAGTCTTAGTATTTAAGAAATACATTTTGTAAGACTGTAGCTGCCTTAGATAGTGATTTCTCTTATGGAATCTGGGCAAAGAAAATGAAAACCTTGTGGAAAGCATTCAACATTCTAGATGTCATTAAGAACATTCGAGATTCATGGGAAGAGATCAAAACACATTAACAGGAGTTTGGAAGAAGTTGATTCCAACCCTCATGGATGATTCTGAGGTGTTCAGGACTTCAGTGGAGGATGTAACTGCAGATGTGGTGGAAATAGCAAGAGAACTAGAAATAGAAGTGGAGCCTGAAGATGTGGCTGAGTTGCTGCAATCTCAGGATGAAACTTGAACGGATGAGAAGTTGCTTCTTATAGATGAGCAGAGAAAGTGGTTTCTTGAGATGGAATCTACTCCTAGTGAAGATTGTTGAAATGACAACAAAGGATTTAGAATACGATATACACTTAGTTGATACAGCAGTGGCAGGGTTTGAGAGAATTGAGAAATCATGATTTCTCTACAGAGAAATCATTCATGAAAGGAAGTGTCAATCGATGCTGAAACATCCTTTCTTCCTCGTGGATTCATGTTTCCTCAATTGTGTTCCACTGCATTCAGGTCTATTATTATAGTTTATTGCATGATACATATTTGATTTACCACTTTCCCTGCTTGACTCCTTATCCTGGTATTGATTTTACCTTTCCTTTCTCCCAATGTTCCTCTAATACTTCCTCTCAACCACCTGATCCCTTACTGTAACACACCCCCATGACTTGGTGTCTTTCCTTCTGCCAGGAATGGCTTTTCCCCATTTTTCTTTGCTACTGGAATCTTACTCATCCATCAAGGACCAACTCTACGAATTCTTCTCTGTCTCCTCCAAGTTAGAATTACTTTTTTCAACTAGCTTCAGTAACACTGTTTATTTCTCTGTTAGGAAACTCAGCATTATAACATTTTAATTATATGCACATATCTTTCCCATTAGACTGTGAGCTCTTGGAGGGAAGGATAATGTCTTATTCATATTTGTTTCCCTCAGTACCTAATATTGTGCTCAAAATATAGGAGTAATTCATCAAATTTTTGTTGTATTTGTACTGTTTAAATGTACTGAATAGCATCTGCCTAAACCAATAGGTCAGACATATGACGGAAGGTGACACTTCTGGATCAGCGGTACCTTCTGTAAAGCTCACGGGTTGCTGAATGGTTTCCAAGAACCAGATGAATAGGTGGTTTAAAATGTATCACAATATCTATCTGAAATAAAATATCCAGTCATGAACATAAGTATAAGCTAACATTTAATGACTGACGAAGTCCAGGAAGCGTGAAAGAAACCAGGTCATATGCAAGGGCAATAGATCAGTGAAACTACGAAAAAAATCTAATAAACTCTGGCTGTGATTTTTAGTCCCTGTGTATTATGAAGAATTCTTACTGAAATTTATGCTTGTGGAAAATTGGCCAGTTTCAGTCTCAGCATGGTTGGGTCAGGGACATTTCCTGTTATCAATAGGAAGCTGCTATACAATTAAATGGATTAATGATGCAGTGAACTGAATTAGTTGTTTTCTTACAGCCAAGTAATTGAACTAGTTGTGCATTCTACATATTTTTAGTTGTACAAGCATGATCTTTGAATCTATCATGTAAAAAGGTGCTTGGGCTGCTTTAGCCTACTGATTTGAGAAGCAGTAAAAGGAACTGGGTTTAGTTAGGAAGGCAGTAAAGTAACATCAATAAAATGGTGCAGGGGATGCACATTTGACACACTCGGTAGGTTTATGGAGACTTAATGATTTTTGAGAACAATTTGCAAATCTGGTCTAATTCAGTTAGTACTATAATAATCTACATTAAAATATGGTGGAACATTCTGTTGTATATTCACTGCATTTGGTTCTAGTCTATGGAACATTATAATACTTATTATCAGTGGTGTGCTGGTAAACCGGATCTCTGTTCTGTTTTCTTTTTGTTTTTTAAAGCCCTGATTTTTAGTGTTTTCCTATTTCTATGGTGTAAGTACTCCCATTATGGGCTGGTTTTAAGCTACCAAGTTTAACAACTGCTCTCAAAGTTTCTGAATCTCTGAATCAGCTCTTAGGAGATGGTGCACCATTGCAAGTTATCGCAAACAGTGGAGGAGAGCCTGTTAAAGTTTTAAAATCATGCAGTCTTAGGACTAGAAGTATCCAAAATATTCTAGTCCTACTGCTAACTTTTCAGAAGAAGAAAATTGACACTAAGGAGAAGTAACATGCTAAAAGTCATGCAGGCAATTACTAGCAAACTTGGGATTGGAATCAAAGTGTCTGGACTCCCCATGCAGTATTCTATGCAAAAGCCTTTATATAGGGAGTAGAGAAAAAAGTAGTCATTGGATATAAATGGAAATATTACTGTATAATCTTGCGTTGGGATGTGGATGGGACAGGATGGGTGACAGGGGCTGTGAACGTGAAGTTCCCTCAGAGCTGTTTCAAGCCGTGTTGAGAATCGCTTAGGAAACCGGGAAGTTTTTAATCTTGGTTTGTTAAATGGGCAGGCCACTTAACCTTTTGGGGCTTAGGTTTTATGATTTTTTTAAGTAACAGTTTTTAATATTAGTATGTCTTAAACTCTAGTGTTCGTTACATGATCTAGGGTACTTATTAAAAATCATTCCAGGCAGGGCAAATTTTGAGACTGTTTACAGGCCATACTTTAAAAAACAATAATTTAGATCCTCTTTAAAGACCCTTTTAGATCTAAAATGGTTTACCTGTTTACTCGCAGCCAGGAAACATTTCTAGAGTGGTAGCTCCTTAAAGTAGTTCTTCCATTAGCTGCATCAAAGTCACATGAGGAGGGCTTCCCTGATGGCGCAGTGGTTGCGAATCTGCCCGCCGATGCAGGGGACACGGGTTCGTGCCCTGGTCCGGGAAGATCCCACATACCGCGGAGCAGCGGGGCCCGTGAGCCATGGCCACTGAGCCTGTGCGTCTGGAGCCTGTGCTCCGCAACGGGAGAGGCCACAACAGTGAGAGGCCCGAGTACCAAAAAAAAACACAATAAAACAACAAAAAAAGTCACGTGAGGAGCTTTTTAAAATTTCTGACCACCCAAGGTCCCACCAGAGACCTGTGAAGTAAGAACTGAGGGAGAAGAGGGCTGAAAAATTGGGTATTTTTCTAGAAGTTGCCTGTTTGATTTTGATTCCCAATTAGAGTTAGGAACTTCAGCCGTTTCTAGCCTAGAGACTGCTGTGTAAGGTAAGAAAGCAGTAATTAGTTGTTAACTACTGACCCATACAGTAGGGGCTATGTACAAAGACTTTATCCAATAGCTTCTCAAGTAGGGGATGAGAAGAAGCAGGTGGGCTCTAGGGTACTGTCTGAGGGTCAACTGGAAAATGTCCTTGTAATACTTAGCAATGCAAGGACAAAGTATGGAGGGGATCAAGGTGGGCCTAAAATAAAGCACTGATGGTAAGTCAGCAAATCACAGGTTTGAACTTTGCATGTCTGTATCAACAGCACCCAATTATGGAAATCCAACACTTGAGACCTGCTATTTAGAACATATTAAGATGAGCATGGTTCTTGCCCTTCTCTTCCCTGTATTTTTAAAAAGACTTGTCAAACAACAGCAACAACAACTAGTGAACCCCAAATTGTCTTTACCCTTTATAAATGCCATTACACCTCTTCAAGTATAAAGTTTTAGGAATTACGACTTGGCTGTTGGGCAAACTCAGTTTTAAAAAGGTAATGCTTTGACAATGGTTGCTATTTGACCGCAAAGTAGAGGGGTCCTTTCTAACTACTATAATTGCATTGTTATAATGAAGACTAAAGAAAACACAAAAAGCCTTTTGGGCTGGCAGAGAAGAGTTTTAAGAAGAAAAGCACTTGGCCATTTAATCCCATGTTCTCTACAAAGTTTCCCAAATCCTCAGTCTACTGACATTCAGAGAGCATCCACCCCATGCTTGTTAACCGTCCACGCAGCAGAGTTTTGAATCAGAATTACATGTTTTCTCATATTCCTACACAGGTCCACCGGTTCTAATAAAAGGTTGGAAAATAATCTCAGATTTGTATACTGATTTTCACATACCCATTTAATTAAATCTGCATTCTTAAAGCATGTTCTGAGTGAAAAGTGTCTGTGATTACATACTTTCAAAAAGAAGGAATTACATTTGTTGCTTGCAGATTCAAAATGTAGATGAGAAGTCCTGAAGAAAATGAAACTTGTTTAACGTTTCTCAAATTTACTGGTTACAGAGACTTTTTCTTTTGTTTAAACTCATGGGAAGTGCTGACCTAGATAAATTAAGAGGGCAGTAGAGAAAAACTTCCTTAGAGGTGTCAAAAAATTGTTCCTACTTGGTCAATGAGTAAATGATTATATAACTTAAGACATGTTTACCAGGCCATATAATTTTATTGGAGAGGTTATATGATTTACACAGTTGATTGTCTATTTGATTCAGAGGGGGACTAAATTCTGTATAAAGCATATCATTTCCAAGAAACATCATTTTTTTAAACTTTGTATTTTGTAATAATTTCAGATTTATAGAAAAGTTGTAAAAAATGTACAATGGATTTCTATATATTCTTCTCTCAAATTCCCCAAAATGTTAATGGTTCACATTTTAAAAATCATTCTCCCTTTCTCTCTATATGTGTGTGAATATACAAACACACACATATGTATATGTACATTTTTTTCCCTGAACCATTTGAGAGCAAGTTGCTGACATGATGCTCCTTTACCTCCAAAGACCTGTGTGTATTGCTAAAAACAAGGATATCCCTTTATATAACCACAGTACAAATATCAAAAAATTAACATTGATTTAATACTATTATCCAGTCTACAAACCTTATTTGAATTTTACCTGTCACAATAATGTCCTTTTCTGGGACTTTCCTGGTGGTGCAGTGGTTAAGAATCCGCTTGCCAATTCAGGGGACACATGTTTGAGCCCGGGTCCGGGAAGATTCCCACATGCCGCGGAGCAACTAAGCCTGTGTGCCACAACTACTGAGCCTGCGCTCTGGAGCCCGCGAGCCACAACTACTGAAGCCCGTGCGCCTAGAGCCCGTGCTCCGCAACAAGAGAAGCCACCACAATGAGTAGCCCGCCCACTGCAATGAGAAGCCTGCGCACTGCAACGAAGAGTAGCCTCTGCTCGCCGCAACTAGAGAAAGACTGCGCGTAGTAACAAAGACCCAATGCAGCCAAAAAAAAAAAAAAGTCCTTTTCTAACAAACAAAGTTTTGTTTTGTTTTTTCCTGGCCCAGGATCCAGTCTGGAATCACTTGTTGCATTTAATTATGTCTCTTTCACCTCCTTTAATTTAGAGCAGTTCCTCAGTCTTTGAGTTCATGATGCTATCATTTTTGAAGAACACAGGCCATTTTGAACAATGTCCCTCCATTGGATTGTCTAATGTTTCCTCATGACTAGATTCAAGTCATACATTTTCAAGAATGTGTGCTCTTTTCAGGAGAGACACATGATGGCTATTTGTTCCACTACTAGTAAGGTTAACTTTTGATCACTTAAAGTGATATCTGCCAGGTTTCTCTACCATAAAGTTACAATTTTTCTTTTCATGTAATACCTTATAGGCTTCGAAATTATGTAAATATTCAGTTTTTCATTAAACATTCACCTACTAGTTTTAGCATCTGTCACCCTAAATAAAGAGGTAAATTGAGGCAAGCTCAAATTACCAGTGCCATTTTTCCATTTGCTCATTTCATTCTCTGTGTCCCATTTTGGTAATTCTTGCAATATTTCACTTTATTATTAATTATTATTATATTATTATATGATTGGTGATCTTTGTTGCTACTACTATGACTATGAGTCACTAAACCTCAGATGATGGCTAGCATTTTTTAACAATAAAGTATTTTGTAATTAAAATATGTACCTTGTTTTTTAAAGACAATGTTATTGCACAGTTAGTAGACTACAGTATATTGTAAACATAGCTTTTACATGCATGGGAAACTGAAAAATTCATGTTACTTACTTACTTGTGATATTCACTTTATTGTGGTAGCCTGGAATTGAACCTGCAGTGTCTCTGAGATATCCTTGCATGGTAGTTGCCAGATAGTGATTTCTAAACGCAGTATTCCTTTTACTTTAACTGTCATTCTATTGTAAGGAAGACCCTTCTCTTCTGCTGTTGATTCATTTATCTCTATCTGTATGGACTTGTGGTTTCTTGTTTCATTCTGTGGGTTATAATTTATTACTATAATTATTTGTTTTGACACTCAATTATCTCAGATTGGCTGGTGGGATACCCCTCAATCTGTGTCCTTTAGTCATATCCCCATCATTCTCTGAGCACGTCCTTACTAACTGGCAGAGCAAGGTATTCCAGGCTTATCTTGTGCTTTCCCTGCCCCAGCCCAGGAATCAGTTGTTTTCCTAAGAAGTCTGGGTGTGTTTGTTGGGTTTTTTTCTTTAAGTAGAAAATTTAGAAACCAGGATGTGTTAGGTATTCTCATTGTTATTGGGCTGTCACTGCTTCTAGACCCTCTTAAAGGACAGAACTAGTAAATACATGTATATGTGTATATGCATATCTGTATCTATAAATATTTATATTTTCTATTCATCTATATGTATGAAAAACCTACGAGTTCATACTGATGCTGCCAATTCCAGTCCTGGACCCATCATTTATAATTACTACCTTGAAACTGTGTCAGATCTCATAGACTTGAAGACATTAAATTCACCTGCTGTAGAAGAGCAGCTACAAGATATTCTGGAACTGCATAATTCCAGTCATCTACCCATTCACTTACTAGGTCACACCCTATGTGCTAGGACTTGGCTAGGAATGTGGAAATGAAAGACACTTTCTCCTTGTCCTCAAGCAGCTCAATCTACTGGAGACAGCTGAGGAAAAAATAATTACAGTATAGTACAATAAGTTCTGTATCAGAGTTATTCACAGCGCTCTATGGAAACAGAGAGGAGGGCCCCTCAACCCAACCCGAGTAAACTGGGTTATTTCAAAGGAAGTAAAAATAGGTTGCTTACAGTAGTTATTGGAAGAGTTCTTAGATTACTGAATTTGCATGAAACGAAGAGTGCACTTTGCTTCCAAGCAAAAGTACGTTTTGTGGAGAGCTCTGATTTATCTAGAAGGGTTCTCTGCATCGATTGAATTCATCACAAAACTACTCAGCCCTGACAATACCTATGCAAATAAGTTCCAGGGGAATCACTGTTAGTTTGTGGGTCCAAAGGTTAGGTTTCACACTTACTATTCTGCCCCTTCCTCTGACCATACAGGAAGGGAAAAATTTTGGACTTTTTCCAACTGCCCGTTATCCCAAATTAAATAAACTGACTTTGCCATTGTATCGATTGCCACCCTCTTGTGTAATAGTTTACACGTACTGATTTTCTTTTATCTAAACTCAGTCTTGAACTAGAGAGAGTATGAAGGAAAGAAAAAGATTTGTGTGTGTGAGGGTATATATCTAGAAAGTAATGGCTAAAAAAAGAAATTGGGGTGGGGATAAAATATTAAGATAAAAATGAGAAAGGGATTTTATTATTTTTGTTGTATATATATGTATTCTTATCAAAATTTATCACTAGGTAAATTTATTTTCCCCCTTCTTTTCAAAAAATAAATGTGGACTATCTTGTGGTTTGAGTGCATCTCACCAGTTTCCCCCAGTTCCAAGTTGGTCACTCTAATATTGCTTATTTCACCAATTTAGAAATCCCAGACTAGAAAGCTGCTCAGTAATACATGTAAGTAAAGGTCACCAGCATCAGGAGGTTGATCTTGACATGACTTGCTGTCTCTCCTTCTGCTACAACATGATTCCTTAGTATAGCTGATACCACAGAAAAAAGTAGAACTGAGAAATGTATATACATTTCCATCACTATAGGAGCAAAGCCAAACACGACTGAAATGTTTATTTTTTATTAGGTGGCCTTAGATCACAGAAGATATAAAATCAGTTTAGTCATGAAATGCTCGTGATAAATAATAAACTTCAAATGTTAATAAAGATACTGAAGAGTTTTCTGATGCTTTCTTTTTAAAAAAAATGTAATTTTAGGTAACCATAAAGCTGAGGCAAGGGTAGTTTGGGTTCTTGGAAAGAATCCCCAGCCATCACTGGCTGCCTCTGGGTGCAGAAGTACTTGTGTGTGGATCCAGTGGAAGGGGCCAGGCTTATGTCAAAGGTCCATGTGCTGATAGCAGCGGCAGCACCTGCAGAAAGCACGGGTCCTACACATTTTGCATCATGTACCTCTTCCTCAAGTGCACGGAACCATAAGGACAGTGAGCCACCAGGTGGGGGCTTTAACATATGTAATGATTAGTGAAAGCTTCTTTGAAAGTGAGAATTTTTCATTACTTTATTAAATATTATATTCAATTCAAAGGCTTTGACCATCCATAATCATCATTGTATGTATACACACATACAATATGTGTGTATATATGTAAAAAATACCCGTTCAACATGCTTTTAAAGGAATAACTGTGTTTTGAAGTCTATGCAACATGAAATATGATTTGATATAAAAAAACTAATCAGAAGCCTGAAAAATGATATGTTTTAATAAGAGCCTATTGCAGATTCTGGAATGACTGTGGCATGCATGTCCCTGGTCATGTTGGACTTCTCCTTCAATTTTGACTGGAGTAATGTGTGTTCCACAACACCGATTCTAATGTCCATCTGAATAGTTTCTTGCTTCAGCTTCGTTAAGCTCTGTTTAATCTTCACCAAAGGAGCTGCAGAATGAAAATAACATGGAATAAAAATGTTCATTTGGAGTATCAGTGTATTACAGAATGGTATGACATTTTCCTCACTTTGTGTTAAGCCAAAAGTGGGGTTAAAAACACAGCCAACAATTTACTGACATTCACACAGTTTTGCTGTGGCATTTTAAACACCTGAGATTTCTAGCCTGGGAAATGATGCAGCATTTGAGGTACTGAGGCTGAACTTCCTTTCTTTTCTAGAGGAAGAGTTGCTAAAGGTGTTTTTAAGAATGTCTTCAATATTTTTTTTTTTTTTTTTGCGGTACGCGGGCCTCTCACTGTTATGGCCTCTCCCGTTACGGAGCAACAGGCTCCGGACGCACAGGCTCAGCGTCCATGGCTCACAGACCTAGCCGCTCCGTGGCATGTGGGATCTTCCCGGACCGGGGCACGAACCCATATCCCCTGCATCGGCAGGCGGACTCTCAACCACTGCACTACCAGGGAAGCCCAAGAATGTCTTCAATATTTTTTAAGGGGCTAGTATATTTATCTAAAGGAAAAGGGGATACAATGGAAGAAAAAGAGAAGGAAGAACTACCTTTAAGAGATAGCTAATGGCTCATTCAAACATACTGCAAACCCCCTATACACCACCTTCTGAAAGATCACTCAGTATATTCTGTTAGAACTCTAGAAAATCTTTCTAGAGCAACGAAGGGCCTTAGGCAATCACCACTGGGCCATGTCAAAGTAACTAGCTCACAACAGAGGATGATTACTGCAGGATTATTAATTCTTCTCTATTTGACCCTTGCCCAGTCAGGTCTACCAGGGAAGAGGGGAAAAAAAAGGTCATCACATCACCACCTTTGTGCCGTTTGGGCGTACACTTAGTGCTTTTTTTGTACATGAAATGGAATAATGCAGCTCATTTGATGAAAACAGAACAAAATATTATTTTTTTTAACTGGCATAACAAAGTGCATATTTAACTGTCTCCTACTCTATTTCTGAATTAATACAGTTTGAATTTTTTTAAAAATCCTAAATGATAGTAAAAAAAATTATGACTCTTCTCAGTTCATTTATAAGGAAAACAGTATACTGATTATCAGATCTCATTTTTGCACCATGTACCTCCCCTTCAAACAAATTCATTTTAAAAAGCAGTCTTCCTGTTTATTAATACCTCTTTAAAAATAGATTTCTTAAAGATATATTCTTCTTTTGCTCATTTGCTTCTTAAAATGAGTGTGTACTTACCACCATCAGTCATACTGCTGCCTTTTTCTTCCATTTCTTGTTTTACCTTTTCTAGCTCTTCTGTAACCTTTCATTGAAAACAAAAGTTTTCATGAGCACTGTGTTTTAATAAACTTTCAAGATTTTTGTATGATGTATTAAAACATTAATTCAGATATAATACATACATAAAGGGATACAAAGATATTAGCAGTATTCTGGGCATAATTTGAATAATGAAGTATGCAGACATGAAAAGCTTTTTATCTTCTGAGAGTGCTCCTATTGTTAAACTTCACCAAATTATTCTTTAATTGACCGTCTCAGGTTGTAACATGATAGAATAAAAACGATCAAGTTGTTTTTTTAGGCATCAAGCACTCAAGCTTTGCAGTTATCTCATAGCATCTACCATGCCAGTCTCTAATGATCAGTTATTAACTAAAACAGCACAAACATCCTAAAAAGATTTTAAATTTCTAGAAGTTTACTACGTATCTTTAATATTACAGTTTTATAAGAGAATATGCCACCTTTTCCTCTATAGGACACTAAAAATAACGTTTATACCATATGGCTATATATAAAAATATTCTAACTGCTTTACTTTATCCAAACCATGAACTCCAAGAGGCACACTGGGCTATTATATTGGCTCTAGTCTGTACTCTATATCATGCTCAAAATTATACTCCTATAGCCTCTATAAATTCCAAGCTAGCATAAATGTAGGTAGAAAATATCTTTTAAAAATTGAAAAATTTTGATATGATCTAGAATGAAACCATAATCGTAACTTAGTAGGCTTTATTTTTATCATGCTGCTGAGTAAAAACTTCCTTGGGAATAAAGTGCTCATCCAAGTAAAAGCAAGTTAACTTTTTTCAGGCACCTGAAATGTTACAACTGGGGATAACTACATACTCCAAAAGAACTAAATGGTTCCCTGGACTCCCTTCAAGTGTTAATTTACCTAACATAAGTGAGCACTTTACTTCTGTATAATGTTTTATCTGCCTAGAAGCACCACGGGGTTACAGTCTAAATATTTCTAAAGTTATATTTTTAGTATTTTAAAATAACTATTCACTCTTCAAATAATCTCCATAAAAGAAGCTTAATTCTATTATACAGAAAAGTTTGTGACAATTATACTTGATTGTATCCAAAGATAATCTTGGACTTTACTCCCATATTGGCTGCTGACCTTGTTGTAAGGTTTTTTTTCCTCTCAGCTCTTCAGTGAAAAATGGGAGTATATATTATTAATATACATATATAAATATACATGGGTAAGACCTAATATATAATATATATGTATTACTAATATAATTCATGTAGTATGTTATATGTTAGGTCTTACATCTCCTGCAAGATGATGAAAATAAATACACTATATGTAAATATTCCATAAGTTTTTAGAAGGGAAAGGGTTACAAGCCATTCCCAATTTGTGGACAGAAAAATACGCAGGATCACACACAAGTTACCAAGAACGATCACTAAAAACAAATCTTATATCTTAAAGACTAACATTAAAATTTATTATAAGACATTTAAGTCAATGCTTTACCTACTCTTCTATGTATTAATTACAATTATTATGTTTTAAAAAAGATTAAGGAAGATTATAAATGTGCTAATATTATGAGCATGTGTTATGTTACATTTAGTAAAACAACTTCAGGCATTTTTGTGGAAACAAGTAGTATATAAATAGGTAATTGATTCACTGATAAGACAATTTAGGGATTTTCTCTTGAAGGAAAGGATTTAAGAGCCACAGGAGGCAATTACTAGAGTAAACAACCCACGGCAGTAGCAGATTAAACCATCCATGGCTCTGAACCACGGTACCCCGCTGACAGGTGAGAATCTGGCAGGAGCACACAGTATGTACCTCAGACAGGAGTCTGGTCCTTTCAGTTACTCCACCGTTTCCCTGCTGGTAACGCTCCCTTGCCTGAGGGAGAAAACATTTTGTTTAATGGCAAGTTCAAAACAGAAGCCCATGACTTAAATATGACCTCGTTGTGTTTGTAATTTTTGCATATCATTTTATGACAACGCCCCTCCTTGTTTGTGAATACTATTGCGAAAAGTGACATTTTAACGGTAGCTATTTTATGTCCCTCATAGGCACCATGTATTTAACAAAAGCACTATACAACGATGAACTACATTAACCTTCATATAATAATTGTGTAACTCACAGGGGCATGGTTCACAATAAAAACTGTCCTCAGCCACTCCTAAACAGTTTAGACAACGGCTCTTGGTCGATCTAATCTGCGTGCTGTGCAGAGAAAACATGTTCTAAAAAATCAATCATAATACAGCATCAGAGTCAGTAATTAATAAGGATTAACAAACAGTATGACAATATGGAATATGTCCTTGGGAACGAACTTAATCAATTATTTAATATCAGTGTTTGAGAGATACAGGGTGGCTTTAATCAGAGACTTTTTATAGCATTTTAAAAGTAAAAACATTTGCAAATAGACGTGTATATGTGTGAATAACTAATTAAATAAATAATAAAACAGTGAAGGTTACTTTCTGCTTGGTCTTTGAGAACTTCTGAAAGTATGGAAGTATCTCAAGTTTAGTTCTATTTTTTTCTCCTTCTAACCTTGTCTGCTGAAAGAAAAAAATATGCGTTCAACTGACATTCGCAGTTGTTGAGGAAGACATTAGTAGTCTTCCTCAACATCAGGAAAGAGGGGGCATAAATCCCAAAGGAAAGCCTTTAGATCCCTACTGTTGGAACAAAGCACTGCTGCTTTCAAAGGCTGAAGGTTTTATTTTATTTTGGTAGAATTTCTAAAACTTTGAAAAGATTAAAAAATTTGCTCATTTAATTAAACTGCTTGCCTTCGAACGTGTCTTCTTTCATATTCCTTATTATGTGGTTGTAAGCCACAATGGCAAGGATGTCTTTTCTCCCTGACACATGTAAATGTATACTACTCCACTTCCTCCTACTCAGACAGTAAATTAACAGCAGACTTAGAAACAAAACCAGGTGTCCTGACACTCTGCTCCTGTTCTAAGCCACGTTTCTCAGCAATATGACTTCTTTTACTTAAATCAAATGAAGAAATACATTTAAAGACTTCTAGGAGATAATTTCTATCACATGTAAAATGGAGATGACAAGTTGTATTTGCTTCCTAAAGTGGGCAGAGAATCAATGTGCTGCTGTTTGTGAAAAGTATTTCATGATTCTCAAATGAAAGGTCCTGTGTCAGGACTTCCCTGGCAGTCCAGTGATTAAGATTCTGCCTTCCAGTGCAGGAGGCACGGGTTCAATCCCTGGTCTGGGAAATTAGATCCCACATGCAGTGGGGTGAGGCCAAAAACTTTAAAAAAAAAGTGCTGTGTCAAGTTTAGGGATTAGGATCATTAATTGAAATGAACCCTGGATATCATTCCTCAGTTACCTCACTCAGCTGGGCTTGAGCTGCACGATATTCCTGAACCAAGTGCTCAAGCTGATTGTTGATGTACTTTTCTCGGCTGCCAATCTTCTCTAGAGTCCTGCTAATTTCACTGTGAAGTTTGTCCAAAAGTCCCTAGAAATTTTAGTAGACAGAGAATTCACAAATATCTTCTTCAAAAGTAGTTTTAAATGGGTTAAATCTCCCTCAATTCATCTCACAAATTCTCAACCACCAATGAAAAAGTAGTTTGAAATTTTCAGCAACAAAAAAGTCTGTAATGAAAATTATTTTAGTCACACTTTGCAGAATGTTAAAATAAAAAAGCACCTGGTAGTGTTAGTCAATTTATTTGTCCTTACGCAAATCTAAAATATATGTGAGTGGAATGTGCTTTATATAAAGTCCACAATCAAAGTAGGTAAGGGAATAACACAATTTTCTTATAGCACAATTCAAAGATGACTGGAATATTCCAGTTGGAAGTAGATCATTAAACTTATAGCTCTAGTCCGGGACCCATAACTTCTTACTCCAGCTTTGCTTCTTTGTGGTATTCTCCAAAAGTCCCTATTTCTGGCAGGGCAGCAGGTCTGGGAAGCTGTAGGTTCTAGGCACTGCTGGCCTGCTGCTGTTATCCCCTGAGATTCAGTGGGGAAAGAATGATGAAATGATTCTAATATGCCTACCTATATATCTAGGGTATGTAATAATATACTAGGTATATATCATATTGCTTTTATACAGTTACCTTTCTTTAGTTGGTTTAAGTGTTAGGGCTGTTGAAACATAATATGGTACATTCAATCAGGAAACTCCTCAAGGGCAAGGATTGGGTCTTTTTTCCTTTCATGTTCTCTCTTAATAGGTATTACACAGATGAGTAAATGTACTCATGTACTCATCTGAAGTAATTCACATACCTTGGTCTCCTTTAGAGCAGATTCAATTCCACTTTTGTGCTGGTGCATTTGGTCAACATGGATTCTCCAATCCTATAGGCATAAGAGCATACAGGAACAAGTAAGACATATTACATTTCCTACTTGCCACTACTTTTTTGAAGTTGTACCCTTTATTTTAATTACTTTGGTTGCTGCCCTATTTCAGGTAGGAGAGTCCTATATATAGCTTGCAATCAGATTGTAAAGAAATGTGTGTAGAGCACTTTAGGATAAAAGGTTCTAAATAAATCTAAATTATTTTATGTATTCACAGAGTGATGTCTCACAATTTGAATGTAAATTATCCCTGCACTGCTGGTAGTTAATAGTTATGACTACCCATCAAAATGAAAAAAATTCTAATTGCTAGAAAAGAAATACCTGTTTAAACAGTAACAATTATGTTTGCCAGAAGCAACTCTGGAATCAAGTAACATATATCAAATATTAGCTTGTCCCTTGAAATTAAAGTGGGACGCTTCTTTGGACTTTGGAATCTCTTTCTTAAGAAAGGAAGTCTGTAATGATAGTTAGAGTTCATATATTTGAGATGTATTGTACTACTGCTAGACCGATCTGAATTTGTGTGCATATATATATATATATATATATATTTTTTTTTTTTTTTTGCGGTACGTGGGCCTCTCACTGTTGTGGCCTCTCCCATTGAGGAGCACAGGCTCCGGACGCGCAGGTTCAGTGGCCATGGCTCACGGGCCCAGCCGCTCCGCGGCATGCGGGATCCTCCCGGACTGGGGCACAAACCCGTGTCCCCTGCAACGGCAGGCGGACTCTCAACCACTGTGCCACCAGGGAAGCCCTGTGTGCATATTTGAACTCTCTAATCTAACATTTTAATTTCCTACAAAAGATCCTCAAAATGTTTTGGTTTACATTACTAAAGGCAACAATTTTAAGACTTGAGAAATACTCATCAGAAGAGAAAAAATATTAAGGTGAGTTGGAGTAAGTGATGGAGCCAGGATATCCCTCAATCACACACATCTTCTTGCATGCCCTGATGCTCCACTTTGCTCTCTACACTATTTTGTGAAGGAAAAACGATTTTGTGAATAATCCCATTCTACTGACTTCTTAACTTTGCAACGTGGGCCAGTGACCATAGGGTAAAAACATCCTTGGGTACTTCACACATACCAATTATACACTTACATTACAGCTGCAGAGAACCTCAAAGAATATCTAGCCTGACCTTCATCATTGCAGAGATAGGCAAACATAGGCCCAGCGACAGAAAGGGGCACACCCAAGGCCACGGAGGTGGTGGTACACCTGGATCAGAAGCCAAATGCACTAATTCCCATGCAGTACCTTTTGGCAGTTCAGAGTTAATAAAAGGAGGAATTGGCTGCTTGACACCAGTGAAAGTGCTAGAGCAGAGAACAAACAGCACTTTCCTTTGTCCTTGAGCATTTTTCTGTCTCATGAGCGGAAAGTATCTCAGAATACAGAGCGTGGAAAGGACCTTGAAGATCACCTACTCATCCGTCTAACAGTCATCTAGAGCAATGCCTTCATTTTGCAGTTGAGGGGACTGTTCACCACCTGTGACTACGGCTAGACAGATGCGGCCAGAAAACAGGCCCCTCCAGCTCAGCTCAACACTGGAACAGGAAGGAGAAGCAACTGGCTGGCCTCCTGCAACGAGACCTAATATGGTTAAGCTTCACAATGGAAACCTGCTTAAGTCCAAGCAAGCATCTTTATGAAAGATAATAAACCTAACAAGTATCATTATATTGATTTTTTAAAGAAGTACTCATCCTGCCTGATTCCAGAAAGCATTTTAGAAGCTTAATAAACACCAAACTCAAGTATTCCTATTGGTCTCTGTCTCTGTCAATAGATATATATGTATATGTGTGTATATATACATATATAAATGTATAAACATACACATATATATATATCTATACATACATTATATATATAGTTTTAAAATTTATTGTAATTGATGTGTTTAAAATAGCTTGTGTTCTGCTTTTTCTACGCAGCATTATTTTCTACCCAGCAAATGTAAAATATGTATTTTTTTCATGTTTTGATATTCAAAGTACTTTGAGAGAAGAAAACATGCCTGACTCATCTAAGAAGTATAACTATGATAACTTACGTTGATGGTAAGCTCCACGGAGGAGCTGGCATTTCAGTGGCACCTTGAAGCATGAGTAGCATTTCAACACACTGGAAAGGAGGGGGAGAGTAAGGGTATTTTAGGCTGAGGGAGTAACAAGAACAAAGAAAAACAGGAAAGTTTATAGGGAACAGGCAGCCCAGGCTGGCTAGAATATAACACAAAAAGTTATTGGGGTGGGGTGTGGAAGGTGAATCACAAGGAAACAAAGCTGGAGAGGTAGGTTGAATTAGATCAAGGGCTTTAATTAAGGAGTGTGGATTTTATCCTGTAGATAATGGAGAGCTATCAACGACTTTTGGTTTCAGTTTTAAAGAGAAGTCTGTGTTTTGGGAAAGTAACAGAGTGAAGGACTGATTAGAAAGGCAAGAGACTGAAGACAGGTAGCAGACCAGTTAGGAGGTTGTGTCACGGTCCACCTGACAGATTAGCAGGGGTTAATTAGAGCAGCGCTTGTAAGAATGGAAGGGAAGGGATGGATTTGAGGGACATTGCAAACACAGACTAGCAGCACTTGATTACTGACTAAGGGGAAGTGAGGGGTGGCTGAAGTGGAGGTGGGCCAGTAGAGAGAAGATGTTTGTAAGGTTTCTAGTCTGAGGAACTGAGAGGATAGTAATATCACAGTGTGACAAGAACAGAGTAGATTTCAGGGAGTCTGAATTATTGAGGAATTTGGTTTTGGACTTTTTAATTTGATAAGCCACTGGAACACTGTGTATTCTTATTGCCTTTCAAAGTGGAAAGCTAGTAATGATTTATAATTATCCATCAGGCAAATCTGAATGTTTGTTTCATTAAAATCTTCTAAGTGGACATACTTCCTGATGTACAGCTATTTTTATATAAGCTTTAAAAGTGTTCTTACCCTTTAACCCAGCAATTTCACCTCTAGAAATTATTTCCAAGGAAATAATTGGGGATACACACAAAGATCAATGTACAAGTTCTGTGTAAAACAGCAGAAGACTCTCTATCTAACAGTAGAGGACAATTTCAACTAATTTTGTAATGTTCATTTCATCCCTAAAAATAATGCGGTATGATACCGTTTTTATAAAGCTCAAAGTAAAACTCAAGGATACACACTATTTGGAGATACACACATATGTGAAAACACACACACACACACACACACACACACGAAGAAGAAGAGGCAGCAGCAGCTAATGACAGTACACAAACCAGGGGACAGTTGTTACCTATAGGTGGGAAGGGGCAGCCGCAGAGCAGCACATAGGTAACTTCCAGGATGTTGTAATGGTCTAGTTCTCAAGTTGGGTAGTGGTTTCATAAGTGATCGCTTTATTACTGGATTTTATAATTCTATATGATTGCATATTAAATACATTAATATTGTATATTGAAATGTTCCCAAAAATATTTCATAGTCAGAAAAAATGCATGTTAACAACATACAGTAATGTGGAAAAACACTGCCAAAGAGTATATTCATTAGCTGTCCAATTTAGTAAAAATTAATATTTGTGTATATCTGTATGTGTGTATTAACACAGGGATTTGAATACT
The DNA here is from genome assembly GCF_963924675.1 of Phocoena phocoena. Taxonomy (NCBI): domain Eukaryota; kingdom Metazoa; phylum Chordata; class Mammalia; order Artiodactyla; family Phocoenidae; genus Phocoena; species Phocoena phocoena. Next base: position 91,233,755 of record NC_089222.1, on the reverse strand, counting down.
GGTGTTTTTAATTTCTTCCTCATCCTAACAACATTTTCCAAATTTCCTATAAGAGAATTTTGTCACTTTTAATCATCAGGGGAAAAAAATGTCAAAAACTTTCTGGGTGCCCAAGACGTTTCCTAAAGGGGTTTAATATAGTTAAAACAGAGAATATAAATGACTGTACTTGTAACAGTTTAAAGACATGAATACACAGCTTTTAAAAAACTGCAACTGAGATGGTTAAAAGCTTTACAAACGTTTGTGGTAAGAATGGAGAATACAGGTTTTAATGATATGTAAGGATTTGATCCTCCAAATAAGTAACAGTAAAAGGAACTGTTAATCAATAATAGCTATTCTTAAGTAAGAGAGAATCCATTGGGTTACAATGCACTTTTAAACATCTTTCCTTACTTGAGACTCACAAAGGTTTGGAGCACTAAGTACATATTCTCATCCCTTCCTTTTCACCACTATCCTTCCCTGTAAGAGGGTTATGTGACTTGCTGGCTGGTTGTGGGAGGACTGCACTTCACTGCTCCAGTGATGCCGGCCTTGGCCATGTGCTTCTCTTTCCAGTAGAATGATGATGGACATGGCCTATGCCAGGACTGTGTAGAAGCTGTAAGAGGCATCCACCAGCTCTCTTGCCCTTTCTTTCAGCCATGATAATAGGCATGCCCCACAGAGCGGTTTATCCTTTAGGTCTGAGAATATGAAACATGGAACATAGCTGGAATAGAGCTACAGCTGTGCCACACTTCGGCAGATGTGTATCTTGAGTGAGAATAAATGTATGCTATTCTTGTTGTAAACCACTGTGATTTGGGGGTGGTTTGTGATACCAAAAAACTGACTATATATACATAATTTATAGGGACAAAAAAGAATCAGATAGGTTAAATGACCTTTCCAAAGTTTTATGTCTGGAAAGTGGAAAGCACTCCATACCAGTGCTTTTTCCACATATTATATGCTGCTTTTCTTTATGATAAAATGAACTACCAAAGAGTATCTAAGGTAAACCAAGAATTCTTTTTGTTATATATCAAGTGAGACCACATGGGCCACTGGAGGTTACTAGTCACCTATCCCAAAGTGCTCTACGTGTGTGTCTATTAAGCATCATTTCTGATCTCTGTTGAAGTTGAGTTTTTCACCTAATCTAGCACATTTCCTCTCTATGGAAATGAGAAGACTAGTAACGATACAGAATATCATTTCTTTAGACTTTCTATTTTTAAAAATCCTTTCATACAAACTCTCATGTGTAATTCTCTCTGTCACTTGTGAGGTAGATGGCAAAGGTATTGTTGAACTTTAACTCCCCTCCTGGCTCCAAATTCTTTAGCACCAAATTATATATCTCCCTTTTTCAGAAACTGGAGAATTGTGATGACATCTCTGCAGATGGTGATTCACAGTATACCGTAAAATCACAACGTATGAGATCTTGTTGCAGAAGTTAAGGTGACTGGAAGACTATACGGATCTCTGGGTTTTCCTTCAACAGAACAGCACCTGAACTGTTTCCTTTGCGGACACAGAGACATTTTGTTTCTTTGCCTGGATCTCCAGCTCAGTGCTTAAAGTACCTCTCTGAAACTGCAGGGGAAAGACAGACTGAAACATGAGCTAAGCATGGCAAATGGAACTTCTATCTGTGTATAAGTTACACTAATTTACAACTTGTGAAATGTCAAACTCTCAGGTTTTTTTCACCCAAGTTTGAGCTTCTTTACGTGTGGAGAGGCAGAGTGCCAAAGGACTCTTGATACAGAAAAGCTGAGGAAGGCACCTTCATGCGTACTGAGATGGTTTTCTCCTAGGCTCAGGAAAAGTCCATGCCAGAGCACAGCTGACTCTGGCAGCAGGGGTCCTGCCTGTCTCCCAAGGGCAGGTGCAGGGCCCCAAGGCTCTGACGTGCCTTGAATTGCTGTCCATCACAAAATGCAACTTCTGCCATATACCCCACTTTTCTCCTCTATTCTTACTGTTCCTCCCTCAATTCTGTTATGAATAATTAGTGATGAAATCTTAATTCATTGTTCTGCTTTTGCAGTTTTATTTTAATGAATATAAAAATATTTACAAGGGCTTTCTTTTATGGGCTCCCTCCATTAAAGGTGCCTAACCCATTTTTTTCTTACTAGGCCTTTGTTTCAGCTCTGAATTCACTTTCTCTAGGGATTTTCAAGATCGCCCTGGGGAGGAAATCCTATGTACTTCACATCCATTTTGAGATCTTTTTAAGTCTAATAACAACAACTTCCATGTTAACATTCGAGGAAGGCTTCATAAGTGTCAGGCACTATGTTCAGCACTGTTCGTATGTCATCACATACGATTCTCTTAAAAACTTTATGAGGGTATTGAGATGCAGCTACTTTAAAGTAGGCTTCCCAAGCCCACACAGTGGTAGAGCCTAAACCTGCAAAGACCACTATATCATATCATGTCATTCCCCTGATGAAATGCAGTAAAGCATAACTAAAAATTTTAATGGGGCAATGGTTAAAGGAGACTTTAGTTTTATCTTTAATGTTTGAATCTTTATAAGAATGTATTTATATATCAACTGTATAATGAAAAAAATATATTTAAAACATTTTAGGATAAACATATATATATAATTAAAAACTTTCTCACAAAGAAATAGCCACAGCTACATGGCTTTATCAGTGAATTTTCTCAAACATTTAAGAAAGAAATAACAGCAACCTTGTATGAATTCTACCAGAGAACAGGAAAAAAAGGGAGAGCAATTGCCAACTTGTTTTATAAGAACTGCATAGCATTACACTAAAACCTGACAAAGTCACCTAAAAAACAAGAAAATTAAAGATTAATATTTTTGTAAACAGATATAAAAATCCTCAACAAAATACCAGGAAATAGAATCCAGTAATATACAAAAAGGTAATATAACATGATTAAGTTGCACTTATTCCAAAATGCAAGGTTAGTTTTAATACTCAAAAATCAACCATTATATACAGTATTGTAAGCCATATTCATACTGCTTTACATTAGATCTCCAGAATGTATTCATCTTGCATAATGGAAACTTTGTATCCTTTGATCATCTCTCTCCATTTCCCCTTATCCCCAGCCCCTGGCAACCACCATTCTACTACATGCTTCTATGAATTTGACTATTTCAGATTCCTCTTATAACAGAGATCATACAATGTTTGTCTTTCTGCGTCTGGTTTATTTCACTTAGCATAATGTCTTCTAGCTTCATCCACCTTGTCACAAAGGTCAGGATTTCCTTTATTGTTAAAGCTGAATATTGTTTCATGTCTGTATAATATTGCATTGTATGTATATACAATGTTTACTTTATTCATTCATCAACTGATGGACATTGGTGTTATTTCCGCCTCTTGGCTATTATGAGTAATACTGTTATAAACCCACGTATCTGTGGTCAACTGATTTTCAACGAGGGGGCCAAGACCATTCAATGGGAAAAGAATAGTCTTTCCAACAAATAGTCACGAGGCAACTGGATATCCATATTCAGAACAATGAATCTGGACCTGTACTTCACACAAAATGTAAAAATTAACGCAAAATGAATCAAAGACCTAAATATAAGAGCTGAAACTAGAAAACTCTTGGGAGGAAAAATGTGTGTAAGTCTTCATGAGTTTGGATTAGACAAGGACTTCTTAATTATGACATCAAAAGCACAAGCAACAAAAGAAAACACAGATAAGTTGAACTTCACTGGAATTAAAAACTTTGGCTCAAAGGGAACCATCAAAAAAGTGAAAAGGTAACCCACAGAAGGGGAAGCAATGTTTACAAATCATATAATTGATAATGGGATAGTACCAATTATATATAAACAATTCTTATAACGCAAGACGAAAGACAACCCAATTTAAAAAATGAGCAAAAGACTCAAACAGACATTTTTTCCAAGGAAGATATACAAATAGTTAACAAGTACTTGAAAAGATACTCAGCATCGTTAGTCATCAGGGAAGAGTTTTAAAACCACAATGAAATACCACTTTATATCCACTAGGAAGGTGATTTTTTTAAAAAAGGAAAAGGAAATTAACAAGTTTTAACAAAGATGTGGAGAAATTGGAATCCTAAATTCTTTGCTGGTAGGAATGTAAAATGGTACAGCCCCTGTGGAAAACACTTGGTATTTCCTCAAAAAGTTGATAAAGTTACCATACAATCTAGCATTTCCACTTGTTGGAATTGCTGCCAAGTACATGAAGACAACTGAAGACATATGTTCATACAAAAACCAGCACCATAAACTTTCACAGCCAGTGACAAACTGTGTCTGCTTTAAGCCTACCTCCTTCTCCTTCCTCAGCTTTTTTCATGCGTCAATTTTCTTTCTCATTTGGGAGTAAAAGTTCTTTTTGTGGAAACACTTTGCTTTTTTATTGAATATATTTAATATATTTTGTTCTAACAAAAATTCATTTATTTGTGTTTTGGTTTTGCCTTGTTATATTGTAAATGATAACATTTATGGCCTGACATACAAACATTACATGTTATTGCATAAAAGTCAACTGCTTGTTAACAAATATATTGATTGTTTAGCAATAAAATGGAGAGAGTAAAAAAAAAAATCAACCATTATAATCCACCATAACAAGAGAGAAAAAAAGAAGAGATAAGTCAAATGGTCATCTCAATAGATGAAGGAAAAAAAAAAACAATCACTTGAAAAAATTTAACATCCATTCATAACAATAACTCAGCAAACTGGGAACCAAAGGAAAGTTCCTTAATCTACCTTATGATATTTGTGAAAGTCATAAAGCTAACATCATCCTGAATGGTAAAACTGAAATACTGAAAGCTTTCCCCCTGCTAATGCCACTTATATCCAACACAGACTAGGTATTTCAAGCAAGATAAAGGAAATAAAAGGGGTAAGCTTGTAAAGAAAGAAATAAGATTGATGTTATTTGCAGATGAGATAATTGTATACACAGAAAATGCAAAAGAATCTACAGGCTTACGGTTAGAATAAGTGAATTTAGCAAGTTTGCTGAAGATGTATACAAATATACACACACAGAGAAATGTATTTTTATATAACAGCAACAAATAAACAGAAAAGAAAATCTAAAAGATACCACTGAAACAAATAGCCCAATGTAATAGAATAGAATGTCCAGATACAGACCCTCACAAGCATGTTCTCTTTTTATGACAAAGCAGAGCACTGGTAAAAGGATAACCTTTTCAATAAACTGGGTCAACTGCATATACATACGAAAACCAAATAAATCTTGAGTTCTACCTCACACCCTCATACTGTCCAGAAGAATAAATGCTAGATGGACTGTAGATCTCACTGCAAAAGGTGAAACAATACAGCATCAAAAGGAAAACAGGAGAATATGTTCATAACACCGGGGGAAGCAAAGATTCTTAAACATAGACTTAAACAAAGAGTAAACGAAGATTATTTAAACAAAGATTAAAACATAAATGTTAGCCATACTCCACTCCCCACAAAAGAGATCATTTTGAGTATATTAAAATTAAGCCGCCTTTATCATAATACACCAATAAGAGTGAAAAGGAAGCTAAAGAGTAGATATTTGCAATACATATATCTGACAAGGGACTCATATCCAGCGTATATAAAGAACTTCTATAAATCAAAAGAAAAAGCAGATAAGCCAATAGCAAAAGACAAAAGAGAATACCCAATTGCCAGATAAACATATGGAAAGGGGCGCAATTTCATCAGTCATCAGGAAAATACATATTAAAATGACAGTGAGACATCACAACAAACCTACCAGGATGACTAAAATAAAAACGACTGAACCAATACTAAATGTTGATGAAGATGGGGAGCAACTGGAACTTTCAGATACTGCTATGAGTATAAATTTGTATAACCACTTTCGAATATGCAGACACTATGACCTAGCAATTTCACTCTCACAGAAACTGCAGGAGAAAGGTGTACTTACGTTTCCCAAAAGACACTTCAAGACTTTTCAAATCAGCATTATTTAAGTCACAAACTATAAACAACTCACATAAGCCAGATGTGGGCTCCCCTGGAAGGGCACAGCCTTGAGTTAGGCAGCTCTGCACTGAAGGAGCAGACAGCTGGAGGTTGTCTGCTGACCGCACTCTCTGTGGCTGGGCGGCAAGTCCTTGTTTGGAAGGGGATCTGGACAATTCATCTCTGTTTTAACCACAGGGAGACAGACTTAGTTATTAAAATGATAACTGTAGCTGCTGTGGTAGAGAGGTAGGGCCAAGGGTGAGCTGCAGTCCCAAAGTGATCAGTCTCAAGATTTCACTGTGGAATACTGATGTTCCTGTGACACGTTTAATACTCCATCCACAGTGAATGATAAAATTCTCTGGAAATCTGATGGCAAGAAATCAGGTTAAATGAAAGAGGCAGAGAAGACAGCTTGATAGAAGGAGTTGCGTATGTCTAAGTTCACTGTAGCAAATAGTTTTGGGATAGGTCAATAATTTATCATTCTCTTTGCAAGGATATGAGCAGCGTCTTTCCCTCCTCTACCCAGAGCACTGCCTTCTCTAATGACAGAACATTATTCGTATTCCCTCCTTTTGCCACTTTGCACAAGCAGTTTTGCCATCTCTTCTTCCTGTTCTAATTGTTAGATTAATTTTCAGCTTCATCACTGCTCACATTTATGTGTGTATTTGTGTGTGTGTACGTGTGAGAGAGAGAGAGACTGTCCATTAAATTAAGTAACTTTTTCATGAGATTACTTTCTTAATGAAAAATGCCCATCAGGTTGCAGGATAGTTGCAGAGTGTGGCTTTCCTAAATTTTTAAATGTGACATTTTTCTTTAATTGTCAGCAGCTTAAAGTCTTCTGTGGTATACACCTTTGTGGTGTGAGAGCATGATTTTTCTTCATAAGTGTTCAAAGAACTAGACATATGACCTAGGAAGAGTTCAGTATGTACGTGTGCTGTACGCTGTATGTGTGTGTTTGTTGCAGGGGGTGTGGCAGTCAAGCTGGAAATATGTGTTTCCTCGGGAAAGTTCTTGCTTTCTAGATATTGCTCTTGTAGAGAAAAATAATACGTGTGCATAGAGGGTAAGCAAAGGCTATCATAACAATCACTGGGATTCTCACACCTGCCTGTAATTGAACTGAAACTGGAGATCCATAATCTCTCCATAAAATACCTTGTTAGTAAAATGATTACATTTCTAATGTGTGCTCAGAAATTATCTTTACTACTGTCTGCTACTAAGCATTTTCACATGTTGACTCAGACTTATTATTCATGCTTATTCTATCCACACCCCTTTTCTATGGGCCACACAAATCTTCCGAGCGAGGTTTTCCAGACTTTAGAAGGCATTGCAAGCCTTGAGAAGAGATTTGGCAAGGCAGAGATTGGGGGCCTTCTGAGAATGCAGGAACACCCTTAGGCTGACTCAGAATGTCACTGTTTCATAGGATGCTGAGGAACCACGGTGGACAGCTGGAAGAGATGACCTCGCCAGTCCCTCTGAATCTACTAATCAAAACTTTGATCTCATACTGATACTCAAAAAACAAAAACTGAAAAAAATGGAATCATCTCCATATCTGAAGAACTAAGAAACATTAAGTCACTACCTTGGTCTAAAGAAACAATCACATATAATGGGAAAAAGACTATGGGGGTAACAATTTGTCCAAATATTAAGAAATTTGTAATAAAACACTCTGATAGTGAGAACCGCTCTAATACTGTTGATTAGAAAAATGAGTCAAGGCAATTAAAAAGTGCACTTTATAGGGAGGTCCATACGATACATGGTTTCTGCTTCAATTCATATTTTATATTAAGTAAAAGGAAACATGAAATTATACTTTGTAATAATGATGTATTTAGGCTAGAAATTTCAATTATAATCAATGTATATTAACTCAATGCTCTCAATCACAAATGTCTATTTGAGGTATATTTACCGTGAGGCATTAGTAACTTTCCTCCTTAGCATTTACATAACATGCAGTCTTTATTGGTTATTTCCTTAAAAATCTACCCCTGTTGATGCTCTTTAGTTAGAGATGATGGTAATCTCTAAAGCAAAAACACTTGTTCTCCTATTTCAACTTGTGATAAATGAAACCTTTCCGGATCCAGCTGAAACATTTATCATGCTCAGGGTAAATAGGAAGGAAGGCATCATCAACTAACTTTAAACACAGAATACCCTGAATGTTCAACAAGACTGGGACAGAAGCAGCTGAAAATCATTTCCAGTTGCTTAAGGATGGCTGGGTTTTTCTACACCCCTATGCAGTATTTTCAAATGTATAATTTAAGCATAGTATTCTTTCCCACAACCCTGTCCATGACCTACATGTTACAAAGGAAAAAAAAAATGTTGACCTTGAGAATACAACTTAAAGTCCACCAAATAACACCATATTTTAAAAATAACACAAAAATCCAAAACGGTATTCTGTTTTGTGTAGTCTCCCTTAAAGAAAGCTTGCCCGTAAAAGTCCATCAGTGAATACTTCCCCTCATTCTCTGAGACGACGTGGCAGTTGAGTAATCACACCGGCTGCTCTAAAAATGTATGTGTGTCTAGTTAATTTAGGCAGTTTATTTTGATAGCATTCACCTCTTTCTGATTACAGCAGGTGTTTCAAGGATAAATTTGCTGAAAATTGTATTTTGTTTAAACAACAGCAGCATGTACATTTATGGCCTTACTATATTAAAAAGCATTTACTGTCTGGCAGCAATGGATACAATTACAAACATTTGTGACAGTAACTGGAGCTATTACTCCTGCATGGAGTCTCATGAAGACCAACTTATTGCCACCTGTATTTACATGTGTTACCGGTAATTGCAAAAGCCGATTTTTAAAAATTTGGTTCCTTATTTTTTAGAAATTGTGTGACTATGTTTCAACAAAAGGTCTGTCTACCAGAACATCTGTAAGAATTATAAACGTGGTTTCTCCGTTATTTAAATAACAGGCAGAATCCCATTTTATGAGGAACATACATGTAAAAGGTATTCCTGTAACCTAGCCCACAGAATATATTATACTTTTTTGCTCATGACTGCAAGAAACCTATCAATATAGCCTATCCGGCAACCAGAGTACAAGTCTTGAGAAATGCTCTTTACTCCAAAACTATAATAATTTATAAAACCCTACAGGTCAGAAATACTTAGAAAGCTAAATTTTATTACTCTGCATCCAAACACAGTGATGGCAGAAGGTCAAAGCAAGTTGACCTTCCACTGCTTCGGAATGAAAAAAAATACCCTCCATTGCTTCCAGATATAGATTTGTCTACAAGAGTGAAAAGAGGAAGCTACCATTGTCCATTTCTGCACGATGTGGCTTCCAATTTCAAGAGACTTAGATCTAATATGGCAATTCTGTGGTCCTCCCAGGTTCATTTAAATGGAATTCCACCTGCTGATTAATGAAGGCCTCTCTATTCCCTCTTAGGTTTTAGCTCTCACAGTGACTAGAGAGCCCAAGGGCTTAAGACTATTGTCATAATTCCATCCTTAGCAGAAAGACTCTTCCCAAAAGGTTTCCTGCTGTGAATTACCCAAGGCAACACCTGTATGGTTTATTTACATTAAAACGAAATCCAATTGCTTAGAGTTGAAATTTTAAGTTTAAGGTTCTTTTTACAACTGCAACCTTCAGAAAGTTGGACACTGAAGAACAGGTAAGGATGTAAAAAAGCAGTTCAGTGAAGCAAAGGCTCGAAATAATTAGAAACACATGCTGTAGTACTTCCTAAGCCTTAAATAAAAAATAATCTCTTTATCTAAATTCCTTGTAATGAACCTGAAGATTTACATAATTACTAAAGACATTTTGGTGGAATGAAGGGGGTACCTAGCCAACTATCTTTTAAAACAACAAAGCAGGAAACATTTAATTATAATTTGGAAAAAAGTCTATTTAAGTCATTAATCAAAATTCTAATTACAATATCCACAGGGCATTAAAGCATGATAGAACATTTGTTCATTGCATTAAATACCTAATATTAAATCATTACAATATACAATCTTTTAGGAATAAATACTGCATAATTGAAAAAAAAGGGTCTATGTAAGGTTTAGTTGAAAACTGATTTCACGCTTGCTGCTCTTCTTTAATTCTGGGAACAGAAATAAATATTATTAATGATTACTTAGTTTCTTTGTAAAAACCTCTGACTTGAAAAAAATCATTCTCCTGATAAAGATTAATAAGAGTGACCATTTTAAGAAGACACTTTCCCTCGGTTCAATGAATGAAGTTGAGAAACTGAACATACAAATGGACAACAGATAACAGCTAGATCATTACCCAAAATATTTAGAATCCTGACCCACAATCTGTGGCACCTAGTCCAGGAAGCCAAATATAACCTCTGTAGCAACTGACCTCTGTAGCAAGGACTTTGTAACTGTCAGCTTCCCCAATTTTTGCTCAAACCGCACTCTCCCGCCCCGCCCCGCCCCGCATTTCCAATGTAGGACCAATTAGACAAAGCCAAATATCTTCCCCTAACCAATCACATGAGAGGCCCTGTTTCTAGTGAGCCCACCTCCAAATTTCTAGTCACATATGAACATACTTGAAGCCTTCCCTTTTTTCCACTACAAGTCTTTCAAATTCTCCTGCGTGCCTTAAGTTCTCTGCCGACGCAAGTAGTGATGGCTGACTCCCTTGCTATGGCAAGCTCTGAATAGCCTCTGCTTGTTCTCATTTAGGCGGCTTCTGTTTATTTCCACAAAGCCAAATAAAAGCTTGCTGTTTTTAATAGTAAAACAGAAACTAAAATAGAATAATTTTCCTCAAGAAACAGCATTAGGTATTTATTTAGCAATCAAAATTCATCAAAAATACAGAGAGTGAAATCTATATGAATATGCATTCACATTTTTTATTCCCCTAGAAATAGAGGACATGCAGAATTCTTTCGCAGCTCAGCTTCAATCATTTTATTATTCAACTCAGCCACTGTCAACTGATTCACTTAAAAGTTTAAAAAATTACTATTATGGAATTTAAAATATTTCAATCAAGTAGGAAATATTACCCTTCAACAATTATCATAAAGTACCCTGAGGAAGAGCCCCTCACACGGTTAAAAACAGGTAAAAGCAGCTACAACCTACAGGCTGGTCTGACTGTACATTCTTGCAGCAATGAGTAAGTATACAAGATTTCTAAATTTCATTTTCTATTTAATCTTCATTTCTGCTTCTTGCTCTCCATGTTTTCTCTTTCAGCTGGATTTCCAAATTCAACAACCACTTGTTCTCTAAAATGACCCACTGGCCGATCCATTTCTTGCTACTGGTCTGTGTTCTCAGATCTTCTGGTCCTTAGGCTTGCCCATATCCTAAGCATCAGTTCCTGCAGGACAATGCCCTGTCATTTCTCCACCCAGATCCTAGAGCTCCTGGTTTGACCCCAACCTGCTGAGCTTGGCCAAGCCATCTCCCTACCAAGCACTCAGCTGGAGATTGACAGTAACCTTCTAGCACTACAGACAGCCATCTAAAGGTATGGTTTGTAATTTTTAAGGATATGTGGAAATGCTCATGATGAAATGATATGTTAAAAAAGAGGTAAAATCTCAACACCATACATAAAAGCACACAGAAATAGTGGGCAACATATATTAAGTGATTCCTCTGGCACCATTCTAAGTGCTTTAGATATGTTAATTCATTTAATACTTTTTTTTTTTTCAGTACGCGGGCCTCCCACTGTTGTGGCCTCTCCCATTGCGGAGCACAGGCTCCGGACGCGCAGGCTCAGCGGCCATGGCTCACAGGTCTAGCCGTTCCACGGCATGTGGGATCTTCCTGGACTGGGGCACAAACCCATGTCCCCTGCATCGGCAGGCGGACTCTCAACCACTGCGCCACCAGGGAAGCCCCCTTTTTCTTTTTTTCATTTAATACTTTTAATAACTTTGTTGAGGTAAGCTTTATAATGAATTCCATTTTACAGATGAGGAAACTGAGGCACAGAGTGGTTGCATAACCTACCCACAGGTTCCAACTGCTAATAAGTGTTAGACTCAAGATGAGTACTCAAGTGTCCTGAGTTTAGAATTTGTGCTTTTCACCAGTATGCTATATTGTCACTAATTGAATAGGTAAGAGCCTGGGTTGGAGGTTCAAATATCATACCTGTCACTAGGCAGAGGCAAATAACTTCTCTGTGTTTCAGTTTCCTCATCTGTAGTAAAAGGTACCTGCATATCATAGGGCAGTGGAAAGGATTAAATGAGTCAATGTACGTAGTGCTAAGAACAGCACTTGGCACAATGCAAACACTTAGTAAATATCATTTATTATTATTATTTTCATCATATCATATATACCTTTACTAAGGAAAAAATTAGAAAGATTTACCAAAGTGATACTTATATGAATCCAGTTACACCCTAGGTAAAAATATAAGGCTGATTGTTATCAATATTCCCTTAAGTGATGGAAGCATTAGGGCAGGAATTTTGTAAATTCTTCCTGAATACTGATACAGACACAAACCTAAGAGAGCTATCATAGAATACAATAATATTACAAAACAATATTGTAACATAACAATAATTAACATTTATTAGGCAGTAACTATGTGTCAGACACTGTTCTTGTTTCTTTACAACTCCTCCATGAGGTAAGGAATATAATTAGTCCCATTTTACAGATGAGGAAAGGAGGAACAGAGAGCTATAGTAGCTTGCCCTAGATCACACAGCTAGTAAGTGGTAGAAATATGAATTTTGGGTGTCAAGGGAAGGTGTGTGAGATAGGCTCCATCCTCTCTGGGTCTTTATAGCTACCAAAGTTCTACTAAGTTTCTGAAACTCTGGGTCAATAAATCAGGATTTGATGGTGGGACTAAATGTGTGATCCCTAGCTTCTAAATCACAGTACACTACCTGACTCCTCTCCCCTTGAAATATTACTTCTGTATTATTTTTATAATTAACAACAAAATTGTGTTTTAAAAAGACTCAGAGATTAGGATAATTCTTGACCAAGTACAGATTTAAGTCTAGTGAGTATAATCACAGATGTTTGCTCTTAGTTTTAAATTCCACCAGCGTAGTTATATAACACTTGTGGGCACTACTATGGGGTCTAATAGAGAACAATAAAAAAAAAAGATTAAAAAAATCAGAAAAGGAAAGAGTTAGAGAAATAAAGAGTAAAAAAAAAAAAGAAAGGAAAGAACAAAAAGTCCAGGATGTATTATACTCGTAGACGATTTTATTAGGTGGCACCGACATCCACTCTAGGTTAGGTGTCCTCAGACTGCCCTTCTAAGGAATTGATGCCTGAGCCTTACTCACTTGGTCAGAACTAAGGCTTTAACTAGGGTTGGCTACTGACCTGGTTAATGACCCAGGATTTGGCTGAATTTATCAACTCTCTTGGCAAAACTTCTGACTGTCTTCAGATACATTATTCCAAATTGAGGCAGATCGGAGATGGGTATATAGCTACTCTAGAAGTAATCACCAGGAGCATTCTCTATACCCAGCTCTAAAAAGGGAACTGCTAATACAGTCCATTCAAGCCAGCATATGACAAAAATCCTTTATCTTCAGTTGTAGAATGTATTATTTGTAGTTTTGGCAACATACTTATTTTCCCAGTTGTAATTTGTTTAAGCTAATATTAAAATTTATTTGCATTCTTTGAGAACTGGTAATAGTAACAAGTAGTGCCAGAAACAAGGATAAGCTAGCCTAGCAATAAAAACCTGATTACATTATGAAGAATATACAAAATAAAATACTGGTGTATGACAGGATGTCATCAAGCATACAGACTATAATATGCAAAAAGAACGGAAAAGAAGATTTACTTTTTTAATATAATACACTGCTGGGAAGCATACAAGGACTAAAATGAACCTGTGAGATAAAAAAAGCAAAACATTTGATCCGGTGCCAAATAAATATGGGACGTTTTTTACTTCTAACACAAGGTAATTTTAAAGAAATTTATCATTGTTTTAAATAATGCTGACCCTATATTACTTATCTCCTACATCTCTATGCTACTTAAAAATTAATGTAACAGTGATCAGTAAAACACATTGATCTGAAAGTAATTAATTCCTTTTCTTCCCCCTCAAACATGAAGTTGAAATCTTGAAAGGTCCTAAATGGCCTGCGGTGAGTAAGAGGTTATTGTTTTGTCCAAAAGTAAAGGAGAGGGTTTGGTTTTGGTTGAGTTAGGAGTTGAGGAAGAATGGGATCAACCATGATTCTGGTGTCAACACTTCCTGATTAAGGAGGATAATGAGTCCATGAGAAACCACATGTATAACCAGATTACTTTATTTCTGAGACATGAAAAACATTTCTCTATTCATTAGCCCCTTATTTTCTCAAATCAATGTATAATTTTATTTTTCTTAAGTAAACTGAATGAAGAATTGACCCTAAAGCTGTAATTCCCATTTGCTACAGCTGAAATACTTAGGAGAAAGAAGGGTTTACGAAACACTGGACACAAGGACCAAATTATCTAGAGAAGAATTCTGAAAAAGCAATCAAATAGGACTTTATGTCAGTATTTTTACCACAAAAATCTAAACTCAAAATGACATTCACATATTCGAAAAAATACCAACCCCCCCCCAAAAACTTTATCTGACATTTTCGAATGTTGCTGTAACACGGACTGTATAATTAATGACACAGTATATCCTCATAAGATCAAGGCTGGTAATGAATGGCATGAGACTAAGAGTCCAACTCCGAATTAGTTAATTCTTCCCCAAATCAGTAGAACATTGATTCTTTAAGAATCCAGGATTTTGACTACTGCAGTATTGGTTTATAAAACTGTATAGGTTAGCAGTTACATTTATATTCTCTCTTTCTTTATTCAGTTACTTCTACTATGTGGAGATCAATGACAGTTCTTAAAAAAAAACACACTTGTGTGATCCTATTAGATTTTAAGTGAGATGTTTGATTTCAAGAGTTTACTTATCTTGAAAGTAAACAAATTAAACATGCTTCCTCACGGGACTAAGATGTACTTGAGAGTTCCCGACTACACAATTATTTTAACATGTTGTTCTAACTACAGTCACAATAATAGTGATGTTTAATTGTATGAAGAAAATTTGTTCTGACAAAACTAAAGAATCAGAAATTACATTTTCACAAAAAAATTACATTTTTGAAAATTATGACTTCCAGCAGAGATCAAATCAGCAAAGAAATTCTTATTAATATGTACTTACATATAAGAGATACATAAACAGAGAATTTACCCCCAATGTACTCAAATAATAGCTGTCCTCCATAATGATTGGGTAAATATATTGTAAACAGGCTGTAGGATTTGCCCACTTACTCTAGGTAAAGCTTGTTCCACAGCTGTTCACAGTCCAGGAAAACCTCTGTTGTCCTTATCTTATTTTAGGACTGCCCTAGGAGTCTAGGCTACTTCTTAGCTTCTCTAGGATACAGTTCTACATGCCCAAATCCAGGCAATCGAAGTATGAATTCGCTTCCAAGGCACTGAAAACAGCAATCTTTGTATAGCTGCTACTTTGGGGAGCAGACATACAACCACATTTGTAGAGTGACAAGTTTCCCTAGAACCTTGTTCCATAATTCTGGGGCTTGTCTCTAGCCTCCAAGGATAAAAATCCTTTAATTTTTTTACCTAGATGTCTCTCTAGCCCTTTTATAGAGATTATTATAATACTAATAAGAGTAGTATTGTCTAGTCACCTATTAGCTTGTTCTGAAGTTCTTACTCATAAATTGTAGGTAAAAAGTAAGCAGAAACTTGATTAAATGGGCCAGTTCATCTGGCCTAATCCCCAAATCTTTATTGCATATGATTTCTTGATTATGTTCTTAATATTAAACTTTTAATCATGTGTACTGAGTAGATTATGTAAGGTGGCTTCCAGGATGTCTTCTGTTTTGTCAACCAGCAGAGTTCTAAACCATTTTTTAACTCTACTCAGTTAGTATACAGTCACAGAATTCCAATTTCATTCACTATTCACCTAAACAAAATATGATTGCCAAGAAAATATATCAAAATGTATTGAGAAAATACGCCTTAATCCTAGGGAAATATGATGTGTTCCAAATCATTTTAAAGATACACTCCTTGCTTTGTGGGCCATATTACATTATTTATTCATTCAACAACAATTTATTAAATCTCTATTAAAATAAAACATTGGAAACTGAATCCCTTCTTAAATCATTTTTGTAACTGGGAGTACCCTTGACCCTGAAATGGCCTTAATAAAAATCTATCTGAACAAAATGTGTTCTCTCTTCTATACCTTATTGTCAGTCCTGATCGTGACTTTCAGTTGTGGTAGTACACGTTCCACTTCTAGACTCCATTCCGCAGCATCTGTTGTGGATTCCAAAATATCTTCTTGTTTGGCAGACTCGTTCATATCCTAAGAAAGGAAAGATATCACAGGATTGAGAGTTTATAAAAAGAAATGGTAAAATTTTGAGGCATTTTAGCAGCACTGCACAATTTATATCAAGCATGGTAGTATTAAAATTACAGCGGCAGAAGAAATTTTTTTCTGTCCTCTTATCCATGTTGAAAGAAAATGATGCACCAACCTGGTAGAATAGAAAAGTTAGTATTTATAAAAGAAGCAAATATGTGATTTAACTATTTTTACAAAGAATAATTTTTTTGAGATATCAGAGTGAACTCAATGGGAATACTGTCAAATGAATAAGCCATTTAGGTATGTTAATTGGTAATGGTAGAAAAGATGCAAACACTCACATGTTTGGTAAGAAAACATTGCCTTAGTTTGAATTCACTATACTGAAATACAAACCCAAAATCTGAAAGACAAAAAAGATAAGATCCCAGAAGTAAAGGGCACATTGTTTACAAATTTTGTATTTATAAGGTGATATTTTGGTTAGGTCAAACCATAATATAGCTTAAAAATGTGATTTAATGCAGACCTATTTGAACTCAAATAGGGTAGAGGTCGACTTTCTTGCATTTGTTTTCTGCTGTTGAGTAATAAGCTCAATTCAGTCCTGTTTTTGAATAAGAAAAGGAAAATTTTTTTTTTCCATTTTCTCAGCCCTCCACATTTTGGCATTAAGTATGTATGGATCTGAAAACATAAAGAACGTAGAAATTAATGATTTAAAGATAAAGTTTAATGCATTGATTTTGGTAGTATTTTTCCTTTTATGCTCCCTTGAAAAATTATTTAAAAAGTAAGAAAAATATAAAAAATTATTAATATAGAAAAAAAGAAACCTGAGAGATACAAACAGCCAAATACAATGTATAAACCTTACATGGATTCTAACTTAAACAATCTGTAAAAAGATGTTTTTGAGACAATTAGGGAAATTTGAATACGAAGAGTATTAGATGATATTAAGGAATTATTATTAATTTTATAAATATGACAATGGCATGATGGATATGTTAAAAAAGGCTTTATAAATCAGAGATAAATGTTGAAATATTTACAGGTGAATTTACATAATGTCTGAAATTTACTTTAAAATAATATGGGGTGAAGAGAAAAGGAGGGAGGGGCTTTAGAGGAAACACAATCAACCAAAGGTTAACTGTTAAACAAGGTACTGTTGCATAAGGGTTCATTATCTCATTCTAATTCTGTTATGTTTGCAATTTCCCATAATACAACATTTAAAAATAAAAGACTATATAAACAACCTCATGGTGAAATTACATTCTCATTGTGAATTTGTCACTAAAACATATTTCTTGTCCAGTATAACACTAAGTACAAGAATAACCTTATATTGGGATTTAATTTTAGGGGGAGCTTGAGGTCTTCAGGGGCTTTGAACTGACTCCCGACTGAGTCTCTAGGTCACTGCTGATGTGAAAAAACCTCTCTCTCTCTCCTACCTCCCAGCTCATATTAGCAAGTTCTAAACAGACTTAGAGCCTTAAAAGGAGCATATATTGCTTTCTGTTCAGAAATTCAGGAGGCTATACAGTTCTAACCACGCAATTAGAGAATGGGTAACTAATATATGCTTTTACATTTCATAATATGTGGTCTGAATTTATTCAGTTAGTATAAAAAATACAAGCATTAATTTAAGAAAAGTAAAATGTGGAAACTCCAAGTGAAAAATGTCCAAGATTCTATTTTAAGCATTAAAGTGCTCATTTAAATACAGAAACCTTGTATTATTTTGAGCACCTAATATAATGCTATAGACCTATATAAACTGAATCCAAGGTAGCACAATAGCATCATAGCTGGGGACGGGTGGCAGTATTCACAAGGCAGACATGTGTGAAGTTATATAAGAATGTATGTGATGGCATGAGAAGAGATACTGGGTCTCCCAGTGGAAACCTAAAGCCACAGGGAAAATTCTCAGTCATGAAACTCCACACTGACATTCATTAATGTTCATATACTTGCACACTCACTGGCACATCCCAGGACCCATCCCTGGCTCTAGGAGGCCCAATTCATTTTCTATAAAAAACCCGGTAGACTTATGAGGATGACAGTGCGGGTGGGAGGATGTACACACTACCAGTGGGATGTGAGCGCTGACATTTGGAGCGTGTGTGTGATATATACACAGGCTTGCTCCTTCCAGGGTTATGAGCCTCACATCCCAATCGCACAGAGCCAGACTGAGTCAAAAAGGGGCACGTCCTCTTAAGCAGCAGTTCTGTATGATGCTTAATAGAACGCAGGTGTTCTGGTCACTGATTTAAAAATAAGTTTGACTTACAGAACCACTGTTTGGGTGAATTGAAACTAGTGCTACTGATTAAATCCTTGAGCCACTCTTCCCCAACCCCATCATCCCCTCCATCCCATCCCCGCTTCTTCCCTTCATTACAGGAGGGTGGAGTCCAAAATCACCAAACAAAGCCAGAGAGGATACCCATCCACATTCCCACCTTCTTCAGGCCTGAACATTGGATTGTTCAAGCTGTGCATAACATACTTAAAATTTTTACTCAAGGAAGGGCACATTTTTCTAATTTTCACAAAGGCAAATGGTTAGTATTGGCTCTGTTTGAATCGGACAGTAGAGTACATGGAGATCAAACACCACATCAAGACAGCCCTGTGCATAAGCTGTAATACTATTTGGTTTTATATTGGGCCCTTCAGTAAGTTATATTTACCCTTCTTAGCTTATTATTTGGTTCCTTCAGGCAATACTTTGCTAATTCCTACTCCCAATGTCCTGAAATGATTTAATGTAGCAGCTCAAAAATTTTCACTCATTCCTAGGCTATAGTTAATATACTGGGGGAAATGGCCTAGTTACTAAATGAAGAAAGGGCAAAAAAAGAGAACATTAGGCTTGGTAGAACAGCATTAACTTATTCAAACTATACAGTCTCTTTCTACTTCCATCTTTGCACATCTATTTCATAACCTTGTTCCTCACTCAGAATTTCCTAATGCCTAATAAGTGGATACATTAACTGAGCAAGCCCTACATATGAAGCATAAATCATTTTAACCACACCTTGGTTATAATACTTTGAGAAAACCTTTCCTTTCCGATTGTTTCTCTAATAACAAATGGTATTTTATGTGGAGCTATTAGTTAAAGAGAAATAAACTGCTGTTTCCATTTAATCAAAATTTTACATCATCATGACAAAGTTCCTCTCTGAAACAACATTAACGAAGATAAAGCATGGCTCCTGGGAAACTGCATTTTCCAGTTAATGCTGCTGAAGAAACAATTAGAAGCTCAGTAAGACACAGGTTATCCCGAAGTCTCATTTATAATTAATTAATTTACCAATAAGCCATTTGTTAAGCTCCTACAACATTCAAGGTAAGAATCCAGGCACTGTGCTTGGTATGGAGAGATAGAAGGATTTAATCCCTGCCTGCAAAGAGTTTACAGCCTATTAGGAAGAGTCTGAGGCTAGTTAGTGGGGGTAATAATTGGTCCTAAGAAAAAGAAACTGATGAGAACTGACCCTAAGACTGCCAAAGGGAAAGCTGAAGATAACAGTCCAAGGCATCCCCTTAACATAACCTTGAGGCATACTACCCAGGGTCAGTTCAAGGATCGAACATGCAAGGTTGGCGCTCCGTACTGCTCCCTCCCCGGGAGCCCCTGCCTCCCTACCTCCCTCCCGGAATGACTAAGGGCAGAGAGGCCCCACCCGGGGCCCCACCCCCCCAACCCTGCCGCCCAGAATGGAGCCCGCGTTTATGCGGAGCTGGAACTCCTGGCTCAGGATCTCTTCCCTCCACTGCCGCTGAGCCGCCCCAGAGCCCAATGGGAGGGTGGAGCGACCCCCAACCCCGCCCTTGCCCACGGCTGCAGCGCCGCCAGGTCTGGAAGGGCCCCTCCGGCCGAAGCCGTGACCTTCCTGGGGACCGCGGGCCAGGAAATCAAATTATCAGTGCCGAAGGAGACTGACCAGAGGCCCAAGAACACAGGAAATACCAAAAGTCATCACAAACATCAGCCCCACAGAACCCCTAAAGCCCAGATCCTGAAGAAGCAAAAGGGGAGACAAACTGCCTCAAAAGGGATGTTAGTCATGTATACTCCCTGTAAGAGTACATCAAAGGGCTTGTTTCCACTGATGATGACAAGAGATGCTACAAAGGCACTTTCAGTTTTCAATATAATGGAAATAAAAACTATTATACTGGCATTGTAATTTATTTTCCCCGTACCATCATTGAGGTTGGGTGCCTCTTCATATGTAAAATGATCATTTTTATTTCTTTTTCAGTGAAATTTAATTTCATAGGCTCCAAATATTTTTATTTGGTCACTTTTATTTCTTCTTTTGATTGAGAGGCAATTCAAATTATACTTTATATTTGTGGTGTCTTCTCCCACAGCATCCTTCCAAGCTAATTACTGTCCACACAGTCACTAAAAAATTTGTCAAGGAACTTGCTTTCACAGGTCATCCACCACTCAAGACACTTTATGTGAGGGCCATCTGCCTTGAACAGCCTTATATCAAGAGCTCTGTATGGAGCTCTTTGAACTCTACTTTTGGACCAGATAAAGGACAGGATGACAATATCATTATTTCCTCACAACCAGGTCAATGCTCAAACATCATTGCCAAGCTGACAGACAACAGGCCTGGGATCTTCTCCTATGATTTTCCCCAGCTTGCCACCAAGACATTTGATCTGAACCATGTCACCATCACCTTAGTCCTGAGAAGTTTGTTTCTAAAATGAACCTGAGGGACTTCCCTGGTGGCGCAGTGGTTAAGAATCCGCCTGCCAATGCGGGGGACACGGGTTGGAGCCCTGGTCCGGGAAGATCCCACATGCCCTAGAGCAACTAAGCCCGTGTGGCACAACTACTGAGCCTGCGCTCTATAACCTGCGAGCCACAACTACTGAGCCTGCATGCCACAACTACTGAAGCCCACATGCCTAGAGCCCGTGCTCCGCAGCGAGAAGACACCGCAATGAGAAGCCCGCGTACCACAACGAAGAGCAGCCCCTCCTTGCTGCAACTAGAGAAAGCCCTCACGCAGCAAAGAAGACCCAACACAGCCACAAATAAATAAAATAATTTTTTTAAAAAAATAAAATGAACCTGAAATACAACCCCCCCAAAAATGCAACGTTACTAGCCTGCTCAGAATCCTGTTCCAGAAAGTAGTCTCCCCTTTTCCCAGGTAATATTAATGGGATAGGTAAGCATCTGAATAAATACTGTGTTCTGTGTGTGTATTTATACACACACACACACACACACACACACAAATATACATAGTTGGTTGTGGTTGGTCTTATGAAGATAGGGGTGTAATAAGAGAAGGCCCTGCATTTCAGTAAGAGAGATCATGTGAGGATATATAAAGCCCTTTGCACTGGATAGCGTGCATAGTGCTGCAAAGCTGTTCTGGTCAACTAGGCTAAGTATGACTACAAAACCTGATACATTTTCAAAGTACAAAACCTCTTACTTAACTCTGGGGGCTACAGGTAGGCCACGGCTACCAGTAGGGGGAGTAATGTATTAACAGAGAGAGACGGACCTATTAAGTATTAATACAGAAAACTGTTACAGGTGATATACAGTGGAAGCACTGGTCATGTTTTTGGTATACCTGTTGAGTTGCCATCTTAAAACAAAGAACTTAAAACTATCTCTTTGGGGAGAAACTATTCCTAATGGGTACTGCACACACATTACTGGAAAACCCGGTAAGAGAACAGGGACTAATCAGGTTACTGGCCAGAGAAATGTTGACTATGACTTCCTGATATCAGCAAGAGTTAACTCCACTCATTTCAACTCTGCTAGGTCCATAACAACAAAAGCCTGGTACTACAGGATCTTTTTGATCCCAAGGGTCCAAGCCAGATTGGGCAGTTGGCTCTGGTTAAGACATCTCCCCATTGGGAATAAAGAAGAAAGCTGGGAATAGCGTAAGGCAGTATTTCTAAAACTTGACTAATTATGGCCACTCTACAAAACATCCCTTGATCACTGACTGAGACCTCGTCTGGTAAAGGGAACATATATGCCTGCATGGGCAGACCCAAGAGTGAAGCTCAAGGCTCAGGCAAGGAAGTGAGAAGACACTTCCTTGGGAATGGAGTCCCCATGTCAGACATTACAGAGAGATCACAAGTTCAGATGGGAGCCTGCTGGGAGGACCTAGATCATAAGGGCCTGGACAGAAGCTGGATTCACAGACTTCCAGGTGAAAACGGGAGATGAAGGGAGAGTTAGAAGATCCCAACACCGAACTAGTAATGAAACGAGAATAAGTGGAGGTGCTTACCTCTACAATTACCAAGCCAAAATTCCTACTTCTTAGGAAGATCAGACACCACTGTCAGACTGGATTCTGGATACTGGTAAATGCTGACATTTACTGGCTGTAATTTTTTTTTTTTTTTTTTTTTGTGGTACGCGGGCCTCTCACTGTTGCAGCCTCTCCCGCCGCGGAGCACAGGCCCCGGACGCGCAGGCCCAGCGGCCATGGCTCATGGACCCAGCTGCTCCGCGACATGTGGGATCCTCCTGGACCGGGCACGAACCCGCGTCCCCTGCATTGGCAGGCGGACTCCCAACCACTGCGCCACCAGGGAAGCCCTACTGGCTGTAATTTTAAAAAAATATTTATTTGTTTATTTGGCTGCAGTGGGTCTTAGTTGCGGCATGCAGGATCTTCGTTGCTGTGTGTGGGCTCTTAGTTGCGGCATGCGGGATCTAGTTCCCTGACCGGGGATCAAACCCAGGCCCCCTGCATTGGGAGTATGGAGTCTTAACCACTGGACCACCAGGGAAGTCCCTTACATCTTTTTGATGTCTCATATTGTATGTACTATTCCGTAATACAATGATGCCCTCAGGGCAGAGAAATCTGGATATGACTGATCCCACACTAAATGATCCCAGATAACTAAAGTTGCTCACATTCTGCCTGTAAACTGTTTCTGTAGCTTCCTGTTATCAAGATGCCAGTGATCACCTGTGGCTGTCTCCCTGCTTGCCTGTAGCACCCCTTCCTCCTCCTAGGCTGCTGTGGGTTTAGAAACCTAATAACCAAGCTTGTTAGAACGTAGGCAAAGTCAGAATACAGGGGGAAAAAGTGGGCACTCAGGGACAGGGGGCAGTGAGGTTAGGTCTCCTCATAGAATATTTTTAAATGGAAGTGTTTATACTTATTTTGGTTGCTCAGAGGCCTTTTTTGCATTTTTCCTCATCTGCTGTTTTTTCCAAGATAGGCTATGTGGCCAAAAGGCTAACATAGTATATACGGTCTTACTATGAATTAAACAGGGTTTCTCCTAAGGATATCTAGTGTCCCTGTCTCCTTACAATCTATCAATAAAGCTCGATAGAGGGATAAGTTATTTCAATCAAGAGTGTTCATCAAAATCCAATGATTTTAACAAACTATACTTAAGGCAGAGTTAAAACCTTTCATGTCCGTACAAGCCAATTCTTCTTCATGATTAAAGAAGCACAAATTGTGATTTTGATTCATTATTTTCTTTCCAAATTAGGTTTTACATAATTTAACACTATATTACTATGAAGAAAAAAATGTTTAATACCATAAAAAAAGTATCTTCAGATTTGTTCTGAATAACCAAATTAAACCCCGGCTAATCTATCAAAAGAAATAGATAGATGGTAGCCTCTATCTTTAAATATATGAAGTTCATAAAAGGTTTTCTTAAGTTCAATTTTAAGACTATCAAAAGAAATTTTATTCTAAGTTATAATGTGAACCAAGACTTGAATAAATTATGCTCCAACAAATCAAAAAAGGTAAAAAGAAAGCTCCCCAAATTAACACAAAATAAATTTAATTTTCCAATAGGAAATATGAAATTATTTTTGAACGACAATTTAACCTCCAATATTATTTCTATTTAATACATCAAACTACCTTTGCTACTACTTTAACTACTTTAGCTACATTGGTACACTAAGTGCTAAGATAAAACCATCTCTGACTTTTTATTTTCTCAAAATAAAACCAAAAGAAAGTATCCCTGGAAGTATGTCTGGAGGAACTAATGTAGACATTATACTTGGTGTTGCAGAGTATGCAAAATAAGTCTAACTTTTTATGGCATGAATTTCTAAAAGGCTTCTTTCCTTTGAGATGGCAACCACATAGATATACCAGTGCTCAAATACTATACTTGGTCAATACCAAGAGAAGGGGTCCCCAACCCCCGGGCCGCACACCTGTATTTGTGGCCTGTTAGGAACCAGGCACAACGGCAGGAGGTAAGCGGCCGGTGAGTGAGTGAAGCTTCATCTGTATTTACAGCCACTCCTCATTGCTCGCATTACCACCTGAGCTCCGCCTCCTGTCAGATCATCTGCAGCATTAGATTCTCATAGGAGCGTGAACCCTACCGTGAACTGCGCATGTGAGGGATCTAGGTTGCGCACTCCTTATGAGAATCTAATGCCTGATGATCTGAGGTGGAGCTGAGGCTGTGATGCTAGCGCTGGGGAGCGGCTGCAAATACAGATTATCATTAGCAGAGAGGTTTGACTGCACAGGGACTATAATAAATCAATTGCTTGCAAACTCATATCAAAATCCTACCAGTGAGTGGCAATTGACTTTGTCCGTGCTAGAAGAGGATCAACTGCTTGAGATCGCAAATGATGGTGGCCTTAAAAGTTTGTTTGAGACTTCAAATCTCCATACGTTCTGGATTAAAGTCAAGGCGGAGTATCCTGAGATTGCCACAAAAGCATTGAAAAGCCTGCTTCCGTTTCCAACACCCTATCTTTGTGAAGCAGGGTTTTCTGCAGTGACAGCAGCCAAAACGAGATCACGGAGTAAACTGGACATAATCAACACACCTCGGGTGTCACTGTCTCCCATCACCCCCAGATGGGACCATCCAGTTGCAGGAAAACAAGCTCAGGGCTCCCACTGATTCTGCATTATGGTGAGTTGTATAATTATTTCATTACATATTACCATGTGATAATAATAGAAATAAAGTGCACAATAAATGTAACGCACTTGAATCATCCCGAAGCCATCCCATCCCCGCCCCCGGTCCGTGGAAAAATTGTCTTCCACGAAACCGGTCCCTAGTGCCAAAAAGGCTGGGGACTGCTGTTGTAGAGTGTGAAATAAGTCTAACTTTTTAATGGAACAAATTTCTATATGGTTTCTTTTGAGATTGTAACCACATGGATATATCAGTGCTCAAATACATCTGAAGAACTCGATTCATATACTTACTGAGAGGAACATGAAAATCCAATTAACTGTCAAGAGTAAATATTCCCAGGACTCAGGGAAAAGGGAACTAAGTTGTCTTGAGAATCACCACAGCATGATGTAAATGTTAAGTGGATGAATCAGGAATGCTGTCTTTGGTCAAACCCCCCCTTCATCACTTACTAGCTGTCATTAAACCTCAGGGTTCCCATCTGTAAAATGGGAATAATAATAGTACCCTCTCCTCATTGGAAGGGTTGATATGGTGATTAAATTAAATGATGTATTTGAAAGGCTTTCACAATACTTGGTACATAGTAAGCCCTCAATATATGTTAGCAGCTATAATTATCATTATTATATGCCACGCTTGGTACTAGATACTTTTACATATGGGTTAAGTGCCCAGTAATAACACCATGAATCAAAGGAGACTTATTCCTATTTTTTTCGAATGAGAAAAATGAGGTAGAGAGCAGTTAGGTAATTTTCCCAATGTCACATCATTAGTGAGTGGCAGGGCCCAGGCAATGTTACCCTAGAGCACAAGCTCTGAAACACCTTACTGTACGCCTATCAATCCTTTGTCATATAGGTAACAACTATATCCGCCCAGTTTATTACTTGTTTTTTAACTTTATGGTGTTCCCCACCCCTCCATATATAAGGTTTTAATTTTTATGCGTTCAGATTTATTAGTATTTTTCCTTTATGGTTTTTAGTTTTCTTGCCATGCTTTATCATGCCTATTTCAACCCATGAATACTACACTTGCCACTCATATTCTTGTGCCTCATCATTTTTTAATTTGTTGATCCATGTGAGGTTTATTTGGGTGTAAGATATGAGGGAGGAGTCCATCTTTTTTCTCCAAATGAATAGCCTGTTATTCTATCACCATTTAATTGAATAGTTTTCCTGATTGATTTGCATTGCTTCATATACTAATACAACTGTATATGTGGATTATTTTATGAACTCTGCACTACTTCATTAATCTATTTTTGTGTCAGTATAATTTTTTTCAGACTTACACAAAAAATTACACAAGTAGCACAAAGAATTCCCATATACCTTTCATCCAGATTCATTAAATGTTAGCATCTTACATGATCTCAGGGCAATTATGCATAAAGGGATATAATGTTTATATCCGGGAGCTGAGATTTGAAGAAATTTTTAATTTTTTCTTTGTACTCTTTTGTGCTTTCATTAAAAAAAAACCCAATGAATATACTTCCCTTTTAAAAACAATAAAGTTTTTTCAATAAAAACAAGTAAAAATATATGTTGAATTAACTTCCAAAAACTAGCTGGTACAGGTGGTAAATGCTTCACGAGTTTGAATAAGAGAGAGAAGTGCGTTTTAATGGCGATGGTGAGATTTAAGTTTAACTTTACAAGGAAGTTGGGGATGTAAACAGGCAGAAAAGGCAAGCCAAGGGTTTATATAGCCAGGAGAGCATCATAAGCCAAAATATGAAATATTGAATGAACACAGCTTGTGAAGATCACACGAGAAGAGAGACGAGGGGCTTAAAAAGGTGAATACTGGGGAGCAAAAAATACTGAATATATTGTGAAAGACCTTAGAGGACAGGCTGAGGAATGTGAATTTTGTCCTTCAAGCCAGAGGGGAGGCAAAGTAAAGTTACAAACAAGGTAAAATAACTTAGCCCACCAAACTTTATTTAGTACCTACTATATACCAGGTACTGTGCTACTCCAGGGACAGTGAATAAAATGATAAAAAATCCTCATAAAAGAACATGCTAGTTGTGTTTTATGAAGATTTGTGGGTTGTACATTTGTGGATCATAGGATTAAATGGGGCTGGGTGAGAAGGGAAGGTATCACTAAGAGGGCAGAGTTTGAGCTGAACCTTGAACATTGAAGAGTCAGGTAGAGAGATGATGGGAAGGCATTTTGGGTAAGAGACAAAGGAAAAGAGGATGGGATGAGAGCAGATATACTCCTGAGGTGTTTCAAAACCTACGAGAGGTCCTCTTTAACTTAACCTGGAAAAGTTATTCCAGTGAAAGAAAATAAAGTTGGCTATGTGGACAGTGGTCAAATTGCTAAGGGTTTTGAAAGCCAGACCAAAAATGTATTGCTTTATAATCTGTATAAACTGTCCTGAAGGCAACGAAAAGCCATCAAAAGTTACTGAATTCAGAATGATCTGACTAAAGTCACGTTTTGGTAAGTAAGACTGAGGAGCGAGATGAAAACTATTTTGGAAAAGGGAGGTGGGGAGATGAAGATGAGAGAGATTTCAAAGGCAGCATCCAGAGGTCTTAGTAACTAACTAGATGTCCTGGATGAAAATGAATCATTAGTCAGATATTCAAAGCACTAACACTGTTGGGGGGGATGGGTGGGGGTGGGTGTATTTAAAGGTTGTACGTTTGCAGAGGAGGACTGAAAAAAAGCACACATTCTGGGTATGCATCTAATATACTGAATTACATAATAAATATAGGCTGTTAGTGTTGATTTAGGAAATACAACCTACCCGTTTATAAAAGGACAGCTTTCAAATGATTCCCGGAAAAAAAATCATTGTATTACTTTTCATTAAATTCCCCTTAGTCATTTCCGCAGGGGAGACCCTACGTGACCCCACAGATTGAGTCCAGTGGGACTTCAATAATAATTCATGTGACAGATTATGAAAATAAAGCCATGCTATCAGCAGAGCTTCCTAATTTACAACAAGATGCAACCTTCTTGATAACTTATATGCTACGTAAGCTTCTTATTCAAAAATACTCATGGTGATCTAGAAATTTATTTGTATTGAGGGACTGGGGCTTTTTCTATTCTCCTACAGCACCTAAGAATGTTTGTAACTAATTCCAGTCTCTAGGAGAGGTAAAAAATTATACAAAATAAGAAATGCATCAAATGTATACTCTAGGCCAGCACCATGCTAGGTGTGGTGCACAAGTTCTTTTAATCTTAAAATAACCCTTGGTTGAATTGTGTCCCCATCTTACAGATAAGAAAGCTGAGTTACAGAGAGGATAAATCAGTATGGCCACATGGCTAGTGACACGTGGTCAGGATTTTATCTAAGGCTGCTTTTCCACTGTAGCATTGACCTTGAAGGTATGGACTCAGAGCTAGAAGGGACCTTGAAAAGTCCTTGCTTCCTACTTCTTTCTAGGCTCACAATAACACCACGAATGAAAATAAGGATCTTTCCTATTTCAAGTGTGCGTTCAAAAGCTACACTAAAGATCAAGTAAAAGTGTCTTTTACACCCAGCAAGAACTGCTGTTTGAGCCTCCTCTGAGCAGTGAGGAGTACAGCATTTTTCTCTAACCTACATTTCCTATTCACCTCCAGATGTAAAACTGATGGGGTGGTACGAGCTAGCTACCAGAGAAATAAAAGCATTTACTCAGCAATGTGTTCCATCACACTCGAACATGTGGCGTTTTAATTGTTTCTTCTGTGAAACACCAACGATAGACTTCCCACAGTCAGAGCCCAGATAGGAGAACTCACAACCAAATGTTTCAGGAAAAGAGAAGAAAAAACATTTTCCTCGAGCAGGAATCAGAACCAGGGGCCTCCTATGGGGCACGTTGTGTTGTAGAATGGTATTTTTTTCCTGTATTAAGAAAGGACATTTTGTTGAAGAGTAAAGTGTAAATCATATGTAAAATGAGGAAAATGTAAAGTATTTAAGATATTAATCGAAGTAGATCCATCTTCTCCCCCTTTTGATCACAATATTGCAGGCTTGCCACAATGACATCCTAAACTAAAACTGAAATGATGATTTTTATTCTACGCCCAGATTTTTACTTCCTTACAGCTTCTGCTTTTTAAGATAAAAATTCTCTCATTCTTGGTACAATGAATTTTTTGCTAAGTAATTAGAAACCAATTGTGTTTAAACCTTTTGAGATAGTTGGTTTTACGCTGTATAACTCAGGATTTGGTTTCTAAAACCTCAAATTTAGCATCTCAAGGAAGAATGGTGTCTATGGCATGTTTGAAAAAAAATGTTTTGAAATGAAGTGATGGGCATTTAAAAATAGAATTCAGAGAGCACACAGCTTCCCTCCCATCATTTTTTTTTTTCACTGGGGGAGAAGAATGACACATCTGCATCATGCTGCCGGAACACTACTGCTGTGATTCCACTGAGCTTCAGAATGGAGGGGAGCTACAGAGACCACTCATAATTACAGCATAGTTACCATGAACATCCAGGTACTTTCCAATCAGCATACTCAAGTTTGAAACAGAAATGACCCAGAACACCTGCCGAACACCTTGCCACCAGAGCCTTCCTTCCCTGCTCCCACCCCTCACATCTCTGAACATTCTACCGCACCCCTAACCCTCACAGGCTCTGCCCAACTGTCAGAGCTTTAATTCCACACCAGTGTCCCTCCCACCATGGCCACTCTCAGGGACACTTCTGCTCAATTTCAGATTTCAAGAACATTCAGAAATCAGAGGGACAGAAAGAGTGTAGAACTTTGTGGGCTAGCTTCAAAGACTAATATCCATCCATATTTTTTTCTTTCTAAGAAAAAAGTCAAAATTTCAATAACTAACCTGCAAATCAAACTCTGGAAAAATAAAGCAATCCTTCACTAATTGCAGAAGTTATTATCTTGCAAAGTACAGGCATACCTCAGAGATATTGCAGGTTTGGTTCCAGACCACCTCAATAAAGTAAATACCACAATAAAGAAGCAAGTCATGCAAATTTTTTGGTTTCCCAGTGCATATAAAAGATGTATTTACAATACACTGTAGTCTATTAAGTGTGCAATAGCATTATGTCTAAAAACATAAGGTATGTGCTTTAATTTAAAATATTTTATCACTAAAAATGTTAACCATCATCTGAGCCCTTAGCAAGCTGCAGCAGTAACATTAAAGATCACTGATCACAAATTGCTGTAAAAATATAACAACAATGAAAAACATTTTGAAACATTTGAAAACAATTTGAAACATTTCGAGAATTATCAAAATGTGACACAGAGACACAGTGAGCAAATACTGTTGGAAAAGTGGCACCAGTAGACTTGCTTGATGCAGGGTTGCCACAAACCTTCAATTTGTAAAAAATACAGTATCTGCAAAGCACAATAAAGTGAAGCGCCACAAGATGAGGTATGCCTGTATTATTGGTAAAACCACAATGGGGTAACAGAATTGGAGGAAGAAATCACAGCAAAAATGGCTTTAAAATACTTTTAAACCTCAAAGTAAATAACTATTCTGAAAAACACCTGCTTCCCAACAAACCAGTGCCATCACTATAAGCGTTCGTGATTGATAGGAAGCGCCATTTTCTTAGAACACCGGTTTCAGTGCTCATGAAATACTGCTGCTGCGTTACAGTCTGATTAGGCAGACATCTTAAAGTTTAGTCAATGGGCACACAGCATCTCTTCACAAATTCTTCAAATTAGCGGATACAGGCTTCAATTATGCAGTGGGAGTCAGGAAGCTAGACCTCTAGGGTCTCCCTTCAAGGAAGGACTTGCCCTCAGTTGCGGGCAAGGTGGCCAGCAGCCGGCTTCCGGCTGTCAGCTCCCTCGGGCTCTGTCCCACCTGCAGAGCCACCTTACCTGGGGCCGCACCCTTCCCAGGGCAGACTGCCTCCGGCGACCGGCCCAGCAGGCAACACTTCTCACCCCGGCCTTTCACCATGAACATCTTGCATCCCAAACTGGGTCTCAGTGTCCACTTCCAGAGAACACAATCTGCAACATATGTCTCTTTCATTTACCTTTTCTCGTGCTCCATTTACCAGAAATCTCAGGAAAATGCTCATGTACACCCAGGTTCTTGAGTCACCATGATACTTAAGGGCACACTTTTCAGGGCCTAGACTTGGCTTTATTTAATGAAAGAAAGGAATATAAGTAGATTTCTCCCTGTATTATCCTACACAGTACATAGAAGAGGACCCAATTATTGCTGAGTTCTTTTCTCTATGAAGATTAAACTATACTTTCTCATAAAACTATAAATATAAAATAGCATTCATTCACGTGTGTATTCATTCAACATTATTCAGTACTGAGCACTTTCTACACACCAGGCACAGGTACAAAAGCAGTTAAAAAAGCTTCTGCTCTAGATGAGTTTGCAACCTACTGGTTGAGATAGACAATAAACAAATCAGATGAACACAATGCCAAAGTCTGTGAAGAACAATAAAATGGGGAGGATTAGAGAATGACTGGAGAAACATCTATTGTTTCAAAACCACAGGTAGAGGGGGACTGTTGTAATCCGCACATTGCTGGGCTGGCAGTCACATATACATTTAGTACCTCAATTTCCTAGATAGTATCCATCATTCTTGCTCTAGTGCAGAATTCATCACATCAACTTTAGTAAAATAATATTTCTTCTGCATTGTGAGCCCACATGCTGCATGAAACACAAAATCTTAAATCTGTGTTACTAACCTATAGCGCAATTCTGTCTTGGGGAAAGAGCAGCCTGAGCCATCGCAAGCTGTAGTCAGATACAGCTGTCTCAGGCAGATGGCTTTAGTGGGCAACATCATAAACTTGCCAGATTTTTTAAAATATGAAAGGGTTTTCTGCCTCATTAGTACTTCATGGCTGACCATCCACAAACACCTGGTGTTCAGACTTCTTCCTCTTGTGAAAATGAAACCATACATAGTCTTAGTTCAAAAAGGTATATGTTATATAATCATTGTCCAAAGGATCTAATACCTAGATAATTATAAAGTCATAGGTAGGGGGAAAACCCATCCTTACACAGCTTAATTGAAGTGAAAAATTGAAATCAGGACCAATAGGGACTTAGAGTAATGGTAAAGGCAAGTTAAATCACTTTGCTCCTTCCTAATACTCAAACTACTTAGCCCAGAGGGAATTACAGGTGGCCTTTACCGGCCTCTATTTATACCATCAACATAAGAATGAAGAGTACAAATATCAGCTTCTTTCTAAGAATAACGGTGTATGCATCGCTACTTATGCTTTTTTCTTCATACTTTAGAACTCTGTCATCACATCTTCAACACATACAGGAACACCAAGCACCATAGTGTCCTTGCTTAAGATAGGAATCTACCCTGTTGAACTCTTGTTTTAAGGTAAAGGAGAAAAAGCAATAGAATTGGGAGTTTGGAGAAACTGAGTTCAAATTAAGCCACTCTAATTTATTAGCTTTTTAAAAGATCAAACTGTCCCAAGGTGATAAATTTCAGTTTTTGTATCTGTAAAATGAAAATAACATCTTCTCAAATGCCTTACAAGGTCACTAAAAAACATGTTTTAAAGTACTTTGAAAATTACAAAGTGATGTGCAAATGTATTGTTACAACTGGAGTTTATCTGTTTGGATTTAAATGTTAACACATCATTCTGAAATAATTTTCAATTGAGCAACAAAAAATACATTCTTTCATTTAAGAAGCATTTATTCAGAATCTTCTGTGTTATACTATGGAGAATATAAAAAATGATAGTTATCCGTGTTAGCAAGGAGCTTGTACAAGTCAGATTTGAGAGAAGGAATGTGGGGGGAAGGTGTGGTTTTGGTTTTTGCCAACACCTTTTAAGTACTTTCTATGTGCCAGACATCGTTATAAATGCTTTAGATGTAGTAACTCTTTTAATCTTTAAAAACTCTACATAAAAGCTAATATTTTTATCCTTATTTTACAGATGAGGAAGATAAGGCACAAGAAGGTTGGAAACCTGCCAAAGGTCAGACAGCTGGTTAAGTACTGAAAGTCTCAAAGTCAACTCACACACTCAGTAAAATTAGCCACAACGTTATGTTATATTACATCTCAAATTGGGCAGAAAACGCACACATATCATTAATAATACTGACTAATGCTGACTAACAATACTAAGGCAGTGAATGATAAGTGAAGAGATCAGTGTGGGGTGAGGTGGCCAAGGAAGTCTTCATGACAGGAACCCAAAACTAGATCTAAACTTGTTGGTAGAATTGAGATAAGAATAATTAAATAAAGAACAAATAAGATTGTGTTTCATACGTACTTTTTTGAGCATGCAAAAAGTATCACTTTATTGAAATATAACATACATATAGGAAAACAGAAAAATCCCAAATGTACTTTTGAAATATCTCATTGAGTGGGTTCTCTTTTATAGGCTGGATTTATTTCCTAATTAAAACAGAGCAAAAACTGACTTGAAGCAACATATGACTACCTATCCATATACCAGTCTTAATATAAACCATTTTATTTCAACGAATTACCATTTGAGTATTTCCTATAATCAAGACCATTCAATACTGCCCATTTTAATGGAAAATAACTTGAACTATATATGTTTTTCCATAATAAAAAAATAACATAAGGCAAATCAATTATTTCCAGTTTACATGAGAAGCCCTGAGTTGATATTCCATGGTATGGACAGAAGGCTTTCCCACTTGCCCCTCTGATTTGTATATTTGCTATAATTATAATATTGTATATATAGAAAAACAGCTTCGAGAGCTACTTTTCAAATGACACACAAAGCAATGGCCAAGAATGATTTCTACTTGTTTCAATTTCTAGCAGAATATGTGTACTGACTGCTTGTTGGTCCTGTGTGTATCCCATGTAACTTACCAAGCGATAGGTCTGGGCCTTCAAAACGCTGAGATCAATAAAGTTTTCTTCATTGTCTGTCTCCTCTTCCTTAGAAAAATAAAAGAGTTTAAAAGTTAATAATTATAAAAGTTGTAATTAAAAAAGGTATTTTCAGATTTCACATACTTAATATGCTAAGCTCTATAGAAAGACTAACGCAGGAAAGGGCATTTAAAAGCCTAGTAGTGTGCATAAAGTAGGGCATAATGTTATCTGTTTTTTGATGATGCCATTTAAAAATAGGACCTCTTTTAGAGTCACTGAAGAAAAGAAAAAAAGAGAGAAAGATGCCACTGCTGTGAACCTGGGGATAAATAAACATAAAAACATAACAAGAAACAGTCCCAAGTGGCATATCTGAAATAAAGAGACACTGGAAGGAGTTAATGGAAATTTTGAGTAACATGACTAAAATGGACAAAAATAAGAGGCTGACAGATTAGAATACTCTCACCTACTCCAGGGACCAATCACATTAATGTATATTTTTGACATCTCATCTTTTATATGCTCGTTTAAAGATATTAAATATTAAATGTATATAAGGATGTAAAATATATACATGTAAGATACTAAACTTGTATCTTAGATATTAACTATCTAAAAGAAAAGTTCAGGTAGATTCCAAGCTGGTCCTGATTCCTAGCCCAACTGATATGGGGAATGGGGTCAGAAGAGACCCTTTGAGAATCAATTCCCTCTCCAATATACAGTAAATACAGAGTCTGAGCAGGCTCTCTAAGCATATACAACAAAACTTTAGTTCCCCTTTCTCTTCAAATGTCTTTGTGGTGACAGGTGACATAGTGGGTGAAACAAATTTAACAAGCATATCCAAAGCTTAAAGACATGGTAATAAAGCAAATGGAACTTGGCCCTGAAGTCTTGTACAGAAAAACAAAAAAAATAAGTGGGTGTTGTTTGGTGGACACTTACACATGTAGAGTTGTACAAAAGCTGCAGTGGCAGATTTCAAAGATAACCCTTATCTTTAAGCACTTAGAAGTATCAAGCTTCTTTTCTGACCACAACACTATGAGATTAGAAACCAATTACAGGAAAAAAACTGTATAAAACACAAACATATGGAGGCTAAAAAATATGTTACTAAATAATCAATGGATCACTGAAGAAATCAATGTAGAAATCAAAAAATACCTAGAGACAAATGACAATGAAAACACGACAATCCAAAACTTATGGGATGCAGCCAAAGCAATTCTAAGAGGAAAGTTTAGAGCAATACAATTCTACCTTAAGAAATAAGAAAAATCTCAAATAACCTCTCATTACATCTAAAGCAACTAGAGAAAGAAGACAAAACAAAACCCAAAGTTAGTAGAAGGAAAGAAATCATAAAGATCAGAGCAGAAATAAATGAAATAGAGACAAAGAAAACAATAGCAAAGATCAATGAAACTAAAAGCTGGTTCTTTGAGAAGGTAAACAAAATTGGTAAACCTTTAGCCAGACTCATCAAGGAAAAGAGGGAGAGGATTCAAATCAACAAAATCAGAAATGAAAAAGGAGAAGTAACAACAGAAATACAAAGGATCATAAGAGACGACTACAAGCAACTATACGCCAATAAAATGGACAACCCAGAAGAAACTGACAAATTCTTAGAAAGCTAAAACCTTCCAAGGCTGAACCAGGAAAAAATATGAACAGACCAATCACAAGTACTGAAATTGAAACTGTGATTAAAAGTCTTCCAACAAACAAAAGTCCAGAACCAGATGGCTTCACAGGCGAATTCTACCAAACATTTAGAGAAAAGTTAACACCTACCTTTCTGAAACTCTTCCAAAAAATTACAGACGGAAGAACACTCCCAAGCTCATTTGACCACCATCACCCTAATACCAAAACCAGACAAAGATACCACAAAAAGAGAAAACTACAGGCCAATATCACTGATGAACATAGACACAAAAATCCCCAACAAAACACTAGCAAACCAAATCCAATAACACATTAAAAGGATCATACACCCTGATCAAGTGGTGTTTATTCCAGGGATGCAAGGATTCTTCAACATATGCAAATCAATCAACATGATACATTACATTAAGAAATTGAAGAATAAAAACCATATGATCATCTCAATAGATGCAGAAAAAGCTTTTGACAAAGTTCAACCCCATTTATGATAAAAACTCTCCACAAAGTGGGCTTAAAGGGAAACTACCTCAACATAATAAAAGCCATATACAACAAACCCACAGTGAACATCATACTCAATGGTGAAAAAAACTGAAAGCATTTCCTCTAAGATCAGGAACAAGACAAGGATGTCCACTCTCGCCACTATTATTCAACGTAGTTTTGAAAGTCCTAGCCATGGCAATCAGAGAAGAAAAAGAAATAAAAGGGATCCAAATTGAAAAAGAAGAAGTAAAACTGTCACTGTTTGTAGATGACATGATACTATACATAGAAAATCCTAAAGATGCTACCAGAAAACTACTAGAGCTCATCAATGAATTGGGTAAAGCTGCAGGATATAAAATTAATACACAAATCTCTTGCATTCCTATACACTAATGGTGAAAGATCAGAAAGAGAGATTAAGGAAACAATCCCATTTACCATTGCATCAAAAAGAATATAATACCTAGGAATAAACCTACCTAAGGAGGCAAAAGACCTGTACTCATAAAACTATAAAACACTGATGAAAGAAATCAAAGATGATACAAACATATGGAGAGATATACCATGTTCTTGGATTGGAAGAATCAGTATTGTGAAAATGACTATACTACCCAAAGCAATCTACAGATTCAACACAGTCCCTTTCAAATTATCAAGGGCATTTTTTACAGAACTAGAACAAAAAAATTTTTACACTTTGTATGGAAACACAAAACACCCCGAAGAGCAAAAGCAATCTTAGAAAGAAAAATAGAGGTGGAGGAATCAGGCTCCATGACTTCAGACAATACTACAAAGCTACAGTTATCAAGACAGTATGGTACTGGCACAAAAAACAGGAATATAGATCAATGGAACAGGATAGAAAGTCTAGAGATAAACCCACACACCTATGGCCACCTAATCTATGACAAAGGAGGCAAGAATATACAGTGGAGAAAAGACAGTCTCTTCAATAAATGGTGCTGGGAAAACTGGACAGCTACATGTAAAAAATGAAATTAGAACACTTCTTAACACCATACACAAAAGTAAACTCAAAATGGATTACAAACCTAAATGTAAGGCTGGATACTGTAAAACTCTAAGAGGAAAATATAGGCAGAACACTCTATGACATAAATCACAGCAAGATCTTTTTTGACCTACCTCCTAGAGTAAGAAAATAAAAACAAAAATAAACAAATGGGACCTAATGAAACTTACAAGCTTTTGCACAGCAAAGGAAACCATAAACAAAACGAAAAGACAACCCTCAGAATAGGAGAAAATATTTGCAAATGAAGCAACTGACAAGGGATTAATCTCTAAAATATACAAACAGCTCATGTAGCTCAATATCAAAAAAACAAACAACCCAATCAAAAAATGGGCAGAAGACCTAAATAGACGTTTCTCCAAAGAAGACATACAGATGGCCAACAAACACATGAAAAGATGCTCAACATCACTAATTATTAGAGAAGTGCAAATCAAAACTACAGTGAGGTATTACCTCACACCAGTCAGAATGGACATCATCAAAAAATCTACAAACAATAAATTCTGGAGAGAGTGTGGAGAGAAGGGAACCCTCCTATACTGTTGGCTGGAATGTAAATTGGTACAGCTACTATGGAGAACAGTATGGTGGTTCCTTAAAAAGCTAAAACTAGAGCTTCCGTATGACCCAGAATCCCACTCCTAGGCATATATCTGGAGAAAACCTTAATTCGAAAGGGTGCACACACCCCAGTGTCCATTGCAGCATTATTTACAATAGCCAAGACGTGGAAGCAACCTAAATGTCAGTCATCAGACGAATGGATAAAGAATATGTGGTACACATATACAATGGAACATTACTCAGCCATAAAAAGGAACAAAATTGGGTCATTTGTAGAGGCATGGATGGACCTAGAGAGTGGCAGACAGAGTGAAGTGAGTCAGAAAGAGAAAAACAAATATCATATAATATTGCTTATATGTGGAATCTAGAAAAATGGTAGAGATGAACTTATTTACAAAGCAGAAATAGAGTCACAGACGTAGAGAACAAACGTATGGTTACCAAGGGGGTTAGGAGGGGTGGGATGAATTGGGAGATTGGGACTGACATATATATACTGCTATATATAAAATGGATAACTAATGAGAACCTACTGTATAGCACAGGGAACTCTACTCAGTGCTCTGTGGTGACCTAAATGGGAAGGAAATCTAAAGAAGAGTGGATATATGTATATGTATAACTGATTCACTTTGCTGTACAGCAAGAAACTAACACAACATTGTAAAGCAACTATACTCCAGTAAAAATTAATAAAAGAAATTTAAAAAAAGAAGTATGTAAGACAGTGGTTCTCAAATTGTGGTTCTTAGACAGGCAGCATCAGCATCAGCATCACCTGGGAGCTTGTGAAAATGTAAGGCTCCATCCCAGAGCTACTCAGAAAGTAGAATCTCTGGGAGTAGGGCCACTAAAATAAGATAGGGGAACTCTGCTAATCTCTGGGGAACTGGAAAGATTTTAGTAAAACATGAAACAATATAAATGCAGATTCCGTACACTCAACTAACGTTCATATTTTTGGGGATGGGGCAGTGGGGCATAGAGGTGTAGACAAAACTGATCTGTTTACATGTTAAATCTTAAGCATACATGCAGAGCCACACCTTTGAGAAACAGCTCAGTCTATCCTGTGTTTGCACTAGTGATGGTCTACTTAGCCAGAGCAAATGATTGAAATGCCAGTGACTTAGTGCCCATGGGAGAAGAGACAAGTTTATAATGTTTTTATAATAACCTAATCAGTACTATTAATATAGGT
This sequence comes from Phocoena phocoena, assembly GCF_963924675.1. NCBI lineage: Eukaryota > Metazoa > Chordata > Mammalia > Artiodactyla > Phocoenidae > Phocoena > Phocoena phocoena. The sequence goes on along the minus strand of NC_089222.1, from coordinate 91,194,443 downwards.
GATCAATAAATACTTGTTGAATTGTGGTGGCCTGAACACTCATAGGCAAAAAGCTTTAAGAGTAGGTACTAGAAAAAGGATTTAAGTTACTAAATATTATTAAGAAAGCATTCGAAAGGAATTTGAATATAAACAGACTCAAAAATAGTTTTAAAATAAATTAAGAGGATTTTAATCTCAGTAATTTAGAAGGCACTCAACAATTTCCTGTCATTTCTTTGCCTAATATGTATCCTCTTAATTCTTTTATTGCCAATTACTAAGGATATGATTATATACTGTGAGAACATTCTGTGAGAATATTCTTTGAAAATATTCTGTGTCGTGATCCCAATCCTCCCTCCCTTCCTCTCTGCCTCTCTCTCTCCCTCCTCCCCTCTCTCTCCTCACTTTCATTCTTTCCAATGTGTCCTATCTTTATTTGGCCAGTCTAAAACTGAAGGTTTTGAGTTCCTTGTTGATTATAGACTAACTTTACTCTGTCAGAAATGATCTTTACCATCCTTGAGCTACCCCACAAACTGGCAACAAAATGAAGTACTATCCCACCAGTCAAAGGCTTTTTGGCACTGATCCAGCTCTCCTTAGCAAGAGGAATGGGAGAGGTAAGAGAGGGTTCCTTAGGATAATATAATGACAATAAGGAAGAAAGGAAATAAAAAAATTCAACAGACATGACAGCCTCAGAGGCAACCCCCTGAGGAAGGCCTTCAGCTTGATCTTATGACAGCAGAAGGTCTCTACTTCACAGTTGGCAAGAAATGTGTGAAGAGGCTGCTTTCTAGTTTGTTTCTCTAATTTACACAAACAATAATGCTGCTTTGAACTTTAAATGGTTCTCAGAAAAAAAAAAAAGCTATAATTTCTAAAAGTTACAAGCAATATGCTGACAGGTGATTTTTGGTCAAATATTTAATGAACACTTACTAATGCACCAGGCACTGCATAATAAACTGGAGATACAAAAAATGTGCAAAATTGGTTTCTGCCCTCATAGAGTTTTCCTTCTGATTAGTAGGTTTTCTTCCTTTTTTCCCCCTGACTAGCAGTTTTGAGTTATAGGTCTTTGAAGCTAAATTTTTTTTTTTTTTTCCGGTACGCGGGCCTCTCACTGTTGTGGCCTCTCCCGTTGCGGAGCACAGGGTCCGGATGTGCAGGCTCAGCAGCCATGGCTCACGGGCCCAGCCGCTCCGCGGCATGTGGGATCTTCCCAGACCGGGGCACGAACCCGTGTCCCCTGCATCGGCAGGCGGACTCTCAACCACTGCGCCACCAGGGAAGCCCTGAAGCTAAATATTGATGCACTAGGACCAGGTATCTGTAGATAAGCTATTAACTAATAACTAATAAACAGTAACTAAGAAGACAAGATGAGGAAGATACCCAAGTAAAATAAGTGAGATGAACAACTGGGACTATGTGAGGACTTAAAATTTTCTGAGCCTGAATGGAAAGATCTATTACACAAAGTATAAAGTCTAAACTTAAAACACCCAAAATGATCTGGACCTGGTCTATCTTCCCAGTTAATCTTAAGCCACCCTCCCGCTCACTTAGGAGATACGGCCACTGTGGTTTTCTCTCAGTTCCTTGGTCATGCTAAGCTCCTTCCTGCCTCAGAGTTTTTGTACATCCAGCATCATCAGGTTCTTGCCCAGTGCCTGCTACATAACAGATGCTCAATGAACACATGAATGACTACATTTTTACCTTAACTTTAAAAATTTATCACATTAAGAAAGATACCTTTTAAATTGATTTGTTTTATAGTGGTCTTTTTCCTTCTATAAATAGCAGTCATCTTTTTAATACATATGGTTTAAAATATTTCTACTGCTAATAAAATACATGTTAAAAACTTTGAAGATATAAAGATGTATAGAAAAGAAAATAATCATCCATAATCCCTCTACCCATATATAACTAATGTTAATATATTAATTTTTTTTCTGCATATTTTATATAGTTGAGTTTATGCATATAGTATAAGTTGTCATCCTCATGTCACTAACATTTCTTTTTTTTTTTTTGTGGTACACGGGCCTCTCACTATTGTGGCCTCTTCTGTTGCGGAGCACAGGCTCCGGATGCGCAGGCTCAGTGGCCATGGCTCACGGGCCTAGTCGCTCCACAGCATGTGGGATCTTCCCGGACCAGGGCATGAACCCGTGTCCCCTGCATCGGCAGGTGGACTCTCAACCACTGCGTCACCAGGGAAGCCCTTCTCTGTAAACAATTTTTAATGGCTATATGATATTCTACTATCTGATATAGTCTAATTTATTTAATGGTTATTTTCGTCATTCACTATAAAATAATGCAGTGATTAATATCTTTGCAGCATACAGTACCTTAATAAATTACTTTAAGCTGAAATACAGAATATACTTTCTGTGGATTCAAAAAAATCACCTGAAAAATTTAATTGGTTTATGACAGTAAAATACACTACAAAGTCTTTTTCCCTGCCATTTTAATTTCAAATCATATGTACACTTCCTAAAACACCAGGGTCAATCCATATCTGGTTCTGAAGAAAAGCTCTTTTTCTCCACCATTTTCCTAGTCTAGTCTGTTGTAGAGACGTGAACATTTAATTTCACACTATAGATAGAATGTTAAGTATGCGGATAGGCCCAGATGCTGCCAAACAATTTAAATAATGTTGGTATGTATAAGTATTTTTTAAGTTCCTGCAGGGTGGTCTTCATCCTAATTTTAGAAGCATAAAGGAGTTCCTGAGAAATGAATGGTGTTCTTATGAAGCGGAATGCATTAATCCTAAATTCTATTGCTCTCCTCTAAATTCTTTATTATTTATGGCCTATTTAAGATCATGAATGGTTGTTAATAAAATGTTAACCCATATAACTAGCGGTCTACTACTTCCTGTCTACATTTGAAGAACCCCTGCTAAAATTCAGACCTCAATCATTACAGAACATGAGTATTAACTTAACTAAAGGTCTAAACAACTGATACTGATTAAGGGAAATGAATCCAATGGTGAAAATGAACAAAAAGTTCCGCAACACACATACCACAAATTCTTCATCCACTTTATTTAATGTTAATTCTGCATCATCTTCTGCAACAGTTTCTTCTTCTAATTCTTCCACTGGGTATGTTGGTCTAAAATAATAAAGCTTAACATGAGATGAGAGTAAAAACCAAAACATTTCAGCAGAGCAAAAAGGCATAATGTGAATATTAAGGATCCCCCCGCTACACCAGTTCTGGTCCTTTTTCACCTGCCCCCTTTTCCAGAATCACTGATAAATGTTTCACGTATCCTTCCTGAAACCTTCTATGTAAAGAAGCAAAAATGTTTACCTCCAAATTTGAAGAATCAAGTACATAAATGGGATGATACCACACATACTGTTAGCCAACCTACTTTCTTCACTTACTAATATACCACACTTAAGTACATATACAGTTGACTCCTGAACAACATGGGTTTGAATTGCGTGGGTCTATTTACACAGAGATTTTTTTCAATAGTAAATACTACACTGCTACACGTTTTGTGGTAGATTGAATCTGCAGATGCAGAACTGCGGATTTGGAGGGATGACTTATAAGGAAGGCCTACTACAAGTTATATACGGATTTTCCACAGCCTTAAGCTCTGCATCGTTCAAAGGTCAAGTGTACAACTTCCCCTCACCGCCCCCAACATACCTGCAGTGTATGCCACTGAACCATAAGTCATATGACTAGCAATCTCTGGCTGAAAATTGACGTTGTTTCTAGCTTCTTTACTAGACAATACTGAAAAGATCATCCTTATACATTTATCATTTATGTATATCATTTAAAATAAATTTGTACAAGTATAAGGGCTGGGTCGACAACTTTGTACATTTTATTGTTTTGCTCGATATTGCTAAAACCAGCTTCCAAAATGTTACCCTAATTTACACTCGCACAACAGGGACTCTGTTTCCATACATTCGCCAATATGGTAAACATCTGCCAATATGGTAAACAAACTTTAATCCTTTCCAATCATCTAAGTGAAAAAACCTCACTCTTGTTTTAACTGCATTTCTTTCACATGAGAGCGGTTGAATACCTCTTCATATTTCAATTGGTTATGTGTTTTTCAGTGAAATGCATATTTATGCCCCCTGCCCTTGTGTATGTATATTAAGAAAATTAATGCTTTGCCTAACTGTGTTAAGAATATTTTTCCTATTTATTTCTTATACTCTTAGCTATTCAGGACTGTTACAATTCTTATTACATAGACTTAGCAACATTTTCTTGCATGGGTCCTAGCTTTAACATCATATACATAAGGCTTTTCCATCACATGACACATTCCACAACCCTTTGGTCTTTCAGCACTCCTATAGTTTCATTTTTCACATTTACGTCTTTGATCAATCTGAAATTTATTAAAAAAATTTTAATGTATCTATTTATTCATTTATTTTTGGCTGCATTGGGTCTTCGTTGTTGCGTGCAGGCTTTCTCTAGTTGTGGTGAGCAGGGGTACTCTTTGTTGCAGTGCGCAGACTTCTCATTGCAGTGGTTTCTCTTGCAGTAGTTTCTCTTGCAGTGGTTTCTAGAGCACAGGCTCTAGGCGTGTGGGCTTCAGTAGTTGTGGCTTGCGGGCTGTAGAGTGCAGGCTCAGTAGTTGTGGCACACGGGCTTAGTTGTTCCGTGGCATGTGGGATCTTCCTGGACCAGGGCTCAAACCTGTGTCCCCTGCACTGGCAGGTAGATTCTTAACCACTGTGCCACCAGGGAAGTCCTGAAATTTATTTTGATAGAGGTAATAAGAAGGACTCCAGCTTTGTTCTTATTTCCAAAATCTAAACAGTGGTCCTAACACTAAGTATTGAGCACTCTTTTCTCCATCAAGATTAATGACACACATTTCCCATACTGAAAATACTCAAAAGTATTTGGGGACTTCCCTGGTGGTCCAGTGCTAAAGAATCTGCCTTCCAATGCAGGGGATGGGGGTTCTATCCCTGGTCAGGGAACTAAGATCCTAAATGCCACAGGGCAACTAAGCCCACGTGCCACCACTGCTGAGCTCGCGTGCCTTAACTAGAGCCCGTGGGCCGGAAACTACAGAGCTCACGCGCTCTGGACCCTGTGTGCCACAACTACAGAGCCCACACGCCCTGGAATCTGTGCGCGACAACTAGTGAAGAGAAAAAACCCGCACACCACAACTAAAGAGAAGCCTGCATGCCACAAAGAAAGATCCTGCATGCCTCAATGAAGATCCCGTGTGCCGCAACTAAGACCCAATGAAGCAAAAATAAATAAAATTAAAAAAAAAAATAAATCTTTTAAAAAAAAGTCTTTGCATTTATTTCTGGAAAGTTATTTTAAAAATCCATACCTCAGGTTAACAAAATACAAAAATCGACATTTAATATTAAGGAAGTAAAGTACTACAAACCAAATCAATCTTCTTAAAGAATAATTTCCTTTTTTTTTTTTTAACTAGTTAGAACTAGATAATATCTTAAAGGCAATGCTTTCCTAGGATTTCTACGTTTTCTAGGGTTTGTTTTAGCATATTTAGATATATAAAATAAGCATCTATAAACACGTAACTTCTACGTCACTTACATATCACATAGTTGATATATTCTCTAATCCCTATTTTCAATGTTTCCCCCTGCTTTCCCCCATGTATATATGGTCCCTATAAATTATACAAATCACAATCCGTGGCCAAGAATAAGATATGCTAAGAAACAAAGGAAGTACCAAATTATCTATTTAATTTGGTACTTCCTTTGTTTCTTAGCATATCTTATTCTTGGTCACACATTGTGATTTGTATAATTTATAGGAACCATATATACATGGGGGGAAAGATACCAATTGGTTATCTTAGTGGTTAAGATACCAATAATTTCTGGTGAATTTAGAATTCATTAGGCAATATATTTAATAATTTTTAAAAAATGCCAAATGCAGGATATCTCATAACATTTCATGGAATCTAATAAAGAAGTAATGTAGATTATGTACTCATTCTTCACACTGCACTAAGTGGTACTGTTTGGGTTGGAGCGTATGAAATTACCATTTTTTTAGTTCAAAAATAGATGAATATCAGTAATTTCATATGGTTCAACCTGATGATAACCTAAGCCAAGTACGTTTTTAAAAGTATTCATTAATAGAGAGTAGATAACTTTCCAGAGAGAATGTAACTGAATATACATTAAAATATACAAACAATATATACACCTTTCCAAGAAGGTAGTTCTAATCCAAATTCACTGCTTGCTCATGTTTTTACCTGAAAAATGCCTTCCACAGTCTCTAACCTATCAATAATCCCAATCTCCAAAGGACCAAATTTATATATTTTCTAATTATAACCTATACAAATTGATAGTTTCTTAATATTTTATTCCCTTATCCATGTGGTCAACATTTATTGAGCATCTATGATATATCAAATGCTATGTTAACTGCCATAGAGTACATACAAAGATTTCATAATTTCTAGCAAGAAAGCCAGACTTGTAAACAAATGACTTTAATACCATGGTATAGATACAACAATAGAAATATAAACAAATCACAGGTCGGAGAAAGAAGCAATGAACGATATCTAACAGAGTGTCAGGTGGCTTCTTCAGTATTATTCTTGCCCAGTCACTATAAACAAAGGAGAAAATCCCACTTAAAATACTATATTAATTTCCATTTTTTCCCTTAAATCTGTAGCTATCATTTACCCCCATGTATATACTATCTTTGGTTGTATAAATAAATATATGCAAAGAAACTTTTAAAAAATTTCCTAAATTGACCAGGATATACAGTTACAGTTAAATCCTTAATAATTATATATCTCAACTGGGAAGGGGCACAATATCAAAACTGGTTTTGAAGATACCAGATATTCCAATTTTGTCTATACTAAGTTTTCTAATTAAGTGTGGCATTTTCAGTTTAGAACAGTCAAGAAGAAATACTTCCTATCAGTTCAACTAAATAGCTCTGAACCCTTAGAACAAAAAGCTCCGCACATAAAATTACTTTTGCCAGGTGGGGTAATTTTTACCTTTTCCAAGTGAAACCAGTATATTTTAATGCTTCTTCGGCTAAACAGTCAAGAACATAGCATACATGTGCTCCATAACCCGATTTTAATTTTGAAGGAGGGAAATCTGCAGTTCTACCCTGAAATACAAAAGATAAACAGGGTATAACTTGTTATTTATATTGCAAATGTCAAAATATTTTAAGCAAAGTACTGCTGAATAAGTGTATCACTTCTCTATTCTTCAAATATGATTTAAAATAACTAATTACATTGCTTCTTAGAAATCCATCTCTTTAGTCTTTTTTTTAATCCATTGGTACAGAAATACTAAAGGAAAATGAATATGTTTTACTGTCAAAAGTATCAAATTAAAAGGCAATAACCTCATGACAGCAGAAAAAATAATCGATCTTGTTAGGGTGAAAATTCAGTATAACCACTAGGTTGGTATCATATCATTAAACAACCATGCGAAGGATGAAGTGATTCACTTGTCAAAAATCAATAACATGTGTGCCAAAAATTCTTACTGCTTGTCCCCAGGAAAAGTCAGAAAAGTACAACTGCTATCATGGTCTATTAAATCAAAGTTCCCTTTCAAAATACAGTGTTCCAGCTTCCTAGTTTTTAGTCATTTTTTAGAAGGAGAACTAAGTATCCATAAATTTATCTCAGAGACATATCAAGATTAAGAAAAATATTATTACTTTCGGCTATAATGTGTACACACTAAACATGTTTAGAAGTGGCATTAATGTTATAATATCAACCATTCTGAGACGATTTTACCTGAAAAATAAATCTAGATATAATTATATGTATACATATATACACATATATATGCATGTGTATATATATAGTTATTCAGAGAATTCTTCTAAAAGGCTAGCATTTATGTGGCTGTATTACCAATATTAAAAATGTCCTAACTTGAGAACATGCAGAAAGAAGAGAGTTGTTTACACTTACGAATGATCGAAGTTCAGATAATATGTTAGAGATTGTTGCATTAGGGTCATCATATTCTTGAGGCTGCTCAAAGGGGCGTCCTGCTTTATTAATCAACCAAGCAGCAAGAGTGAAAAACATGTAGAACTGTTCCCCAGGATTGGTAGGCAGTGCAAAATAGTGTCTGTTTCAAAAGAAGGGGAGAGGGTAGAATATGAAATATTTCAAACAAGTCCATAGTAGCTAAAGGAGCTAAATCCAAAATTGCCAAAGGATTTTTTTTCCAAATGGCTTTAACAACAAAACACATTGATAATTCACTCTTTGAAGTTTCTAGTAAACCACAACACTCACATTAAAGTTTTTAATCAACAGGATAAGGGCAATTACTACTGGACACAAAATATTAGATCAAAGACTTTACATCCAGAAAGTGCAGGTCATGTTAAAAAACCGAGCATGTAGAACTTTGGCCAAAATCATTTATGTGTCAGGAATAATTAATAAGAGAGTACTTCCAGAAAATGGTCATTTGGAATTAAGAGATGCTCAGAGGTTAAAAAAAGACCTTAATGATTATTCACTATGCATTTTTACATTTTTTACAATGTCACTGTTATCTTTGCTTACTGATTCTAACCTATCCTCTACGTTAAACAGTTGTTCTCATCTTGGCTGCATATTGAATCACTTGAGGATCTTGTCAAACTATTGCTACCTTACTAAACATTGCTTCTTCCCTCGCAGATTAAATCAGAACTTCTGGGAGTGAAGCTCCAGTATGGGCATGTTTCGAAAGCTTCCTAGGTGGTTCTAAGGTGCAGCCAGGAGTAAGAACCACTGCGTTTTATCACATCCCCAGTCTAACAAACATTTGTTGACTTTAGGTTAAATCCCCAGCCTACTAAAAATAGCCCTATGAGGGTCAACATGATTTGTGCCTAAACATATCAGGAATAAAACCTGCTAGCAACAGCATTGGTCAGTTTGATCAAAGATCTTATTTTGCTTTTATGTGTAGCCATCACTATTGTGTTTACATTTGGATTTATAGATATTATAACTATTTTTCGTAAGAATCAGCAGTCTACTCCTTCCTGTTTCCAAAACTTTTTCCTGCAGGGTAAGTGTAAATGTTCTGAAAGATAACAGAAAGCTGGGAAGAAGAAAAGGCCATGAAGTCCTTCCAGGTAGGTATCAATGTATGGTCACCCACCACTAACAACCCATCTTTTCCGTATCAGCTGATAACAACTCCAAGACAGAGGATACTGTTAAATAGTGTAGACCTAGGACAGTGGCTCTCAAACTTTAGCAGGCATCAGAATCACCTGGAAAGCTTGTTAAAACAGACTTCTGGGCCCCGGCCCCACCCCTAGGATTTCTGATACACTAGACCAGGGAAAGGGCCTGCGGGACTGCACTTCTAATAAGTTCCCAGGTGATACTGATTCTGCTGGTCTGTTGACTGCACTTTGAGAACCATTAAACTAGGATATTTCCATGCAAATCCATCACTCAAAGTACCCTGCTAACCTGCTGAGGAAATAGTATACAGATTATATCAATAGAACCTTAAGGCCTTTCTTTTAGTTTGAAAATATACTTGGATTAAAAAACCACATTTTTATTAACATAGAAGATGTTGGTTGTTTATATTATCCTATTCATTTAAGTAAAAACTTCCAATCCTACAATTTCTATTATGAATCAAGCAACAATGATTCTTCCTCTAACTTTTCTCCTATTACGGACTGGCTTAGCAATATGGGCAGTTTACATGAAGCCTACATATCTTCTAATGTGAGTTATTGGAAGAGAACAAGAAATGAGATCCAAACTGTCAAGGGAAATTATTTGAGACTAGCTGTAGCCTTTAAGAGAAAGTACTACAAATTCTTGATTTAAAATAAACACAAAAAATTAAGTACTAATGTGAAGGAAAGCTATAAAACTTATTTATGAGGCTATCACTAAGCTACACTGACTGGAAGAGAAAGTGCTGGCTGTCCACTACTCTCAGTAACTAATGCCAGTGGCTTGAGGATGATGGACTTATTCCCCACCAGAACAGGGCAGGCCTTTGGGTTCTATGAGAGAGAGACAATTCCAATAATTGTCATTTCATTTGTCTTTTTCACTTCTCAGTTTCCGAGAATACCGTTACTGCAAAGGCAGAAGTCTTTTAAACCATAGCAATTAGTGAACAAGTTTACTAACTGCATACAAAGTGCTCAGCAAGGTCTAGGTACCCACAGTTACAAGTTGTAGGGACAGGCTCTCAAAGAGGAAAACAAAAACTAGAGATAGATCTAAACTGATAATGGCATTCATCTTTCGGGATGAGATTATGAGTGACTGCAGTACTATTCTTACACATTTTCTTGTGTTTTCTGAGTTTTCTATGAGGTTGTTTTATTACGTTTATAATCCGAAAAAAAAATTGTGTTTTATGGAGCCGCGTGTGTGCTCTAGGCAAGCTGTCTTCCAATCCTATCTGTAGTTCCAAAACTTTACTCTCCCTACGAAAATACGAAGTCTAAGCTCCGTGAGTAGTCCGGCCCTCCGTCGCCAAGTTTGGGGTGAAGTGCCCTTTCCTGCGTAGGAAGACAGAGGCAAGTGTTCGCTAACCCGCGCTTGGCGTTCCCCCGAAGGCCGGAGGAAGGCATCTCCCCAGAGCCCAGCCCGTATCCAGGCGCTCGGGGGACAAGGGCACCCACCTGGACGGGGGCTTCAGGTTGTTTTTCCGGAGGAGATCCTCCTCATAGCGGAGCAACTTCAGCTTCTCCACCAGGTCCTCCATCACCACGAACATGTGGTAGGCCGCGCCGGGGCCCCGTTCCACGACCACCTCCCCTGCCCCTTCGCCGCGGGACCGAGAAACCCCATCCTCCAAACCCGACGGCGTGACCACTGCCGCTGCCATCGCGGAACAGACAGAAAGAGTCCAGCGTCAGCTCCGGCCCACAGACCTCCGCGGCCTGAGCTGGCTCAGCCAGGACCTCCGCGGCCGGTTACCAGGCGACCGCCGGGCAACCCATCACCAGGGAAACTAGACTCCGCCTCCTTCCCACCTAGTCTCTTCTAAATTCCCTCCAACCAGGGAGGGCTCCCTGGATGACGTCACGTGTGGCCCCCGCCCCTTCCCCGCCTCTAGGGAGACGGTGGCTGTGAGACAGCCCCGCCCCGTGGGGGCGTGGCGTTCTCCTACTCACGTTAGGCCACGCTTCCTCCCGCTGAAATTTAAACACCGAGGAGGGTCTGCGGGCGTTTCCGCTGTGCTCTCTTGGTGGTCCTTGGCAGTCTTTAGGGGGCTTGGGCCGTTGGTTGCCAAGGGCCCCTGAGTCGGAGTGTGAGTCAGCTGGTAGCAGTTAAAAAGAGTAAAGGAAGACGTGCTGCAGTATTGAAGGCTACGCTAACCTGCTGGTATCTTTTTTACTTTCCTTTTCAAAACTGAAAGTTTTTCACAGTTGTAAAGATAGTCGATATCATAGGTTTCCCCTTACCTGAGGAGCTTTCCAACGAGAGTTTTCATCAATCTTTCTCTCATTCGGGAATGCTGTGTTTAACAATATATTGTAAGATTTGAAGTATTATAATTCTCCGCTGTTACTCCAGGGCTGGGAAAAGTTGTTGGTTGGGAGGGGGTGGGGAAGAAGAAAGGCTGAGGATAAGCCGAAAGGAGGCATGAGGAACGATTTGTTCTACCTCAGAAATAAGAACTCTAAACTCACATCCTGCTGCTTAATCTGTTGCAAGCCCATTACACGTAGTGTAAAGTTTGGGGGTTCCTTGTTAAAAGTCAACAAAATAAAGGAGAGATAATCTTGAAAGGAATTTCCCCGCGCTATAACTCTTAAGTGTGGCTAAAGACAGAGTGTTAACTACTGTACTGCGCAGCTGTTGACCTGGAAAATACAAGAAAGGGCATAATTGACCACAGCTTTACAGTTGTCAAAAAGAGTTTGTGTGTCAAGCAGATTTCCTACCAGCTACATAAAAAATGAGGTAAGTGGTGGATGCTGGAGGTTTCCTGGGAGAAGAAAATGTATGGCAAGAGGTTGAATGTATGTTTGTATTTATGTGATTTTTGGTCTCTGATCTCCTGTATCTGCTACTAGAGAACATAGAAGCGGCCCATTTTTTGACAGAACTGAAGTTTAAAATTTATTTGTAGTATCTTTTTGTTAGAAAAATGGGCAGAAGAACACTTCTCATTTTAATATCAGTCTAGACCTAACTTGCTTTTGATACCAATAAAGGATCAAAGTGAAAAACCAGAAAGGCAAATACCTTTTTCTATTTACCAAAGAAAAGGAATATGTAAAATGACTGATTTATGTAGAAAATAACCCAAAGGGGAAGACCACTGAAAATTTTTTTAGATAAATGACATCGTTTGCCTACTGCAGGTCATTAACAGCTGCTTTTAATAAAAACGAGTGGGAAATTTGGATTTGATTCTGCACCACTGCCGAATTGTTGTTTTTCTTTGATCCGTAGAACAGTGTTTCTCCCCCATACATACCAACAGCAACCACCATACCTGTGGGTAAAGGGTACTGTGGTATGTCTGTATAACTTTCAGAGAACAAGAGAGATGCATAGCTTTTTAGGACTGGAAAAAAAAAAAAAGTATAAGCTCAGTTATATGCTTTGAGGTCCTTGATTAATCCACAAGTAACCTGTGGCTTTTTAGATGACTCTCAGAACAATGTCAGGCTTTACAGGCAAATTGATTATAACCAAGGAGATGTTCACTTGAAATCAGGCTGCCTACATAAGATATTCTGACATTTTCAGAAAGTTATATATAACACTCAGAATGAAATAGTCAAACGTTGTTTTTTGGCTGATGAGAAATCCTCCAACAACATATGTATTTTGATTGGGGGGAGAAAAAACCTTTCCCAGAACCTACCCATTTCCTTCCCAGGTACAATACTGATGCAGCCTGGCTTGAAACCAGTATGAATAATTATTTTCCCCTTTAACTGTGTGAAGAAGAAAAGATGAAATTAAAATATAAACTGTCCCCCAGTAACTGGCACAGAAAAAGAAAGAAACAAAGGAAAAACCAACTGTTCAACACTGCATATTTTCTCACAGAAAGAAAAGATGGGAAAGAACACTGAAATGTCATTTTATTTTTATAAGACCTAGGGATTATTTTTGCTGAAGTTTTGTTTACCCATAACAGTTTAACACTTCAAGAGGTCTTTTGCCTGATGGAGGTCGTTTCCTTCACTTGTGTGAGAGTACACACTCAAATCCTCTTCCAGCTTCCTCAGCCACCCAGGAGTTTGGGGTACAGTTGTGTTAGTATTTTGGCAGGACTTGCTCACTGGTTGACTAAGGAGTTAAATAAGAGCTTGAAGAGATTGGAATGTTGAGGCATGTGTATACTTTCAAGAATCTTAAAGATTTATCCCTGGCTCTATGTGTTGACCACAATTGATAGCTGGGCTTCTAACTCTTTTATCTCTTGCAAACTATCTGTGAAATGATAGGAGGTAGTTTTTAAGGTCCTTAAGATATTTCTGTGAATGGGTTAATCTCTGAAAACTAAAGAGCATCCCAATCAAAAGTGATTTAAGCTAAATAGGTTTTCCTGGGAGATGCTGAGCAAGGCTAGGGGTGAAAAGGAGGCAGGTTCAAAGATGGAGGAAGGCTTTCCAGCTGTATCTCCTAATATAAGAAGTCATCCAGGAAGACTGGGCAGACTTAAAGAACAAAGCTGCTTTGTGTTATAAATGGTCTAGTACCACCCATTTGGGATGTTAAAAACTTAGAAAACCACTAACTGAATAAAATTTCCTTAACCTGATAGAAAGTATTGGCCACAAATCTAGAAAGAAAAAAATGTTTAAATGTGAAGCATTAGAGGCAAAGCCTTTTAAAGTCAAGAACAAAGTGAAGACATCCACTCTTCAAAACTATGCTAGAGATCAGAGCCAGTACAATGAGACAAAAAATTAGTAAGTATTGCAGAAGAAAAAACTGTTGCAGGTAATATGATTAAGTGAAAAATCCAAGAGAATCTACGGACAAGCTATTAAGACAGTTCAGCAAGTTAGCCATATATAAGATCCAAACTAAAGAAAAATTATGTAAAAACCAAAAACCTCAAAAACAAACCATATATAGCACCCAGGAATAAGTCTGTCATTATGATTACAGAGAAATTGTTAAAGTCATGGAAAATCCAAATAGGGATACACTATTCATCAATGAGAAAAGTCCGTTATCTTTACCTAATCCATAAACAATTTCAAGTATAATTCCAAGAGGGCCTACACTGAAATTCATGTACGAGTAAATTTAAAGAAGCAAGAGAAAGGAATCATATCAGGTAGTAAGTTCCCTAATAAAAGTATAACTTAAAATAATAGCATCACAGGAATAAATAGAAAATAGCCTGGAAACAGGTGAGAGTTTACATGGAAACTCAGTATGACAAAGTTGGTGTTACCAACTAGTGGAGAAAGATGAACTGTTCAATAAATGCTGTTGATGCTATGGGTTATCCATATGGAAACAAAATTACATCTCTGAATTCCAGCACATAAATTCCATATGGATTGAAGACATAAATGTGAAATACTTGTAAGATGGTTAGAAGGAAACAAAATAGAGTATCTTTAATCTCAGTGTAAGGAAGGATTTCTTGAAGGAAATAAAGAACAAATTTTAAAGAAAAGAGAAGCTCATCAAAATTTAAGAAATTAAATACAAATGAGGACTCCATAAACCATGAAGAAAGGAGATACTTGTGACCTATTTAATGTAATGGATTAGTTTCCAGGATACACAAAGATGATAGATCACTGTAAGGCCTCTGTGCCGTGTTGGAGGGTTTTAGATGCATTCTTCTAGGTCAGGATTTCTTGGCCTTAGCACTATTGACATTTTCGGCTAGATAATTCTTTGTTGTTGGGGGCTATGCTGTGCACTGTAGGATTTTAACAGCATCCCTGGCCTCTACCCACTAGATGCCAGTAGCATCCACCCATACTTGTAACAGCCAAAAATGTCTCTAGACATTGCCAGCTGGCCCCTGGGTGACAATATCCCCTCTGGTTGAGAACCACTGCTCTAGAGACATGGGTTGAAGTAGCTAATGCCTATGTAAAAACCAGGAATGTAAAGGTAAATGAGTGACTGAGCGATGCGTGTATGTGGTATGGGGAGGGACTGTGGTGACCTAGAAAACTCATGAACCATCTCAAGGAGGGGACATTTTTGTCATGCAGGAATTCAGCTCAATCTTGTGATGTTTTATGATTCTGCTAGGATCTGAGCTTGGATTTGTATGTCACTGTGAGATCCTAATGACTTTGAGGGTGACCTTTCTAACCCAGAAAATACTATTTCAGGGGCTACTTTAGTTGTTAAATGTATTTAATTTATTAATGCATTGAAGTTCAAAATGAGAAACCTTATTCTTTTATTTTGATGTTCAAATCTTATTCAATTTGTAAATATAGTAAATTTGTTACAGTGGAGTTTAATGAGGGGATTTACAACTTAAATTCCTATAGAGGTTTTAAACTGTTCATAAGCTTATTATATTGTTTTAATATTATCTGACAAACTATTCCAGATACTATAAAATCTCCTGACTCTAAAAGTAAAAAGTGAGAGAGGAGGGAAATAAGTTCTATGAAATATTCCATTACTGGTTGTAAAGGTAGATTTTAATGTAAAACCAAAAGTCTAAATCAGTTACTCAACTGTATTATAAATGGGAATCACAAGTCAGTCTGTGTGCTCGGCCCCGGGCGTCCCCGGGAGTCCCGACCAGCAGGACAAATCCTTGTGAGTCCGAGGAGGAACCTGTAGGGGTTGAAAAGAGAAGAAGGGGCAGGAGACGCGAAAGAATGGAGGCAAGACAAAATCCTGATCAAGCCTCAAACTTTTATTGCTGCAGTAGCTGTATTTATACAGTACAGAGAAAGGGGGGCGGGATCCAGAATAAGGGAAGTACTTGGCAAATTATCATTGGTGCTGCGTGCGCGGGCTTTCGTTTTAGGCGCGGGCTTTTGTTTTTAGGCGCGGGCTTTTATCTCATTAAGCAGGAAGAGAAGCAGGATGTCGGCCATCTTCTAATGGCGAAAACTTCTTGGCTCCCAACAAGTCTGTTTCTCTAACAGGCAAAACTTTCAAACGTTAGATACTTAAGTATCTATAGGCACACATTATTCTTTAACATAATTATACTACTGTAGGTTTGACTTTCATCATTAGTTACCCACTTAAGAACTCATCATTATCCCAACCTTAACCTGTGAAATTTCACATCCAATGTTCCAAGAGATTCCTGGGCCAGAGGTCCAGGAGGTTATTGCCCAAAACACCAGTAGGACACACTCAGTCCTAACTTGCTGTAATAAACTCCCTAACTTAGAAAGGGAAGTGAGTGGTTTTGTAACCCATTCCCCTGGATTTACTTGGTCTTTTAGTTCTCCTCTACTAAATGGAAGTCTTCTAACGCCTCCAAGATTATAGTTAACTGTTTCAGCTAACTTTGGCTCTCAAGGTAGATAAATGCCATCAAGTTGCATTGTATTATATGTGTATCAAGGCTTTTCTTTGCTCCATGGTCTCATTTTCTTGGAGGAGAAACAAAGTGCATGGGTGAACTGAGTTCCATTTAATGCCTCTGTGTAGGTGATGGGGATGGTTATTGAAGGATTTCAAGTAGAGGCACGTGTGTTGTGGGAGGGGAAGTGGAAGATGATTAAATTTGCATCTTAGAGTGTTCTGACAATATTGTAGAGAAGGGACTATGGAAAGATGAACATTGATTCAGAAGGCAATTCAAATAGTCAGGTGAGAGGTGCTCCTGAACTGGGATGAGAAACAATTAGAATGGTGAGAAAATGATAGATATTCGGAAGGAGATTCAACAGAACATAGTAATGGGCACCATGATATGTTCTCTGGGACATGATTGGCACCATAAGATGCCCCACTGTGGGGCAAAATGGCTGGTCTTTATACCCTTGTCTCCCTGGGTCATTGGCTGTGGGCTGTCCCAGACACCTCTGGGTGAGGTGGCCTCTATTGTCAAGGGTAATTTTCTGGAAAAGGATGCAGCTGTGAACACTGAGCCCCCAATATTCATAGCAA
Organism: Phocoena phocoena; assembly: GCF_963924675.1. Lineage (NCBI taxonomy): Eukaryota > Metazoa > Chordata > Mammalia > Artiodactyla > Phocoenidae > Phocoena > Phocoena phocoena. The sequence continues at coordinate 91,177,327 of NC_089222.1, read as the reverse complement.
CTGGGGAATACATATATCAGCCTGGTGAAAAGGGATCTGGGCAGGCACTGGCAACTTTTACTACAACAGTTGACATTAAAATGCAACACTTCTGAATTTCTTATGTGGTTCTGAAGTAGTGAAGACGGTCTTAAGCTTTTGTTTTTAAAGAGTCTGCTAAAGATTGATCAGCTGTAGTATATACTGTCAGATGGCAAAATAGGTAACTCTGCAAATATTGAAACATTCTAGTTTCTTGATAAAGAGTTCTATTCCATCATATACGTTAGTAACACTTAATTTGACACATATTGGGTACTAACAAGAAAGATTGATCTGATTTTTCAGAGTTTTAAAGGTTAAATAGAAATAGGTTTATTCTTTAAGGTCTAGATTGAGAAGATTCAGTTTATTTATGGGACAGCATTTTTTCCCTCAAGGAAAAATTAAATTCAAGACGGAGAGTAAATAATAAATGTCATAAAATCTTTCTTAATGGGGGTCCCTAGAACCTAATAAAAGCAAAATCTGCTATATGCCACACTTTGCATTGCAATACACAGTACACCAGGCTCTCTGATGGCCTGTTTTTCAAATGGTTATTGGCACCTTGTCTTGAGGTTTTGGAACCCATTGCTCAAACCATTACATGGTAATCAAACATTAAATCCAAACACCTTATTTTTATTCCTAGCTATTTAGTGGAGATGATTTCCTACTCCATACCTACATATTTTGCTTCATGAATAGAACAAGTAATCCATTCTGCCTTTGCATCTAGTGAGATTTTGACGAGAGAATTTTTTTCTTTCTTTCTGGAGGTGTGAAGGAGAAAGCCCAGACTAATAGGTCCAGAGATCAGTATTTTGCTTTTGACAGCCACAGAGTATTTTCTAAATTTTTTTTCGCAGCAAATATTTGAGTACATACAATGCATTAGGCACTATGCTTGGGCATGGTGATACAAAGACTTGTGAGCCTCCTCTCTGTGCTCAAATAGCTCATACTCTAGCACGGCATACATGTGTAAATTGGCAAGTGCAACCTAGGATATAGAAGAGTAGAGTGTATTCTTTTCTCGTACCCCTCCACAAGACAGTTGGTTGTGCCTCCTCTGTACCCCCATGGCCTGTGATACTTTCTGGAGTCCCATTTTTCTCCTATGCTCTGAAGGGTTGCGAAGCTTTAGGGGAAATTGGTAGGAGAATTCATATGATTGAGGTAGATCTCTTGCTTGGAGAGCCAAACTTCAGAATAAAGGTGATGGGTCCTCTCCTTTGTGTCTAGTATGGGGGACAATGCCCTTTAGCCTTTTGCTTAAGGGGCAGGGGTGTATGAGCTGATTCTCTTTACCTAGGAACTTTAGCAAGGGGTCTGCCATTTAGAGTCAGGTATTTCCAGAATCTGGAGAAGAACATGCACCTATGTCCCATTCACTAAGAATTCGAATTGGAAAGTGTTTAAGTGCATTCCAAAGAACTCACCTCAGTGTAGTCCTGAATCAAGAGCATAAACTAAAAATGCTTTTGACTTTCTAACAACTTATTTTCAGTATGTCTTTGTGCTTGATCTGCACACCCAATATACATTTCGAAAACTTGTAGCTACCGAGTTCAGAGGAATACTCATAAACTCTGTATAAAGCTTTTCTTCCTTCTCTGCAGTACCCCAAGGCAGAGTATGGATTGGTCACAGTAACCTTCTGGGAAAGAGTAGACAGTTGTTATGGTACATAGACTGTGTGATTGTCTAAGCCCTCAGGAGGGAGGGGAGACCTTCCCCACAGCTCCCACATAGAGCAGGAGTTGCTGGTTTCCCAGAGAGCTGTGAAAAAAATGGCTAGCCATCTACCAGCCCATTCTTACCCTATTAATGTGAAAGATTTATACTTGGTCCATTTTCAGACTTCAAACTTTGAACAGACTTCTCCTTGCTTATTCTCATGCCTGTGAAGAAAAACTGTTTTTGTTTTTGTGGCTTTAAAATAAGATTTTCCCTCAGGTAGAACAACCCACTTCTAATTCTCTCAGTCTTCTTGACTATGATATATTCTTCTTCCAGATGAACTCTAAAATTTATTCAATGTGAAAATATGTACTCTTAGGATATTTTTTGTAATATTAAGTTTATCATCCAGGGATATAGCATATACTCTATTTGAATCTCTTATTGGGTTAAAAAAGGTCTCTGAAAATCTGTTATATTTTCAATTTTAAAACTGACAGGTAATTTTAAAACAAACTGTTGCTGTTATGTTACTTACTTATGCTAGTAGGTTAACACTGTTGAGTATGGAAACTCCATATTTTACTTTCTGAAGGCAAGGAAAGATTGTTATACTGCAGAAGGTTTGAATCTCCTCAGATTCTTGGAGGAAGAATAATACTTCTGAAATGGGAAGCCAGAGCTTTTATATGTAAAATTAGAAATGCCCCAGAGGATCTTGCTCTTTCAAAAGGAACATGAAGTCCTTTCACAAAATAAAAAGGAAAAAGGTCTTTATTCTTGCTTGAAATACAATGACAGCTTCCTTCTGTTTTCCCAGCAGACCTAGTCCTCTTTCACACTTTGTCTACATTGTTCCCAGAGTAATCTTTCTAAAATGCAAATATGGACACATCACTGTCCTGCCTGACATCCGTACATGATCCTGCATTTGGGACAATGTCCGCATTTTTTAGCCTGCTATAGAAGCCTCTAGGGGCATATCCTGGCTTTGTGGGGCTTGAAGCTTATGCAATTCGGGGGTGGGGATCCTTCCTAATATAAAGAAATATAAAATTTTGAATTCAAAATGAGCCTCAGGGTCTTAGAAGGGGTAATACAAGGGGCAATGCTCCTTGAAACATAAATTTTACTAATTTCCTAGGGTATCTGCCTCTACTAAGGGGATTGTTTTATTATCTCAAATGAGTTGCAGTTACCAGGTTAATAAATCATGACTAAGGTAAAGTGTCCAATAAGCTAAAGTTGAAAACTTTTTCCTCTGCCCTTCTAGATTCTTTGGCTGAGGCTCTGTGAATTAGACTGAAAAGACAGATTAACGAGAAAAGAATAAACAGTTTATTAACGTGCAGTGAGCTCACATGCAGGAGAGAAACTCAGTGATGAGTAACTCATACGGGTGGTTAGAACTTGGGCTTATGTAGCATTTTAACAAAGAACAGTAAATGTGTAGAGAAGAGACAAGACAAAGGAAAAGGGTTTTAAGCTTCCAAGGTAAATATATGGGGGAACCAATGGAAGATAAAGGTTGTTTTGGTAAAGCATGTTATGTAGATTCCTCTTAGCGCTGTCTCTGGGCTGGTAAGAGTCTCCAGTGATTTACGTATCTAAGTTTGTTTCAGGCAAATGTGGGGGAGGGCAGAGCACATTTTTTTTTTTTTTTTTGGCGTCTGCTATTTCTCAACTGTCTTCAGCTCAAAATAATCCTTATGCTGAAGTGGCATATTTTTGTGTGTCATATTCTGATCCCCTACAGACTTGAGATCTGACTAGAACTCAAGACCCAGTGGCTGCATGTGGCCAGGATGGTTCTTCCTAAAATGAGACATATTTTGAGCCTTTTTAGAGTCACCACAATAAGGAAAATATTAAGCCCATAGTTTTCATACTAGGTTTATTTCAAATAGGTTCCAGTTCAACCCTTAAATTACTAAATTAAAGTTAGTTAAATTACTTCCCTCTGATTTGAGATTGCAACTCTCTACATGGTAGTAACTAACTTCCTTCGCTAATCCTTAGCTACATGGTTGAAATATCTATTTTAACAGTCTTCTTGTCTGACTGAGCCACCAATCTTAATGATGTTTTAACAATGGCTGATTGGATCCTATATCTCTTCTGCCTTTGTCTGGCTTTGTAGTCAACACCACCAAAGTCGTGCTCTGATTAACTCTTCCTCACACCAGATGATGGTTCTGGTTTCTTTTCAGTTGAGACTGAGATGGTGGAATGATGAGAACGGCTACACATACTTTCATTGTTTCCTACCCCATGTGACCATCCTCTCTTCACTCAGTAAATTTGGTTCCTCCCTTTTCTTTCCTCTAGAACCTCTTTTTAAAGATGGCAGTGATTTCTTATTCTTTAGGTGACTTTTCTCTAAAGCCTTGTGTTAGTTTGAGTCTTCCAAGAATCAGAGGCCAAAATGTGATTAGACATGCAATCTCATTTATTAAGCTATATACCTGGGATGGAAAATGGGAAGGGAGCTGGCAAAGTCTGGGTCAACAGTCAGATCTTGGCGCAAGAGAGACCCAATTGAAGAATAAAGGGAAGAAACTGTGTATGGAAGTGTTCACTCCTCACTGCCATGCAGTCCAAGACCTCAGTCAAAGCTGGCAGTATCACCCTGTATATGGGCAGGGTGAATATTCCTAGGTTTCTTCCAGAAGCTGAAGAGACCTTCCACATGTATTGCTTCCTTCTTTGTGCAGGGAATTCAAGATACAGTGATTTGTCTTCTACTTTGGAGCATGTCCCAGCATACCTATGATCACTGGATTCTTAAAACTTCACTGAAGGGACTGGCACCTGAAAATTTGAACTCTCACCCTCTAGAGTGCATGCATTTTACCATGGCCTCCAGCCTACCAACCACCTGTTGTTCCTGCTCAATCAGTATTATATCATGGATATAATGGATAGGTGTGATGTTCTGTGGCATGTCCTGAAGGTCTAGATCTCTTTGGACTATGACAGAGGACAGGAGAGTTAACATAGCCCTGAGGGAAAATTTTAAATGAATATTGTCGTCCATCCACGCAAATGCAAACTTCCTGGTTCTCTTTCCTGACTGGGATTAATTAGAATACATTCACTAGACTAATGGCTGTGTATGTGTACCTGATGCCATATTAATTTGCTCTATCAAGCATACCATGCCTGGTACGATAGCTACAATCTAGGATACATCTTGGTTGACGTTGTGACAGTCTACAGTCATTCTCCAAGAACTATCTGGCTTTTTGGAAGGGCCAGATTATCAAATTAAATTGAGATATGATAGAACCCACCATTCCTGCATCCTTCCGATATTTATTTAATGCTGATACTCATCTTTGCCACACCCCTCCATGGGATATGATAATGCTTTTTTAAAATTATCTTGGGAGGCAGTTTCAGAGGTTTCCATATGACTGTCCCCACTATGACAGCTCTCACTCCAGAGGCCAGAGACAATGTGGAGATTATTCCACCCGCCAATTGTATCAACTTGAATCACACGTACAGGCACTCTATTGTCATGGTACATGCTTGCCATGGTGTAACAGAGTCCTTCCTCCTGGACCCCCAGCCCCTTCTTTAGTCAGAGGGTTACAGATGTGAACATCTGGTCTGGGAACTGAGTAAGCAATTGTGACTTTGTTGGTCAGCCACTTTCAGCATCCTGCTTCTCTGTTCTTTATTTGGTTGTAATATTAAGCAACACCCTTGTTAGCTGCCCATATGTTTTGCCTCTAGAGACACCATGCTCTGTTAACCATTTTTACAACTCCCTGCAGGTCAAGCAGCCTGGGCTGCCCTCTGGCCTTGCCAGTCATTATGATAATTACAGCCTCCTGGCTCCTGATAGACAGGTGCTGCCATCTGTCCTCTATTACTTAAAGCCCCTTCATCTCCATGGATGGTAACCAGCCTAGCTATGCAACTGCCTTTAGTATCAACATCCCTGGCTTGTAGAGGAAAGCCATCACAGAATTTCATAGTGGTACTGGTACCCCTCTAACCAGTGCATTCCTGATGGTGTTGGTAAATGGTGTGCTCTTCGTGCCCTCCTACGGAGCTCGATCTTCTGGTGGGTCTTTTGGCCTTACATATCCATACCACATGCCCTCTTTCCTCAGCTACTTAATTCCTTCACTTGCCTTCTGTTAGGGTAACCTCTTTGAGAATTAGCCAGGCTTTTAGGAACTACCCCAGCTGCTAGTTTACCTACTCTCTGGGGTCCTTGCTAGGGTGTTCAATCCTGGGGCTTGATAAAGTGTCTCTAAGTCCATGAATTCTGGCTTATTCAAATGTACATTCTGTCCCCATTGATCAAGCACTGCAAAATCCACTTCCAGCAATAATTTCCTGGCTCCTACTAGTGTATCCCAGGTCATTCATATAATTCTTTAGGTGTATAGTCTGTTTCCTTCCTTATAAGGCCCAGCCCATCTTCAGCTGGGTTAAGCTGAGATTTAACCCTGTTTATCGTCCTGGCAGCCAAGACATATAGTAGGGGTAGCCAGTGTGTATATCACCTACTGCCTTGTCAGGGTAAAATTTTTGCCGTGCTGGGCTTGTTCTTACTGGGGAGGGTTATGCTACCTCTGCAGTCCCAGAGGGTCTGGAAGGTTGCAGAATCAACATCCTCAGGACATCCACTCAGATGTCCCGATCCAGTTTCAGGGTTATGGGTTTTCCCCACCAGGGCCCTGACCTTCACACAACTGACCTGCCTTGGCTGAGAATTAAAATGTTTCTGGAGCTCTGGAACTTTAATAATCAAGTCTTCAGCCTGCTGCTTAACTGTGTCTACCCTCCTAGCAAGAGACAGGCCTCTTAGTAAGCTACCACCAAGGCTTTCTGGCTCTTCTATTTAGTTTCTGAGTGATGTTTACAGCCCTCATCTCTCATTATCCTTCTGTAAAGTGTCAATGCAACTTAGCAGTAACCAGCCAACCCCTCTATCTTTGTAAGCATTGTTCCCCCCAATTTTTTTCAAATGCCAGTATCATCCCTACCTGCCGCAGCATTCACCTCCACTGGAACATTTTCCAGAGAGCATTCACCAAGGCCATCACGAATGCACTGGTGAGAGGTCACTAGAATCTAGCAATTTAGCCACTATCTTTTGCCAGAAAGTGTTTGATCCACCTACTAAGGAGGATGGTGTCCTCTGTCTGCCTGGTGGTGGGTAAGCCAGTACCAAAGCCCCATCTTACTGTGTGTTTTTTCGGACCATTTCTGGTACTACTGGTGTTTGTCTGGGTCCTCTGAAATCAGACACCAAGACTGGGTTAAGTGTAAAAGAATTTTATTAGAGAAAATGCCTATATGAGAAAAAATGATGAGGGAGATGGAAAAGGCTGGAAGAGCAGTCAGACCGTGGGCAAGTCTGAATGTGAATGAGGAAGAGATGGAAGGACGGTTGAGTGGAAGCATGCCATTACAGTCTGAGGAATGCTCAGCAAGGCCGTCAAGGAAGTCCAGTCAAAATCGCCCATCCAAGGAGGCGCATGTCTCCTACAGAACTCAGTCATTGCCTGCAAGCAGCCCTTGGGTGTGTTGCCTCTGTCCAAACATGTAGCGGTTTTTCAGAGCACAGCTGTTGGAGCCCATTCTCATGACCCCCACAGCTTAATCAGTGTTCTAGTTACCATTTTTGCATCACAACATACACCAAAATTTTGCAGCTCAAGACACCATTCTATTATATTTATAGTGTTAAAGAAAAAACAAAATGGAGGCCATAGTTTGAATATACCCTTAAATCAAACACTCATATCACATAACCAAAATAAGCTGTGCTGATTTCCCTGAAATGCTGACTCTGACCTTAAACAAAACTTAAGCTTTCTTCATGTCTGTGTGACCTTACAGCTTCCTAGCCAATAAGCTACAAATTAGTAAACTTATACAGTGCTATTACCCTAAAAGGAATGTAAGTTTCTAGTAACCAGTCACAATAGAAAACAAGCTACAGTTGACCCTTGAGTAACATGGGTTTGAACTGTTTGGGTTCACTTATATGTGTATTTTTTCAATAGTAAATCCTATAGTACTACATGATCTGCAGTTGGTTGAATCCAAGGATGCTGAACTGTGCTGGAGGTTGGTGTTCCTAACCCTAAGGTGGTTCAAGGGTCAACTGAACTCTCATTCATTCGTTGTAAATTGAGGTGTAACTGCTGAGACCTGAGCTTCGTGTTACTTTTGGTTTTGAAGTCTCCCTGTTGCAAAAGGTTTGTCTCTTGCTCAATAAAATATTTATATCAAGTAATGCTCTCTGAATTTTCTTTTGAGAGTACATTGGTCCAGGAACTCAAACAGAGCATAACAAGCATGTCTTGTCTTTGCTCTGTAATGTTTGAGGCCTCACCTAGGAAGACTGGAAGGCTAGGGCGACTCCATGGCTGAGGACTGGGTTCCTCCGAAGGCAAATTCACTCATGGCAGGCACCTCGGCTGGGATGGTGTGACGATTAGGATGTCCAATAAGAGTTCCTACACATGGCCTCTCCGTGTGGCTTGGCTTTCTTACAACATGATGATCTCAGGGTAGTCAGAGTTAAGAGTTTTCTTTTCTCCCTCATCTGAATTAAATCCAGGTTGATGAAAACCAGGAATTATCCAAATAAACAAACTACAGGGAGCTATTTCAAGATTCTTCCTTTTTCTGAGGTGGTTGATAAACATTTCAACTGTAGTCTGATATTTAATTCCAAAATAATAAAATCCTAACTTGCTTCCTGAAATGGCCTTTCTAAACTGGGAATTAGGGAAGAGTTCTCATCCAAAGGTAATTAAATGGCCTTAATAGGTAACTAATGACGTCTTAAGGACCTTCTCAGTGTATTCAAGTGCAGTGTTTACCACAGTAAGAAAACTATAAGAGAACTGGGAAGAATGACAGGACTTTGTCCTGAAGGACATATATCTTATATCTCCCTTTAAAAATATTACCAAAAAGTAAATGACAAATGTTAGATAATAAAATGGATTAAAGTATTTAATCTCTCTCTGCACAGTGGTTAAAATGCAAAGTAACAGAAGAAGCAAGAGGGAAATAAATGAGACCAACCAAAATACATCTTATGGCTGAGTGTCAAATTACCCCTGAGTTTGTTTAATCTCTATGTGATTTATACATGAAGAGCTAGCTAATTTGTGATATTGTTTGGAGAACTCAGAGGTATCAGAGTGAAGGCAGTTTTTCCAAACTAAAATGAGTTGGGAAGATAAGAAAATCCACCATTTAAAATAAATTGGCTTAGGGACTAGCAAAACTCAGTACAAAGCTCTATCACTAATGAAATCCTTATTGAAAACTTAGCTTTGACCTATCGCTAAATTTAAAATTCTTATTTTAGTCTTGTGTAGCAATAGATATCATTTATTTATAAATTTGATTTTGCCTGTGATAATTTGCATAGCCTGGTAACTTAAGAAATCTACACAATTTTAAAGAGAAAACAAACATCCATTGAAATTAGAAAAACAGTTTTCCTACGAGTCCATGCTTTTCATTATGTATTTGATAAAGCAATAGGTTTACCTTGAGTTCTACTGAATCTAATTTTTGGACTTGGGCCTGTCTTTTTCGAAGATTGGTAGGATTACACCTTTATCTTTCTTATATTCCCTTTGTTTTTGTATTCAGACTAGCATAGAAAAAAGTGGGCTGCTTTCTCCATGGTCTCTCTGTCTCACTTCTGATCAAAGAGAGAATATGTATGTAGAAATGGGGGGTAGTTCTTTTCATTTGTTTTAGCATAAACTACTGGGTTTTGAAAGCTTAAAATAATAATGAAAAATACCATGAATCCAGAAAGATCTGTTTGGGTAGTTATATCCTGATTAGAGATCAATTCTAAGTGTCTTGGAGAGAGGGGAAGTAGGGCACCTATGTTTGACGTTAATTAAGGCTACAAAACTAGAGAGGAGATTCTTTTAGTCTGAGAAATTAATTGAATTTATCAGAGTCTTAAGATAATCTTTCAATATACATCAATAAAACATGTATTTTATAGTACCAATTTGTCATTGGCAGTTTCTGGCTATAAAGTCAAGGTAATTAAGGATTAACATTTTAGATTACAATAGTAACATTTGTTGAGAGTCTTCTTAAATATATAGGGTTGGCGACCCTAATCTGCTGAAAACTAGTTCACTGAGCAGCAGTTATGCTGCTGCTATGCAGATGCCTATCCCCAACCAATAAGGATGTTTTGATTTACTGCATTTGAAGGCGCCTGTACATGCACATGGTTAAAATCTCTACAGTTGAATCTGAAGTGCAGCTAGTAGCTATATCATCCTCTTGGGAAAGTAACGTTACTGCTTCTATCTTGCATCATGTTGCTGTGGATAAAAATGCAGAACTCCCTCCCTTTTCATGAAATACCGTGTATATAGTGTAGTTGGGTTAACTACACTACACTGTGACATTTTGCGATGTGAAGTTTCCTCCCTCAGTTATCACTTTCCTGTATCCATCTTGGGCTTCAACTTTCTATCAATATTGTTCTACCGTACAATAAAGATTTTTTCTCCTTTATAAAGAAGAAACACAACCAAAATTAAGCAGTTCTGCCTCTTTTCACTGGATGATTTTTTAATCCAATTCTTCAAGTAGTGGGGTTTATCCTGTCTTTATTGCTTTTTCTTTTGAAAACTTAATTTCAACTTCCTGTTGCAGTCCTTTCTTGTTTTTTGATTATATGCCTGTTCCCTGAAACTATAATTTGGGTTGTTGAATTTATGTATATGTTTCCCTTTTTTCTTTCCTCTATCACTTCCTAAATGATTCTAGAGTTTAGTTTGAGCCTCCGTTGCAGGCCTGAACTGTCTTTCACAATAATAGACTGTCTGGCATTTGAATGCTCTAACTGCTTTGAAATAAACCTTCCCAATATCTGGTGTACTTTTCACAATGTACTTGACATTCTTTTCGTTGATTGTAATAGATTCTGAGGTGTTTTCACTTTCTTCCAAAGTTTCTATTACTTCTACTTTAAAAAGCATAATATATGTTGATCAGAGTGAAACTAATTCAAGTGGAACAAATACTTAACTTCCAAAAAAGCATCTTAAAAATCCTGCCTCATTCCTCTCAGAAGGATTTGTCACGCAAATCAAGAATTTTATAGTACAAATTTCCCCCACTACCTGAAAGTAGAGCATTCCTATTAAACTTTTCGTAAGTGGAAATGGTGGAAAGCAAAGAAGCAATTATCTTAGGACACATTTTGCTAACGGATGCACAAAGTAAATCAAGATAAAGCACAGATGCTCACAGAAACAGTTCAAAGCTATGGCAGCTTGATGCTGAGATTCTGAGTGTAGTTCCTGGGGAAGGAGTTTAGCAGGGCCACTCTCACTGCTTGAGGCACACACTGCCTTTATAACAGCCCCCTGCAAAACAAATGCTGAATGTAATTTTTACTTTTCGCCTTTTTTTTGTAAAACCCAAAATCCTCTTTGGATTTCCTTCCATTAGTGAAAACAGGTACTAGTGTGGGTAATTTATAAAAATGAAGTGGCGTAAAGCAAACTTTCAAAAAGGGGAGTGGTACCTGTATATTCTTCTTCTTAATATCCCCTCTATAGGAAGCATTCCTTTATCAATAGCCAACTTAGACAAAGTTTTATGTAACTAGAATTTTTCTGTTAGTTTTTACAGTAGAAAAAAATTGGAATCAACTAACATGTCCGTTGGTACATAGTTAATATTCCATTGTATATATAGGCGCTAATTTAGGCAACATTGAGAAAGGTGTTTTAAGATATTGGATGACATGGAAAAATACGCATGCAATCAAAAAGTAGATTTGAAAATGGTATATAAGCAGCATAATATCAGTATTCTAAAATTATATGCATATAAAAATAAGGTTAGTCATGTTATTCTGTAATGATGATTGCATTATCTGTGTTTCTTTTTTAATTTTTCCAGTCTCTGTAATCATACACTCTTTAAAAATAAGGAACATTTATTAGACAATTTTTTTAAAAATCACATATACACTTCTGTTAACACATGTTTGCTTAGTTGGCATTCTATGTCTCTTTTATATGTTGTTTTATAATCTAATAATCCTTTGTCAAGTTTAATACAGGGACAGGGAAACAGTTGCTTGCTAAACAATTGTTCTGATTCTTTCTCCTTCATGATAGCTAGCGTTTGAGTACTTACTGTGTGGTTAGACACAGTGCCAACGGTTTTAAGTATACAGTGTTTTATGTATCTAACTTAGACACTACCTTGCTTAAGCCTCAAAAGGAATCTAGTGTTTTATAGATCAGGACACTGAAGGTCAGACTGTCTAAGGTCACACAGCTGATATGTGGTAAGCTATATCTCATCCAAGGTCTCTAATGACAAAGCCCATAGTCTTTCCACTACAAAGTGAACATTACCATGCTTTGTCCAGAGTACTTGGATAATATAGCAGCCTCTAACAGAATTATTTGGATATACAATAAAGCTTCTCCATTGCCCTGATTCTCAATTAGATTTTTTTAATTGAATTAAACTTTTAAGATAATCGTAGATTCACATGCAGTCATAAGAAATAATCCAGAGAGATCCTTTGTCCCCTTTACCTAGGTATCGTCTTGCAAAACTATGTGCAATAGCATCAGGATATTGACATTGACATAGTCAAAGATACATCAAGATACATCACCACAGGGATCTCTCATGTTGAACTTTTGTAGCCATATCCACCTCCCTCGCACCTCACATAACCACTAGCATCTGCAAAACTGTTCTCTGTTTACATAATTTGTCATTTAAAGAATGTTACATAAATAGAATCAAACAATATGTAGCCTTTTGGAACTGGTTATTTAAACTCAGCATAATTCTCTGGAGATTCATCCTCGTTGTTGTATGATTCAACAACTATGTATAGTTGGTACTTTTTTTTTTTTTTCTGAGTAGTTTTCTATGGTATAGATGTACCACAGTTTGTTTAACCATTCGCCCATTGAAGGATAGCTGTGTTGTTTCCAATTTTTGACTATTACAAATGAAACTGCTCTGAATATTACAGGTTTTTGTGTGAACATAAGTTTTCATTTCTCTGGGATAAATGCTCAGGGGTGCAGTTGTTGAGTTGTATGGTAGTTGCATGTTTAGTTTTTAAAGAAATTGATGTTTTCTGGACTGGCCATGTCGTTTTGCATTCCCCTCAGCAATGTGAGTGATGCAGTTTCTCCACATCCTCACTAGTGTTTGGGGTTGTCATTACTTTTAAAACATTTTAATTATCATTTAAAACTTTTTATCATTTTTATTTAATTTTTTAATTAAAATTTTTTGTGATAGTTGTGTAGTGATTATCTCACTGTAGTTTTAATTTGCATTTCCCTAATGTCTAGTGATGCTGAACATCTTTTCATATGCTTATTTGCTATCTAAATATCTTAGGTACAATGTCTCCTCATGCCTTTTGTCTATTTTCTTTTGGATTCTTTGTTTTTTTACTTTTGAGCTTTGGAAGTGCTTCATATACTTTAGATACTAGTTCTTTACCAGATATGTGGCTTACAAATATTTTCTCTCAATCTATAGTTTTCCTTTTCATTCTCCTAACAAGGTCTTTCACAAAGTAAAAGTTTAAATTTTTGATGATATCAAGTTTATAAGTATGATTATGGATCATACTTTTAGTACCAAATCTCAGAAATTTTGCCCAGCTCTGGTTACTAAAGATTTTCTCTTATTTTTTTTTTTTCTAAAAGTTTCACAGTCTTACCTTTTATTCTTAAGTTCAGGCTGATTTTCTGCGTCAGTCCTAGAATCAACTATTCTAGCCTACAAATCAAAGAAATATGTGTTATGCTAACTCATACACTAAAACTTGCATGTACATATCTAGAAATATTTTTATATGTAACCATCTATATCTATAGTTAAGCTAAACTTGAGTTTATATTGACGTCTCAAACTCTAATCTGTTACCATATGGATCATTCTAGCTTCCTTCCCTTGCTTATCCGTAAATTCCCAACAGTGAGAAAACTGACTCCTATCATCTGCCATCTATTTACTTAATTGCTCAGCTCCAATGTACATATATAGTGGTGTCAGAATTGTTAATCTGGACCCCAGTGGGAACAACTTTATCAATGAGGGTACAGTGCTTACGTACAATTTCTTTTGCTTTAGTGTTAGAGACTCCGCTCATTTCCAGAGTTAGTTTGCTCGACACCTTTCCCCCACTTTCCACCTTTTCAGTAAAGTTGTTTCATACATTTGTAGTACAATTAGATTGTTTTGTCACAGTTTGCATTCCATCCTAGAATCCCAAGCTCCTGAATGATTTTTTAAAATTTGCATGTATTAAGGTTTACTCTTTGTGCTATGGAATTCTGTGGGTTTTGAAAAATGCATAATTTAATGTATCCACAATTATGTTATCATACAGAATGTATGCCTTAAAAATATCCCCCATGATTCACCTATTCAACCTCCCTCTTACCCCTCCTTCTTGGAAAACACTGATCTTTTTACAGTCTCTACAGTTATACTTTTCCAGAATGTCACATAATTGTACAGTATACTGCCTTTTCAGACTGGCTTCTCTCACTTTGTATTATGCATTTAAAATGGTACTGGCACAAAAACAGAAACAGAGATCAATGGAACAGGATAGAAAGCCCAGAGATAAACCCACGCACATATGGTCACCTTATCTTTGATAAAGGAGGCAAGAATATACAGTGGAGAAAAGACAGCCTCTTCAATAAGTGGTGCTGGGAAAACTGAACAGGTACATGTAAAAGTATGAGATTAGAACACTCCCTAACACCATACACAAAAATAAGCTCAAAATGGATTAAAGACCTAAATGGAAAGCCAGAAACTATCAAACTCTTAGAGGAAAACATAGGCAGAACACTCTATGACATAAATCACAGCAAGATCCTTTTTGACCCACCTCCTAGAGAAATGGAAATAAAAACAAAAATAAACAAATGGGACCTAATGAAACTTCAAAGCTTTTGCACAGCAAAGGAAACCATAAACAAGACCAAAAGACAACCCTCAGAATGGGAGAAAATATTTGCAAATGAAGCAACTGACAAAGGATTAATCTCCAAAATTTACAAGCAGCTCATGCAGCTCAATAACAAAAAAACAACCCAATGCAAAAATGGGCAGAAGACCTAAATAGACATTTCTCCAAAGAAGATATACAGACTGCCAACAAACACATGAAAGAATGCTCAACATCATTAATTAGAGAAATGCAAACCAAAACTACAATGAGATATCATCTCACACCGGTCAGAATGACCATCATCAAAAAAACTAGAAACAGTAAATGCTGGAGAGGGTGTGGAGAAAAGGGAACACTCTTGCACTGCTGGTGGGAATGTGAATTGATACAGCCACTGTGGAAAACAGTATGGTGGTTCCTTAAAAAACTACAAATAGAACTACCATATGACCCAGCAACCCCACTACTGGGCATGTACCCTGAGAAAACCATAATTCAAAAAGAGTCATGTACCAAAATGTTCATTGCAGCTCTATTTACAATAGCCAGGAGATGGAAACAACCTAAGTGCCCATCATCGGATGAATGGATAAAGATGTGGCACACATATACAATGGAATATTACTCAGCCATAAAAAGAAACGAAATTGAGCTATTTGCAATGAGGTGGATAGACCTAGAGTCTGTCATACAGAGTGAAGTAAGTCAGAAAGAGAAAGACAAATACCGTATGCTAACACATATATATGGACTCTAAGGAAAAAAAAAAAGGTCATGAAGAACCTAGGGGTAAGACGGGAATAAAGACACAGACCTACTAGAGAATGGACTTGAGGATATGGAGAGGGGGAAGGGTAAGCTGTGACAAAGTGAGAGAGTGGCATGGACATACATACACTACCAAACGTGAAATAGATAGCTAGTGGGAAGCAGCCGCATGGCACAGGGAGATCAGCTCGGTGCTTTGTGACCACCTAGAGGGGTGGGAGGGAGGGAGACGCAAGAGGGAAGAGATATGAGAACATATGCATATGTATAACTGATTCACTTTGTTATAAAGCAGAAACTAACATACCATTGTAAAGCAATTATACTCCAATAAAGATGTTAAGAAAAATTAATCCATGTCCTTTCCTGGTTTGATAGTTTGCTTCTTTTTTTATAGCTGACTAATATTCCATTTGTATCACAGCTTGTTTATCCATTCACTTATTTAGGAATATCTAGGTTGTTTTTAGTTTTCTGTGATTGTGAATAAATTTGTAATAAACATTCATGTGCAGATTTTTGTGTGAACATACATTTTCATATTAGTTGAGTAAATATCTAGAAGTATACTTGCTGGATTGTATGGTAAGTCTATGTTTAGCTTTGTAATAAGCTTTTAAACTGTCTTCTAAAGTGATTGTACCTTTTTGCATTCCCATCAGCAATGAATGAGTGTTCTTGTTGCTCTGCATCCTCACCAGAAATTAGGATTCTCAGTTTAAAAAAGTAATTATCCATTATCATAGATGGGTAGTGTAAATTACATTTTTATTTTTAAATATATACTGGAAACAGATTATTTTGCAATGCAGAAGAATTTCTTTTCTGTGTCTTTTTTTCTCTCTTTAAATTGGGGTATAGTTGATTAACAATGTTGTGTTAGTTTCAGGTGTACAGCAAAGTGATTCAGTTATACGTATACATGTATCTATTCTTTTTCAAATTCTTTTCCCATTTAGATTATTACAGAGTATTAAGCAGAGTTCCCTGTGCTATATATTAGGTCCTTGTTGGATATCTGTTTTAAATATAGCAGTGTGTAGATGTCAATCCCAAACTCCCAATCTATCCCTCCCCCACACCCTTCCCCCGGTAACCATAAATTCATTTCTAAATCTGGGAGTCTGTTTCTGCTTTGTAAATAAGTTTGTTTGTATCATTTTTTTAGGATTCTGCATATAAGTGATATCATATGATATTTGTCTTTCTCTGTCTGATTTACCTTACTTAGTAAGATAATCTCCAGATCCATTCATGTTGCTGCAAATGGTATTATTTCATTCTTTTTAATGAATGCAGAAGAATTAATTAAGGAAATGATACTCTTCAAAGACACTGATAACCATAGACTTTGCCTCCTCCTCACAGAATAAGGATTGGCGTCACTGCTAAGGAATTTTCTTGAAGACCCCGAAGAGCCCATGTTTGTAAACATTCCCTGGAATCCATGATTCTCAGCCCTATCAGACCCAGTGCACCCTTACAACAAATGTTTGTAATGCCTTCTTCTCTATGCCAAAATTAAATGAATCAGTAATATAACCTAACTGCATAGTTTTAAAAAATCAATATAATTGTTAAATACAGGAGAAATTTTAAAAATTAAAAATTAGATATTCAAGCATGTAGATGTTCAGTCATAAATATATTAAAAGACAATGAAGTAGTCAGGTATTAGTACTTTCTTCCCGAACAAGTGAGAATATCAGAAGCCACTCCATGCAAGACACACAGGGAAATTGAAGCATTGGTATGAGTGGACACTAGAATAAAATCTAGTATTACTCTTGTGCATAATTGAAAGAGAACTTATTTATATGTAATGAGGAGGAACAACCCCAGTTGAAGTAGGACCAATATGCCAAGATAAATTACAGACTGTTTTTTTTTTTAACTTTTAAAAATTACAGACTGTTGAAGTGAAAGCAATGGTGAGATATTCTTGCAAATGAACTCAGTATTACAAGTATGGTGTTAAAATTTCATATATTGTGACATAAAGTGTTAGTGACAAAGTACATGTCTCCTGCCATTTTGAAATCCCATTACATGTTGGAACATACGTTCAGTCTCAGCTAAAACAGCCTGGGAGGCTATATTCTTCCATAAGCAATAGGGACTATAGAATAGATTGGAAAGAAACTATAAATAAGAGGCTACATGTACCCCAATGTTCATTGTAACACTATTTACAATAGCCAGGACATGGAAACAACATAAATGTCCAATGACAGATGAATGGGTAAAGAAGATGTGGTACATATGTACTATGGAATATTACTCAGCCATAAAAAGGAACAAAGTATACCAGAAAGAGAAAAACAAATATCGTATATTAACACATATATGTGGAATCTAGAAAAATGGTACAGATGAACCTATTTGTAGGGCAAGAATAGAGATGTAGACATAGAGAATGGACATGTGGACACAGGGAGGGAAGGAGAGGGTGGGACGAATTGGGAGATTAGGTTTGATATAAATACACTACCATGTGTAAAATAGCTAGCTAGTGGGAACCTGCTGTATAGCACAGGGAGCTCAGCTTGGTGCTCTGTGACAACCTAGATGGGTGGGATGGCCGGGGAGGTGGGAGGAAGGTCCAAGAGGGAGGGGATATAGGTATACACATAGCTGAGTCACTTCACTGTACAGCAGAAACTAACACAACGTTGTAAAGCAGTTCTACTCCAATAAAAAAGGCTGTAGAGAAATGTGATGAGCCGTAAGGGACAATATTGTAGTAAGAGCTGAAAACAGGCAACCCCAAAATAATTCCAATGCTAGTTTCCCAATATAAGTGTTTGTCCCTGTACTACAAAGAAATAATGGAAGATGATAAGAATGTGAAATTTAAAAAATATTTTTATAATGAAATGTAGTGTTCTGCTAGTTTTATAATATTTGGCATGAAGTCGCAAAAGGAGTCCCAAAGCTATCATATATTTGCAATCTGCCTTGTCGTTTTTGCAATAATTGCATTTCTACACTGAAACCCTTTTTAACTAATATGCATTTTAAAATGCTGTATAACATTGAGTAGATAGAAAGTAGAGAGATAGTAAACTATTCAATAGTTTTAAAAGTCTCTATCCCATTTAAGCTTTTCTCTCTATAACATCCTTCTCTTAAATTATGTTCACTTTTTGCATAAATATATGAAAAATATTTTTAGTATCTCATCTACTGAAGTATCATTAGTTTGTACTTATAGTGGGTTTGGCACTCTGTGATATTAAAACTGTGTTCAGGAAGATACTCCATGTGTGGGATTGTCCTTTCTGTTTAGAATATCTAACATTCTTTGCCCCTAACCACTAAATGCCTGAGCCTCCGTGTCTCTGTCCCCAGTCGTCAGAAAAGCAAAAATGCTCCCATATTTCCAAGATGTACCCTAGCCTACAGTACCTCCCTTGTTGAGAACCTCAACTAAATCTACGGTTCCTAAACTTTCATGAGGAATATTCTAAGTTTCAGCTGCTTGAGCCTAGTGAGTGAAATCTGGATAAGTAGATTCTGTAACAATTTCGTGGTGACTGGAGAGGCCATCATGTGTTTGATGAAATGGGAGTTTCAGAACAGAGTTCAAATGATAAATGTCAGATTTTGCAAAGGTACGTGCAAAAAATGTCCTTGAGGAGGAAACAGGGTATTAGAGAAGAAGAAAGCTAGGTCAGAAACTAATGTTGCTAATTTTTTGTTGTTTTTTTAGTCCACAAAACTGGGTGAGGACATGGGAAGAAAGACGAAAAGGAAACTGACATGCCAGTGTGTACCAGGTACCAAGAGCTGTACTGACACTTCCAAATCTAATCTCCATAAAACTCTGAGGAGGCTACACTGTTCTCAATTAATTCTCAGGTTATGGTAGAGGAGACTGGGATTCTAAGAAACTGTGTAACTTTTCCTACCTTGTTTGAAGAACAGTCTGCCAAACAAGAGGAACAAGAAGAAAACTGGATGTTGGAAATGGAACAGATTGGCATACTCATGCTGTTGAATGGGAAAGCAGGCTTGTTAGGTGACAGATCAATGTTTTGGGAGAAATAGAAAGCCTTTGTGAGATGGTAGGTCCAGACACTCTGTATTCCTAACCTGAGCTAAGGTCTTTTGTCCAAGTGGTAAGAACATACCACTGTTGTACTTTGTTCCCTGTAGGTAGGAACAAAATACACCACCCAAGTTTTAGGCTTTTTGATTCAGGTCTAGCTGTGGCTAGACCCCATTACATATTGTGGCCTGTGATTTTACGATAATTAAACATTTCAAATTGAAAAATGGAAGAAGTTCCCATTAGCTCATATTAAAGATTGAATGTGGGTGAAATGTGTTGCTTTCTACAAGTTTATGGACAGAAAACCTCTAAGTGTTTATGTGCCATTCTTGGTAAGATCTACATTTAAATCAGTAGGTCTTGTGCTTTAATTCTGGAGTCTCAAAGGTAGTGCTTAAAACATGCTCCTACCAGCTTGTGAGGACCAGTTGTTAAATTTTCAGGAGTTTTGCCATCTGTCTATTAAATCCTTGATAGTTTGAAATCAACTGTGATGGCAATATTTACATCTCAAAATCAGAAAACCCTACAAATCCAGCCCCTACTCCCTGCTTCTGAACTAATTGTTAAACATTGTATAGGTATACTAGTTTAAAGGTTATAAAATGATTCAACTGTGGTCATTGGCATTTACTTGTACTCAAGGGTATCTTTCTATGGCTTACAATCACTGGCCATATGACAACTACTGAAAAAATTATTTGCTTCTTTTACATAACACACTTTTGGTTGGGATGAGGTAAGTAACAAAGTTACTTATTTAGGGGGAGATCTCTAGTGTGGACAGTGGTGGTAATCAGGTTGTGCCTCATTATCATTAAAGCTTTTATTATTTCCCTTCATCCTCATTCTTTTTTCCCAAAGCCCTCTGCTGTCATTGGCAAACATTCTAATCGATTTACTGTCTATATTTTTGAATGTGTTCTTATAAAATGTGAACTGTTCTGCATACATATATTAATTTATAGAAATGGTTCATCTCAATCTGTCTTACACTGTTCCATACCTTTTACACCCAGAACTAGTATTAATGATTTTTAATTTGACTATGTTGTAACCAGTTGTCCTCTGGAAAGACTTCACTAATCACTTCCCCATCATCCAGTCTTGAGGATCCCCATATTCTCATGTTCTTGCCAATACTTGACAATTTTCCAACTTCCTATTTCCAGGCTAATAGGTGTAAATAATATCTTTTCTTAATTTACATTCCTTTGATTACTAATGAGTCTGAGCACCTTGTTATACAGTTGCTAGCATTTGAATTTTCTGTAAATAGCTTGTGGGTATATACTTTGCACAACTTTTTTTCTTTGGTGTTCCTGTCTCTTTATTGTACATTCTAGATATTAATTTCTTATCAATTTCACATCCTGCAAACTTCTTTGGAAAAACAAATTTAAGTTCCTTTACTTAAATTAGGAACCCACAATCTCATATTTTTTGGTGAAAGTGTACTGAGAAGAAAATTGTGGCGATTGGTTCTTTTACCAGTCAAGATAGATTAGATCATGTTTCAGTATCAAACATTTTCCATATCTTTATGGTTTAAACAGGCAGCATACCTGAGAGAGAAATAAATATGTCAACTGTGGATCAGCAGAGGGGCTCCGCTTTTTACAGTAACTCAGGGACTGTCAGATCAGCCACCACCTCAGCATTGCTGGTTGCTAAGACAAAGGGAAAGAGGGAATTCTGAAGCATTTAGCACCAGCAAATAAATGCTTGGCCAGGAGTTGGTCATGCGGCCTTACCCATTTCCAAGAGGTCCAGGAAGTACAATCCTGCCATTTTATGAGAAATAAGCAAGATGCAAATAGTCAGCAAAAATCACTATTATCTGCCTTCCTGCCGCCAAAACCCATTCCATCTTTCTTGAGAGATACAATCCAAAAGTCACTTAAAGTCAGTGAGTGCATCAGACTCAAAGCCCAACATCTCTAAGTAATAAATAGAATTCTTTACATTAGGTCCAGGTGTGGTCCTTCATTATCTGGAAACCTGTGAATTAAAATGACAAGTTATTAGTTTCTCACACACCCAGTATACATTGGTGGAATAAAGGAATGATAACTGAAACAAATAATCCTGTTCAGATTGGGAAAAAATGGGAAGTCAATTTTAAGATCACCCTGGGAATGTGTTGTCAGGATCCTTTATGCTGTGGGTGGGAGATATATATATATATATATATATATATATATATATATATATATTTTTTTTTTTTTTTTTTTAAGATTTATTATTTATTTTGGCTGCGTCGGGTCTTAGTTGTGGCACGCAGGATCTTTGCTAAGTCACGAGGGATCTTCCATTGTGGCACATTGGCTTCTCCCTAGTTGTGGTGGGTTTTCTCTTCTCTAGTTGTGGTGTGCGGGATCCAGGGCACATGAGCTCCATAGTTGTGGCACGTGGGCTCCAGAGCTCGTGGGCTCTGTAGTTTGCAGTATGCAGGTTCTCTAGTTGAGACGCGTGAGCTCAGTAGTTGTGGCACCGGGGCTTAGCTGCCCTGCATGTGGGATCTTAGTTCCCTGAACAGGGATCGAACCCACGTCCCCTGCTTTGGAAGGCGGATTCTTTACCACTGGACCACCAGGGAAGTCCCAGATATATCTAATTAGGACTCAATTTTGCTTTGTGGGAAGGACTTCCAAGTTCACTGTTTTCCAAGGTCCTTTGCTTAGGCCTTGGGAAGTTTCTCCTTTCTCCATTGTCTTCTGTGGCTATAGTTCAGGAGAGGGTTGGAGAATATATCTGCCTTAGAGATTAAGAAACTTTCTCAGCTTGTGCTTTCGGGCCAAGAATCATTTTAAGTTTCAAATAATCATCAAATGTTGGTCTAGTCTTGTGGTTTCTTTGGACTAAAACTACATATTTAATTAGGTTCTCATCCGTTTGATTTCATTCATCAGCATGTGCCAGTAGACGTCCACAATAATTTTCAAGACTGGGCTAAGTTCAATTAAGTGCACAGCTTGAACCTGTGAGGATTTGGTGGGAGAATCATAGCCTTTGTCTGTTTTCACTGAGTCATTTTGTCCTCTTTAAATGATGTAGTGGATGCCATAACCTTAACTAGATCTATGCTTTCTGATAACAGAAACCATTTAGAAGTTTTCAGTTTTAGTCATGCCTTTGATTTGGTTCTTGCTGTAAGGCTAAATTTTAATGAGCCTTTTTTTTGTATCAAAAGTCTTCTCATCTTATCTTTTACCAGTTGGGGTTGAGAAGTATTTCCCTTCCCAACCCTGCAAGTCCTAGACTTCCTGGATCCTCTCTGTTCCCTTTCATTCTTTCTTGTAAACCAGCCAACTCTTTCCCCAAGTTAAATAAGTAATCTATTTCTTGTTTATTGACAAATATAACCAATGGTAATTTAAATTCTCCTTTCCAAGCTTTTCCCTCAGAAATGCAAGTTTATCAAGAAAATACATTACGTGCTTTCCAAATGTCACAGGTGACAACTTAACCAAATGTTTCACCACTGTATAACATGGATTGTTATTCTTTCAGCCTCCAAAGTTTATTTTCTTGCTACCTAGCCCTTAGGCCAGTGCCAAAAAAGTTGATATTTTTGTTAGGTGATACCTCCTTTTCTAAATACTTACTTGTATAATGATCCAGGCATTCT
Source organism: Phocoena phocoena (assembly GCF_963924675.1). Classification (NCBI taxonomy): domain Eukaryota; kingdom Metazoa; phylum Chordata; class Mammalia; order Artiodactyla; family Phocoenidae; genus Phocoena; species Phocoena phocoena. The sequence goes on along the minus strand of NC_089222.1, from coordinate 91,154,176 downwards.
TCTAAGATGGGTGGCTAATGTAGCAGGTAACTGTGAGGTTCTGCTGCTTACTGGACTATCTTCCTCTTGTTACTGAATTAGGAGGGGACAATTAATTGGTTCATTGCCTCTTAAGTTCTAATATTTCTAAGTCAGTTACCAAATATAATGTTCAAGTAACACTAAATAAATATAAATATATAAATCATCAGTATCTAAAACTAATATATTGAATATCTCTTTTCCTCCTTGTTACAATTGTAGCAAACCTGAGGATATTTCTCATATGATTTGCCTTCTTGCCTGATTCTTTCACACAGGTACAAAGAATAAATGGGTAACTTGGTATTACCTGTCTTTGCATAATCAGAAATTTTTGAGGAATTGTGTTGAGGATACTCAGTCTCCAGCTTTGTGGGTTTGTCCTTTCAAGGGATTCTTGAGTAATTTTAGACACTACTGTATTGAAGTATTGATGTGAGGGAGATAGAGAAATGAACGATGCTCCTCTACTCTGGCAGGGTGGGCAACAGACTCTTCCATAAGACTTGAGAGAGCTGACACCAGCTTCATGTTTAGAGTTTGTTGAGCAACAGATCTTAGACCCATCCAGAACTGCCAGGGCATAAGAGGTGGATGAAGAGAGTAAAGAAGTCTTGATAGGCTAGAGAGGGTCAAATATGACCCTGAATTAATCACACCACTGAGCTTGACATCAAGAAGACTCAAACTCCCAATGAACCCAGGTGGTTAACACCTGATTATTGGGTACCACAGTTATCAACTCTGGAAGATGGGCAGATGGAAGAAAGTGACTGCATCAAAGAGAAATGTAGGCCAACTCATGAAATCTGTATGTAGAGAAAGGGTTGAAAACTTCCTCTAAAGAGCCAGATAGTAAGTATTTTAGGCTTTGCAGGCCATATGTGATCTCTGTCACATATTCTTTTTCCCCTCCTTCTCTCCTAACCCCTCCTCCTTTTCCACCACCACCTCCTTTTCCTTCTTCTACTTCTCATTTTCCTCTTTCTTCTGCTATAACTCTTTAAAAATGAAAAAAACATTCTTAGTTCTTGGATCATACAAAATCATGCCTGCAGACTATATTTGGCCTACGGGCTGTCGTTTGTCAGTCCCTGGTATAGAGAAATTTGTCCAGATATCTATAGGACCATGGATACTGGGATGCTACAAGGGAGGTTAGGGGACATCTGCAGGAAAAACTCATGTCATATAATGGAGTCATTATTGGTCAATGACTGTGCTAAAACACCAAATCCCTAGGCACCAGCAGTTATGCATAGAAAGATGTGGATATGCCCTTTCTCCCCACAGCTGCATTGACATAATTACTGAACAAGGATGAGGAAGAAGCCTGAAGAAGGATCTTTAAATAGGAATGCAATTAAATGATTTTGAACTTAGCTGGAAATAATTATTGAATTGGACCACCTTTTCTACTGCTAAGCATACGTAGGGCTACAGAGCTAAGATGAAATTGGTTATAGAGATGGATTTTCAATTATGTCCTTAACAATTTGACTTTCTAATCTATACCTGGTTTATGAAGATGTTTGAACAACCACCAGTGAATTTGTACAATGTGGTTAAAAATAATTGGGGATTCCAAGATAAATAACTTTATCTCTTATCAGAGGTTTGGATAGGCATAGAGGGAAAGGAGTACAAAAGCTATATTCACAGACTAAAGGAGGTCTTGAATGTGCAAAATATGTAAGATGTAATTTTTAAACAGTTTATTTGAGAAATTTTGTAGAACTTGAAAACTGGGTACTTTTCAAACCAGTTCTGACAACACCAAATTTACAGATACTATCAAAGTTTACTTGATTAGAAAAAAGTTTAGCACTATCTAGGCTATAAGAAAAAAATGGGAAAATTCTGAATATTGGAGACATTTAGGTTTTAAAAGCATACCAAAAGTTCAATTATAAAAAGAAATTTTAAAATGGCCCCTACGCTCATTCTTTGTGATTCCTGATGGGAAGATCTGTAGGACAAACAAAAAAGTCCTCAAATCTTGAGCTGATATCTAGAAAGGGTTATTTAGTTCTTTTAATGCTCTGTATGTTTTGGCCTAAGGAATTGCAGGTATCATGCCCACCTTTGGAGCAGTTAAACTCTTTTAACCACAGCTCTTGCACAATAATCCTGGGAAAAGACCTCTTATGATCTTGAGAAAATCTAGTGCATGTGCCTTCGGTCTTTACATCTCTCCTTTTGAAGGTCTTACTGAGGTTTTGCATGGTACATGGCAGGTGTTTTGCACGGCACCTGACAGGCGTGTGCCAGGGCAGAGCTGTATAGGGTCTGAGTCAGGCTGGTACATGATAGTATAAACCAGGCCAGGCATCATAGAATCCCCAGGGCCAAAACAAAAAGGAACCCCAAGGCTGGTGTATGGCTGCCGAGAATGTGTGTTTGCATCAACTTCTTGATGGCTTTTGCTGTCTTTAACTCCAAGGCAGCCCAAGTCCCCTTGCCCAGTTCTATACTGCTTTTGTAGTACCTTAAATATTGGACATAAGGAGACTTAAAATTGTTTTGCATTTTATCTCTTGGTCTAACGTCCAGCAAGACTGTATTCCTGGAATGACCTGGGAGTCTTCAGAAAGTCTTGAGCCAGCCATTTCTCAGAGGTGGGTATATTGTCTTGGCCTAGTCTCCGTCCATGGAATAGGAAGGAACTCTGTTAAGAGGTCTATAGTAGGTACTAATGGAGACAGTTCTGTCCTGGTAAGTCCCCAGTCTATCCAGTTGTCCTTTGTTTGCCCAGTCCTTGGGCAGTGGAGAGTATGGCAGTTAATGGTTCTGGATATCTTGTTCGGATGATTTGGGGGCAGAAATAGCTACTTCATTCAGTTGTCTGCTTCCTCTTGAGGATCTTGAATCAGCAGTTGACTTACAGTTGAATGTCATTTTAAGGTCTCTAATAGTTGTAACTTTCTAATTATGTTAAGAATATTTCTACTTTTACAGCGAATTGGGGATTAATAAGGACAGTAAAGTTTCTGAATTAAGGACAAAGCCTTTCATAAACCATGAAAAATTGCTCTCCACCAAAATGTCTTTCCCTGTCAATGGGTAGGGATAAATGTTAGGTTGACCTAGGTAGAAATCATGAAGTCTTACAGTCTCTCTTTTTCAATTCTGCTCACTGCAATTGCTGTGTCTTCAACCATCCAGAAAATAAATGTTCTATTACTACTACATATTCACCTATGGAGTAAACAATTTGAGAAAAGTTATTTGGAGATGCTCAACCGATCCTGTCATTCATAGTTTCAGTCTGTATTAACTTTACAGTTTTTTTCAGCATTATGTAAATTACAGATTGAGGCATAAACTGAGCATATCCTCTCTTATCCTAGAAAAGTTTCCCGTTAATATTTAATGTCAGAAGCAATTTGTCTCAATTATAATTAATTGTATCATGGAGGATTTTAGCAAGGTTCTTTGGAAGTTATCTGGTGACACCAGGCATCCTTCCTCGATTCCATAGATCTTACTTTCATGAATTTTAAAACTTGATGATTTCCATTTTTGCCCTGATTTGGGGGTCTAATATTATGCTTCTATTGTGGACTCCTTGAACTTCTGCATAATTTTTTTCCTTTCTATTCTGTAAGAGAGTGTATTTGTATTAGAACTTTAGTCAACACAATCTATTAAGAATGGTGGTCTGCTATGGCTATCTCTTTTACTGTAGGCCTCTATCTTGATGATAACAACTTTCTTGGGTAGAGAATCTTTGTGTTTCTGTAACATTTCAAATTCATGAGCTACTGAACTACTAATGAGCTATTCCAAAATCAAATCAGTGATGTGTGTGTGTGTGTGTATGTGTATCATTTACTAGCAATTTAACATGTCCTTTGTATGACCACAAGTTCAAGCATTTGAGCTGATTTGTCTTCTGTTAAGGGATTGGGTTCTACAAGAGAGTCTAGAGTAGTAATTGCATATCCATTTTGGTATTATTACCTTTCACTTTTAAGATAAAACCTATCAATAACAAAAAAAGTCTGAATCTGGTATGGGCATGTCCAGAAGGTCTGTTCTAGGATAGACACTTTTCAAAGTATAGAAAAAGAAGCACGAGGTTGTCTTTCATTAGGTAAGGTTAATCATGTTGCTGGATTAAGAATGTTAATCAGTAGATAAGAATATGAAGGGAAGAAAATAACAATATTTCATAATTAGTTCAGCATCAGCAGAAAATGCTAGATGTTTTCAGTTAGCAATAGGGACTGTGCTGCATGTGATATCATCAGATTTATAGATGACTGTGTTTGTTCAGAACTTCTGGGAAAACAGATGTCAAAAAGAAGTTAGGGGCTTCCCTAGTGGTGCAGTAGTTAAGAATCTGCCTGCCCATGCAGGGGACATGGATTCGAGCCCTGGTCTGGGAAGATCCCACATGCCGCGGAGCAACTAAGCCCGTGCGCCACAACTACTGAGCCTGCATTCTAGAGCCCGCAAACCACAACTACTGAGACCACGTGCCACAACTACTGAAGCCTGAGCACCTAGAGCCCATGCTCTGCAACAACAGAAGCCACCGCAATGAGAAGCCCATGCACTGCAGTGAAGAGTAGCCGCCACTTGCCGCAACTAGAGAAAGCCCACGTGCAGCAACGAAGATGAAACACAGACAAAAATAAAAATAAAATAAATAAATAAATAAGAAGAAGTTAGAAGTGCAAGAGCTTCATTGGAAGAAATGAGCTTGTGAAGTATAAAAGTAAGAGGGACAGAGGAGTAATCAAGTACAGTCTTTAGACTGTGATGCAGGTCTGATACTTGTGAAGGAAGAGAAAGAAGGAGAATTAAGAACAAAGCACCTCAAACTAGATAAATCTCAGAGAAAGTCATTTGGTTAACCCAACAGGGACCTCTAGAGCAAAGATTGCCCTTTAAGGAAGTCCCGTGTTAGGAAAAATGGCCAGGACCTTATACCAGAGTGACTGAGCACAACCTGCCTGGGGAGATTGTGTTCTCAATTTGAATGCTGTGGCAGATCTCAAAAGCATAGCTGTTGGAAGTTGTCAGCTAACTGTACTCCTTGTGGCAGGTTTTCTCTTTATAGGAGGTCCTAATGGAACATTACATTGCTGCCCTAGTCCATACTTGCACTACACAGATCCAGTGAACACAACTTCAAGAAGCAGCTTCTCCAGAGTTCCCATGGGCCTCTACTCCTGAGTGGGGACTTGGAGGGAGTAACCATAACTTTACCACGGCAGCTGATCTTGTGGCTGTAACTGATGCGATGAATCCTAGATGACAGTCCAGATCTCTTGGACTGTATTAAGGCAGAGAGCCTTATTAAGTGAGGACATTGTTAACTGTCTTTTAGGTAAAATTGTAAAGGAATTTTGTCTGTTTCACATGAATGCAGGTGTTCTGATTCTCATTTCTGATTGGATCAGAAAAAAAATTTGTTAAATCTCTGGTTGCATACCATGTACCTGAGGCCTTACTAATTTGCTCTAGCAATGCTACCACATTCAGCACAGTGGCTGTGACAGGGGCTACTAGTTGTTGGTGAGCTTGCAGTGGACTATAGACACTCTCCAAGGTGCACTCGACTTCTCTAGCATCGGAGTGACAAATTAAACGGAAATATAATAGGGACCACCACTCTTGTATCCTTTTTGGAATGTGATGTTGTTTTTTCCTTACTCTTGTATCTGGTGTGAGAGTATTTCAGAGACTTCCACTTGACCCTCCTGATTCTGATAGCTCCTACCAATAGGACAGGGACCCATTATGAGGGTTGTGTCAACTGGCAAATACGTCAATCCTAACTATATGTTTGAAGACTAAGAGACTGATGATGTGTAGTTCTACAAACCAAATAGATGCACTCTAAGGCAGTGGAATCCATTTATTACCTGGTCTCTGCATGCCCCCCTCTAACAGGGGAGCCTTAATTCTGTTCTATGGGTATCAGTGTCAGTGAAGACCCTATGTCCCAAAGTCCTTGAATTGTCTGGGTATTCCCCTTTTTCCTATTTTCAAGTAAATCGCCATAATTCTCATCGGAAAAGAACTAGAGGAATCGTTACAGTACATACCTGCCATGTTTTTTCTTTTCTTTTGTTTTATATCTTTATTGGAGTATAATTGTGTTACAATGTCGTGTTAGTTTCTGCTGTACAACAAAGTGAATCAGCTATACGTATACATATATCCCCATATCCCCTCCCTCTTGCATCTCCCTCCCACCCTCCCTATCCCACCCCTCTATGTCATCACAAAGCATCAAGCTGATCTCCCTGTGCTATGGTTTTGAAAAGTCCTTCATCATGAGGACTCAGCCACCTCTTTAGTCAATGAGTTCCAGGTCTTAGAACAGATCAAGTCCAGGAAGTACACAAAATAATGTGACTTTTAAATGAGATGACCACATTCAGCTTCCTGCTCTTCCAATCTTACCTTCTTTTGTTCGTATGAACTAGCAGCATCCTCACTAACTGCTGGTCTATTTTGTCTCTGGAAATACTACAACCCCATGTGGGCTAAGCCCCTTGGCTGCCCTTCTAAACTTGCTGGTTGTTAAGGGAATTTGGGGCCCCTGGCTTATGGTATTTAAGCACCACCACCTCTCCCCTGTTATTTCCCACTAACCTCATTGCTATGAATAAGCTAACCCTAAGACCACCTTTCCTACTCTTAGCCCTGGCCTGAAGAAGAAAGCAAACACTGACCCTTTTAGAGATGCTGGCATCATACTCTCCAGCACATTCCTAGCAGCCTTGTTGAATGGCACATTTTCTAGGCCCTTGTGTGGAACATAATCCTGTGGTGGGTATTCTTTCTGGCCTCATATAATATATCCATTCCAGCAAGCCCACTCTCCTGAGCCCTTTCTCTACTGTCTGTCTCAGCAACTCAGGCATTTTTACTCTGCACGGTGTGGACCAGCACTAGGTTTCTAAGAGCCACTCTAGCAGCATGTTCACTCCAACCCCAGGGTCCTTGCCATATTATAACCATATGTGCCCCCAAGTCAATAAACTCTCATTTATCCAGTCTGGTGCCCTTCTTGCGCAAACACCCTCAAAATCCTTTACAGTGGATTTTGTTCCTGTAAGTACAGGCCAACCAATTTTTGCAATTCCTTTAGGATCTAAACCCCAGCTGGCTTATGCTGGGATTTAACCCTAGTTATCAGCCTTAAAACTAGGAAACAAAATGGGGGCATTTCTTAGGGTGGACACGTGATGCCTTATGAGGAAGAACCCTTCAAAGTGTCTTCCTGTATGAGGTCAATATTAGTCTTTAATAGGCAGTGTTGGGCCACCTTTCTAGGCTCTGGTTCAGGGTGTCCACAGAGCCACAGTCCTCAGGGACACTCATCCAGACACCCTCCTGCCATGTTTCCCCAAACATGGCCTTGTCTTTGGCATAGTACCCTCTGTTTTGGATGAGCTTTCATTAGTCTTTGAATTTTCCCAACCTTACCTATCAGATTTGGAGTTTGTTCTTCATTTGTACCTGCTCTCCTTCTGAAGAATATAAGAACCTCTTTGTAAGTTACTAAACAGGCCCCTCTGGTTCCCATACTTAGTTCTGATCTTTTTAGCTGCCCTACAGTGTCTTGTTTCCCCTCTGTCATTCATCAACAAAACTTAGCCCTCTCCTCTTTTTTTTGATAAATCTGGCTAAAGGTTTATCAATTTTGGTTATCTTTTCAAAGAACCAGCTTTTAGTTTCATTAATATTTCCTGTTGTTTTTTTGTTTGTTTAGTCTCTATTTCATTTATTTCTGCTCTGATCTTTATGATTTCTTTTCTTCTACTATGGGTTTTGTTTGTTCTTCTTTCTCTAGTTGCTTTAGGCATAAGATTAGGTTGTTATTTGAGATTTGTCTTGTTTCCTGAGGTAAACTTGTGTTGCTATAAACTTCCCTCTTAGAACTGATTTTGCTGCATACCATAGGTTTTGGATCATCGTGTTTTCACTTTATTTGTCTCTAGATATTTTTGATTTCCTCTTTGATTTCTTCAGTAGTCCGTTAGTTGTTTAGTAGCATATAGTTTAGCCTCCACATGTTTGTGTTTTGGGCAGTTTTTTTCTTGTAGTTGATTTCTAGCCTCATAGTGTTGTGATTGGAAAAGATGCTTGATATGATTTCAGTTTTCTTAAATTTACCAAGGCTTTCTTTGTGGCCTAGCTTTTGCACAGCAAAGGAATCCATAAACAAAACGTATTTGTTTTGTCTTGTTTTCTCCCACTCCGTTAACAAAAAGTTTAGGGACTGGGAGAAAATATTTGCAAACGCTGCTACCAACAGGGATTAATTTCCAAAATATACAAATAGCTCATACAGCTTAATATCAAAAAAACAAACAACCCAATAAAAACATGGGCAGAAGACTTAAATAGACATTTCTCCAAAGAAGATATATAGATGGCCAAAGGACACATGTAAAGATGCTCAACATCACTAATTATTAGAAATACAAATCAAAGCTACAATGAGATATCACCTCACACAGTCAGAATGGCCATCATTAAAAAGCCTACAAATAACAAATGCTACAGAGGGTGTGGAGAAGAAGGAACCCTCCTACACTGTTGGTGAGAATGTAAATTTGTGTAGCCACTATGAAGAACAGTATGGAGGCTCCTTAAAAAACTAAAAATAGAGCTACCATATGATCCAGCAATCCCACTCCTGAGCATATATCTGGAGAAAACTCTAAATCGAAAAGATACATGCATCCCAATGTTCATAGCAGCACTATTTATTTATTAGTTTTAATATTTTTATTGAAGTATAGTTGATGTATGTTATGTTAATTTCTGCTGTACAGCAAACTGATTCAGTTATACATATATACATTATTTTTAAAATATTCTTTTCCATTATGGTTTATCATAGGATATTAAATATAGTTCTCTGTGCTATACAGTATGACCTTGTTGTTTATCCATTCTATACATAAAAGCTTATATCTGCTAACTCTAACCTCCCACTACATCCCTCCCCCAGCTCCCTCCCCCTTGGCAATCACCAGTCTGTTCTCTATGTCCATGATTCTGTTTCTGTTTCATAGATAGGCTCATTTCATAGATAGTTTGCACCTATATTGCTGCAAATGGCAGTATTTTGTTCTACCTGAATGTACATTGATGGATGAATGGATAAAGAAGATGTGATATATATATATATATATATATATATATATATATATATATATACATACACACATACAATGGAATATTACTCAGCCATAAAAAGAATGAGATAATGTCATTTGCAGCAACATGGATAGACCTAGAGATTATCATATTAAGTGAAGTAAGTCAGAGAGAGAAAGACAAATATCATATGATATCACATGTGGAATCTAAAAATATGATACAAACGAATTCATTTACAAAACAGAAATAGACTCACAGATGTCGAAAAGAAACTTATGGTTGCAGGGGCTGGGGGGAGAGATAAATTAGGAGTTTGGGATTAACATATACACACTACTATATATAAAATAGGTTAACAACAAGGACCTACTGTATAGCACAGGGAACTATACTCAACATCTTGTAATAACATTTCATGGAAAAGAATCTGAAAAAGAATATATATATATGTGTATATATATATATGTATGTGTATATATATATATGTATGTATATATGTGTATCTGAAAAAAAACAAAATTTAGCAATAATCAGCCAATTCTACTTTCCTTATATGTATTGTTACTCTTATTATATTTAAATGCCTGAATAGTCCCACTGGCAAGATTATCCCTCCATTGAGATGTCTTGTCCTAACCAGTGACATTTTTTGGCAATTGGGCCTCCACATTGTGCCAGGGAGTAACCTTGCCTCACATGCCACTCAAGATGGAGTCCTTCTTGCCACCCAGCTAGTGACTGAATCAGCCCCCAGACCCCATTTACCACCTACTCTCTTGGACCACTCAAGGTACCAATTGCGTTAGGTTGTATCTTTTAGGAAGCAGTCACCAAGACAGAGAAATGCATGAATTTTTGTTTGTATGTTTGTTTGTTTGTTTGTTGTTTTGCTGGTAATGCCTGGACACATAAAGAGGAAAGTAAGCAGGAATAGGGAAAGCCTTCTGACTATGATGAAAGTCTGACATTTATGAAATAAGGCAGTGAAGGAAGGACAGTTTGGATAGGAAGAGCATGAGAGTGAAATGTAGCTTTGAGAGTCTTTTTAAAAAATTTTCATTGGCGTATAGTTGCTTTACAATGTTGTGTTAGTTTCTATTGTACAGCAAAGTGAATCAGCTATACGTATACGTATATCCCCTCTTCTTTGGGTTTTCTTCCCATTTAGGTCACCACAGAGCACTGAGTAGAGTTCCCTGTGCTTTACAGTAAGTTCTCATTAGTTATCTATTTTATGCATAGTATCAATAGTGTATATATGTCAATCCCCATCTCCCAATTCATCCCACCACCCCCCCCCCCCGGCTTCCCCCTTGGTATCCATACATTTGTTCTCTATGTCTGTGTCTCTATTTCTGTTTTGCATATAAGATCATCTATACCATTTTTTTAGATTCCACATATATGCATCAAAATATGATATTTGTTTTTATCTTTCTGACTTGATGAGCCTGACAAAGAGCTCCAGAGTAAAGACAGCATATCACAAGATGCTTGCATTGGCCAGAAATGATCACATTCCAGTATCACTGTTTTTCTAAGTCACTGGCTGGGAGCTGTTTGGGGAAGATTGCCTTTGGCTCAAATACAACAATAGATTCTGAAGATGCTACAGCTGGAGGTTGTCAGTGGCTTGCACTCCATGTTACAGTTTCTCCCTTAAAGGGAGATCTGAGCAATGTGCTTTTATACTTTTATGCTGCCAGATTAGATATGGGTTAGAGGTTAGACATTACTTTCTACATTTCAGACCCTTTATCTGAGATCATTTCTTCTCTTTGAATCGCATTCATTAGAATTTACTTAGTGAATTTATTGTGGTTGTAAAAACCAGAATAATTTAATGTCTTTTTCTTCAGAATGTCTTTAGGTATAGAATGATGTTATCTTATCTTACATATACCATTTCTCTGTCTTCTGCCTTCCATGATACTCTTTTAAGTGTTCAACCATCATTCTAATTGACTTTATTTTATAGGCTATCTTTTACTTCTCTCTGACTGCTATGACAGTCTGTCTTTCTTTAATATTTATGATGTGTCAATGTATGGTTTTATTTTTTACTGCTTCAGACTTCTAGGAAATCTTCGCTTTTTAATAATTATAAAAAATTATCAGCCACTATCTCTTCCTCAGGCTCTCAAGTCCTTCTGGACTTCCAATTAGACATGTGTTAGACTTTTCATTTGATTCTCCATGTTTCTTGCCATCTCTCTTATATTTATATATCAATCCTTCTAAGATGCATTTTGGATTTTTTTTTCAAATTATACCTCCAGTGTACACAGAGCAAATATAAAATTAGTCAGCTTTTTAATTCATACTCTGAATTTTATATTTTATGCACTGTATTCTTCTGTTCTACATATTCTATTTGGTTGTGTTTTAAATCTCTTCGTTTTTGTTCTTTAAAATCTCTTGTTCCTAGCTCAGTCTCAAAGATCTCATTTCTGTAAACATATATGCTTTTTATTCTTATTGGTAATTCAGATATTTGAAATGTTTATGGGTCTATTTCTGCCAGTTCTTACTCATAATATGTTGTCATTATTATTTTGTGATTTGTCTTTTGGTATGTGTATGGAGGTGCTCAGTTTTCTTGGAGTTTTATCTGTGGTAATTCTTAGAGTTCTGGGTTATTGTTAGGTTCCTAAAGAGGATTGATATTTCCTTTTCTTAGTATCCTGGAGGTTCAACTAATCCAGGACAACTGCAAATTAAATTCTGTGCTTGGGGTTTCCACACAGGTAACTTGAATGTAGGCGGTAAGCTTGAGGACTAGTTTATGTTTATGTGTTCTCTGGGAAACATTTATTTTCTTTTCCCTTCCCCTAGCACCAAGTTTGAAAAGGCATGTTTTCTTGATGTGATCTTTTGGGGGCAATGTTCTTTTTTTCCCTTTTTTTCTGAAGGAGTCAAAATTTTATGTGGGGATTTTCTATTAGATTCCCTAACTAGATGGGCCATAGGATTTAGTTTTTTCTCATATTAGGTCACAAAGAAGATGCTTGAGAATCTCTAGGGTTCCGCAGAAACTGACAGGTCAAGAAACCGATTTGGTGCCTATTTGTCCAGCATTCCTGGCTTTAAATAATTTGAGGAATTTTTTTCATATTCCTTAATCTTGTCTATTGCCATTTTATAGAAGATCTAAAAAATATTTATTCTCTTAGATTCAGTTGGGAAGTGTTGTTTATAATATTTAATCCACCATACTTCTCAAACTATAAATAATGATAGCTCTTTATCTATTATGTGTTTTATTTAATCCCAATTTTTCCCAAAATGTTCCTTATTCAAAAGAAAGGTTGCGTATTTTAGTAACTGGATAATTTAAATAAAACCAACTTTCAATAAAAATCTAACTTACCCAAAAATACTCCTGGGAGAAAACCTCCCTGTTGATGAGAAGGGAAAAAGTTTAACTGTAGTCCAGGAAGAAAAACCTATTTGTCTCCAAAACATTTTCTTTTTTAAAGCCAACTTGCTGCTTTCCTTTGCTATCTAATACAATCTTTATGTTAACAAAACTTTTATCCCTTTCTGGTTTATCCATAATCTATGCTGCTTCTAGGGCCTTCATGTTTCCTTCTACTGATCTTCTGTTCGTCTCCTTTCCATCCCCACAGGATATTTTGAATGCTCTTATGGTAGGGCAGCATTCAATCCATTGGAACGTAGAAATATGCATTCCCAAGATTCCCATTTACATTATTTTTCCTGTGAAAGACACTGAAGGACTAAAAATTTTTCACTGACCCCTGAAAGACCTTAGCCTCAACTGTTCCTCTTCACCTCTTACTAAACCAAATTGTCCCATCATTGGCTGCTAAACCATGGCCCCAATTTTGACATCCCTGCATTTTGTCCTGTGATTAACACAACCTCAGTTTTCTCATACCTTTCAATAACTTATACAATGAAATTTGACCTTCCTTAATATAGTCTATAAAATCTTTAAGTGTCTTTTCCCCCCTAGAACACTCAACTTGAGCACTCATCACACTGTAACTTTTAAAATAAATGCTTCAGTTAACTCCTTTTGTTTTTCCTCTCCTTTCACACCCCTTTGTTTAATAAATGCTTATTAGTTTCCAAGCAATGTGGACCTTAGTTGCTATGGTGACAAAGTGAATAAATATGATACCTGTCCTCAAGCCTTTTTAAAAATTATATAGATAAGTAAATAGGTTCCATGTGATTTGAAACTTCTTCACATCCACTGGTAACTGAAGAAATACAATCTAAGTCTGGGTAAACTTGGCCTCTACAGATGAATAAGAGAAAAACTATGAGGGAATATCTGATTCATATGGAGATGGTAAATCTATGTTTCTGGGGATGGGAGTTCCTTGTATAACATGCAGGGAGAAAATACATTTCCACAGAGGAAGACATCTGATCTTCATATAAAATAGGCTCCTCTTAAGGAATTTATCCTTCAACTCTCTTCCAGAGTGGTGTAGGAGATCCTGGCAAATTTACATCTTCCAGAAAAATTTTGAAGAATGGGTATGTAAAAGTCAGATGGATTCATTTACTGTTTTTTAAGGAAATGTAAATATTTTAAACAGACCACTGGGGTGGCAACCAAATTGACGTATCTGAGGTTTCTCAAAACACATTAGAGAATCTTCACCTTCAGATTACTTTGATTGTTAGAACCTGGAAGCTGAACCAACTAACCTCAGGGTTATTGTCTCCAGCTCTAAATAACTATTTAATAACTTAAAGAAATTCTCATTGTGTACTCCATTGTTTTAGAATTCTAAAATTATTTTAAAATTAGTGTTCTTCACCCAATAAATTATATGCTTTTGGAATGTTATAGTTTAAATTTGATTATGCATAGCTCTCATCCAAGAATTTAATATGGGAGAAATAAGCTATATATTACACTAGCTATGTACTTATATTGCTGTTCTATAATGGAGGGAAGCCTGGTTTGTGACTGCTAGAAGAGAGGCCCGAGTTTTCCCTTGTGGTGGCTGTATGTAACTTCCTTACACGATAGTCCTTGACTCTGCTGGCAACTGTCTCCACTTCTGTTTTGCTGACCTCACTATAATTTTACTTCACCCTGCTGTGGAACAGTGGGCAACTGGGAATAAAGACAGGGCAAGACTGGTGATAATGGCAGGATTTTATTGCATTATTGCAGTAGTGTGCCTTTTTTTTGTAAAAGGTGAGGATATCATGCAGAAGAGGGGGTTGCCTTGTCTAACCACTCTGTTCCTATGAGGTAGATATCTGGTGTCATCCCCATTCTGTTACTGGGGAAATGGCCCTGTTGTGAGAGAACAGGCCCAAAGGCACTCTTAAAAATCACAATAATACAGGAGGAGCTTGCATTTGAGTAGTTGTTTGAGTGTCTACTATGAACAAGGGGCTTTGTTAAGGAAATCACATTCCTGTACAGAGCAAAATCGCCAACTCCTAGGGGGAAAGTCAGGAATAGTCTTATTGGTATTGAGAGGATATAAGGGTCTGGCAGATACTGAGTCTGTCTGGAGCTAGAAGATTCAGAGGAAGTCTTGTAAAATGCACTTGAAAGATCAGCAGACTGGTAGCATAGTTTCATTTCAAAGAGGAGAAATTCAATATTTCAGTGTCTACAGTGAGTCAAGCACCTTACAAATTCTGTTGTTTAATCTTCTGCACCACCCTGTGAGGTGGATGTTTCCCAGGTCTCACAGATGAGGTAACTGCAGTGTAAAGGTCAAATAGCCAAAGAGACAGTGAAGGACTTCTGCTTCCAGGAAGACCAAGTAGAAGTACTTGTCTCTTTTTCTCCCACTAAGTATCAATACAGTGAAAACACTGAACACTGTATGCAGAACAAATATAAGGCTCTGAAATGTAGAAAGAGGAAGGACAACAGGCTAGGAAACCCAGGACCCAAGGAGCTACAGTTTGGAGAATTCCCTGAATTTTCTCTCAGCCTCTTGTATCCTAGACTTAGCACTGAAGAGACTGGCAACCGGAAATGCCAACAGGCACAGAGCAAAGGGCCCAAATAAAAGCCTGATCTCTCTACAAAACAGACCAGAAAGGGAAAACCTAGCAAGACAGAAAACTTTTAGACAGTAACCTCTCCAGTCATACCAAACATCACAGAAAAATGGTGGTGGAAAGCCAAGACTTGCACCTTCTGGAGGCTGTAAGGAAGTGCCACGCCCTCCCTCAGGGCTGGTGGCAGAGAAGGCTGAATAGGGACTTTCATCCTTTCTAGGCAGTAGGGAGAACTTCGCCCACCCCCGCCATAATGAAGTGGCGTCCCTGCCTTTCCCCATTGAAGCTGTAGCAGAAAAAGCCAATTAAAATGTAAAAGTAAGATCTAGAGTCTCATAAATTAAAAACATTTGCTCTGCACAAGTCTCTGTTAAGAGGATGAAAAGACAAGTTACAGATAGAGAGAAAATATTTGTAAACCATGTATCTGACAATGGACTAGTATCTAGAATATATAAAGTATGCTTAAAACTTAACAGTAAAAACACAAATCATTAGAAAATGGGAAAAAACATGAACAAACTTTTCACTTGAGTATATAAATAAATAAGCACATGAAAAGATATTCAACATTGTTAGACGTCAGGGAAATGCAAATTAAAACCACGGTGAGATGTCACTACCTACCTATCAGAATAGCTAAATAGTGATAGCACCAAATGCTGGTTAAAAAAATCACCAAATGCTGGTGAAGATTTAGAGAAATTGGATCATTCATATTGCTAATGAATCACTCATACTGCTGGAGGGAATATAAATGGTACAGCTATTCTGGGAAACAGGCAGTTTCTTAAAAAACAAAATATCCCAGCAATTGCACTCCTGGGTATTTATCCCCCGAAAATGAACAACTATGTTCACTCAGAAACCTTTCATAGATACTTATGGCAGATTTATTCATAACAGCCAAAAACTGAAGTCAGCCCTGATGTCCTTCAACTAGTGAATGGTTAAACTAGAGTACCCACACTATAGAATATTACTTAGTAATGAAAAGGGATGAATTACTGTTACATGCAACAACCTGGATGAATCTCCAGAGAATTATGCTGAGTTTATAAAGCCATTCCCAAAAGGTAACATACTCTCTGATACCATTTATAAGACATTCTCAAAATGACAAAATTAAAGAGATGGAGAACAGATTAATAAATGCCAGGGGTTAAGTAGGGTGAGAGGAGGGAGGTAAATGTGGCTTAAAAGGTCAATACGAGGTGGTGATGGACATGTTCTGTATCTTGACTGTATGAATATTAATACCCTAGTTGTTACAGACTGAATTTTATCTCCCTCAGCAAAGTTCATATTTTGAAATCCTAATCACCAGTACCTCAGAATGTAATCATATTTGGAGATTGGGTCTTTAAAGAGGTACTTAAGTTAAAATGAGGTCATTAAGGTGGGCCCTAATCCAATATGACTGTTTTCCTTATAAGAAGCAGAAATTTGGACACAGACATATACAGAGGGAAGACATAAGGACACAGGGAGGAGACAGCCATCTACATGCTGAGAAACCAACCCTGACATCACCTTGAGGTATTCAGCTCACCTGAACTTTAGCTTCTGAGGCCAAGAGGCCTCAGAAGGAACCAATCCTGCTGACAACTTGTTCTCAGACTCCTAGACTCCAGAACTATGAAGAATAAATTAATGTGGTTTAAGCCACCCAACCTGTGGTACTTTGTTATGGCAGCCCTAGCAAACTAATACATTAGTTATGATACTATACTACAGTTTCGCAAGACGCCACCTTTCAGGGAAACTGGGTAAAGGGTACATAGGATCTCTTTGTATTATTTCTTACAACTTTACATTTATCTATAATTATCTCAAAAAGGGAAAAATGAAAAACAAAAGTGGTTCTGAGGTTCAAATGCAGGTCTTTCTGTTGCTAAAGTTATGCTAAAAAACTGACACAAACTTTTGATACAGTTCTGTGTCAAAGGGCCATCAATTCTGAGGCTGAGTCAAAAATCCAAACTATGAATTCAGACTTAGGTGATTGAAGTGGGTGCTGACCTAGAGTCTTAGTGGTGACAGGTCAAAGGTAGCATTTTGCACTGGGGTTTTCCGATTTTCTTTATTGTGGATCAATACTTGCTGACTACTTTCTTCCATATAGAAAGGACTCTATTTCATAGTCCCATATCTCAGAGTGGGGAGTGACCTCAAGCTCTGTTGCTTTCATATATAAGTGAATCTACATCACCAGATCTTAAAGGTATTTGACACCACACAGTGTTCTGTGACTTTCCAAAAGTCATACTGCATAGTTCTAAGTGCAACTATTTCATAATGATTAGGAATATATCGCTTGTTACAGACATTTTTGGTACCACATAGACCTGAAATGCATGTCAGCTACATTGGGTCTTCGACTGAAAATAGTAATCTGAACTAAAGAAATAGTAGTCTGTTTCCATGCTTAAAAAATAAAAATCTAAAAGACAAAATTTCTCTGTTGAACTCGGGATGCTTCTGTCTGTTTATTATGCAGTTAAGGGATTTTTGTAAGGATTTTCAGAGGTAATTTTGACTTTGCGAGTGTTTTGCTTTATCTGCTGACTTTAGAAATTAACCTCCTCATAAAATCCAATCCTACTTTGCCATTTTGACACTTCTTTTGTCTGAAAGTATTCATTAACATTTCACGTAATTGCCCCGTTTCAAGAGCAAGTATATAATTTCCTACAGAGTGAAGACTTCATAATGCATACCCAATAAAGTCCATCCCGTCTGCCAGTAGTTGATGCCTTAGTCTTACTATGGGCTTCAAAGAGATTTTTCTGCCGTGGATCCTGTTGAATCTTGTTAAAAGGTTACCACCGTTAGTGGCTGTTTATAATATCTATTATTCCTCAGTCATTGTTCTCCTATGAACTTCTGGCTCTTTTCTATATACTGCTAGTGATTGTTGCCAAGTTAACATATAAGATTTTAAGCAAAATTGATCAGAGTACTTTCAAAACTTTGTTTTTACCAAGATATCCATGTAAATATGAATCTAATTTTGATAATAAAATTGAAGAATAGGGAAAGCCATGATAATGTACCTATGAGAACCTATTTTCTAGTGGAATATGAAATCAAGGATGGGCTCATTGAAACAAAGATATTTTACTTTCTGACTAAGGAGTAAATTATATAGAACTTCAAGAAGAATTTTTTTTTAATCAGGTATACATTTTTTTTCTCAGAAATTAAAAGCAATCATGGAAACAGATTTCACTTTATTATTTTTTCCACTGACATGACCTATTATTATTTTTATGTTCAAACAAACTACACTTTAAATGCTTTTTAAAAGTTGTAGTATTATTAATCATATGGATAATTCTGGTGTTCATAGGCTAGTAACTGATACGTTTTTATAGGTTTCTCTATTTCAGACTTTGAGAGAAATAGATTCCTTGGCCACTCTATATAGACTCTATGTGTTCTTTAGGAAAACCCTGGAAAAAATTCAGTCAGTTTTTCAACATTGATGAATGTTTCAGCCAGTATATCTAAGATCCAGAAGCTGGGTCTTCATTTCTTTTTTTCATATTTGTAATGTAACACACTGCATCTCAATCTTTAGTGACAAACAATCACAGTAATGTTTACATACGGGCTGCTTGATTTCTGGTATCTGTCAAATATTATAAAATGAGCTTTGTTGGCTCTTAAATCAGAAGCACTGTGGCAAACTGATCTGATAGTCTGCATAAGCGGCATCGAATTGTTCCTTTTGTATTACTATTTATACTTAGATTTGTCCTTTCCAAATCAAAAATAGTTTCACATTCAGCAGTTGTTTTTTCTTAATCCTATGCTGGTATGTAAAGCTGATAGCAATACAGTACTTCGTCCAAGAGATTTCGTTAATTTTTTGTACCAGAAACAACCAAATATGAATGACCGTGTTCCATCTTTATAAAATTAATGAAAGCAAATCCCCATTAATACATATATGTATATATAATTACAATGGGTAAATGTTGATATTATTGCTATTATAAACCTCAAAGCTGTAAGGACATCATTGTATTTTCTCCATTCTGTGAGACTGTTTAAATAAGCCATCAATATATATAAAATCAGAAGCCATAAGAATAAAAATTTTACTTTTTAAAATTTATTTATTTATTTTTGGATGCGTTGGGTCTTCACTGCCGTGTGCGGACTTTCTCTGTCTACAGCAAGTGAGGGCTACCGTTCGTTGTGGTGCATGGGCTTCTCATTGCAGTGGCTTCTCTTGTTGTGGCTCACAAGCTCTAGGTGCACGGGCTTCAGTAGTTGCGGCACACAGGCTCTAGACGGCATGTGGGATCTTCCCAGACCAGGGCTCGAACCCAAGTCCCCTGCATTGGCAGGTGGATTCTTAACCACTGCACCACCAGAAGTCCTAAAAATTTTACTTTTTATTAGAAAACATAGGATGAAAAGAAAACAGCCAGGAAGGTTTATAGACACGGAACTCTATAACTTCTAGGAACTGATCCTATAAATGTCATTGGGTACAGATAGCTACTTCCAGCTCTTTTAAATCATCTGCAGAAGGGCAATTTATGTATTTCTCTTCATATTTACATATACATCATTCTTAAATAATCACTACCTTAAAAGTAACCACAATTTTCCATTATTAAGCACCTAATGTGTTCAAGACTCTAGAGCTTATAGAAGTTATCCTTGATATTCATATATTAAATCTTATAGCTGTTTGTGATTGTAAGTGGAAAAAAAAATGAGTATTGAGTTTTAAGTCTGGTGATTAATAGGGTGATAAGAAGGATGAACCAGAAATTGAAAGAATGTGTTTATAGCCTCTTGTAACTTGGGTTCCTCCAAGAAGCAGAGCCTGAGATAAGTCTTTCATGCAAGTAGTTGATTTGGGAAAGGGACCCAAATAACAGAGGGACACTGAGAAGAGTGGAAGAAGGAAGGAGGGAGGGCTAACCCAAGGGTGTGTTCTTGAGTTGGCTATTCCTGTGGGCAACTGGGGCTTAGTCTTGGTGGGGATGTTTTAAGGAACCATGTAGATGACCCTTCAGAATTGTCAACCAGAGACACTGAAGAAAGGAGCAACTTGGCCCCTACAGGCTAAAATTAACACTGGAGGGTGTTAATTTTTTTCTCCTTTGGGATTCTCTCTAGGAAGCAGAGAATCCCTGGGACAAGCAAGACAGACACACAGACTAGCTGAGATGAGGCACCGTCAAGAACACCTATGCACAGCTAGTGGTTGATTCAACAGTGGCCAGAGCCAAAAGGTGGGCCGATGGGATGCGAGAGGGGAATGTGATGCCCATCTCTGACATTTATTCACTAAGTGCATTACTTGTTCACTCTTAGCACCTGTTTCCTCATCCTTAAAGAGTCAGGGGGTATCCTACCCTGCCCCTTTCCCAGGGTTAAGGATTTGTAAAAGCACATGGAAGCAATTTAAATGATAATGCACTATAAAACTGAAAATAGTTGAGGCTGTTCTAGACATGAGACATGTAAAAATACAGGGAAAACAGAGAACAAAGTGGAGGTCACAGAAAGAATCTAGAAGGACACGAGAAGCCCCTGCATATGATGTGACAGTTGTGTAGCAACCATGGACCAGGACAGGGAGACACGCACAAATGATGACAAACGTCACATTTAGTATCTAGGAAAATAAGTGTGTGAATTTAACAGATCAAATTTTCTACTAGCTAGTATTAGGAGATTGTTTCTTGCTAGAAATAAATATTGATTGAATTGATTTAGCAAATGCCTAATACATGATGCTTAGTCTGCCTCTCAGACCAATTTAAGATCATCTACATTTTATTCATGTCTGTCTACCCCTCAGCTTTAGAGCTCAAATTCACTTTATTCTGCAGTGCTTTGACAATTAAAAGACTCTAGCTGGATTACTAATTTCAGTCCTGTTTGATCTCTGAGGATTCAGCCAGTAGCTACTCTCCCATCAAGTTACATGACAGTTACACTTTTATTTCTTCAGAACTTTTGCAAATGTAACAAGTGTTAAATGCCAGTGTTACTTTAAATTCTCTTCTGAACCTTAGTGTAGGTGCACGATAGATATAATCAGTGTTAACCATGTCCCATGTGCCGTTTCTCCTCCCAGCAACTGGAAGGCACTATGGAGGAACCAGGCAGAGGAGAGCCTAAACTGGTGCATACTTGAATGGCTAACAGATCTCAGAGCCTAACAGCTGAATCTCTTCAAGCAGAGTCCCTATGGGCTTCCCTAATCTAGGTTCCTAATGGCTCATCTTACCTCCTTTCAGGTACCCTGTCCTGGAGAGGTGGTGACAAATACATCCCAAGGGAAAGGTACATAACCTAAAGCTGTTAATCTAGTCTTCAGTCGTGGTGTAAATGTTGAGGTAACTTTATCTGTGACATCGACCTCAGAGCAAACCTCATCTCTCATCTACTGATATTCTTAAAAACCTTAATTCTATTTTTAC
This sequence comes from Phocoena phocoena, assembly GCF_963924675.1. Lineage (NCBI taxonomy): Eukaryota > Metazoa > Chordata > Mammalia > Artiodactyla > Phocoenidae > Phocoena > Phocoena phocoena. The sequence continues at coordinate 91,132,553 of NC_089222.1, read as the reverse complement.
TTCAGCTTGAACAGTCTCTGCATAATAAATATCTATATGGTATTTCATCTTAAAACTTCAAAAATGTTCAAAGAATATCTAGTTCTTCTATTTTGAGATTCTGTGTAAGTCTGTTCTCCCCATGTGTGGGCTTTAGGACCTTAGCTATTTCCTTAAACTAATATTAGAGTGGCTGTGATGTACTGGGAACTATGTGGCCCTGGGGATTCAGAGGTGAAAGCTGGGACTGGCTGCATCTTTAAAGGCGGTCCCAGTTTGATCTTATTTCATAATGGATCTTATTAAATAGTGATAAAAGGTGGCATGGGTGACTTTGGGGATCCTGGGAGGGGAGCAATGACCAATTCATCTTCCAGGGGGTAGTAAAAGGCTCACCACTGATGAGTACTGAGTAGAAGAAGGAGGACAAGAAAGAGAGGAAGGAGTTCTTCTCAATGTACCTGCCTTCTCCTCCAAGTGTCTCCATTGGCAGGAGGCTAAAGTGGATAGGGGCAGTAATGCACGAAGGCTAGAAAGCTAGGCAGGGCCATAGGTTCAAGGGCCTTTTTTTTTTTTTTTTTTTTTTCCTGAAGCATAATTGCTTTACAATGTTGTGTTAGTTTCTGCTGTACAACAGAGTGAATCAGTTATACGTTTGTATTCTTTTTGATCCAGACAAAAGAGTCCTGTTGAAGAGTCCAATGTCCTCGTGAAGTAACAAGCAAATACTGACCACCTACTATGCACTAGTGTGTAGTAGGCACAATGCTAGTTGTTGAGATACAGGGGTGAGTAAAGCATGGTCCCTAGTATCTACCACACATGTGAGTGTGTGTGTGTGAAAGAGAGGGAGAAGGAAACACCCAATAATTATAGTAACGATGTGATGTGATGTGATGTGATAGAATAAAGCAGAGGCACTGCTAAGCTCTCCCCGATGGAGTCCAGGGAAGTCTTTACAAAGAAGCTATCCTCTGAAGCTGAGTTTGTTAATCTTGGGTATTCTAGCAACCAGAAGTGCAATGAGAACTGTAGGTGCGGATAAGCTATGACTGTGTACGGTTATGGCTCTTTTTCATGGAACCGTCAGCATCCACTGCAATCAGCAGCAGAATTATCTCTATGACTCTGTAGCAAATTAGAGAGGCGTGCTCTGGGCCTGGAGGTCAGAGAGCAGTCCGACCCAAGGGAGCTGCCTGAATCATGCTGATGTTCAAGGCTGGCACGCAGAGTATGGATACCCGAGTGCACTAGCTACTCCATTATACTATCTGTAACTAGGCATTCTGATTTATGGACCTTAAACATCTGTACTGACCCTGACCTGGGTGGGGTCAGGAGTCCTGTGTAACATCATTAGTTTCCTTGATCTATTAGAGGTGAGTAATCAAATATGCCTTCGACTTTACTTTCTGACTCAGATTGCATTCATCATCACAACCTCTCACACCTGAATTCAACCTGTATTCTTATGGACTGCTTAGTGTTTGGCTGGAAGGCATACATTTCTAAGTAAGGTGAGAAATTTTTTCGAAGCTGCTTATATCTAAAACTTAAAATAGGGCATGAATGAATAAAAAAGTGTATGGTTTTACTTAATACCTTATTTTTCTGTTAGGAAAAAAATTGTGACTGGTTATGTAAATTGATTTAGTACAAATATCTACAGTCCATACATGGAAAATACATGCTTACTAAAAGGTTGTCTTGAGGGATCATGCTGAAATATTTCAAATAAGTTACCAAAAATGATAAAATGCAAAGGATGGAAGTCATAGTGTTCTGATAAGATTGTGAAGGAGGGATGAGAAATGTTTGTTTTGAAAAGCATTCTGGGAAATTTATGTCTGAGGGTGTATTCTTACTTCTAATTGTTCATCTAGTTACATTACAGAGGCTGGTTAGCTGACCCAGGAATACATTTTTCCCCATGTGTGTCGGGGGGAAAGGACCGTGGTTTTCCAGCAGAATCAAGTAACCTTTGAATTCTACAATAAGAAGCTGAAGTTGGGTAGAAATTTACACGGTCTCAAGGGAGGGTCATTAAGTAAATCTCATTTTTAATGCCTAAGAAAGGATTCAAAAAATTAAGATTTAATTCTCATTAGGGTTATGTTATTTGGGACTTGGGACAATAGAAAAAAATACTAAAAGATAATTTAAGTTTTCTGTGTTATTTGTAACCTGACAAAGAAATCTAGAGTTTCCACATTTCCCCAAAACTTAGAGGAAATCATTTCTGTTAAAACAGTAAGCTGGTGTCATCTCCCACATTTATAAGCATGTTTTAGTTAAAAGATGTAATAAGTTGTAGTGGTCAGTATTGTAGTCTCCAGGGTCAAATAATCCTTGGTGTGAATACCAGCTCCACCATTAAACAATTGTGTATTTTTCTCTGAGCCTTAGTTTCCTAATTGGTAAAATGAGGTAGACAGGACCTGCGAGGTTTGCTGTGAAGAAATGAAATGTATTAAAGCATTTAGCAACATGCCTGGTACGTAGAACATGTTCAATAAATATTGATTATTATTATTTCAAAATATAGATATAAATGACAAGTAATTTCCTAATCATAGCGTTAGTGGAATATTATGATATACTATCATAATACTGAGTCTCCTAAAAGTTTGGTGGTTCTTAAATAAGAGTCCTTGGGGGAAGACTCTGCTCAGTTCAGTGTGCGGCCCCCCAGCATGCTCTAGCAGTGGTCTGTGCTGGGGAAGGTACCGATTCCTGGATTTAGTTTTCCTCCAGACACTTAGACAAGACCAAAGCTGTATGAATATTTTGATCAATAACTGGGGATCCTGGGCGGCCCCTCCCAGCTCTGGTCAGTAACCAGGTGTACATTGTATAGTAAGGAAATTATAGATATCTTACCTCCTGAAACTGGCGGAACAACTAGAAATTCCCAGACACTTGCCTAGGAGGGGAAACTGTTCTAAACTGTTACATTACAGCATCCTCTTTGAGTCTTTGAATGAATCTCTGTGACTGACTTCCAACTCCAGACATGCAAAGATTTCCCCAGCAGCAGCTCAGGGGCTACCAAAGTGCCCAGTTACTTCTTGACTTATTTTAAGCCCTGGGAAGACCAAATTGCCTACTCAGGAAAACTCCAGTCTTTCTCAGTCTTCTCCCAGGTGAGACTGGCCCTTGGGTTTACACTCCCTAGGGCTCTAACCTGATTTGCCTAGAAAAGAAAACTAGGGTCCGAGTTCATTCCACTTACTTGGAGCTATAAATATATGTCATCCTAAAAATCCTGCTATTCTTGTTTTCTTTAACTTTAGGTCCTCGTAACACCATACTCTCTTTCTCACATATGTACACCTTTCATTGGTATTCAGTTGTTGTGTTAATGCATTCAAAATCCCTCAAATTTAGCCCAAAGCGAAGTTCCTAGTAAACATTTTATGGTCTCTTTTATGACTTTAAAAAATATATGTATTTCTGTCTTTTGTTATAGACTTTACCCTTGGAGGCTTGCTTTTCTCTGGATTTCATTTCTAGCAGGTCTCTGTGATAATGCCCTTTATTGCACCCCTTTCTGTTGAGGAATAAGATGTGGCTAGCAAGGGCAGCTTTTTGTCATCTCTTCAATTTCAGAATTTTTCTCTGTAAAGACTGCTAAATGTCCCTTCAGAGGTTTACTTTTAAATTCTGAGTAATGGGGTGGGTTGGGGGTTGCTCTTCCTTTGCTCTTGATCTTGGAACTTTGTAGTTTATAAATTGTACATCACTCCTTATCAGCCGTTTAGAGTTCAGACCACTAATCCCCAACCTACCAGATATTAAGATACAAACCAGAGGTATGTAAAAGTACATTTCCAGCTTTATTAATATAATACTTTCTGTTTCAGATGTGTCTTTGCCATGGCCACCCAGATTCTGTCCTATGTACCATCTTTGAATAATGGGGTCCTTTTTATCTAATTTAATGTAGATTAGAGGCAGTGTGGAGACCACTTTCTAAAGAGAAAAGCCTTCTCTTTCTGACACATCTTCTATCTGCCTTAGCTGAAATCACTAGAATGTCCTGTCAATTATACAAGTTCAGTGTTACTAAGACTGACTTCGGTAATATTTGTATCTATTGGATGATAAAGTTTGACATCATTTCAAATTAGGGAAATAAGTATTTCTTCTCTTGGAAAATATCCCTGTCTTATACAAGTACTTCATTAAACATTCCATTCCCAGTAATATGTTTAAAATTTTATTCATTATTTTGGGACTACCTTAGCCATATTTTTTCTTTTAAACCTATTATGGTTTAACTGGGCCTTCCTCATCATGATGTCCCAATTCACCCAATCCCTACCTCGGTCTGCATTGAGTATTTTATTTTAATTAATTAATTAATTAATTATTTTCGTTGCATTGGGTCTTTGTTGCTGAGCATGGCTTTCTCTAGTTGCGGCGCAAGCAGGGACTACTCTTCGTTGCGGAGTACGGGCTTCTCATTGCGGTGGCTTGTCTTGTTGTGGCACATGGGCTCTAGGCGTGCCGGCTTCGGTAGTTGTGGCACGTGGGCTCCGTAGTTGTGGCTCACGGGCTCTAGAGCATAGGCTCAGTAGTTGTGGCCCACGGGCTTAGTTGCTCCGCGACATGTAGGATCTTCCCGGACCAGGGTTCGAGCCTGTGTCCCCTGCATTGGTAGGCGGATTCTTAACCGCTGCACCACCAGGGAAGTCCCCGTATTGAGTATTTTTTATTAATTAATTTATTTTTGGCTGTGTTGGGTCTTTTCTGTGCGAAGGCTTTCTCTAGGTGTGGCAAGCGGGGGCCACTCTTCATCGCGGTGCGTGGGCCTCTCACTATCGCGGCCACTCTTGTTGCGGGGGACAGGCTCCAGACACGCAGGCCCAGTAGTTGTGGCTCACGGGCCTCGTTGCTCCGCGGCATGTGGGATCTTCCCAGACCAGGGCTCGAACCCGTGTCCCCTGCATTAGCAGGCAGATTCTCAACCACTGCGCCACCAGGGAAGCCCTGCACTGAGTATTTTTAAGAAGATTTTTCCATATTTAAAATGACTTTCTTAATTTATATATTCTTTGAATCATTTCATCTAATCATCTGATCTCTAGATCTAGAGATCAGATGATCTCTAGATCTAGAGAATTTATTATACCTCTTTTAAAGCTGTGCTATATTTTTTAAAACCCTAAACATTTAATGATCATTTACCTATAATTATGTAAGCAATGTTTTGTTTTTGTTTTTGTTTTTTTTGCGATACGCGGGCCTCTAACTGCTGTGGCCCCTCCCGTTGCGGAGCACAGACTGGACGTGCAGGCTCAGCGGCCATGGCTCACGGGCCCAGGCGCTCCGCGGCATGTGGGATCTTCCCAGACCGGGGCACGAACCCACGTCCCCTGCATCGGCAGGCGGACTCTCAACCACTGCGCCACCAGGGAAGCCGCCCTGTAAGCAATTTTTACAATAACTTTTGATATAGTTGCCCAAATCCCCTCAAGCTATGTTTCTAAGAAACACAGGCATCAAGCTAAAATATTTAGCAAAGATGTCTCATTTGTTTAAAGCATTATAAATACAAATCAACACAAAACCAAGATGCCCCTTTTTATTAGCAAACTATTTAAAATACCTAATGCTGGTGGTCTTGGGGTATGACAAACACAAACATAGCTAGGGTATATTACAAAAGCCTGTTTGAAAGCAATATCTTAATAAATATAGAGCATGCAGAATCCTAGAGTCCATTTCAAATTCGTAAAATGCTAACACATTGTAAAAACCACCCTATACCTAGTCAGTTACTGGGAAGATCATCTCCTGGTGGGTATATTGGAATAGAGTCCTAAGAGCTAAGATGCTACTGGTTATTAATTTTTTTCCTCTGAGATACATTTGTTTGCCTGTGGGACCTGTAGAGAATAAAAATATGTGTATTTTTTATTCCCAGTACTTTTATCCTTTTTGATTATAAGGCAAAAAGCCTTTGGCCTCTTCTAAACTCCATTTGGTAATTGTGGGTAAGGGGGTCTCATTTCTGAGTTCCAAGACTTTTATAATAGTTAAAACTTTTTGTTTATGTACTATATGCTAAGCATTGTTCTAAGTACTTTTATACACATTCATGTTTAATCTTCCAAACCACCTAAGAGGTTTTCCCCATTTCTATCCAATGCCACAGAGCCAAGTATAAGATCCAGGATCTGTGTCCCAAGTCTTATTCCTTATTGGTCTTTCTCAGTAAGATCAATTACGTTATGCTTATATCCCTTCTGCTCAGCTATTATCAGACACAGATACCTAGTCATAATGTGACAAACTGTGGTCTATCCTATAATCAGTTGCCATAATTATGTCTAGAGGGTTAAGTGCTAGGTTCCATTTTCATCTATACAGTATGTATTTAATATTTACCCATGAGCAAGGGTATATTCAAAAAATTTATTAACCCTTAAGGCAGGGGCACTAGGCAGTCAGTGGGGACACCACCCAGTCAGAATACATACAGCATTAAACAACCAGTAGGGTCATATAAATATAAAGTGAATAGGTATCAATCTACTCCATAACCGATTCATCCAGGGATGTCTGTGTACCTCAAGAAAATGAGCAGCTAAGTTTACACCGACAATGTACATTATGTTTAAAGATACCATGTGGGATCAACCTTTGGAATTTGATAAGGACTCCATAATTACAACTGCAAGGCAAGCTCTTTCTACATCTTGTGTTGTTTCATCTGGGCCTAGGAATTGGAGATCTTCATTCTACTTGGGCCTTCCGTTCACCTTTAGGCATTCTTTGTTTTATTACTTGTAGTTTAAAGAACCATCTTTAAGAGGAATATACCAGCAAAATAAGAATTCTACTATCTCTTAATTGTTAAACACATGCTAAACAGTAGAGCCCATCCTTCCTCCAGTATAAGCTCCAAATGTGGCTGTACAAAGTTTTGTTCTTTCTCATACTTAACTCTTCTCATTAGCTTCACCTCAAACTGGAATTTGTCTTTTCTGATATTTTATTTTATTTTGAATTTTATTTATTTTTTTATACAGCAGGTTCTTGTTAGTTATCCATTTTATACACATCAGTGTATACATGTCGATCCCAATTGCCCAATTCAGCACACCACCATCCCCACCCTGCCCCGCGGTTTTCCCCCCTTGGTGTCCATACGTTTGTTCTCCACATCTGTGTCCCAATTTCTGCCCTGCAAACCAGTTCATCTGTACCACTTTTCTAGGTTCCACATATATGCGTTAATATATGATATTTGTTTTTCTCTTTCTGACTTGCTTCATTCTATATGACAGTCTCCAGATCGATCCACATCTCTACAAATGATCCAATTTTGTTCCTTTTTATGGCTGAATAATATTCCATTGTATGTATATACCACATCTTCTTTATCCATTCATCTGTCGATGGGCATTTAGGTTGCTTCCATGTCCTGGATATTGTAAATAGTGCTGCAGTGAACATTGGGGTGCATGTGTGTTTTTGAATTATGGTTTTCTCTGGGTATATGCCAGTAGTGGGATTGTTGGGTCATATGGTAATTCTATTTTTAGTTTTTTAAGGAACCTCCATACTGTTCTCTGTAGTGGCTGTATCAATTTACATTCCCACCAACAGTGCAAGAGGGTTCCCTTTTCTCCACACCCTCTCCAGCATTTGTTGTTTGTAGATTTTCTGATGATGCCCATTCTAACTGGTGTGAGGTGATACCTCATTGTAGTTTTGATTTGAATTTCTCTAATAATTAGGGATGTTGAGCAGCTTTTCATCAGCTTCTTGGCAATCTGTATATCGTCTTTGGAGAAATGTCTACTTAGGTCTTCTGCCCATTTTTGGATTGGGTTGTTTGTTTTTTTAATATTGAGCTGCATGACCTGCTTCTTTATTTTGGAGATTAATCCTTTGTCCGTTGATTCGTTTGCAAATATTTTCTCGCATTCTGAGGGTTGTCTTTTCATCTTGTTTGTAGTTTCCTTTGCTGTGCAAAAACTTTTAAGTTTCATTAGGTCCCATTTGTTTATTTTTGTTTTTATTTCCATTACTCTAGGAGGTGGGTCAAAAAAGTTCTTGCTGTGATTTCTGTCAGAGTGTTCTTCCTATGTTTTCCTCTAAGAGTTTTATAGTGTCTGGTCTTACATTCAGGTCTCGAATCCATTTTGAGTTTATTTTTGTGTATGGTGTTAGGGAGTGTTCTAATTTCATTCTTTTGCATGTAGCTGTCCAGTTCTCCCAGCACCACTTATTGAAGAGGCTGTCTTTTCTCCATTGTATATCCTTGCCTACTTTGTCATAGATTAGTTGAGCATAGGTGCGTGGGTTTATCTCTGGGCTTTCTATTCTGTTCCATTGATCAATGTTTCTGTTTTTGTGCCAGTACCATTCTAAAGTCAGGGAGTCTGGTTCCTCCACCTCCATTTTTTCCCCTCAAAATTGCATTGGCTATTTGGAATCTTTCCTGTCTCCATACAGAATTTAAGATTTTTTTGTTCCAGTTCTGTAAAAAATGCCCTTGGTAATTTGATAGGGATTGCACTGAATCTGTAGATTGCTTTGGGTAGTAGAGTCATTTTCACAGTACTGATTCTTCCAATCTAAGAACATGGTATATCTCTCCATCTGTTTTTATCATCTTTCGTTTCTTTCATCACTGTCTTATAGTTTTCTGCATACAGGTCTTTTGTTTCCTTAGGTAGTTTTTTTCCTAGGTATTTGATTCTTTTTGTTGCAGTGGTAAATGGGAGTATTTCCTTAATTTCTCTTTCAGATTTTTCATCATTAGTGTATGGGAATGCAAGAGATTTCTGTGCATTAATTTTGTATCCTACAACTTTACCAAATTCATTGATTAGCTCTAGTAGTTTTCTGGTGGCATCTTTAGGATTCTCTATGCATAGTGTCATGTCATCTGCAAAGAGTGACAGTTTTACTTCTTCTTTTCCAATTTGTATTCCTTTTATTTCTTTCTCTTCTCTGATTGTCGTGGCTAGGACTTCCAAAAGTATGTTGAATAATAGTGGTGAGAGTGGACATCCTTGTTTTGTTCCTGATCTTAGAGGAAATGCTTTCAGTTTTTCAACATTGAGAATGATGTTAGCTGTGGGTGTGTCATATATGGCCTTTATTATGTTGAGGTAGGTTCCCCCTATGCTCACTTTGTGGAGAGTTTTTATCATAAATGGGTGTTGAATTTTGTCAAGAGCTTTTTCTGCATCTATTGAGATGACAATATGGTTTTTATTCCTCAGTTGGTTAATATGGTGTATCACATTGATTGATTTGCCTATACTGAAGAATCCTTGCATCCCTGGGATAAATCCCACTTGATCATGTGTATGATCCTTTTAATGTGTTGTTGGATTCTGTTTGCTAGTATTTTGTTAAGGGTTTTTGCATCTATATTCATCAGTGATATTGGTCTGTAAGTTTCTTTTTTTGTGGTATCTTTGTCTGGTTTTGGTATCAGGGTGATGGTGGCCTCATAGAATGAGTTTGGGAGTGTTCCTTCCTTCCTCTCCAAATTTTTGGAAGAGTTTGAGAAGGATGGGTGTTAGCTCTTCTCTAAATGTTTGATAGAATTCACCTGTGAAGCCATCTGGTCCTGGACTTTTTTGTTGTTGGAAGATTTTTAATCACAGTTTCAATTTCATTACTTGTGATTCATCTGTTCATATTTTCTATTTCTTCCTGGTTCTGTCTTGGAAGCTTATACCTTTCTAAGAGTTTGTCCATTTCTTCCAGCTTGTCCATTTTATTGGCATTGAGTTGCTTGTAGTAGTCTCTTAAGATGCTTTGTATTTCTGCGGTGTCTGTTGTAACTTCTCCTTTTTCGTTTCTAATTTTAATGATTTGAGTCCTCTCCCTCATTTTCTTAATCAGTCTGGCTAATGGTTTATCAATTTTGTTTATCTTCTCAAAGAACCAGCGTTTAGTTTTATTGATCTTTGCTGTTGCTTTCTTTGTTTCTGTTTCATTTATTCTGCTCTGATCTTTATGATTTCTTTCCTTCTTCTAACTTTGGGTTTTGTTTATTCTTCTTTCTCTAGTTCTTTTATGTGTAAAGTTAGATTGTTTATTTGATCTTTGTTCTTTCTTAAGGTAGGATTGTATTGCTATAAACTTCCCTCTTAGAACTGCTTTTGTTGCATCCCAAAGGTTTTGGATCGTCATGTTTTCATTGTCATTTGTTTCCAGGTATTTTTTGATTTTCTCTTTGATTTCTTCAGTGATCTCTTGGTTATTTAGTAACGTATTGTTTAGCCTCCATGCGTTTGTGTTTTTTTCCCTGTAATTTATTTCTAATCTCATAGCATTGTGGTCAGAAAAGATGCTTGATATGATTTCAATTTTCTTAAATTTACTGAGGCTTGATTTGTGACCCAAGATGTAATCAGTCCTGGAGAATGTTCTGTGCGCACTTGAGAAGAAAGTGTAATCTGCTGTTTTTGGATGGAATGTCCTATAAATATAAATTAAATCTATCTGGTCTATTGTGTCATTTAAAGCTTGTGTTTCCTTATTAATTTTCTGTATGGATGATCTGTCCATTGATGTAAGTGAGGTTTTAAAGTCCCCCACTATTATTGTTTTACTTTCAATTTCCTTTTTTATAGCTGTTAGCAGTTGTCTTATGTATTGACGTGCTCCTATGTTGGGTGCATATATATTTATAATTGTTTTATCTCCTTCTTGGATTGATCCCTTGATCATTATGTAGTGTCCTTCCTTGTCTCTTGTAACATTCTTTATTATAAAGTCTATTTTATCTAATATGAGTATTGCTACTCCAGCTTTCTTTTGATTTCCATTTGCATGGAATATCTTTTTCCATCCCCTCACTTTTAGTCTGTATGTGTCCCTAGGTCTGAAGTGGGTCTCTTGTAGACAGCATGTATATGGGTCTTGTTTTTGTATCCATTCAGTGAGCTTGTGTCTTTTGGTTTGAATATTTAATCCATTCACGTTTAAGGTGATTATCGATATGTATGTTCCTATTACCATTTTCTTAATTGTTTTGGGTTTGTTTTTGTAGGTCCTTTTCTTCTCTTGTGTTTCCCACTTAGAGAAGCTCCTTTAGCATTTGTTGTAGAGCTGGTTTGGTGGTTCTGAATTCTCTTAACTTTTGCTTGTCTGTAAAGCTTTTGATTTCTCCATCGAATCTGAATGAGATCCTTGCTGGGTAGAGTAATCTTGGTTGTAGTTTCTTCCCTTTCATCACTTTAAATATATCATGACACTCCCTTCTGGCTTGTAGAGTTTCTGCTGAGAAATCAGTTGTTAACCTTATGGGAGTTCCCTTGTATGTTGTCATTTTTCCCTTGCTGCTTTCAATAATTTTTCTTTCTCTTTAATTTTTACCAATTTGATTACTATGTATCTTGGCATGTTTCTCCTTTGGTTTATCCTGTATGAGACTCTCTGCTCTTCCTGGACTTGGGTGGCTATTTCCTTTCCCATATTAGGGAAGTTTTTGACTCTAATCTCTTCAAATATTTTCTTGTGTCCTGTCTCTCTCTCTTCTCCTTCTGGGACCCTTATAATGTGAATGTTGTTTCATTTGTTTTCCCAGAGGTCTCTTAGACTCTGTTCATTTCTTTTCATTCTTTTATCTTTATTCTGTTCCACAGCAGTGAATTCCACCAATCTTTCTTCCAGGTCACTTATCCGTTCTTCTGCCTCAGTTATTCTGCTATTGATTCCTTCTAGTGTATTTTTCATTTTGGTTATTGTATTGTTCATCTCTGTTTGTTTGTTCTTTAATTCTTCTAGGTCTTTGTTAAACATTTCTTGCATCTTCTCAATCTTTGCCTCCATTCTTTTTCTGAGGCCCTGGATCATCTTCACTATCATTATTCTGAATTCTTTTTCTGGAAGGTTGCCTATCTCCATTTCATTTACCTGTTTTGCTGGGGTTTCATCTGGTACATAGCCCTCTCCCTTTTCATCTTGTCTATCTTTCTGTGAATGTGGTTTTTGTTCCACAGGCGGCAGGATTGTAGTTCTTCTTGCTTCTGCTGTCTTCCCTCTGGTGGATTAGGCTATCTAAGAGGGTTGTGCAAGTTTCCTGATGGGAGGGACTGGTGGTGGGTAGAGCTGGCTGTTGCTCCAGTTTGCAGAACTCAGTGAAACTTTAATCCGCTTGTCTGCTGATGGGTGGTACTGCGTTCCCTCCTTGTTGGTGGTTTGGCCTAAGGCGACCCAACACTGGAGCCTACCTGGGCTCTTTGGTGGGGCTAATGGCAGACTCTGGGAGGGCTCACACCAAGGAGTACTTCCCAGAACTTCTGCTGCCAGTGTCCTTGTCCTCACAGTGGGACACACCCACCCCCTGCCTCTGCAGGAGACCCTCCAACACTAGCAGGTAGGTCTGGTTCAGTCTCCTATGCGGTCACTGCTCGTTCCCCTGTGTCATGATGAGCACACTACTTTGTGTGTACCCTCCAAGAGTGGAGTCTCTGTTTCCCACAGTCCTGTCGAGGTCCTGTAATCAAATCTGCTAGCCTTCAAAGTCTGATTCTCTAGGAATTCCTCCTCTCATTGCCAGACGCCCAGGTCTGGAAGCCTGACGTAGGGCTGAGAACCTTCACTCCATCGTGTGGACTTCTGTGGCATAAGTGTTCTCCAGTTTGTGAGTCAGCCACCCAGCAGTTACAGGATTTGATTTTATTGTGATTGCGCCCCTCCTACCGTCTCGTTGTGGCTTCTCCTTTGTCTTTGGATGTGGGGTATCTTTTTTGGTGAGTTCCAGTGTCTTCCTGTCGATGATTGTCCAGCAGGTAGTTGTGATTCTGGCGCTCTCACAAGAGGGAGTGAGAGCACATCCTTCTACTCTGCCATGTTGAACAGATCTCCTTTTTCTGAAATTTTAATTCTAGCCTGTGACTATCCTAATTTTGAATTTATCCTTGATAATACCTTTCTAACTTTGGTTATTCTCTTTTTAAAATCTGAGTTTAGAGAAACCTTTTCAGTCCCAAAGTTTTCTTTGGCTTCTCTGTGCCTTTTTGTGGGTGGGGGGGTGGGGGTGGGCAGGGGGAGGAAAGATGATCTGTGATACTGTTATTTGTACTGAATTTGAGAGACTCATCCACTGTCATTTTTCATTTTAGGGACTTTTACCACGGAATCATAGCTAAATCCTTAGAAATGTTTAGAAGTTAGTCTTTTCTAAAGTCTGTAGCAAATGTCTATCTGTACTGGATGAATTTTGTGTGTGTGTGTGTAAATAGCACGATTACCTTACTATAAGTCTCTCCAATAAACAACCCATTTTGTTCTTCCTCTTTTCAGGAGAGTGGAGTGATGTTGTGCTTGATTTAAAGATAGGTGACATGTGTGCTGTGTGAGGTAGTAGTTTGATTGTTAGCCTCAGGTCTTGTCAAGCAAGGATTCTAGTATCTGAGCCTGTAGAGCTTTTGCAGAGCAGAAGCTTTCACTGTTTGCAACCACATCTTCTGCCCCATTTTTCATGAATAGTGTTTGATAGTGGAAGTTCAGAAATGAATCTTCTAGAACTCCCCTCTGTTTATACCTTCCCAGCAAAAAAGATAGCTCCATCATTTTGAACTATAAACCAATATTTTCATAACTTTTTCATTATAGCTTTGGCATGAGTAAAGTTCTGTACTTCTTTGAGTATAAATATCTTTTTCATTACAGCTGTGTATCCTGTAATATAATTCAGAGACACTGCATACTTACCGTATTAGTTATCTACTGCTGTGGCGCAAATTAACCCAAAATGTAGTACCTTAAAACAACAAGCACTTAGCTCACAGTTTCTATATGTCAGGAATCTGAGTGCCTCAGGCCCAAGGCCTCTCAAGAGGTTGCAGTCAGTGTATCCACAAGGGCTGCAGTTTCATCTGAAGGCTTGGTAAGAGCAGGATCTACTTTGAAGCTCATTCTCATGGTTGTGAGAAAGATTCAGTTCCTTGTGGGTTGTTGGACTTGAGGGTCTTAGTTCCATGCTGGCTAGGGGTATGAGGCCTCTCACAATTCCATGCCATGTGGACTTCTCCACAGGACAGCTTACAGCATGGAGTGGCTCACTCAGAACAAGAGAGCAAGAAAGGGCCCAAGATGGAAATCGATCTTTTTGTAACCTAATCATGGAAGTGATATCTCATCACTTCTGCTGTATTCTATTGGTCAGAAGTGAGTCCCAAATCCAGCTAAGATTCAAGGGGGAGGGAATTACATAAGGGTGTGAATTCTAGGAGGCAGATCACTGAGGCTCTCTTAGAGGTTCCCTATCATACTTACCAGGGGTGTCATGTGTGTGCACATATGAGTATGTGTTTGTGTGTGTGTGTGTGTGTGTGTGTGTGTGTGTGTGTGTAAAGAAAAAATGAGTCTCAGTAAGCCATGGGCTTAATCTAATAACTTATAAGAGGCCAAGCATGATAAATGCTACAATGGAAGTGATGACATTGCTATGAAGTGTGAAGGAGAGTAATTTGGAGGAGGATCCCAGGAAGCTTCATGGAAGACATGGGGTTTATACATGACTTTGAAAGATGGAAGGGGCTTTGACAAGCGGGTGTTGTCATAAAGGGAATCCCAGTTTGGGACAACTTGGATTGAGCACAGGGCACAGTCAAGAGACTGGTAAGTGACTATGACCAGAATCCTGGGGTGTATGAAGACTAGGGATAAAGGGGGAAATTTCAAAAAGATAGTCAGGGACTAGATTATGGTATCTTAAATTTTAGTTTGAGGAGTTTGTGTTGTAGGCAACATGATTCTTTTGGCTATTTGAGGAGAATAGACTAGTCAAATCATATGTCTGGGCCATCTTTTCTGTCCTCCATGACATGTGGTATGAGGTTAATAGCAAGTGTTCTATATTTAGGCCTTGACACTTGTTATGAATTTGTAATAAATTATTCAGTTCCTTGCCCCACAATGTACTCATCTATAAAATGGTCATATTAGTATGTATTTTATAGAGTTATTGCTAGGATCAAGTAAAGGAATGTTTATAACATATCTAGCAAGTTTCCTGTCACATCACCAACACTTACTGAGTGACTTCTATTAATTACAAAGTGAACCACAGAAGAGCTTCTCATGTAACTGGGGGAAAGAGGTCTTTCTTATTGCTTAATCCACCTTCCTGGCCAGCAAAAAAATAAGAGCTCTGTAAGGTCAGTTTTTTTCTAGTTGACTTTATTTACTTTATATATCTGAGTCTGAGTGCCCACCTGGAAGGCAAGAGCATCTTGAAACCACATCTCCCCAAAGATGTGTAGCTGAAATGGGCACATCTGGACACGCCACAAAGAGAATCAGCTTCTCAGCCTCTTGATGATGCACACAGCACAGAGCAGAAGGAGGATGGCTTTGGAATAGGACTCAGGTCCACTGCTTGAATATCTTTGTGACTTTGAGCAGTTTACTTACTCTCTGAACCTTCACATTCTCATTTTAAATGGAGAGCAAATAGGGACTTACATGGGGACTACTATAGCTCGTAACTAATTATCCAGCCCTTTAACATCTTTTCAAAGATTTATCTCCATCGAGAAGGCTCCCTTAACTCCTCATCTTCTTAAGGCTCTATATAGATGTTCTAATTGAAAGTTTTTTCTTTTCTGTAGTTTATCCTCCATTACCCTGCCATCTAGAGAAGAGAAAGGGGTTTCTAAGAAGGGGAAGTCTCCCTTACTCGACTGTAGATTTTCTTGAGAAGAGAAAATGATTTGTAATTGATGAGTTTATTATAATCATATTTTCCAATTCTGCCTACTTAGAATCTTATTTCTCCTTTTACTGTTTTACTCTTTGGTCAATATCATAAAATATCTCAACCTCCGTCTTCCTCCCCAGTCCGAATTGACAATATTGTTTTAGATTCAGAATTACTTGTTCCTTTGAACTTGCTTTAATCTAACTTTTTTTAAACCTAATCTCTTCAGATTAGAGGACAGCTATCAAAAACATACTTCTACTCCCTAGCCAACTTAAAATCAGCCTCTGTGGAGAACAGCTATGACCTGGCATGTGGTACATGGAGAGCATGTAAAATATTACCTACTTTACTAGATTGGGGGGCCTGGTGAAAAAGAAAAATGGAAGTTCAGCTGGAGGCGTAGATAAGAATTATGACTCTGAAACCTGTGCCTCTGAAGATGCCCAGTGTATAGTACACAGGGACATCATCTCTTCACCATGTGCCTTCTGAGCAGGGCTTGTGGTGCTGTTGAAGGGAGGAGACACATCAACGGCTCCTACAGAATCACTTAAAGGGAGTTGTCAAGAGCTTCCTCTCTTTCAGGGAGTTCTGACAATTCTTATTTCTTTTCTTATGAACACAGGAATCCTTCTGAGGAATTGCTTCAGGATTAACCAGAAGGGGAACCCTGCTCTCACTCAATAGTTTCCTTCAGCCTTCCTCAGGTTCCCTAGAAATGGTGGGTCCACCCTCAGTATGCAGATCTTTGGGGCCCTAGAAAATCAGCATGACTTTTTACTAGTTTTCCAGCCTCAGAGGAGTACTTCCACTTTAACAACTAAATGATAGTTGTTATCATTTAACAAATGATATCATTTAAAAAACAGTTTTTTTAAGCCAGGGACATGTTGTGTGTTTGGAGAATGCTAATTCTGGAAATGAGACCAACCTTCTCTCTTTGGCCTCAGGATTGTGTAGCCCATTAAAACAAAAACATCCTAGCATTTCTTGGAGGAAGAACTGTCCAGATGATATCCACAGGAACCAAATTGCTTCAGTGGCTCAAGTGTTGTTCAAATGCCAGTGGTAACTGGATTAGTCTCCAATTCTAAATGTACATGGGAGAGAGTAGGTAAAGATATGGAAGGGGTGTGGAGAGCTTCCCTTCTTCCACTTCTTTAAGAGGCTATGCACTTAATGTTCTCAACTGAAAAGAATTTCACTTTAATCTTCTCATAGAATTTAAAATAATAAACACTAAAGTTAATTGTAGGATAAATTCTTTAGGGATGTTGGTTTACCACTCCTTTCATCTTTGGTTATATTAAGTGATAATTACCAATAGGGGGCCTTTCTACCACATTTTTATCTTTAGGGGGGAAGAGAAAACCCAAAGCCTTTTTGAAATCTAGGAGTGTTGTACCTAGCGTTTTTCCTGTTCACATGACTAGTCTCATTGTGAGAATCTAAGTGTCTTCTAAAGTAACCACATCAATTGTTAAATATCACTCCGCTACAGATGAACCAGTTTGCAGGGCAGAAATAGACACACAGATGTAGAGAACAAACATATGGACACCAAGGGGGGAAAGTGGCAGGGGGTAGATGGTGTTGTGATGAATTGGGAGATTGGGATTGACAAATATACACTAATATGTATAAAGTGAAAAACTAATAAGAACCTGCTGTATAAAAAAATAAATAAAATTCTAAAAGTAAAAAAAATAAAAATAAAGTGAAGTGGTTTTGTGTGTGTTTTGTTTTTCAACAATGTGGATGGAAGGACCTCCCTCCCCAGATTGAGAATCATTGCCATAGTGAGCCATTGTTATTGATTGGTGTGTGTTGTATCTTTTAGATTGCCTAAAACAGAAGAGTGGTAAAAAAAAAAAATTGACAAACTGACAAATTATATTTGTAATCTAATTACATGTAAACTAAACTATCAGCTTTATAGTTATCAAGATCAACTTGGCAACAAGGAAAAGAAACCTGTTTACTCTTTTCAAAAAAGCTCAAAATGTTAAATCATTTTTGTAAAAAGATCCAGGAAGTATAGAATAGCCTAAGTGAAAATGGGAGCAACTGATGGAGTCAGGGCTTGGAAATCTTAAGATTGTTGGTAGTGGGAGGGGAGGAAGGAAGTGAGTATCAGCATGATAGGGCTTTATGTCAGGGTAGGATGCTCTGAGTTTGAGATTTCATGGGTGGAACAGTTCTGGGTGATAAGGGCAGGAATCCATCTGTGGAAATGGCAGGGTGAGTGGAGAAGTGATTAGTTTTGGAGTTCCTGACATTTTCCTCATGGAGTTTCGGATTTGTTATTACATGGGCATCAAAATTACCCACAATGGAATCTAAAAAAAAGACTACAAATGAACTTATCTACAAAACCGAAATAGAGTTACAGATTTAGAAAATAAACTTATGGTTACCAGGGGGTAAGAGGGAGGAGGGATAAATTGAAAGATTGGGATTGACACATACACACTACTATATATAAAACATAACTAATAAGGACCTACTGTATAGCACAGGGAACTCTACTCAATGGCCTATATGGGAAAAGAGTCTAAAAAAAAGAGTGGATATATGTATTTTTGTGTAACAGATTCACTTTGCTGTACACTTGAAACTAACACAGCATTGTAAATCAATTATACTCTAATAAAAATTTTTTAAAAATTGCCCACAGGGGCTTCCCTGGTGGCGCAGTGGTTGAGAGTCTGCCTGCCGACGCAGGGGACACGGGTTCGTGCCCCGGTCGGGGAAGATCCCACATGCCGCGGAGCAGCTGGGCCCGTGAGCCATGGCCACTGAGCCTGTGCGTCCGGAGCCTGTGCTCCGCAACGGGAGAGGCCACAACAGTGAGAGGCCCGCATACCGCAAAAAAAAAAAAAAAAAATATTGCCCACAATGGATAATTTTGGAGAGGGGGACTGAGATTTGGTGCTAGTTTTCAAAATCTATGGGAACTGATCAGGATTTAGTAGATAACACATGAGGGACAGGCATAGGAAAGCCAAGATGGATAACCCAAGTCACAAGGTATTTGTTAAAAAACACTTTATACCTATGAAAGATACAAAGAATACTATACCCAACCATATATGCCCCATCCAGCTTAATACAGTTAACACTCCCTAGGGGCCCTCCTGTGTAGGAACAAGGGTCACTTCAGAGGAAATTTTGATTCTCCCAGTGAAATCCAGAGGCACTGAAGGTACAGAAATGATGGTTTGGAAAGACCTCCTTGTACAAGGAGGATGCCAGCTTCATCTGCAGATTCCAGTGTGAGAGAAGGTAGAAAAATGAGACATCCTTTCTTAAGGAAAAAGAAAAGAAAGGGAAATGGCACCTTTGGGAATGAATCAGGTTTCAACTGAGGCTGGAAAACAGAAATCTAAACAGGTTATAGGTTAAGGGAAGTTTACTGTGAAATGATGTTTTCAGAGGGCACAAGGGAGAGATTTGAGAGGGGCGGGAGAAGTAGGAGGCTGGGTCAGAGGAGGAGCAGCACAGAACCTGGGAAAGGGAGAAAGTGAGATGAGTGTCTTGTTCACAGAATGAAATGCCAGCTTTTGCAGAGACGTGTAGATGAAAAAGACCAACTCAGGGTTTTCAAGGATAACCTGCCAGGGGTTTCAGTGCATTCATTTGTGTCTTAGGGAAGACTCTACTACAAGCAGCACCTTAGCTAAAGATTTAGGTGCAAATGATTTATTAAAATAGTGCCCCCAGGAGAAACCAGTTAGGGTGGCCAGCCTGATAGGTGGGATGAGAATGTAACCCAGGTGAGCCAATGACATGCAAAAAGTTGTTGGCTCAGGCTCCTCGGAAACTTCTCAACAAGAAGTGCCGGCTGAAAATCCTTTTATTTTCATTGGGAATTGGAGATGTGTGGATGTCAGGCCCGGGACATGATACTCCTGCATGATACTCCTGTATTATTATCATGAGGAAAGCCGGATTTGCAAGTGGAGAAACCCAGAGAAAGCAAAGGAGAGACACGGGACCTGGTAACATGATTCCTGGATCAAACTGGTCTGAGGCTCCCAAAATTTTCAGTTATGTTTTTCAGAAAATTTCTTTTGTTTTCTAAGCCAGTTTGTTCCAGCATTTTGTTGTTGTTTTTGATATTGCTTGCAACAGAATTATAAGTTCTCAAACACTTTAAGAAACCTATCATGTTTATCTAAATGTACTTTAATCATGGAACTGAGAGTAATCAAAAATGACTAATGATATCAAATATTTAGGCTTCTAACAGCACTGAAATATTTCATAGCATTAAATGAAAAACATTTTCTTGCCCATTGAAAAGGAAAGAGGAGGTTATACATCCACAGATATCTCTTCTAATTTATGCCTTCTGGTCTTGGAATTTACCTTTTTACCATTTGAGAGCGAAGAGACCGAGGTCCTCCAAACCAATTTTCCCCACTGAATTTAGCTTTTTACTTTACGTTCAAACCAACTTTATATCCTAAGTCTGCTCCATAAATTACATTTCTAATTTTTGTACATTCCTGTGTTTTTAGTGTTGCATCCACTTACATAGTTTTGCAAGTTATCTTTGAAGGGTTTTTTACCATTCGTTTGTCTGGCCTGTGGATCCCAAAGACGTGACAGCAGAAATAAATGACTGAATTCCAAGGATACCCTTGCTCTATTTTCCCACTTTTCTTTTCTTTTCTGAAGATTCCAAACACATCTGTTGTTTTTGGGGGCATTTTGCTTTCTTCTACAGCTATCTTCTTCCAGTCCTTTCTCTTGATGTACTTCCTATTCAACTCAAAATTCTCTCCCCGTATTTTTCTCCCACCATCTGAAGTTGCTGTATTTCTTTCCCCTGCCCCCAATTATTTCAGTGTCCTTGTCTCTTACATTCTTATTTTCTTCCTTAGGCTAATTTGAGAGACTGTGTTGCTCCTCTTTCCCTTTGGATATTTTAAGAGTGGCCCACAGTAGTTTTCATCTGTTTGACAAATTCTTGTAATCTCTCCTTGTAAGAATTCTACCTCTGTCTTCAGCCTTAAGGTCGTCTTGCCTCCTGTCTTCTTGGAACCAAGCAGCATATTTTACTTCCCACTTCTGTCTGCCTGCTACCTTAACCTTGCTCTCATCATTTCTCTTGTGCTTGCAAGTTGGTTTAATCTGAGTGACATATTTGCTGAGCACTGCGCGGGAGCTCAGCAGTCTGGGTGTTGCTTGCACATTATAAAAGGGAAAGCAAAATTAATCCACTTAACTGAGCCAAGGTATTTGGATGGTATTCTCATTTTAGAAGAAAATTGAGATATGTTATGGGTTTCGGAAATAAGGTTAGTGAGGATCTGAGATTTGATTTCTGTGTTAACACTTTATATTCACCATCTAATTCATACAAGAACGTATACTTACTAGTTACATAGATCTGCTTTTTCCAGTTGGGAAATGGATTTTAATATGAAGATTTAACAATCTGACCTGCTTATGGTATAGAAATTGGGTTCAAAGAGAGAATACCTCATTTTATTTTCTATTTCACTATATAATAGGTCTGAAATAGTAAGCACTGGCTTAAACAATACCTGTAAGTATTTTACTGGGCAGGTGTTCACCTGTCTCCCTTTATTTTGCTCACAGTTTGTTGACACAGACATTATTTTATTGACAACTTAACATCTCCCCCAACTTTTCTGCCCTGCTAATTTACCTCGATTTGTTCAGGTTACAGCTGAGGACTTTTTGGTTCAGACAGTTTAAGACATTCAGTTCTGTTCAAGTCAAGTAATAGAGTTTTTTGAATTCGCTTTTCAGTGTTTTTCTTTTCCCCAATTCAGCTGTGGCCACTTCCTTAGTGTTTCCTTTCTGCAAGGGATTTTCTTAGGCAGAAAGTGGCTGCTCCTTGAGGAAAGTGCCTTTACCTAGTTCTGCTCCTGGGGGCCTAACTCAGAAGAGATTATGCAGTAGTGCCTTCCTGCAGTTGAAGGGAGAGGAGGTAGGAAGAGGAGAGAAGGTGTTCCTTTCCTCTGCTTTTCCTTCTGATGCTCCATTTCCTTCCAGACTGCCAGGAAAACAGCACCAACTAATAGGAAATAAAACATCATGGGGCTTCCCTGGTGGCGCAGTGGTTGAGAGTCCGCCTGCCGATGCAGGGGACACGGGTTCGTGCCCCGGTCCGGGAAGATCCCAAATGCCGCGGAGTGCCTGGGCCTGTGAGCCATGGCCGCTGATCCTGCGCGTCCGGAGCCTGTGCTCTGCAATGGGAGAGGCCACAGCAGTGAGAGGCCCGCGTACCGCAAAAAATAACAAACAAAAAAAACCCATCATGGAATCCATATTTTCTGTCGTCTTCTGTAGAGAACTCAGAGTCCTCCTTTTTTCCTTTTCTCTACCCCTACCTCTTTGTTGCTTGATTGGTTTAGGCAAAAAAGTAAGCGTTTCTCTCCCCTCCACTTTTATTTGACATGCAGCAACTTAATTAGGATGTCTTGGTCCTGAGTGTTCTGTATCAACTTTTCCTGGAACACTGGACTATCTTTTAATCAACAATTCAATTTTGTCTTCATTTCAGAGAAATTTTTCTTGTTTTTTCATCTGATTTATCAGGATATATCAAATCTTTCTGTACTGTGGTGTGAAATAATAGGGGAAAAAATATATATATATATATTGGACTCTGACCCCAGTTCCTGACACAGAGCTCCTAAAATCCTTGTAATTTCCTTGTAAGTAATAGGAATACCTGGAGTATCTCTTATTCTTTCTTTTCTTCTTTTTTTTTTTTTTGGAGTATAATTGCTTTACAACGTTGTGTTACTTTCTTCTCCATAGCAGCAGTATCAATTTACATTCCCACCAACAATGCAAGAGAGTTTCGTTTTCTCCACACCCTCTCCAGCATTTATTGTTTGTAGATTTTTTGATGATGGCCATTCTGACTGGTGTGAGATGATATCTCATTGTAGTTTCATTTCTCTAATGATTAGTGATATTGAATATCTTTTCATGTGTTTGTTGGCCATCTGTATGTCTTCTTTGGAGAAATGTCTATTTAGGTCTTCTGCCCATTTTTTGACTGGTTGTTTATTTTTTTGATATTGAGCTGCATGAGCTCTTTGTATATTTTGGAGATTAATTCCTTGTCAGCTGCTTTGTTTGCAAATATTTTCTCCCATTCTGAGGGTTGTCTTTTTGTCTTGTTTATGGTTTCCTTTGCTGTGCAGAAACTTTTAAGTTTTATTAGGTCCCATTTGTTTATTTGATTTATTTATTTATTTTAAAAAATTTAGCTTCCACTTATTTTTTAAATTTTTTTATTTTTGGCTGTGTTGGGTCTTCCTTGCTATGCGTGGGCTTTCTCTAGTTGTGGTGAGCGGGGGCTACTCTTCGATGCAGTGCGTGGGCTTCTCATTGTGATGGCTTCTATTGTTGCACAGCATGGGCTCTAGGTGTGCGGTCTTCAGTAGTTGTGGCATGTGGGCTTAGTAGTTGTGGCTCACGGGCTCTAGAACACAGGCTCAGTAATTGTGGCACACGGCCTTAGTTGCTCCATGGCATGTGGGATCTTCCCACACCAGGGCTTGAACCCATGTCCCCTGAATTGGCAGGTGGATTCTTAACCACTGCACCACCAGGGAAGTCCCCCATTTGTTTACTTTTGTTTTCATTACTCTAGAAGGTGGGTCAAAAAAGATATTGCTGTGATTTATGTCAAAGAGTGTTCTTCCTATGTTTTCCTCTAATAGCTTTATAGTGTCCGGCCTTACATTTAGGTCTTTAATCCATTTTGAGTATTTTTTTGTGTATGGTGTTAGGGAGTGTTCTAATTTCATTCTCTTACATGCAGCCATCCAGTTTTCCTAGCACCATTTATTGAAGAGATTGTCTTTTCTCCACTGTATATTCTTGCTTCCTTTGTCAAAGATTAGGTGACCATAGCTGTGTGGTTTTACCTCTGGGCTTTCTATCCTGTTCCATTGATCTATATTTCTGTTTTTGTGCCAGTACCATACTGTCTTGATTACTATAGCTTTGTAGTATAGTCTGAAGTCAAGGAGCCTGATTCCTTCAACTCTGTTTTTCTTTCTCAAGATTGCTTTGGCTATTCGGGGTCTTTTGTGTTTCCATACAAATTGTACAATTTTTTGTTCTAATTCTGTGAAAAATGCCCTTGGTAATTTGATAGGGGTTGCATTGAATCTGTAGATTGCTTTGGGTAGTATAGTCATTTTCACAATATTGATTCTTCCAATCCAAAAACATGGTATATTTCTCCATCTGTTTGTGTCATCTTTGATTTCTTTCATCAGAGTTTTATAGTTTTCTGATTGCAGGTCTTTTGATCTCTTTAGGTAGGTTTATCCCTAGGTATTTTATTCTTTCTGTTGCAGTGGTAAATGGGATTATTTCCTTAATCTCTCTTTCTGATCTGTTGTTGTTTGTGTATAGGAATGCAAGAAATTTCTGTGTATTAATTTTGTATCCTGCAACTTTACCCAATTCATTGATGAGGTCTAGTAGTGTTCTGGTGACATCTTTAGAATTTTCTATGTATAGTATCGTGCCATGCGCAAACATTGACAGTTTTACTTCTTTTCCAATTTGAATTTCTTTTTCTCCTCTGATTGCCATGGCTAGGACTTCCAAAACTATGTTGAATAATAGTGGTGAGAGTGGGCATCCTTGTCTTGTTCCTGATCTAAGAGGAAATGCTTTCAGTTTTTCACCATTGAGAATGATGTTTGATATGGGTTTATTGTATATGGCCTTTATTATGTTGAGGTAAGTTCCCTTTATGTCCATGTTTTGGAGAATTTTTATCATAAATTGGTATTGAAGTTTGTCAAAAGCTTTTTCTGCATCTCTTGAGATGATCATATGGTTTTTCTTCTTCAATTTGTTAATGTGGTGTATCACATTGATTGATTTGCATATATTGAAGAATCCTTGTGTCCCTGGGATAAATCCCACTTTATCATGGTGTATGATCCTTTTAATGTGTTTTTGGATTCTGTTTGATAGTGTTTTGTTGAGGATTTTTGCATCTATATTCATCAGTGATATTGGTCTGTAATTTTCTTTTTTTGTGATATCTTTATCTGGTTTTGGTATCATGGTGATAGTGGCCTCGTAGAATGAGCTTGGGAGTATTCCTCCCTCTGTTATTTTTTGGAAGAGTTTGTGAAGGATAGGTGTTAGGTCTTCTCTAAATGTTTGTTAGAATTCACCTGTGAAGCCATCTGTCCTGGACTTTTGTTTGTTGGAAGATTCTTAGTCACAGTTTCAATTTCATTACTTGTGATTGGTCTGTTCATATTTTCTACTTCTTCCTGGTTCAGTCTTGGAACGTTATACCTTTCTAACAATTTGTGCATTTCTCCCAGGTTGTCCATTTTATTGGCCTATAGTTGCTTGTAGTAGTCTCCTATGCTCCTTTGTATTTCTGCAGTGTCAGTTGTTACTTCTCCTTTTGCATTTCTGATTCTATTGTTTTGAGTCCTCTCCCTTTTTCTCTTGATGAGTCTAGGTAAATTTTTATCAGTTTCATTTATCTTCTCATAGAACCAGCTTTCAGTTTCATTGATCTTTGATATTGTTTTCTTCATTTTTATTTCACTTATTTCTGCTCTGATCTTTATGATTTCTTTCTACTAACTTCGGGCTTTGTTTGACCTTCTTTCTCTAGTTGCTTTATGTGTAAGATTAAGTTGTTTATTTGAGATTTTTCTTGTTTCTTGAGGTAGCATTGTATTGCTATACACTTCCCTCTTAGAACTCCTTTTAGTTTCTCTTGTTCTAATACTAGTTTTGACCTCTTTTCTGACACAGAGCTTCTGAAACCTCTGCAAATTCCTAATTGATAAGAGTACTAGGAATATCTTTTGTTCTAATAAGGTGACTCTGTCTGGACTCTTAGATGGCTCCTGGGTGGGGACTGGTCACCAGAAAGATGGTCATGACTAGAAGCTTGGAATTTTCAGCCCTGACCCCAATTCACTAAAAGAGGAGACAAAAGCTGAAAATGGAGTTAATCATTGATCATGATTAACTACTTTAGGCTACGCAATGAAGCCTTCATAAAAATCCCAATAATATGGGGTTCAGAGAGCTTCCATATGGGTGACCACATCCACATACCAGTAGGGTGATGCATCCAAACTCTATGGGGACAGAGCTCCTGCACTTAGGGCCCTCCCAGACCTCTCCCTGTGTATCTCTTAATCTAGCTATTCATCTGTATTCTTGATCATATCCTTTAATGAACTGTTAAACATAAGTTTTTCCATGAATCCAAGGGGGAGGGGTTATGGGAACCTCCAATTTATAGGCAAATCAGTCAGAAGTTGTGAACTTAGGGACCTACTATTGTAGATTGGCCTCTGAAGTAGCGGGCAGTCTCATGGGACTGAGTGAATCCTTAACCTGTGGGATCTGACACTATCACCAGGTGCATAGTGTCAGAATTTAGATTATAGGATACCCAACTTGTGTCACAGAATTGCCTTGGTGAGGGAAAAAAAACCCACACGTTTGGTAACCAGAAGTGTCAGAAGTGAACTTTCCTGTGTGAATCATAAAGGAGGCACACAGGAGGAAAGCTGTCGGTTTTTTTTTTTAAAAAATGATAATTGGCTTTCAGTAGTATCTCTTTTGTGTTTAGCTAGTTCTATATTGTTATTCTCTCTAGGAATTTTTATGCATATTTTGCTTCCTTATACCTGCAATCCCATATTCATCTTATTCTTTCATTTATCTTATTTTTGTGTACTTAATTCTTTGTGTATATGTTTTGGGTATTACTTTCTATAATATAAGTGAAGGCTTTCTTTTCTTTGAACTGTTTTATTCTAGGTTGGACTTTAGTTTCTTAGTCATTTGTATGCTATTCCTGAACCCCCACTCCTTCTTGGACTATGGTATGTATATTTACTGTATCAATTCTTTATTTTTCTCAGTAATTGAATAGTCAAATTGACATAGTATGTGTGTGATGGATTCTCAATTTTTGTCTATTGAATCTGAGACCTATGACCATTATCACAACCACCAATGCCACCACCTTGCATCAAGGAACTCTTTGAGGACTGGGTATTTTGTATTCTATCCTCATTTTCTTAGTGTGAGATATTGGCCAGGGGTAGACATTAAGCATTGTGCAATTCTTATTAGATAACTGGGTCAAAGTCTTCTTCAACTATCCCAGTGTTTACATCAGTTAGTGAGGTGTGTGTATGTGTCTAGTTTTCTAAGGGAAAATGTGACAAGGGGCTTGGATGATTTCACCCAGTTAAAGATACATTTGTATAAGCTATAATTTCACTGTAGAGTCAACTCCATTGTTTATGTTCGCATTTCTTTCCTACTACTCCCCAGTCAATAAAAAAGGGGGAAAAATGGTTTCTCTCTAAATTTGGTATATGTTGGTTTCCTAGGGCTCCTGTAACAAATTACCACAAACATCATAGCTTACAACAACAAAAACTTATTCTCTCACAGTTCTGAAGGCTAGAAGTCTGAAGTTAAGGTGTCTGTAAGACCATACTCCTTCAAAATCTCTAGGGGAGAATCCTTCCTTGCCTCTTCCAGCTTCTGGTGACTGCTGGCATTCCTTGGCTTGTGAGTATAACTCCAATCTCTGCCTCTATCTTCTTATGGACGTCTTCCCTGTGTGTCTGTGTGTCCTGTCCTGTATCTGAATTTATGGCATAACTTAATCCAGTATGATCTTGTTGTGATCCTTACTTTAATTACATCTGCAGGGACCCTATTTCCAAATAAAGACAAATTCTGAGGTTCTAGGTAGACATGAACTTTGGGGTGACACTGGTCAACCCACTATAGGTATACTAGAAAGAACTTCAAAGATTTTGCCAACACGCCCACAAATCTACTGGGTCACTGAGGATTGACTGTATCCCCTCTATTAAAGGCCATTGCTCATGACTTACAGACCACAATCTCTCTAGATCTGGTA
The DNA here is from genome assembly GCF_963924675.1 of Phocoena phocoena. NCBI lineage: Eukaryota > Metazoa > Chordata > Mammalia > Artiodactyla > Phocoenidae > Phocoena > Phocoena phocoena. The sequence goes on along the minus strand of NC_089222.1, from coordinate 91,104,939 downwards.
AATTGCTCCTTCAGCCCAAGGTAATAAGTATGTTCTTCTCTGTTGCTAGCCTTGGGGGTGCAGCAGCATCCTTGTTAGTTTCCCTTAACCCTCACCACAGCTTTGTAAATAACCACATTAGTAAACTATTATCGACTACCCCAATATATTGTCACATTTGCTGCTCAGTCCCTGCCTGATTCTGCCTCCATGCCTTATAACAGATTTTAAAGGTAGTGTTTCTAGTTCCTCAATGAGAACTATATTTATTATAGGTTTTTCAGATGTATACTTTATCATGTTAAAAAAAAACTTTTACTCATTTAATGAGGTTTTTAGATTATTTTGTACACTATCAGTTTTTTTCTTCATGTGTTCAGATGATTGGATTTTCAAGTTTAATCTGTTTAACGTGTTGTACTGACCTGGGTTCTCTAGGAAACAGAACCTGAGGCAAGGATTAAAATGTTAATACTTTATTTGGGAGGTGCGTTGCAAACCCAGGGTAGTGAGAGAGAAGGAAACTGGAAATGAAGCAAGGAAAGATGGGAAGCTCATGAAGGGATGGAGTACCATGCCGACCACTTCATGATTAGCCAGAAAAGAAACCCAGCAGTTCTCTTGGTAGTTGCATTCATTCAGCATCAGGAACTTCTGGAATGGGCTAAATAGAGAACTGTGTCTCCAAGCAGTAAACGGGAGGACGAAGCACATATCCAAGTTCCATCATCTGGTCCCTTTGATGGCAGTTCAGGATGCCAGGTTCCATGACCTGCAGTATGGCATTTCATTCACACCTAGAATCACATGTCAAGAATCCAGGTATGTGGCTGGTTGGCTCAGTTCTGCAGTGATAGCCAAAAGGGAGGGCCTGGTACTAATTAGGGAAAATGTCTAATCAGGTCCTAATGGTGATGGAAAGGTCTGTGCAGCATTTGAGCCGAGGCACAAATCTGAAGAGGCACACAAGATTTGGGTCTAACACGAGGTAGGGTCACCTTTATAGATCTTTCTAATACTAAACATTTGGATTCCTGGAGAAAACCCAACGTGGTCACTGTGGCAGCCATGAACATGTAGGGCTCAGATCTACTGTGCAGAGTATAATTGATTGACAGCCCCAATTGCTGCCCTCTGGATGAAGCACCACCTTTGTGTTATGGCCATGTTAACCACAGGCCATGGTTGATCTTACTGGATGCTCAGCCATTATTTGCTCAGCTGATGATTGAGCCCAGTGGCAATACCAATACAGGCTCATTCCTGAGCAACATGGGAGTCCTCTGATGGGTGACTGACTTATGGACTCCTCAATGGCCTTGTCAATACTTCCTGAGAACAGCACTGCAGTCTGAGGTTCTTTTTACTCCATTTCCTTTCTGCCCTCCTTTCACACCAGTCTGAAAGTTCTGCTGACTTGTGTTTCCCAAGCTTCACCCTTCACAGGAATTTCCCTCAATAAATCTCGCATTCATATTATCCCATGTCTGCTTCTTGGCGGACATGTATTAGCACAGTCATGGTCTATTACCTGTTTAAACATTGTTAGATTTGGTGTACTAACATTTTGTCTAAATTTCCCTATGTATTTTCATGAGGGAAATAAGTTGATTGTTTTTTCTCCTCATGCTGTCTTTGCCTGGTTTTAATACCAAGGTGATACTGTCCTTGAAGTTTGGTAGAATTCATCTGGAAAACCATCTGGGCCTGCTGAGTGAGTGTGTGTGCGTGCGTGCCTGTATGCATGAGTGTGTGTGTGTGTGTGTGTGTGTGTGTGTGTGTGTGTGTGTGTAGGAAGGGTTTAAACTATTGTCTCCTTTCTTTAATGACTGTTGGATTCTTAAAGCTTTCTATTTGTGTGTGTGTGTGTGTGTGTGTGTGGCAGTTGTGTAAAGATTCCTAGAAAACTTTTCAAATCCATTTGCAGAAAACGTTGCTATTACTATCTTTTCAAATGTTGGCTGTATTTGTAGTTAGGCTACCTTTTTCATACTTATACTTTTTCTCACCTAACGTTGCGAGAAGTTTGTCTGTTGTTCATATTTAGTCTTGTCAATCAATTTTTGACTTTATCCTTTTCAATTGTATATATTCTATTTTATTTATTTCCACTATTTTCCTGCTATTTTCTTTTGCTGTTTTTCCAACTTCTTAGATTTTATGGTTATTTCATAAATTTTCAACATATATCCATTTTTAATGTGTTTATGACTATAAGTTTCCCTTCAAGGACTGCTTTTACTGCATTCCACATATTTGTATATGTTGTATTTTTTGTTTGCTTGTTTGTAATTAAAATTTTAGTTTGGAGTAATTTTAGAGTTACAGAAAAATTGCAAGAATTCCTGTTTACTTTCCTTTGATAAGGAAAAATGTTATTTATCCAACCATTTTTTATCAGTATGGACACACGGAATTTTAAAAAAATTTTGGGGGTTATAATCCAATATTATAATTTAATTTGCTGCTTAAAATTTCCAGCTTTGGCCATTAGGGGCTCTTTGAGGTCCTTTGATATGCCCCCATTTTTTAAAATTAGCACTTTCTTTCCCCTCTCTATCACCCCCAAATTTGTATTCCTAGACCCCTCATATTTACCTAGAATAGAGCAAATATATTTTTCTAGAGAAAAATTCTAGACTAAATTAATAAAGCATATTATGGTATCCCCAGTTTTGATATTTATTTATAAGAAAAAACAATTCTTACATGGATAAAAAGTAGTTATATATCTTTTAACTTGCTTTCAGGCAAAAAAATTAAGACTGCAAAATTTGTCAAAAGTGTCAGTTAATAACGTGTTATTTTCATTAATCATATTCTGTTGGAGTTAATAGCATATTGTTCCCCTCTTGTTTGAAAAAATCAGCTGGCTTAATTGTTAATTTTTTTGAAATTTCTTGTCAAGTCAAAGTAATTCATTTGGATTATCAAGAGAAATTTTATAGTATAATGGTCTGAATTCTGATTCTCAAAAGTTGTTAATCACTAGAAATTAATTGCATCCCACATCCATATTGGCAGTGAGGATGAATTTCCTGTGTGTTATGATTATAGATTTGATTTCTCATCTGAGCAGATATAGAACTGGATGCCCCTCTGGTGCATCTCAAGATTGATTTGAAACTTTGAGAGTCCACTTAAAATATGGATTTGAGGAAGATGTGAGTACTTGCTGTATTATATTATAAATATTTGGCTCTATGTCATTTGCCCCAGTATATAAGTGTCATTTGCCCCAGTATATAAGTATTATATACTTTTTTAATGCAACATTTAACAGACATTTTCAGTCTTTTTTTTTTTAAACAAATGGAGTTTTGGCAACTGTGTACTAATATGCCCACATACAAATACTATTTCTTGTGTAAGATTTTACCATTCACCAAAATGCACTGTGGATTTAGTAGAGGGTTATAGCTTACAGATCTTCCAGGTTGTTTTAAAGAAATAGAGAGTTGAGAACACTTAGGAAATTCAATTATTTATTTTCCTCAGTTTACTACACGGAAACAGGTGTGTATTATTGGAAAATTGTTCCACTCCTGGCAAACCTGTGTTTTTTTTTTTCCAGGTATTTGATTTGCAAGTGGTTGAGAACAACACCTGGGAGGCTTGTCTTTCTGTGTTTTCTAATAAGCCTATAATCACTGTTAAGCCCCTAGGGGCAGCCTTTGCCTAAACTGTCTCTTGAGTGGTCCCAAGTACTGACACAAATTGACAAATAATTAGACACATGTAAATATGCCCACTAAATTTGGACCTTGGGTTAATGTTTAATTATGTTATTTAGCGCATGGTAAAACACTTCAGATGATGACTAACATTTTGAAAATATCAAGTAATATCCAATATTAAGTATGATTTATCCAGGTGTATAAAGGGGAAAATGGAAATTCAATCAAAGGGAAGGTCCTGCCAAGTCAACCTATGCCAAAATTATTAATAAAATGGAACTCAATTCTTAATGTTACCTTCAAAATCCTCCAACTTTTCCCTATCCCTTTGCCTAGATTTTATTTGGGGCTGGGAATGGACATTGTGGGGCCATCAAATTTGGTCTCTTCCAACAAGGGACTGAGCTAGAAGAAACAACACATGGTGTACATCTGATTTCATCAACTAAGACCTGGCATGAATTTTATTACTTCTAGATTAATAAAAAGAGATGTCTGTGTCACCAAACTGGTTTATTCTATAAAATAGCAGAGAAAACGGATGACACACAGTTGTTTTGGTAACCTTATAGCTCACTTGGTAGAAACAGAAGTATGCAGGTGTACTGTAGTGGCTGTGTCAGTTACCTGCCTGTTGGCTCCTGTTCTCTTTCTGTCCTTCCTGTACTCTGCTGTGCATCACAAGGAGCTACATTTCTCTGGCCCTCTTTCCCTCTGGCTTCTGGTAGGTTTGCTACTAGGAAGTACAAGAAAAAATCTTGATTGCTGGAGGGGGAAGCCAGACTAATGCCCCCATCCTTACTTCCTGGGGTGCCTCCTCTGCATCCTTCAGAGATTCTACCCCTACACCCCTGACTGTTAACACCACCTTCCATTGTCCCTCCAGCCCTAGGGGTTGTAGCACCTTTTTGTTACTGCTAATCACTGGACTGCCTCACTCACTTCTGTTGCTTGCCACCTCTCCCATCACTCATATGGCCAATTTCCTGTAATTAATTTCTTCTTTGTGAAAGACCTATGGTTCTTGCTGTTTCCTGCGTGGACCTTGTAGACTGCTAGCTATGTCAGTGGACAGGTGTCAGTATGAGCGGTAGCCGCTGTTGATGTCCTGCTTGGATCCTGTTTGCCAGACAGGTGCACCCCACTTCCAGCTGTTATGAGTGTTGCCTACTATTAGCTCATAGATGTACTCTTCTCCAGAGAATTGCCCTTGCCCACAGATGCCTGGGAGGCTATGCCATCCCACCTGTGATGGCCTGTGACCAACGACTGACTGACTTGAGGATACAAAATGTTGATACCTTGACTCAAGAATGAGCAAGACCATGGTGCCATTCATGCTCCAGTGCTCCCCATGCCATTCGTCAGAGACCAGACTTAGCCACACCCATCTTCACTTGGCTTCTTTCCCTTCTCTATCCTGCTTCCCTTACTTCCTTACAGCTTTTCCTTTTTCTTTTTTCATTTCACACTGTATTCTTTTTTTTTAAACAAACTCATTGGAGTATAATTGCTTTACAACAATGTGTTAGTTTCTGTATTATAACGAAGTGAATCAGCTATACATATATCCCCATGTCTCCACCCTCTTTGGTCTCCCTCCCATCCTCCCTATCCCACCCCTCTAGGTAGTCACAAAGCACCCAGCTGATCTCCCTGTGCTATGTGGCTGCTTCCCACTAGCTATCTATTTTACATTTAGTAGTGTATATATGTCTATGCCACTCTCTCACTTCATCCCAGCTTAACCTTCCCCCTCCCCGTGTCCTCAAATCCATCCTCTACGTCTGCATCTTTATTCCTGTCCTGCCCCTAAGTTCTTCAGAACCATTTCTTTTGTTTTTTTAGATTCCATATATATAAGTTATCATATAGTATTTGTTTTTCTATTTCTGACTTCACTCTGTATGACAGACTCTAGGTCCATCCACCTCACTACAAATAACTCAGTTTCGTTTATTTTTATGACTGAGTAATATTCCATTGTATATATGTGCCACATCTTCTTTATCCATTTATCTGTTGGGGGAGACTTAGGTGGCTTCCATGTCCTAGCTACTGTAAATAGAGCTGCAATGAACATTGTGGTACATGACTCTTTTTGAATTATGATTTTCTCAGGGTATATGCCCAGTAGTGGGATTGCTGGGTCATATGGTAGTTCTATTTTTAGTTTTTTAAAGGAACCTCCATACTGTTCTCCATAGTGGCTGTATCAATTCACATTCCCACCAACAGTGCAAGAGGGCTCCCTTTTCTCCACACCCTCTCCAGCATTTATTGTTTCTAGATTTTTTGATGATGGCCATTCTGGCTGGTGTGATGTGATACCTCATTGTAGTTTTGATTTGCATTTTTCTAATGATTAATGATGTTGAGTATTCTTTCATGTGTTTGTTGGCAATCTGTATATCTTCTTTGGAGAAATGTCTATTTAGATCTTCTGCCCATTTTTAGATTGCATTGTTTGTTTTTTTGATATTGAGCTGCATAAGCTGCTTGTAAATTTTGGAGATTAATCCTTTGTCAGTTGCTTCATTGGCAAATATTTTCTCCCATTCTGAAGGTTGTCTTGTTTATGGTTTCCTTTGCTGTGCAAAAGGTGTTGAGTTTCATTAGGTCCCTCCCATTTGTTTATTTTTGTTTATATTTCCATTTCTCTATGAGGTGGGTCAAAAAGGATCTTGCTGTGATTTATGTCACAGAGTGTTCTGCCTATGTTTTCCTCTAAGAGCTTTCTAGTATCTGGCCTTACACTTAGGTCTTTAATCCATTTTGAGTTTATTTTTGTGTATGGTGTGAGGGAGTGTTCTAATTCTTTTACATGTAGCTGTCCAGTTTTCCAAGCACTGCTTACTGAAGAGGCTGTCTTTTCTCCATTGTATATTCTTGCCTCATTTATCAAAGATAAGGTGACCATATGTGCATGGGTTTATCTCTGGGCTTTCTATCCTGTTAAAATAATGTATATTCCTGGTTTTGTGCCAGTACCATACTGTCTTGGTTACTGTAGCTTTGTAGTATAGTCTGAAGTCCAGAAGCCCAATTCCTCCAGCTCCATTTTCCTTTCTCAAGATTGATTTAGCTTTTTGGGCTCTTTTGTGTTTCCATACAAATTGTGAAATTTTTTGTTCTAGTTCTGTGAAAAATGCTAGTGGTAGTTTGATAGGGATTGCATTGAATCTGTAGATTGCTTTGGGTAGTAAAGTCATTTTCACAATGTTGATTCTTCCAATCCAGGGACCTGGTATATCTCTCCATCTGTTAATTTCTTTCATCACTGTCTTATAGTTTTCTACATACAGGTCTTTTGTCTCCTTAGGTAGGTTTATTCCTAGGTATTTTATTCTTTTTTTGCAGTGGTAAATGGGAGTGTTTCCTTAATTTCTCTTTCAGATTTTTCATCATTAATGTATGGGAATGCAAGAGATTTCTGTGCATTAATTTTGTAACCTGCTACTTTACCAAATTCATTGATTAGCTCTAGTAGTTTTCTGGTAGCATCTTTAGGATTCTATATATATAGTATCATGTCATCTGCAAACAGTGACAGCTTTACTTCTTCTTTTCTGATTTGGATTCCTTTTATTTCTTTTTCTTCTCTGATCGCTGTGGCTAAAACTTCCAAAACTATGTTGAATAAGAGTGGTGACAGTGGACAACCTTGTCTTGTTCCTCATCTTAGAGGAAATGGTTTCAGTTTTTCACCATTGAGGACGATGTGGGCTGTGGGTTTGTCATATATGGCCTTTATTATGTTGAGGTAAGTTCCTTCTATGCCTACTTTCTGGAGGGTTTTTATCATAAATCAGTGTTGAATTTTCTCAAAAGCTTTTCCTGAATCTATTGAGATGATCATATGGTTTTTCTCCTTCAGTTTGTTAATATGGTGTATCACGTTGATTGATTTGCGTATATTGAAGAATCCTTGCATTCCTGGAATAAACCCCACTTGATCATGGTATGTGATCCTTTTAATGTGCTGTTGGATTCTGTTTGGTAGTATTTTGTTGAGGATCTTTGCATCTATGTTCATCAGGGATATTGGCCTGTAGTTTTCTTTCTTTGTGACATCTTTGTCTGGTTTTCGTATCAGGGTGATGGTGGCCTTGTAGAATGAGTTTGGGAGTGTTCCTCCCTCTGCTATATTTTGGAAGAGTTTGAGAAGGATAGGTTTTAGCTCTTCACTAAATGTTTGATGGAATTCACCTGTGAAGCCATCTGGTCCTGAGCTTTTGTTTGTTGGAAGATTTTTCATCACAGTTTCAATTTCAGTGCTTGTGATTGGTCTGTTTATATTTTCTATTTCTTCCTAAATCAGTCTCGGAAGATTGTGCTTTCTTAAGAATTTGTCCATTTCTTCCAGGTTATCCATTTTGTTGGCATAGAGTTGCTTGTAGTAATGTTTCATGATCCTTTGTATTTCTGCAGTGTCAGTTGTTATTTCTCCTTTTTCATTTCTACTATTGATTTGAGTCTTCTCCCTTTTTTGCTTGATGAGTCTGGCTAATGGTTTATCAATTTTGTTTATCACCTCAAAGAACCAGCTTTTAGTTTTATTGATCTTTGCTATTGTTTTTACAGCTTTTTCTTGAAAGTACACTCTTAGAAAATCAATTGCATAAGAATCCCTATCTCTGTTTGTGCTTCTAGGGAACCTGACCTAAGAAAATATATTCCACAGAGGAAATGGAGAAAATCAGTTAATCTTCTGAAGTGGTTAAATGGAAGTTGTGAACAGAGTTTCAACTACAGTGCCTAATAGGGTAGTGATGGTGAGAATGAAAAAACCCACAGCTGGAGGATCCTTGGAGGAATCTGTAGTTGTTGGAGAACTCAAAGTTTAAATATATAGGAAAATAGTGCCTTACAGAATTAAGAAGATGTAGAAAGGCTATGGCAAAAAGATGATATTGTGTTTTTGACTAAGTGTAGAGTGTAGAGCCCCAAGAGTATTCAAGGGTTAGATACTGGGGGGTGATTAGAAATGTAAGTATGATCTAAGACTAGGTATACAAACTCTCTGAGACAATTATATAAAGGCCACTTTTCTCAGATTTGAATAACACGTAATTCTCCTTTGGAGGAAAAATTCTCTTGTATCCCCCATTATGACTTAAATTATTGTTAGTACAAAATTATTGCTTTTTTGAGGTACTGGTGACCCTTCCATGTGGCATGTTATTTGGTCTTCAGTTGATGAAAACATGGCTGCCCTGTCCTTATTAACATGGGACAAAATGGTCCAGCTTGATGCCAAGCAAAGGCAACATTAACACTGAAATCGTGTAGCAGCATTTTAAAGTGGTCACCTAGGAGACTGAGAATAGGGGTCAGTTTATCACATAAATAAAAATAAAGTTCCTCAGTGATGTTTAGATTAGGAAGAATACATCCTTGGACCATTTGAGGGGAAGGTGGAGTGATGAAATCTCAAGAGTGACTGTCTCAGACTCTACTTTGAGGGCAACACAAGCTACAGCAAAGACTGTCATACCCCCTTCAGGGTTACAATGACTTCATGAGAGCCCTCCTTTTCTCCTCAGGCCCCAACTAAATTCTCCCTAATTTACAAGGCACAGTTCAGATAATATATTTGAGGGACTATGGATGGCTTCACAGCAGAGGTGTCACTTTCTTTTCTGAGTATACATTATTCCCAGTAGACGTCTAGTGCGTCCCATGTTTAGTGTAGTTGTATATCCCTTTCTGCCGGACTGGACTGTGTGGAACACATTTATTTTTGTCTTTGTGCCCAGAACACCAGCAAGTTGGCAGTCAAACTGTTGTACTAACAAGTACTATTAGTATAAACTGTTGTACTAACAGAGAAAAAGATATTGAGAGGGAAAGTAGAGGAGGTTAGGGAGCAGCCATTGAACCACACTCCATATCTTTGTGAGCACCTAGTCTTTTGTCACCATGAGCAAAGCAAATCCTGTAGTGTCTCTTGGAAAAAAGCTGTCTCCACTCCCACATCCTTAGACTTGCCTTTTGCCGTTTTGTGGATTCCTTCTTCTGTTGAATCTGTTCTTGAAAGTCATTGCTTCTCAATTTTAAAATATGACAGGAATACTGTTGGGGGTGAGGGAAGTTGGCAGGAGAAGGTGAGGAGCTTGCCTTGGCCCCAGATTTCTTAAGCCCTGGCCTGGCTATTCCCACAGCTCTTTTCTCCATGTCTTTTTTTTTTTTTTTTTCGGTATGCAGGCCTCTCACTGCTGTGGCCTCTCCCGTTGCGGAGCACAGGCTCCGGACGCGCAGGCTCAGCAGCCATGGCTCACGGGCCCAGCCGCTCCGCGGCAGGTGGGATCTTCCCGGACCAGGGCGCGAACCCGTGTCCCCTGCATCGGCAGGTGGACCCTCAACCACTGCACCACCAGGGAAGCCCTTCTCCATGTATTTTGCAACTTCCTCCTGTCATAAGACAAGCTGAAAAGACAACAGAAAGTAAGGAGAGGATGATAGAATGTGAAAAAATATTTGTGTACCTACCCTGTAGAGCTAGACATTTTATTTCATCAAGTTGTTGTGGGGATTAAAAAGCCTATTTGTATCCACTGCTACACCCAACCTCCATTTTACAGGTGAAGGAAGAGCTTAAAGACTATTGTATGATCAAAGTCCTATAATTAGTAAGTTTTGAAGCTGGAAGTAAAAAACCAGGCCTAACTCCAGAACTCATGCTCTCACCTGCCTCCTGCTAAGACACCTCCTGGTATTGACAACAAGGCTCAGGTTCCCCACTATGGAAGGAGCCTGAGTTGAGACTTGACCCCCTACTCATCTGAATACAAATGTTGCTGTGCCTACCGAGAAAGATGCCAGGCTCTGTACCCAAACTTCTTTTCAGCTCTTCAGAAGAACAAATGCCCTTATTTTCCCAGATGGGTTGAAAATGGTGCTTTTTGTACTCATGTTAAGTCTTTCTTCAGAGTCTCTCACCCTGTGAAATTAACTTTAAGGTGGCTCAGCGAGCATGCCAGGGTGCATTCTTCTGTCTCCCCACCCTCGGAAGAGCTTTGAGATCAGGACTGAGCCCTGGGTATTTTGTACAAGTGCCATGTACACTGACTGAGTGTATTCTGTGGCTCTGGAGACAAGGACGTTGGCAGCTGGAGAATCCTCAGATGTGACAGTGAGAACGCGGCCTCTCACTATGTGGAATGGGAGTAACAGTCTCCTGGAGCTTAAGCGCGTGCTCAGGGTACGTGTCTGTGTGCTGCCTCAGAGCTGTGAGCCTCTCCTTTGCCACTTGACTCTTCAGTTCATCCTGCCGGCCAGTCAGTATCTCCCGCAGCGGCTGCGGGTGCGGAGGAAGCACTTGGTCCTCACCGCTGCTCACCCTCTGTGTAGTCTTAGACAAGTCTGTTAACTTCCGCTACAGTTCATCTGTCACGTAAGAGGACAAGGCTGGCTAGCATTCCAAGAAGCTTTCGACTTTGAGGATTCTAATCTGTTTGAGTAGGCAAGCTATTAGATAAACTGAGATGACTTATCTTACGGTGGGAACTTTCTCTTCTGGAAACTCAGGGGGCTTTTCTCTGAGATAATAAAGCTCTGTCAGACACTAAAGGTGATGGATGCCTTAGCTGAGTAATGAAGCCAGTCGGGGATTATTAGCCTACGTATATTTTGGGTTAAATCCTTTTTATTAGAAAACAATGCAGAATTAGAAGATTAATTGAGATTTGGCCCAGTTTTAAGTACTATTTACCAAACTAGAGATGGCTAGTCTGATCATTTTGAATGTTAAAAGCAGACCTACAGAAGCCTTGTTTTCATGGGAGAAAAGAGTCTTGATGCTTCTTCAAGTTCTTTGGAAACTACGTCAGCTGGCAGCTGGCTTTTCTTGATGTTTTAAAAGGCACATAATAATCATAAATAGAAATATATGTGGTGATTTTCTTAAGGTTGATTGTTTGTTTTTAAACTGGAATGCCATACCTTGCATATTCTTTTCTCTTGATTTTCAAATACCTATTGCTCCCTTAAAACTACCTCCGTTCACAAGCCTGATCTATTTGTGTGGTTTGTATGTGGCTGATGTTTATTTGGGTAATCTGAGGTAGCAGAAGAGGAATATATTTAATCATCTAACCTTTACAGTAAGGAACATTTGAAATGTCAGCATTTTATTTCAGGAACAGGTGAGCTATTGCACTATAAGGCCTTTATTTTTTTATTTACACCCTGCGTCTTTCTGAAAAGGAATTTGAAGCAGCTTAAAGCAGCTTTTAATAAAGGGTAAAATAATATGAAAAAAATAGGAAAGAGGAAACAGAGTAAATATTCCAACCACAGGAGTCAACATAGTTGCTGTGATGAAATATGAACCTGTGTCTAAGATTCCTGGAAACTAGGCAAGGTGAGAAACAAATTATATAATCTTTAATATTCAAAAGAAGGGAACAAGTTCTTCTGGTTCAAAACTCAGATCTCTAAGAGAGCACATTATATAAGAGATGTTGGTTTAATCCATTCAACAAATATTTAAGCACCTATTATGTATTCAGATATGTGTCAGGTGCTGGAGGCAAAGCTATGTAGATTTGAGTGCTCTTTTCATGAAGCTCACAGTCTACAGGTGTGATAAATATTAAACTTATTGATCTATAACCAATTATACTTTTCTTTTGTATCAATTAGTGAAATAATAATAATTCTTGTATTCGTTTAAATGTCTCGCCTTAGTATTCTTCCCTGATTTTCCAATCTGAGACCTGAAAGATGAGTAGACATCACCCAGGTTAAGAGAACAGAAAGAGAAGGCTGGGTGGGCTGCAGAACCTGAAGAGAGTGGTACAAAGGAGACTGCAAAGGCAGGTGGTGGCGAGCATGTCAGCAGTTCCCCAACACACTGATTCAGCCTTACTTTATCAGAGTAAAAATGTGGGTCTAAGTAGATAGCTTTTACTTCTTGAGAAATATTGGCCTTTTATTTTAAAATTACTATGCTGAGTAAATTACATACTTTAAGCCTTATTTCTTTCAAATAAGACTTGGCAACCCTATGTCACTTCCCAAAATAACTTTAAAGAAAATTGGTCCCTGAAATCCGAAAAGCTGGGAAACATTGGTCTGCGTAGGATCCTCAACAAATATGGCTAGAGAGATGTCTATCAGGATAATAGAGGTTTAGAGCTGAAGCATGATTAAGTAACAGGATTTCCTCAGGGAACAAGGTAATGTCTTCTAAGCACATAAGCCATGGCTGCCCTGGACATGTATTCAAATTACACAGTGTACTAGGGCATCCAGCTCTGGGATGAGTGGAGATTGAAATTTTGTCCTCATTCCTGTCCCCAAATCATGTACCCTGGTTTAGGGCAGGGTCTGCCTGGAAGAAAGGGAGCCTTCTTTTTTTTTTTTTTTTTTTTTTTTTGCGGTACGTGGGCCTCTCACTGTTGTGGCCTCTCCCGTTACAGAGCACAGGCTCCGGACGCGCAGGCTCAGTGGCCATGGCTCACGGGCCCAGCCGCTCCGCGGCATGTGAGATCTTCCCAGACCGGGGCACGAACCCGCGGCCCCTGCATCGGCAGGCGGACTCTCAACCACTGCGCCACCAGGGAAGCCCGCCTGCTTTTTCTTTCTTTCTTTCTTTCTCTCTTTCTCTCTTTCTTTTCTTTCTTTCTTTCTTTCCTTTCTTTTCTTTCTTTCTTTTTAAATAGGAAGACACTGTGGCCAGTGGCAACACACATCATCTTCCAGCAACCTAGTCTGATTCAAGGATAGAACTTAACAAGCCTATAGGAGTGTATATGGAATGCAGTTAGGATCTCTGAGACAATTCTTTCAGCCAGGTATATTTTTTAACATACACAACTATTCTTCAATACCCTCTAGTATGGGTCTAAAGTGCTAGCTGCTGATGATTAAAAATGGATCTAGATATTTTAGAAATTAACCTGACAAGTGGAATTGTAAGTAACAGTAAGGAAAGAAGGGGATAGCTTCATGTCCCAGTCATTGATATAGGTACCCTATTAACATAAATAGTACATAAGTTTACCAAAAGAATCCTGATGAGTCATATCCTAGAGAGGGTAAGGTAGCCTATAATACAGGGAGTTTGCTTCTTGAGAAAAGTATTAGCTTTAACTACAGTCAATTTGGAATTTAGTCCTTATTGGAGCAGTATTTTTCTTAAGCCCTCATTAAAAAGTAGAGATGGTTCTCTTTCAAAGCTTTTTAGAGAGGGTATAGCTAGTTATCATCGATAGCCATGGGAAAATAGATCTTAACTAAAAGGTCTACTTTCACTAATATGGTCTACTAAATATGCCTCACAGGATGAATTAGCTGCAAAACGCATCCACAGGTTACAGGGTTAATTGACCTGTTCTATGGAGTTCCGTTATAATTGACCAATTATGTTGATGACTGTGCTGAAAACAATGACTTGACTTTGCTAATGTTCAGTCTAATTGCTGGAAATAAGTAATTACTCAAATTATTTTTTCCCAGCATCTTTTTCTTCATATTATACCAATTCATGTTCATTGTAGAAAAATTAGAAAATACAGATAAGAAAAAAAATCATTCATAACCCTATCCCATAAAGAAATAATACTAGCATTTTATTCATGCTGTCAAATATTTTCTACTTACATATATTTTGTGTCCATGTATATTTTTAACTAAGATGTCAGTTGTGCTGACCCTGCCTCTTTCGATCTACCTCAGATCAGCTTGTAATACCACTGCACCCCCCAAGTCATATGGGAAGTTCAGTGAATGTCCTAAGATCCCTAGAATTACTCAGGGACTTTGTTAGCCTTGGTTATCATTTCTTTCTTCATCTTGTAGATGTTTCCCTATCTCCACTTGGCATACAGCTCCTTTTCCTCATTCTCCAAAACGCATACAATGTCACTCACAAGACAGCATAAAGTCCTTTGGCCTCTGAATGCCTTATTATTTTGCTCTTTCTCTGTTTCTTTGCTCTTTTCTTCTTCACATCTCCCACACCACAAATTCACAGTGTGTGTATTTCTTATTCACAGTGCCTTAGGAAAAGGCCTTGATAAGATCACTGCATGTGGCATTTAGGACCTAGGGACCTGGATGGGAAGATGTCAATGTCCCTAAAGGAATTCTAGTGGTAGTGAGTAAAATGCTTTAAAAAATCCCATCATATAATGTCATTGACTTTAAAATAAAGAATGGGCCCATGCTATGTTTACATTGAAACCACACACATACATCTAACTATGTTGTTAACAGATTTCAGCGAATTTGGCCTTTTTACAACCGTCAGCTTGCACTCACAATCTCTCTTCTCTAGATGGTTTGTCTCCATCTGAATTCTGCTGCACATACTATGGCAGCCATGAAAATACTCAGGTCTCCTGCTGGGGGGAGTATAATTGACTGGCAGTGCCAGCTGCTGCAACTCTGGATCTACCACCTCATTTGTACTGATGTCATGCTTCCCATGGCCAATCCCAATCACTGAGCACAGTTGGAGGTATTAATGCAGACCCTTTGCTGTAACACGAGTGACTTCTCCGATGGATGACTGACATAAAAATTCCCCATCAGACTGGTTAAGGCTTTCTTGGAACCCCACCGTAATCTAAAACTTTTCCCACTCAATCTTCCTCCCCTGTCTTCTTTACAAGTGTCAGAACTTCTTCATCATCTGAAGGCCTTCTCTGCCTTCTCCAGCTCTCTTCTGTTTTCCTTCATGGGTGTGCCCCCCCAATAAATCTCCTGTAATAATCCTCTCGACATCTGCTTCTCAGAAGTACCCAAACTAATACAGACATTTAGCAAGTGACCATAAAGCGTCATAAAACCTGTTTCTGCAAGTTTGGTGAAGTACTGAAACTCTTGTCCTATACGTACTCAAAGTTCCTTGCCTGACAGGTTTATAAGAGGCAGACACTGCTCTTATAAACTAATTCTAGTGCTAACAGCTCTTGTAGTCATAGGCTTCTATTACACTCCTGTTTATGCAAGAGCAGATATGCTTGTACCTTTCACCAATGAATAAATATTTTTAGCATCTCTCATGTTAGTTGGCAGGTCCTTCAGTGCTGATGGAGTTAGTTATCACTGAAGCACTGACAGTAGCTGCTTCTGAAGCACGTGCTCCCGGAGTGTACACACTGAACAGTGTTCCTCAAATATTAACTAACTACCCCTGGGGAGTAAATTAAAACCAGTGCGTACACCTATTATATGGTCTATGCTTAATTATTTTAAACTAATCACAGTGGAATGTGAACTTTACCCATGTCAGTGTGTCAGTAAATGCATCATATCTAATGACTGCATAGTGGTCAATTGCATGAATATCCCACTTATTTTAATCAGTTCTGCAAGAGTTGGGGTTTGGGGTTCCTAATTTTTAACTGTCAGTTTCTGATTTAGCAAAGCCTTTGTGTATACTTTGGAACATTGTCCAAATTTTTATAGAATATATTTTAGAAGTAGAACTATTTGGTCAAAAAGCGTGCACAGCTTTAAGGTTGTTTCTTTTTTGCGGTAAGCGGGCCTCTCACTGTTGTGGCCTCTCCCGTTGCGGAGCACAGGCTCCGGACGTGCAGGCTCAGCGGCCATGGCTCATGGACTCAGCCACTCCGCGGCATGTGGGATCCTCCTGGACTGGGGCACAAACCCGTGTCCCCTGCATCGGCAGGTGGACTCTCAACCACTGCGCCACCAGGGAAGCCCAGCTTTAAGGTTTTTGATATTCATTGCCAAAGAGTCATCCAGGAAGTTTGTTCCAATTTACAGTCCAACTATTACTGTATGAGTAGGCTTATTTCTTTATCCTTTATTTTCTGCATGTGAAATTACGTGTAAAATGTAAATGTTTAATCGAAACAACAACAAAAACCTTTGAATCCTCCACCCAGGTTACAAATTAGAATTTAAAATCCTTCCGTGTTTGTTGCTTCGAAACATGCCTTACCAGGCCTCCCCTCCCACAGCGGGGCAAATACAAAGCTAGCTTGTGTGAGGGAAAAAAGGCAAGACAAACTCAATAATCTCTGGCTCTTGGGCTTCTGCTTCCTGGGAGTTTACAAGAGCACCTTTTGGGATATTCAGTGGGAGAAGGCCATTCATGAGTTCTGGGAAATCTGAGGCTCACCACAGTCTATGAATTTGGAAGGGTTGTAGTGTAAAACAGGTACTAAACATCTGATATGCGAGAGTGAAGTGAACTGCCCTAGGTTTCTTGCTTCTAAACCCACCATGGTCTTCTTTCAGCTCTCAGAACTAAACAGAGGCAGGAAAGTTCAGTGAGATGAAATAAATGTCCACAGGCAATGTAGGCAGCAAGACCTGAAGGAAAGAGCAGCACACTTATCAGCAAATTGTCAAGAAGACCACATTTTTACCTGGGTCAGACTCTCCAGGGCATTTATCCAGGTGTTTATTTTTAAAAAGACTACAACAAGGCAGTAGGGATCATGGCCATGCATCCTGCAGCATGTCTGTGTGGACTCTTGATGCCCCAATCTGGTCTAGTTTCCATCTAGCATCTTGGGATGTCTGTTCCCTGTCCTCCTAGGAATTCCTTCATCCCTCTTCTATCTGGAACTCTTTTTGTTTCTCCTGTACCATGTCTTCCTTTTTCTTTGTTTATACTTTCATTTTGGTGGAACACATTTTCAGTAGCTTCTTGAGAAAGCTTATGGGTAGTAAATTCATTTTTTTGAGGCCATCATTCAACCCTCACAAAGTTTGAGAGTTTGACTATAACTTTATGTTACAAGTTATTTTCCTTCAGGAGTCTGGACATAACACCATTTTCTTTCTGCTTGCAATGATCCTATTGCAAAGTCTAAAGCCATTATGATTCCTCATCCTTTCTGATCTGCTTTTTATTCCTGGAAGTTGATAGAATCTTCTTTTCCTCTAGTGTTTTTAAGTTTGAGACGTCTTTGTGTAGATATTTTCATCTACTACTTCCATTCAGTAAGATTTTTTCAGTAATAGCAGTTTACTTTCTATTCTGAGAAATTTTCTTTTTTATTGAAGTATAGTTGATTTACAATATGTTATCACTTATATGTGGAATCTAAAAAATAAAATAAATGAATGAATATAACAAAACAGACTCACAGACGCAGAGAACAAACTAGTGGTTACCAATGAGGAGAGAGAAGGTGAGCAGGGAAAGATAGGGGTAGGGGATTAAGAGGTACAAACTACTGGGAAATTTTTTTGAATAATTTTTTTTGTTTTCTGTTCTGTTTCGTCTTTTCTTTCTTTTTTTTCCCATCAATTTTCTGGGGTTGTCATCCAATTTTCTTTTTTTTTTTCTCCCATTTTCTGCTTCTTTGTCTTTTTTGCTCTACTTTCTAGGAGACTTCCCCTACTTGTTCTTCTAACCTTCTAATGACTTCATTTCTGTTATGTTTTCATTACTAAGCTCTTGTCTGTTCTCCTAAATTTTTATGGCATCCTGTTCCTCTTTTATAGATGTAGCATTTTCTTATTTCTCTGAGGATGATGATAATTTTATTTCATTTGGTTTTGTTGATTCCTCCCCCTCCTGCATTATTTATTTACTTCAAGATGCCTTTTTATGAGGGAGATCAGTTTTTTTGGTTTCTTCGTTTTTGTTTTTTGTTTCTGCGGTACGCGGGCCTCTCACTGTTGTGGCCTCTCCCGTTGCGGAGCACAGGCTCCGGACGTGCAGGCTCAGCGGCCATGGCTCACGGGCCCAGCCGCTCTGCGGCATGTGGGATCTTCCCAGACTGGGGCACGAACCCACGTCCCCTGCATCGGCAGGCGGACTCTCAACCACTGCGCCACCAGGGAAGCCCGGGTTTTTGTTTTTAATTACTGTCTTCCATGATAGGAGCTTTCCTCAGATATCTGGTAATATCTAAATGTCTGCTTAATATAAAGAATGGGGGGATCTAAAAAGCTCATCTGTGGCTCTGAGAGCTTGAACTATGGGCCAAGCTTATCAACTGAGTTCACTGAAGAGTGATCTACAGTGAGGGTTGGGGAGGATCTCTGTATTCAGCATTAGGTGTACGTTGAATGCTTTATCCTAACCTTTACTCTAACTCTAATCTGTGCCAGGATCATCACTCCAGACATCTTGCTTTTAGTTTCTCCAGAGAACAAGCTTCCAGATTTCTCTTGGGAGGGGCTATTACTCAGCAAAGTAGAATAGAGGAGGGAATCTGGAAAGTTTAACTTCTTTTTTTTTTACATCTTTATTAGAATATAATTGCTTTACAATGATGTGTTAGTTTCTGCTTTATAACAAAGTGAATCAGTTATACATATACATATGTTCCCATATCTCTTCCCTCTTGCGTCTCCCTCCCTCCCACCCTCCCTATCCCACCCTTCCAGGCAGTCACAAAGCACCGAGCTGATCTCCCTGTGCTATGCGGCTGCTTCCCACTAGCTATCTGCCTTACGTTTGGTAGTGTATATATGTCCATGCCTCCCTCTCGCTTTGTCAAAGCTTACCCTTCCCACTCCCCATATCCTCAAGTCCATTCTCTAGTAGGTCTATGTCTTTATTCCTGTCTTACCCGTAGGTTCTTCATGACATTTTTTTTCTTAAATTCCATATATATGTGTTAGCATACAGTATTTGTCTTTCTCTTTCTGACTTACTTCACTCTGTATGACAGACTCTAGGTCTATCCACCTCATTACAAATAGCTCAATTTCGTTTCTTTTTATGGCTGAGTAATATTCCATTGTGTATATGTGCCACATCTTCTTTATCCATTCATCCGATGATGGACACTTAGGTTGTTTCCATCTCCATGCTATTGTAAATAGAGCTGCAATGAACATTTTGGTACATGACTCTTTTTGAATTATGGTTTTCTCAGGGTATATGCCCAGTAGTGGGATTGCTGGGTCATATGGTAGTTCTATTTGTAGTTTTTTAAGGAACCTCCATACTGTTCTCCATAGTGGCTGTACCAATTCACATTCCCACCAGCAGTGCAAGAGTGTTCCCTTGTCTCAACACCCTCTCCAGCATTTATTGTTTCTAGATTTTTTGATGATGGCCATTCTAACTTCTTCAATAGTATAATAGGGTCTGACTGCATATTTTTTAAATCCCTGATTGCTAAGAGATTTCAAGCTCTAGTTTATTCCTGCCTCTTCTGCCCCCTATTTGGGCAAGCTGATAAAAAAAAGCCAGGGCACTCCTTCCTTTGGCACCAGAGGGAAGTTCAAACCACTCCAGGAGTGAATTCTTCCATAGTCCCACCCCTTAACCATGATAAACACCAGGGCCACTCGCTCTCACTCTCAAGACACTCAAGCCAATTCCAGACCAGCTTGGGTGCTGTCCTGCTCTGCCCAGAAAGTTTCATGATGTGAATAATACAGTTTGTTCTTACCTCTTAATGTATGCATGGTGTCATCAATCTAGACGTCCCACCTGTTAATAGGGAGGGTATCTTAGTGTGCTTGGGCTGCTATAATAAATTACCATAGACTAGGTGGTTTAAATAGCAAACATTTATTTCTCATAGTTCTGGAAGCTGGAAAGTCCAAGATCAAGGTGCTTGCAGATCCAGTGTCTGGTGAGGGCCCAGACATCTGGTTTGTAGATGACTGTCTTCTCACTATATCCTCACATGGTGGAGAGCAGAAAGAGAAGAAAGTTCTCTTATAAGGACACTAATCCCATCTGAAGGGCTCCATCTCCCAATACCATTTCATTGGGCTATTATAGGTTTCAACATATGAATTTTGGGGGGATACAAGCATGAAGTACATAACAGAGAGGGTCCATGTCATCTGCATTGGATGGCTACAAGAAATAGCTTTCATGGAAGATTTTCTTAGTCTTTCTTTTTCTGCCAGTCCTATGCCTTTAAGCACATTGTGGTATAAATTGACTGGCTCCCACACCTTCCCAGTAGTAGTAACTAGAGATTAGATTTATTGGGTCTACTAAGTCAATTACTACTTGCCCACCTATCTCTAGCTTCCAAAATTTTGCTTACTTTTTTCCCTCTTCTGTTTTTCTGATTTGTATCTCTCTCCCTCTCTTTTTATTAATTTATTTTTTATTTAAAAAAATTTTTGGCCAAGCCACATGGTTTTCGAGATCTTAGTTCCCAGACCAGGGATCAAACCTGGGCCTACTGCAGTGAAAGTGCTGAGTCCTAACCACTGGACCACCAGGGAATTCCCTGTATTTCTCTTTAAAAAAAAAAATTCCTTCCCTAAATTTTTATTGACTTAAGGAAGTAAAAAATAAAATTAGAAACATGCATTCAACTGCTGTTTTAACCTGGAAATCCTAGACAGCTCATTTCTTCAGAACTTGTAGACAATAGGTGCTATCTTTTCATTTATTGCTAAATTCCTGAAATGTATACTGCATTTAGTTTCAATTTCTCTGACAACTCAGATTATTGGTATTATTGGATTCTGATCTGGTCCTCTGTTCATATGACTAAAAACCTAAAGTACAATTTCATGATTCATGGCAGAATCTTAAATTCAGCCATTCAGTTTCCCCTAACTTTGCTTCCTAATTTTAGTGGCACTCCATTGTAACGCAGATGGAAGCCTTCTATCAATGTTCTAGAAACAAGTTGAAATGAAAATGAATTATCTATATCTATCTCTATTCCATTTGTGTGAGAGATGGAAAGATAATCAATTCATGGGTGTCTGTTTAAAATGAAAGCCACTCTTCTTCCCTTCTTGGTTATGAAAATTTGACCCATCTTTTGAACAAATTTAGCAATGATTTAAAATTCTTGGTTATACATTCCAGATTTAAATTATGATTTCAAAATGCAGTTGTTAAGTTGAAAATAACGATCTCATCAAATGGTAAGCCTGTTTTGGCTTCACATTTGATTTATAGGTTGGTAAAAAAAATTTATTATTAATAAATTCAAAAGTTATGTTTACAGTAAAAGCATATAGATGAAAATTAGTCCCTTTCTTCCATAAACTTTATCAGAGTCCTAGTTTTCTTTCTTACAGGCAGCAGGCCATATTAAATTTATGTCTTGAAAAATGATCTGTGTGAAGATAAGCAGGTATATAAGTATGTGGGCTTTTTTATGCTAACAAGATCATACTATGTATGCTGTTCTATACCTTATTTTATATAACTGTATATTTCTGAAGATTATACCATATCATCACAGTTAGATCTCCCTTATATTTTTTTTATAGAATATAGAATTCTATATTTTTATTATAGAATTTTTTTGTGGAAATAGAACAAATACAGGAAAGTACACAAAATACGTATGTTAAATGAATCAGCACAAAGCAAAAGCCCATCAGTTAAACACCACCTGGCCAGCCAAGCAATAGGATGTTCCTAACCCTTTATGTCCCCTCCAAGTTTTTATCATCTCTCCCTCAAAGGAAACCTCTTCCAAACTTTTATGATATCATTTTCTTTCCTTTAGTTTTACTACCTACATATAAATCCTTAAATCTTATAGCTTAGTTTTGCCTGTTTAGAATTTTTTGCCTGGGTTAGGATTTCTGGCAATTTAAATCCTGCAAATTTAGCAATGATTTAAAATTCTTGATTATACATGAATTGTTTTGTGTCTGGCTTACTTAGTGCTTTCTATTTGTCCCATTTATGTTTTTTTTTTTTCCTTCAAGAGTTTCTTCTTTCTGGCCCTTACCAAAAATTTATTACTCTACTTTTTTCTTTACTACCTTGAAAGTTACACATTCTTTTGCAATTCTTTTACTGGCTAACCACGAAATTATGACATACATTTTTGGTTTTGAAATCCTTATATTAATTGATATTTACCCTCTTCATGGGCAATGCAAGAACCTGAGACTCCTTTTAGATATCTTAACTCTTTTATCCCTTTTATCCCCTCCATTTAACCCCTCTAAACTTTTAAGCCAGTATTGTTATGTCCTTTAGTTCTGTCTATGTTTGGAACACTATCATCATTGTCATCATCATCATCATCATCATTGTCAGTTTACTTATTTAAATTCACCTTTTCATTGCTCTTCATTCCTTCCTAAATCTGGGACTTCTGGTATCATTTTCCTTCTGCCTGAAAAAACATGCCTTTAGTATCCCTTTTAGTGCTGATCTACTGGTTACAAATTTTGATTTGTGTGTCTTAAAATTATTTCACTCTATTATTGAAATATATATTTTGCTAAACTTATAATTCTAGGTTGGTAGTTATTTTCTTTTAGTATTTTGAAGATATTATTTTGTATCTTCTGGTTTCCATTAACTCTACTAAAAGTCAGCTATCTACCTAATTGTTGCTCTTTTGAAGGGCAATCTGTCTTTGTTTACTTCCAACTGCTTTAAGATTTTCTTTTTCTTTGGTTTTTTTTTTTTTTTTTAAACATCTTTATTGGGGTATAATTGCTTTACAATGGTGTGTTAGTTTCTGCTTTACAACAAAGTGAATCAGCTATACATATACATATGTTCCCATATGTCTTCCCTCTTGCGTCTCCCTCCCTCCCACTCTCCCCATCCCACCGTTCCAGGCTGTCACAAAGCACCGAGCTAATATCCCTGTGCCTTGCGGCTGCTTCCCCCCAGCTATCTACCTTACTACGTTTGTTAGTGTGTATATGTCCATGACTCTCTCTCGCCCTGTCAAAACTCACCCTTCCCCCTCCCCATATCCTTAAGTCCGTTCTCCAGTAGGTCTGCGTCTTTATTCCTATCTTACCCCTAGGTTTTTCATTTTTTCCCCTTAAATTCCATATATATGTGTTAGCATACGGTATTTGTCTTTTTCTTTCTGACTTACTTCACTCTGTATGACAGATTCTAGGTCTATCCATCTCATTACAAATAGCTCAATTTCAATTCTTTTTAAGGCTGAGTAATATTCCATTGTGTATATGTGCCACATCTTCTTTATCCATTCATCCGATGATGGGCGCTTAGGTTGTTTCCATGTCCTGGCTATTGTAAATAGAGCTGCAATGAACATTTTGGTACATGACTCTCTTTGAATTTTGGTTTTCTCAGGGTATATGCCAAGTAGTGGGATTGCTGGGTCATATGGTAGTTCTATTTGTAGTTTTTTAAGGAACCTCCATACTGTTCTCCACAGTGGCTGAACCAATTCACATTCCCACCAGCAGTGCAAGAGTGTCCCCTTTTCTCCACACCCTCTCCAGCATTTATTGTTTCTTGATTTTTTGATGATGGCCATTCTGACTGGTGTGAGATGATATCTCATTGTAGTTTTGATTTGCATTTCTCTAATGATTAATGATGTTGAGCATTCTTTCATGTGTTTGTTGGCATTCTGTATATCTTCTTTGGAGAAATGTCTATTTAGGTCTTCTGCCCATTTTTGGATTGGGTTGTTTGTTTTTTTGTTATTGAGCTGCATGAGCTGCTTGTAAATTTTGGAGATTAATCCTTTGTCAGTTGCTTCATTTGCAAATGTTTTCTCCCATTCTGAGGGTTGTCTTTTGGTCTTGGTTATGGTTTCCTTTGCTGTGCAAAAGCTTTGAAGTTTCATTAGGTCCCATTTGTTTATTTTTGTTTTTATTTCCATTACTCTAGGAGGTGGGTCAGAAAGGATCTTGCTGTGATTTATGTCATAGAGTGTTCTTCCTATGTTTTCTTCTAAGAGTTTGATAGTTTCTGGCCTTACATTTAGGTCTTTAATCCATTTTGAGCTTATTTTTGTGTATGGTGTTAGGGAGTGATCTAATCTCATACTTTTACATGTACCTGTCCAGTTTTCCCAGCACCATTTATTGAAGAGGCTCTCCTTTCTCCACTGTACATTCCTGCCTCCTTTATCAAAGATAAGGTGTCCATATGTGCGTGGGTTTATCTCTGGGCTTTCTATCCTGTTCCACTGATCTATCTTTCTGTTTTTGTGCCAGTACCATACTGTCTTGATTACTGTTGCTTTGTAATATAGTCTGAAGTCAGGGAGCCTTATTCCTCCAGCTCCTTTTTTCGTTCTAAAGATTGCTTTGGCTATTCGGGGTCTTTTGTGTTTCCATACAAATTGCGAAATTTTTTGTTCTAGTTCTGTGAAAAATGCCAGTGGTAGTTTGATAGGGATTGCATTGAATCTGTAGATTGCTTTGGGTAGTAGAGTCATTTTCACAATGTTGATTCTTCCCATCCAAGAACATGGTATATCTCTCCATCTATTTGTATCATCTTTAATTTCTTTCATCAGTGTCTTATAATTTTCTGCATACAGGTCTTTCGTATCCTTAGGTAGGTTTATTCCTAGATATTTTATTCTTTTTGTTGCAATGGTAAATGGGAGTGTTTTCTTGATTTCACTTTCAGATTTTTCATCATTAGTATATAGGAATGCCAGAGATTTCTGTGCATTAATTTTGTATCCTGCTACTTTACCAAATTCATTGATTAGCTCTAGTAGTTTTCTGGTAGCATCTTTAGGATTCTCTATGTATAGTATCATGTCATCTGCAAACAGTGACAGCTTTACTTCTTCTTTTCCGATTTGGATTCCTTTTATTTCCTTTTCTTCTCTGATTGCTGTGGCTAAAACTTCCAAAACTATGTTGAATAAGAGTGGTGAGCGTGGGCAACCTTGTCTTGTTCCTGATCTTAGTGGAAATGCTTTCAGTTTTTCACCATTGAGGATGATGTTTGCTGTGGGCTTGTCATATATGGCTTTTATTATGTTTAGGAAAGTTCCCTCTATGCCTACTTTCTGGAGGGTTTTTATCATAAATGGGTGTTGAATTTTGTCGAAAGCTTTCTCTGCATCTATTGAGATGATCATATGGTTTTTCTCCTTCAATTTGTTAATATAGTTTATCACATTGATAGATTTGCGTATATTGAAGAATCCTTGCATTCCTGGAATAAACCCCACTTGATCATGGTGTATGATCCTTTTAATGTGCTGTTGGATTCTGTTTGCTAGTATTTTGTTGAGGATTTTTGCATCTATGTTCATCAGTGATATTGGCCTGTAGTTTTCTTTCTTTGTGACATCCTTGTCTGGTTTTGGTATCAAGGTGATGGTGGCTTCGTAGAAGGAATTTGGGAGTGTTCCTCCCTCTGCTATATTTTGGAAGAGTTTGAGAAGGATAGGTGTTAGCTCTTCTCTAAACGTTTGATAGAATTCACCTGTGAAGCCATCTGGTCCTGGGCTTTTGTTTGTTGGAAGGTTTTTAATCACAGTTTCAATTTCAATGCTTGTGATTGGTCTGTTCATATTTTCTATTTCTTCCTGATTCAGTCTTGGCAGGTTGTGCATTTCTAAGAATTTGTCCATTTCTTCCAGATTGTCCATTTTATTGGCATAGAGTTGCTTGTAGTAATCTCTCATGATTTTTTTTATTTCTGCAGTGTCAGTTGTTACTTCTCCTTTTTCATTTCTAATTCTATTAATTTGAGTCTTCTCCCTTTTTTTCTTGATGAGTCTGGCTAGTGGTTTATCTATTTTGTTTATCTTCTCAAAGAACCAGCTTTTAGTTTTATTGATATTTGCTATTGTTTCCTTCATTTCTTTTTCATTTATTTCTGATCTGATTTTTATGATTTCTTTCCTTCTGCTAGCTTTGGGGTTTTTTTGTTCTTCTTTCTCTAATTGCTTGAGGTGCAAGGTTAGGTTGTTTATTCGAGATGTTTCCTGCTTCTTAAGGTGGGCTTGTATTGCTATAAACTTCCCCCTTAGAACTGCTTTTGCTGCATCCCATAGGTTTTGGGTCGTTGTGTCTCCATTGTCATTTGTTTCTAGGTATTTTTTTATTTCCTCTTTGATTTCTTCAGTGATCACTTCATTATTAAGTAGTGTATTGTTTAGCCTCCATGTGTTTGTATTTTTTACAGATCTTTTCCTGTGATTGATATCTAGTCTCATGGCGTTGTGGTCGGAAAAGATACTTGATACAATTTCAGTTTTCTTAAATTTACCAAGGCTTGATTTGTGACCCAAGATATGATCTATCCTGGAGAATGTTCCATGAGCACTTGAGAAAAATGTGTATTCTGTTGTTTTTGGATGGAGTGTCCTATAAATATCAATTAAGTCCATCTTGTTTAATGTATCATTTAAAGCTTGTGTTTCCTTATTTATTTTCATTTTGGATGATCTGTCCATGGGTGAAAGTGGGGTGTTAAAGTCCCCTACTATGAATGTGTTACTGTTGATCTCCCCTTTTATGGTTGTTAGTATTTGCCTTATGTATTGAGGTGCTCCTATGTTGGGTGCATAAATATTTACAATTGTTATATCTTCTTCTTGGATCGATCCCTTGATCATTATGTAGTGTCCTTCTTTGTCCCTTTTAATAGTCGTTATTTTAAAGTCTATTTTGTCTGATATGAGAATTGCTACTCCAGCTTTCTTTTGGTTTCCATTTGCATGGAATATCTTTTTCCATCCCCTTACTTTCAGTCTGTATGTGTCTCTAGTTCTGAAGTGGGTCTCTTGTAGACAGCATATATAAGGGTCTTGTTTTTGTATCCATTCAGCCAATCTGTGTCTTTTGGTGGGAGCATTTAGTCCATTTACATTTAAGGTAATTATTGATAGGTATGTTCCTATTTCCATTTTATATATTGTTTTGGGTTCGCTACTATAGGTCATTTCCTTCTCTTGTGTTTCGTGTCTAGAGAAGTTCCTTTAGCATTTGTTGTAAGGCTGGTTTGGTGGTGCTGAACTCTCTCAGCTTTTGCTTGTCTGTAAAGGTTTTAATTTCTCCATCAAATGTGAATGAGATCCTTGCTGGGTAGAGTAGTCTTGGTTTCAGGCTATTCTCCTTCATCACTTTCAGTATGTCCTGCCACTCCCTTCTGGCTTGTAGGGTTTCTGCTGAGAGATCAGCTGTTAACCTTATGGGGATTCCCTTGTGTGTTATTTGTTGTTTTTCCCTTGCTGCTTTTAATATGCTTTCTTTGTATTTAATTTTTGACAGTTTGATTAATATGTGTCTTGGCGTGTTTCTCCTTGTATTTATCCTGTATGGGACCCTCTGTGCTTCCTGGACTTGATTAACTATTTCCTTTCCCATATTAGGGAAGTTTTCAACTATAATCTCTTCAAATATTTTCTCAGTCCCTTTCTTTCTTTCTTCTTCTTCTGGAACCCCTATAATTCGAATGTTGGTGCGTTTCATGTTGTCCCAGAGGTCTCTGAGACTGTCCTCAGTTCTTTTCATTCTTTTTTCTTTATTCTGCTCTGCAGTAGTTATTTCCACTACTTTATCTTCCAGGTCACTTATCCGTTCTTCTGCCTCAGTTATTCTGCTATTGATCCTATCTAGAGTGATTTTAATTTCATTTATTGCATTGTTCATCGTTGCTTGTTTCATCTTTAGTTCTTGTAGGTCCTTGTTAACTGTTTCTTGCATTTTGTCCATTCTACTTCCAAGATTTCGGATCATCCTTACTATCATTATTCTGAATTCTTTTTCAGGTAGATTGCCTATTTCCTCTTCATTTGTTAGGTCTGGTGGGTTTTTATCTTGCTCCTTCATCTGCTGTGTGTTTTTCTGTCTTCTCATTTTGCTTATCTTACTGTGTTTGGGGTCTCCTTTTTGCAGGCTGCAGGTTCGTATTTCCCGTTGTTTTTGATGTCTGTCTCCAGTGGCTAAGGTTGTTTCAGTGGGTTGTGTAGGCTTCCTGGTGGAGGGGACTAGTGCCTGTGTTGTGCTGGATGAGGCTGGATCTTGTCTCTCTAGTGGGCAGGTTCACGTCTGGTGGTGTGTTTTGGGGTGTCTGTGGCCTTATTATGATTTTAGGCAGCCTCTCTGCTAATGGGTGGGGTTGTGTTCCTGTTTTGCTAGTTGTTTGGCATAGGTTGTCCAGCACTGTGTCTTGCTGGTCGTTGAGTGAAGCTGGGTGCTGGTGTTAAGATGGAGGTCTCTGGGAGATTTCCGCTGTTTAATATTATGTGGAGCTGGGAGGTCTCTTGTTGACCAGTGACCTGAAGTTGGCTCTCCTACCTCAGAGGCAGAGCCCTGACTCCTGGCTGGAGCACCAAGAGCCTTTCATCCACACGGCTCAGAATAAAAGGGAGAAAAAGTAGAGAGAATTAGTAAAAGTATGAGGAAAGAAAGAAGGAAAGGAGGAAAGGAAGGAAGGAAGAAAGAAGCAAAGAAGGAAAGAAAGGAGGGAGGGAGGGAGGGAGGGAGGAAGGAAGGAAGGAGTGAAAGAAGGAAAAAAGACAGAAAGAAAGATGATACAGGAAAAATAAAATAAAGTATAATATAGTTATTGAATTAAAAAATATTTAGAAAAAAAAAAAGGGACGGATAGAACCTTAGGACAAATGTTGGAAGCAAAGCTATACAGAGAAAATCTTACACAGAAGCATACACATACACCTTCACAAAAAGAGGTAGAGGGGGAAAAATCATAAATCCTGCTCCCTGAGACCACCTCCTCAATTGGGGGTGATTCGTTGTCTAAAGGAGGGAGGGAAGGAAGGAAAGAAAGAAAGAACGAAGGTAAAGTATAATAAAGTTATTACAATTAAACTTAATTATTAAGAAAAAGAATTTTTTAAAAAAAAGTCATGGACGGATAGAGCCCTAGGACAAATGGTGGAAGCTAGAGTATACAGACTAGATGTCACACAGGAGCATACACGTACACCTTCACAAAAAGAGGAAAAGGGAAAAAAATCATAGATTTCGCTCCTAAATTCCACCTCTTCAATTTGGGATCATTCCTTGTCTATTCAGGTATTCCACAGATGCAGGGTATATCAAGTTGATTATGGAGCTTTAATCCGCTGCTTCTGTGGCTGCTGGGAGAGATTTCCCTTTCTCTTCTTTGTTTTCACAGCTCACAGGAGCTCAGCTTTGGATTTGGCCCTGCCTCTGCGTGTAGGTCGCTGGAGGGCGTCTGTTTTTTCGCTCAGACAGGACGGGGTTAAAGGAGCCGCTGATTCGGGGCCTCCGGCTCACTCAGGCCGGGGGTTGGGGGATGGGGGAAGGAGGGGCACTGCGTGCGGGGCCGGCCTGCGGCGGCAGAGGCAGCTTGACGTTGCGGCAGAGGCCGGCGTGACGTTGCACCAGCCTGAGGCCCGCCGTGCGCTGTCCCGGGGAAGTTGTCCCTGGATCCCGGGAACCTGGCAGTGGCAGGCTGCACAGGCTCCGCGGAAGAGGGGTGTGGAGAGTGACCTGTGCTCGCACACAGGCCCCTTGGTGGCGGCAGCAGCAGCCTTAGCGTCTCCCGCCCGTCTCTGGGGTCCGCGGTTTTAGCCGCGGCTCGCGCCCGTCTCTGGGGTTTGCGCCCTCAGCCGCGGCTCGCGCCCGTCTCTGGGGTTCGCGCTTTTAGCCGCGGCTCGCGCCCGTCTCTGGAGTTCCTTTAAGCAGCGCTCTTAAACCCCTCTCCTCGCGCACCAGGAAACAAAGAGGGAAGAAAAAGTCTCTTGCCTCTTCGGCCGGTGCAGGCTTTTCCCCGAACTCCCTCCCGGCTAGTCGTGGTGCACTAACCCCTTCAGGCTATGTTCAAGCCGCCAACCCCAGTCCTCTCCCTGAGCTCCGTCCAAAACCAAAACCTGAGCCTCAGCTCGCAGCCCCGCCCGCCCCGGCGGGTGAGCAGACAAGCCTCTCGGGTTGGTGAGTGCTGGTCGGCACCGATCGTCTGTGCAGGAATCTCCCCGCTTTGCCCTCCGCACCCGTCGCTGTGCACTACTCCGCGGTCCCGAAACTCCCCCCTCTGCCTCCCACAGTCTCCGCCCGCGGAGGGGCTTCCTAGTGTGTGGAAACTTTTCCTCCTTCACAGCTCCCTCCCACTGGTGCAGGTGCCGTCCTTATTCTTTTGTCTCTGTTTTTTCTTTTGCCCTACCCAGTTACGTGGGGAGTTTCTTGCCTTTTGGGAGGTCTGAGGTCTTCTGCCAGCCTTCAGTAGGAGTTCTGTAGGAGTTGTTCCACGTGTGGATGTATTTCTGGTGTATCCGTGGGGAGGAAGGCGATCTCCGCGTCTTACTCTTCCGCCATCTTCAAGGTCCCCCTTTCTTTGGTTTTTAACATTTCACTATTAGGTGCCTGGTTGTTTGCTCATTATGTATTCTGTTTAGAGTCGTTTTGCCTTCTTAAATCTGTAAATTAGTGTCTTTCATTTTTGGAAAATTCTTACCCATTATTCCTTCAAATAATTCTTCTTGCCTATTCTCTCTTTTTTCCCCCTCCCTAGAATTCTACTTATAATGCACTTTCTCACTGTATCTTCAGTTTCTTACCTTCCTTTTTAATCTTTCCATTCTTTTGTTTCTCTTTGATTCATTCTGGATAGTTCTTTCTGACTGATCAATATCCAGACTACTAATTTCCTTTGACTATCTAAACAGCTGTTAAATCAGTCTATTAAATTGTTGTTAATTTTAGTTATTATTTTCCAGTTCTTGTAATTTCTGTTTATGGTTTTCAGTCTTCTGCCAAAATTCTCTATCTTGTCCTGATTCCTTGAACAAAGTAAGTATGGTTATTTAAAAGTCTGTGTCTAAAAACTCTGCCTCTGAAGTACTTGTGAGTTTTATTTTCAGTTATTTCTGTCTGTTTATTATCTTGTCTCTGAGTGCCTGGTTACTTTTTATTGTGTGCCAGATGCTATATTTACAAAAATGTTGTAGAAATAATTTTCAGCTTGGAATAATATCTTCTTGTAAAGAGGATTTGCGTTCTGCTTTTTTTAAGTCATATGGAATACCAGTATTCTGAAATAACCTTAATCTAATTTCATCCACACAGCATGCAGAAGAGTACAAATGCTTCACAAGATGTGATGGTGATGCCTCTTTTGAATGATGCTAAAGTATCTTCTATGGTAAATTGGGAGATACACAATCAGATTTCAGTATAATCTGTACTGGCTACTTGTCTAACCATCAACTGTGTACCAGGTAGTATGTTAAGTGCTTTCAAATATCATTAATATAGTTCTTATAACAATGATTCCAAGATGGATATTACTATTATCCCTATGTTACAGATGTAAAATTGGACAGAGAGGAGTTGGGTTACTTAGCCAATGGTACATGGCTTTAAATGGAAAAGCTGAGCTTTGAATCCAAGTAACCTGAGTCCAGTGTCTCTGATCCTAACCAATGAAGTAGAGTGAGAATTTTCTTTAGGGGAAAAAAATTGTAGGTTATTGTTTATGCCAATTTCTCTGAGCTTCCTTAGCTCAGTTCCTGGATGCTGAATGTACTGAACCAAAGGGCAAACACCATTAATAGAATTATTTCACTTAAGTTCTTTCTAGGGGCAAGTTTTGTGAATGGTCACTAGGCTAACTTAAAGAAATTGGTTTGCTAAGAAATAATACTGTTGAGGTGAATTTAGACTCTGAGTACTATATTATTCTGGGAAATGGCAAAATTTGGAATTATGTGGGGAAGGGCAGCTAGGAGTGGGGCTCTTGACTTTGTTTAATGATTACAAATTTAAATTAAAAATGCATTATCTGTTATTTCGGCAGTGGTGTTGAGTGTTTAGGAGAAAATCACAAAAGGATTATTATGTGGGTGTGGGGACTCACTGAGAGAGATCCCATTTTGTGTAAACTCACTGCTGTGGTTCAGAATTGGGAGGAAGCAGAATGAATAGTGGGTTAAGTGTGTGGCCTCTATAGACTCCTTTGCACTGAGAGTAGATGGAGAAACTGCATCTTAGAACTCAGAATCTTTGCTTGATTCATGTGTGGGATTTGTTTATTGTGTTTCTTTTCACAGTGACTGCTCAGGCTGTTTCAGAACAGTTGGCTGAATACCCAGAGAGTGTTTGATTAGCTAAGTTAGGAAGCAAGATGCCATCCAACATAGAGGAAATTTATCCTGGATAAATGTAGATCATTTAGTCAAATTGCTAGACTCTCAGCATGCTATGGCTTCCCTGGGAGAAAATACCGAAGGCACTTTCTTAGAAACACAAGTAAACAGAACTTATTTTTGAGGAACCTGAAGAGCATGACTTAACATATGATTCAGGGCCAGCCAATATGACCTTAGAGGGAAAGATTCAATAAGAAAAGAAAATGATCAGAGTAAGGCATGAAACTAATCCTACAGAGGGCTTTTTGAGTCAGAACTCCTCTTAGTTGCAAGTGACAGAAACCAGATTTCAGCTTAATCATAGCCATCAAGAGATGGGGAAGAGGACCAAATTATGGTCTTTGGGCTTACTACACTGCATATCAGTATAAATTTATGCTCATTTTGTTGGATGGACAGAGGACCAAAATAGTTTCAACAGGACTAAATGTACTTTGGAAGGCTCTGAACTTAAAGGGGGCGGGGGAGAGAAAGAATGCATTGGCTCATAATACTGGGAATAACAAGCATGGCACTAAATTACACTTGACTGGATCCAGAGGCTGAAAAGATACCACTGTTGCCCTTGCACCATCCAACTTACCCTTGCTCTCTGTTCCTCTCTTTGTGGGCTTATTAACTCCTACTGCATATGTGTGTCTCCTATGTTATGGAGAAGAGGGACACAGGTATATTTCACTCTTTCTAGATTAGTCAGGCCTGAGGCAAGTGTTGTATTGGTTACCTACTGATGCATAACAAATAATCCCCAAACTCAGCAGTTTAAAACAACAAACGTTGATCATCTCACACAGTTTCTGAGAGTCAGAAATCTGGAAGCAGCTTAGGTGGATGGTTCTGGGTCTCCCATAGGATTGCAGGTAAGATGTTGGCCAGGGCTGCAGTCATCTAAAGAAGTTGGAGAAACTGCTTCCAAGCTTATTCCTGTAGTTGTTGGTTGGGAGATTCAATTACTTGCCACATGGATCTCTCCACTAGGGCTACTCATACAGCATGACAGCTGGCTTCCCCCAGAGTGAGCAATCAGAGAGCAAGAGAAACCAAAATGGAGGCCACAGTTCTTTTATAACCTAATCGCAGAAGTAACATATCATTTCTGCAGTAGTCTGTTGGTTACACTGTACTAGAGTTGGTCTGACTAGGATACAAGGGTCTGAATGCCAGGAAATGGAGTGATCATTGAGGGCCATTTAGAGGTCGGCTCCCACAGGGGCTGTAATAGGCAGAACTCTCAGATGGCCCCAGGATTCTTGCTTCCTGGTGTACACACTCTGTATGATTCCCTTTGAGTGTGGGCTGGGCCTGTGAATATGACTGGGTAGTCACAACCTTGATTAGAATACACTCTGTGACAGAGGTGAAGGGATTTTGCAGATGTCATTAAGGTCCCATAACAAATGATTTTGAGGTAACCAAAAGAGACATGATTCTGAGTGGGTCTGACCTAAGCAGTGAGTCCTTTAACAGAGGGTCCGAAACTTGAAACAGTGAAGACACTCTCCTGTTGGCCTTGAAGCAGCAAACAGCCAGGTTGTGGAGAGGGCCTTGTGCCAGGGAATGGTGGGTGGCCTCTGGTTGCTGAGGGTTTCAGCACTACAGCTGCAAGGAACCAGATGCCACTGATAGTTAGCAATCTTGGAAGACAACTCCAGGCCGCAGGTGAGATAGCAGCCCCGGCTGACACCTTGATTGCCGCCTGGTGAAACTCTGAGCACGAGATGTAGTCAAGCTGTGCCTGACACCTGACCTACACAGATTGTGAGATAATAAATGTGTGTTGTTCTCAGCTATTAAATGTGTGGTATTTGTTGTGCAGCATGGGAACTAACATAGGTGCCTACCTGTGAAAGGTAAGAGATAGGTGGATGTCACCTCTGTCGATTTCTCCTCATATTGTGAATTGGGAGGAAAATCCCCAAGGAAGGAAAGATGCTGTCAGAGAAATGAGGGAATGGCAAGGCTGCTAGCAAAACAAACTTAGCTCTCAGAGTTTATTTTAACATTTCAAACCTGGAGACCCTAGTTATTTCAAGGATGTGAATCATCAAGCAAACAATATCCTCCACTAAAGTCTAAAACATTGTTCTCAAAATGTGATCTCTGTACGACCTGTAATGGAACTCTCTGGAGTGTTTGTTAAAATATAGGCCTCACTCCAGATATAGTGACTCAATCTCTGTGGGGGATATAGCTTAGAGCCATGCATTATTTTTATTTATCATTTCACAGAGTTTTTTCATTTGGAAGATTTTTGAAATCAGAAAAAAGTTGAAGTACAGCGAACACTTGTTTGCCTCTAACCAAGATTCAGTTGATGAAAATTTTACCCAATTTTCTTTATTTCTTGTATACATGTATGTGTACACTATTCTATTGCTGAGCCATCTGCAAGTAAGTTACAAGCATTATGACGCTTTACCCCTAAACACTTTAATATAGATCTCCTACAAATGAAGTAATCTCATATAATCACAGACCCTTACCACACTGAAGAAATGAAACATTGATGTATTATCTAATATATAGTAAAGTTTTTCCAGTAGCCCTCAAAACTGCCCTTTAGATTATTGCTTCTTAAAGTTTGATTCATAAACCAGCAGCTTAGGCATCACAGTATTTTAACAAGAATCCAGTGGTTTCACGTGTGCATCAGTTGGACAAGCCCCGTAGCAATTTTTTGATTGAGGACCTAATCAAGGATCATGTTGCATTTTGATTATCAAAGTTTTCTTTACCCTCTAACATCTTTAAACTAGAATAGTCCAAGGTTTTCCTATTTTCTTTCTGTTCTCTCCTTCTGCTCCCTTTTTGTTTACCTCTCTTCCCTTCATCTACACTGGCAAAAACAATGTGAAATTTAAAAACTCCTCTATGCTTTTGAAACTAACCACAGAAAATTGTGTAAGGGTTTTTTTTTTTTTGTAATAGAGTATGTTTACATTAAAGTATGTACATTGTTTTTCTAGACTTAGTGCTATTGCACGTTTAACAGACTACAGTATAGTGTAAACATAACTTTAAAAAAATTTTATTGGAGTATAATTGATTTACAATGTTGTGTTAGTTTCAGGTGTACAGCAAAGTGATTCAGTTATACATATACATATATTCATTCTTTTTCAGATTCTTTTCCCATATAGGTTATTGCATAATATTGAGCAGAGTTCCTTGTGCTATACTGTAGGTCCTTGTTGGTTATCTATTTTTTTGAAGTATTTTTAAAATTTTTCTTTTATTTGTTTATTTAATTAATTTATTTATTTACGGCTGCGTTGGGTCTTCGTTGCTGTGCATGGGCTTTCTCTAGTTGTGGTGAGCGGGGGCTACTCTTTGGTTGCAGTGCACGGGCTTCTCATTGTGGTGGCTTCTCTTGTTGAGGAGCATGGGATCTAGGCACATAGGCTTAAGTAGTTGCGGCATGTGGGCTCAGTAGTTGTAGCTCATGGGCTCTAGAGCTCAGGCTCATTAGTTGTGGTGCCCGGGCTTAGTTGCTCCACGGCACGTGGGATCTTCCCAGACCAGGGCTCAAACCTGTGTCCCCTGCATTGGCAGATGGATTCTTAACCACTGCTCCACCAGCGAAGTCCTGGTTATCTATTTTATATATAGTACTGTGTGTATGTTAATCTCAAGCTCCTGATTTATACCTCCCACCATGTTTCCCCTTTGGTAACTGTAAGTTTGTTTTCAATATCTGTGAGTCTGTTTCTGTTTTGTAAGTAACTTCATCTGTATCATTTTTTAAGTTAGATTCCACATATGAGTGATATCATGTGATATTTGTCATTCTCTGTCTGACTTACTTCACTTAGTATGATAATCTCTAGGTCCATTAGACCTAGAGATTATTCAAATGGCATTATTTCATTCTTTTTTATGGCTGAGTAATATTCCATTGTATATAAGTACCATATCTTCTTATCCATTCCTCTGTCGATGGACATTTAGGCTGCTTCCATGTCTTGGCTATTGTAAATAGTGCTGCTATGAACATTGGAGTGCATGTATCTTTTCAAATTATGGTTTTCTCCAGATATATGCCCAGGAATGAGATTGCTGGATCATATGGTAGTTCTATTTTTAGTTTTTTAAGGAACCTCCATACTGTTCTCCATAGTGGCTGTACCAATTTATGTTCCTATGAACCGTGTTGGAGGGTTCCCTTTTCTCCACACGCTCTCCAGCATTTATTTTTTTGTAGGCTTTTTTTTTTTTTTTTTTTGCAGTATGCGGGCCTCTCACTGTTGTGGCCTCGCCCGTTGCGGAGCACAGGCTCCGGACACGTAGGCTCGGCGGCCACGGCTCACAGGCCCAGCCGCTCTGCGGCATGTGGGATCTTCCTGGACCGGGGCAAGAACCCGTGTGCCCTGCATCGGCAGGCGGACTCTCAATCCCTGCGCCACCAGGGAAGCCCGACTTTTTGATGATAGCCATTCTGACCGGTGTGGGGTGATACCTCACTGTAGTTTTGATTTGCACTTTTCTAATAGTTAGTGATGTTGAGCATCTTTTCATGTGCTTCTTGGCCATCTGTATGTCTTCTTTGGAGAAATGTCTATTTAGATCTCTGCCCATTTTTTTACTGGGTCGTTTGTTTTTTTGATATAGAGTTGCATGAGCTGTTTGTATATTTTGGAGATTAATGTCGGTCACTTTGTTTGAAAATATTTTCTCTCATTCTGTAGGTTGTCTTTTCATTTTATTTATGGTTTCTTTTTCAGATTCTTTTCCCATATAGGTTATAAAATACTGAGTATAGTTCCCTGTGCTATATAGTATGGAAACTATTGACTGTGAATAGTAAAATGGTCTCTGGGTGGTGAGACTAGTGAGTTTTAATTTTTTAGTGTATTTCCTGCCAGTTTTTTGCAGAAAGGAATCATTGTAAAATCCTGACTTGCATTGTAAATTTCATAGGAGAACTTCCCATAACATTAAATATCAATCTAGCATTTAAAATCACCTCATAAATAATGTACGTTTATATACCGTATTATTATTTTAATCTTCCTTTTATTGGACATTTAAATTGCTTCCAATTCTTCACTGTAACAGAAAGCTTTGTCCATACATCTATTACATCTCTGATTATCATTATAGAATCCTAGTGGGGTTGCTGGTGCAAAGCTTACAGTAGACTCTAACTGGGGTGTGTGCCCAGCTCATGTTGACTCCTTCAGAGGCTCTGGCTGTGTCATCATTCTCAGTCCTTGTACCTCATCATTCTGATCCAGGAACAGAGCACTTGAATTCAACCTAGTCCCCCTAAAAGATTTGGAAACCTGACAGAGGTAGAAAAGATGGGGTCATCTCAAGTAGGGACGCGGTGCAATGACCTCAGGCTTCTGCAGCTGGGTTTTGACGCTGCAGTACTCCTACTCCTGTCCTTCCTAAAGCTAGTTTGTGCAGCCCTTGTTTGAATCATGTGAGCACTTTAACTCCTTCCTTTCAAATCCATGTCTTATTTGTTATTCTGGGTTCCTTTCTGTTGCTACCACAAACGAAACCTCTAACTGATCCTGATGGTGGTTTGCATACAGCAGGCACGTAGAGAAAGGTAGTACTGATATTTGGAATTAGCCATTGGACCTTGCTGAGGTAAAAAGCAGTGAGGCTCCCTTCTATGATCTGGAATAGAAATGTGAAAGCTGGTGGTAAGGGGTTGCCAGATATCTCACCAATCTCTCACTCTCAGGCAACTGGGCATCTCCTTGGGGGTATAGTTGAGTGTCTGGATAGCTGTTGCCAAAATTAAGAGAATGGAGGCTGGTGAGTCACCCTGGCCCTACATATTATACTGCTGGTTCTGGTCCAAGATCACAAAGTCTTTAAGTGGATGTGATAGGATTCAAATTTAGGCAATCTCACTGTTTAGCCTTAGTTCTTAACCACTTCTTCATAGGCTCTGCTAAATGCAGCTAAGTCATCTTTTATGAAAAGACGCTAATGCCAACTGCCCCCACTGCAGAGTTGCCAGAGTTAACAAACCAAAAAACAAGACTATCCATTAAATCTGAATTCCAGATAACCAATAAGTGATTTGTTTTCGTGTGCATATGTCCCAAATGTTGCCTAGGACGTACTTGTACTAAAATATTATTAGCTGTTTACCTGAATTCAAATTTCACTGGAGGTCTTATATTTTATCTGGCAATTCTACATGGCCCAACTCTTTATGTCTCTTTTCATTATTGTTCTCTAAGTAACACAAAGTAATTTAAATTCAGCACACACATGCCTTAGAGGAGACAGTGAAGAAAACATTTTCAGAGGAAATTTCAGAAATTCAGATTTGCTAAAACCATTGCAGTAGTGCTCACCAGGTAGTCTGTATTCAGTGAGCTAGCCTAGGCCGCCAGCTTTAATTTCAAGTGTGATGGCCTGATAAGTGCAAACCATTGCTTACTACTGTCCTACACTAGGTGACATTGAATTCCTTCTCCTCTATCATTCTGGGGTCTTCCTTGCTCTCAAAGTCTGCAAAAACTAAAAAAAAAACCCATTAGTTTGGATATATCTGTATGTGTCTGGCCCATCTACCTCTCATTTTGTTCTGCTATTGGAGGTCAGAAAAATCTTCTTTCCTACAAGGGACAGATTGCTGAGCCAGGCTGAAGAGTCCTATAAAAATGCACATTGCCAACTCTTTTCGTAGGCCAGGACTACAGAGAAGATGCAGTGAAAATGGGATCCCTAAACTCAGCAGAGTTAAGAATCACAGTGAAGGCAAGTGATTGCAACCCAGGTGGATGTGGTCAGAGATCCAAAGCCAGTGTAGTAATCAGGGCTCAGGAAATAGACAACCAGAAATCTTTGGCTCAAATCAAACATGGGATTTTTAGGAATTAAATTGATTATCCAGCCTTTATAGTCTAGTTTTTGTTTGCTTGTTTGTTTTTACTGTTTTGATATATTAAAAAAAATCTTCAATTGTCATCAATATTTTCAATAGCTAAACCAGGGCACTGGATGTGAATAAGGTATAACTATCCATATGTACATCTTTCAAGACTTTGAAAATATCCTAGGATGTGGTATTGTTTTTGATCAACTGTTTTGAAGGTACGGGGCATGAGAATAGTTACCATTTGGCTTTCCTACTCTAGGTAGCCTTCATAAAAGAGGTCAAAGAGCTGATGTAGGGATTCCAAAAGTTGTCAAGGATAGACATTTCTAGTATATACTCAGAGAAAAATGTGTTAATTATAGTCCCTCGGGGACTAGTGTGAGTAAACCTAGCTGACCCACAGATAGTCCTTCTGGGAAAATAGCATCCACTTCAAGTATTTACAACAGAGAGAATTTGATGCAGGAAACCACATGATAGAGAAGTAGGGAAATCAAATAGAAGAGAGTGAGGAACTCAGGAAACAGTAGGAAGTTACTTCTATGATGGAAGGAATTGATGCTATGGGATGCCAAGAATGAGGTCACCTTGTGGAATCTGGAACCCTGGCAGGTCTGCCTGACAGAAGTGTGAACCATGGCAAAGATGGAGCTCGTGCCAGAAATGCTGCCCAGCACATTATTCTTTACTCAGGTGGTGATTCTCATTGTAACTGCTGTCCGTATGTTGTTTCCTGGTAGGTCAGCCTCTGCTCAGTTCTGTTTGTTTCTATAGCTAGAAATTCTCCTACAGGGGTTCCTGGGTTCAACAAAGACACTGGCAAATTCAGGCAGAGAGAGGGAGATACCAACCAATGCTACTAGGAAGATGTTTTAAAGTGAGGTGTCTTTGCCCATGTCCCCATCTGTTCAGGCAGTGAGATCCAGGGCCAGCATGATTCACTGTGGAATGATGATTCTGCTTCTCCTTGCATTGGATTCTGGTCCTTACTCTCCAAAGATTAGCTATCACCTTTGAGAAATATAAATTCTCACCTCTTTATCAAACCTATCTTCTGGTAATTCCTCCTTGTCTCACTTCTGTCCCCTCTAATCTTTCTCTAGACCCTAGCCTTTCTATGGATCTACCACCACCCTTGCCCTCCCTCTCTCCCCATGCCTACGGACACACTGAGTAACATTCCTTGGCCGCATTGCTCTCTCTAATTATGATCCTAATTCCCAACTACCCTACCTTAACCTTCTGAGTTGTATCTGGGACCATATCTATTGCCGTTCCTTCTCACTACATACTAACTAAAGTTCTGTGAACCAGACTTTTTTCCCTACACAGCTGCTGCATCCAGGAGTAATAATAGACTTGACAAAGCCAATGCTCATTAAAATCAGTGCTTCTCAGTTATCTGTAGTTAAATGGACAGGAAAGTTTTGTTTCTAATCTGTCATGGACAAATTCATCAGGAAGATGTAATAAAAATGGATTGCCAGAAAAATGAAATTCAAAAGAACATAAAATGTAAGCCTTGATTTTTTTTTATTATTACATACAATAAGCATAGAGATTTTGATACCAATTTGACAGAGTAATTTTAAATACTTATTCTCTATTCCTATACTTATATTATGAACCAGTAATAAACAGTTCGCTGACTGGCACCACCCTGCAGATCCCCCACTTTGAGTAGCTCTGCTTTAGATAATATTCCCCCTCAAATTCTGCTTCTGTCTGTGGTCCAAAAGAAATACTTCACCACCACCAAAACACTCTTATACAATATAGATATAAAAGAAGATGTTTTATTCTAAGTCATGGCACAGGCTATAGTCATTCTTTCTGCCACTTACCCCTAAGCCAGAGCTGACATTTATGCCTTCCTTTTCCTATTACCCATTCTGTGATCTTACCTTGGGCCCATCCCTCAGCTATTTCCCCAGCAGGGTAACCTGAACCTTGATTCTTGAGCTGTTTTAGTTCTTGGTGCTCTTGCCTATAAAACAGAAATAGTCTCCCATTAACTTCTTCCACAGAACATCAAAAACAAAAAACAAAATGGAAGGGATCCACTAAGTTCCTATCATATTCCTCCTAGCTGTACAGCAGTAATTGCAAGTCCCCTTATTAGTCGTGGTCAATCGCCCCAGGCAAGACAGTTTCCCACTTTTCTGCCATTTTCCCCTGGCATGAAGAACCCAAATGACCAGTTTAACTTCCAGTTCAGAAGAACCATGCTGTGTCCCATGATACAAGCATTCTTCCCTTAAGTACTAAAAGAAAGGATGAATGGACACTAAAGGGACAGTGAATAACAGTCATGAGAGCGGGTTAATCAGTTATACTTGTTAGACACACCAGTCCCTCTTCACTCTGTGGTTCTTAGATCCACATCTTGTAACCAAGGGGAGGCAGTGCCTTATTTAGCACACGGTTCAGAACCTAACCAGTAGTCTGCCAAGTAGTTATGTCATGTAGCTTCCAAGGTGGAAGAAGATGCCCTGTAAGATACAGAGCTAAGTTCGTATAAGGCCATTCCACTATGTTAGAAGGCTAACAGCTTCATTGATAGTGAACATAAAAGAGTGAATTACATTTGAATTAGTCCCTGGCCTTCTTTCTTTGTTTTTGACCAAGGAACTCCCTTCACAGCCAATTTGGGTGGGATAATACGATGGTGTATGGAGTGTTCAGTAAGTCTGCAGTTGGTAGTTGACTGAGGCATGGCCAGGGGGAAGTGGAAAAGGGAAATGCTGTCCCCTTCTCTAATGAAAGGGATTAAATATTATCCAACAAGAAGCTGACTTGTCTTTGTTAGGTATGATGCCACATCAGAGATGTGAGCTGATCCCTAAGGCTGACAAGTTGAGCACTCAGCTGTGGCAGAGCCTAATCCACTTTGGTGCAGGAAAGGATTAGAGGGAAAGAATCTCTCTCCCTGCTGCCATGGCTGCCTTATTCAGGTTCCATGTGAATGCTTGCCAGAAAGGTTTCACCACTGAAGAGGCTCTCAATCACATGAATAGGTAATGATGGAGTCAGGTCAGCTGGGCCTCCTTTTCCTGCTTGCTCAATGGACTCCTGGACAGTCTCATGCTCTGGATTCATTCGGAATGTTCTATACTAACACCCCTTTTCTCAATCTTCTAATCAGCCTTCTTCTGTAGCGTTGCCCAAAAATGTCCAAAAAACGTGGTACAGAGCCTGGCTTAAGGCCTCTTCTTCATTTAGCCAAAACTACATTACACTCTACTCAACGCCTTACTGGACTGGAAGTTTCCCCTACTCCCTTGTCCTTCAGGGTTACCCACCAGGGGCTCTAGTCCTACAGAGCCTATTTACAGGTGGTGGCAACTATTACTCTACAGAACCGTCCTTGGTGCTCAACAGCTTGTTAGAGGAACCCCCTTTGAGGCCATAAGTTCTGGTTGAAGATGAAACAGCAGCATGGTAGGCTCCATGGGCATGTAAGCAATCTGCGTGTGGAATTTATTTGTTCTTTCAGAGCTTGATGGAATGCTGGAAGGTGCGCTCAACTTTGTTTTTACTTTTGTTGTAGATATTGGATCTCTGTAGAATCTAAAACTCGAGTATCTTCTTCATAAACTCTGTGTTATCTGATCCTCCTAGACACAATTTCTGAAAAATATATCCCTTGCTAAAGGGAGTAAAGCCTTTCTTCAAAACCTAGGAGCTTTTATTGCAATTCTCTTATTAGGAATTGTCACAGGCATCGTTCAATATCTGGACCTGCCTCAGTCATTGTATTATCTGGTCAGCTTGGTCTGTGAGGAGACCAATATATTCATGTGCACAGATGCGTCAAACACATATACTCTGTGTTTGAAAGGTCAAAAGACCAACTTAAAGCTTTTATATTGTCCCTTCTTTAGTCTTAACTCTACAGACTCAACACTAAACTTACAGAGTTGAAGTACACATGATTATGTCATGACATGTCCAATTTATTCTTTCTACAAATGTTCATGTCCTAGTTGTATACTAACTTACTTTACTGCTATATAACCTTATTTTTAAAGGCTCCTTGAAACAATTATTTACTCTTTTTTTCTTTGAAAGAAAGAAGGAGAAGCAGGAACCCTAGAGAGTAAAATAGCTAGGCAAACACTTTTCTAGCTGTATAATAGAAAACTTCCATTATTTGCAAGGTAAAGCTTCAGCTGAGAATCAGTATTTTCCTTTTAATGCTTACACTAGAAAGAAATAGGAATTTTAAGGTTAGTGTGGTTTTGTTGTTAGAAATCTCTTCCTATAAAAAACATAAGGCACATTACAAACTTCCGTTGACTCGTAACTAATGTTTATTTTAGCTTCAGGATTAAAAGCGTTTTTTCACCATTAGCAAGAAAATGCTTGTCTCTAACTTTACTCTGGTACAACACGATACAACTTCTTTCAGTATTTTGTTGTAGTGGGAAAAGAGATTATTTTTTTCTTTTATTTATGTAGACAAAAATGGAGTCTACTTCCTGTGTCAGCAGCTCTTCCTCAGGTAAAAGACTTATTTTTATCTTGTGTCACTTTGGAATGTTTGGAGACATTTGAAGACCCAACTAACAGCAATTTAAACTTAACAGGAAGTCTAAAGATATAAAATCCATAACAGGAAGATATAGGGACTCAAAATATTATTAAAAACCCAGATTCTTTCCATCTTTCTGCCCTATTATTCTTATTTTGTTGACTTTGTAATCCTCATACTTGTTTCCTCACATCTGTAGGATGGCTGCTACAGCTCCAGGCATCAAAACAGTGTTCAGAAAGTAGAGGGAAGGGGTTTGCCATTAAGTTCTGCTCTTGCATCTATCCCTGTTACAAGGATTCCATAGAAATCCTCCCAACAGACCTCTGTTTATTTTTCATTGTCCAAAATAATATCAAAATGTTTGTTTTTTCAGTTTGGTTTTAGTAGTTAATTTTGGATACAAAGCAGTGCAAGAGGCTGGCCACACTTTCCTACTTCTTTAGTCTCAGAGTTAGGAGGAGGAAAAGGTAGACATACAGACATATAATTGGTTCAGTACTCAAGAGTGGGATAAATATGGTTAGCTGCCAGACTCTCAGTTTGCAAGAAAGTTGGGAAGTTCTGACTGGTTTGCACCCCTGACGCAGACCCAGCTCTTCACAGTGTTCAGCACCCCAGTTTCTCCTTTCCCAAATGAAGAGGACTTCTATCCCACATGAGTCATGGTCATCTCATTTACATTTTCTGAACCCCATCTCAGTTCTCCTTTTAGCTAGAGGTGGTCATACCCTGCACAAGGCTGGGTGGAGGGCGAAGGATTTTGGTTAGCAAGAAAGGAAGGAAATGGTACCAGTGGCTATCACAGTGTCCTTTTCACTTTATCTATTTCACACTGTTAAGTTTGCTTTTAAATGGTTTTCTGTCACATCTATGTATTGATG
The DNA here is from genome assembly GCF_963924675.1 of Phocoena phocoena. NCBI lineage: Eukaryota > Metazoa > Chordata > Mammalia > Artiodactyla > Phocoenidae > Phocoena > Phocoena phocoena. Next base: position 91,060,294 of record NC_089222.1, on the reverse strand, counting down.
CTTACAAGCTGGCTCCTTTTATTCATTTTCTAAAAAACAAATCTGACTTCATCATTAGCTTTCCATTTCCTTAGTATCGATTACAAAAATGGTCATGATTGAACCCTTGCACACCTTTCCAGCATTTTCTCTTCCAAGTTGCCTGCTTGTTTTTTTATGTTCTCTCTTTTAGCTGCATCTTTGTTCTATTGTCTGCCTAGACTATCTTCCCTCATCCACTTCCCTCTTCTCTTCCTTACAGGTCAGTTTCTCCTTATCTTTCAAAACCAATGCTTCAGGAAGCTTTCTTTAACACCCCGTCCCCTCTTAAGCTCCAGTATTTTTCCTCTGTGCTTCCATAGCACCTGGTGGGAGTCCTTAGTGCTGCCTGTATCTCTGCATTCTGATTTATCTGTTTATATAATCCATCTATCTTTTGGTACCAGACTGAGCTTTTTGAGATTAGGGACTATCTGACTTACAGTCCCGTGATCTGTAGGACATGTTCAAATTGTGTGTTTTTTTGTTGTTGTTTGCTTGTTTGTTTGTTTTTAAAATAAATTTATTTTATTTATATTTTTTTGGCTGAGTTGGGTCTTCGTTGCTGCGTGCAGGCTTTCTCTAGTTGTGGTGAACCGGGGATACTCTTCGTTGCGGTGCACAGGCTTCTCATTGTGGTGGCTTCTCTTGTTGCGGAGCGTGGGCTCTAGGCGCACAGGCTCAATAATTGTGGCTTGTGGGCTCAAGAGTGCAGGCTCAGTAATTGTGGCGCACGGGCTTAGTTGCTCCATGGCATGTGGGATCTTCCTGAACCAGGGATCAAACCCGTGTCCCCTGCATTGGCAGGTGGATTCTCAACCACTGCACCACCAAGGAAGCCCCAAGTTGTTGTTTTTAATGACAGAAAAGATGGTAGGCTTGATGGATGACTGGGGTTCCATACAAAAAAAGATCTAGTCCTGTATCCTAGAAGGTCAGGATAAATTTGAGGTATTTCATTTTCTCTTGTTTCTCAGAACTTTAACATTTACTGACTTTAATTTAGAAATGGGTTGTGAGTAAAAGATAGGGCTGAAGCAATAGAGCTTTACAAACAAAAGTTGTTTGGCTGGATTGACTCTGAGCTGTACAGAAAGCTCACTGGTACAAAGCCAACCTGATAACCACTGTACTTTGGCAATGACCCACTGAGCTGTGCACACAGAGCTAGGCCAGCAGTCTTGTCTTTTCTTCTGGTTTATTCTTTGGGTTAGCTACAGCTTTAAATTCTAAGGACTGAAAGCCCCTAATTCAGGTCTACATAGGCACATGTACCCGCCAGAAAGCAGTCCATTGTAAATCTTCACTTAATGAACACTCTAAGTGTTGCCGAATGAGGTGGTATAGACCCCTGCTTGGGCCCTAGGCTGGCCGAGGGCCCCTGCCTCAGTGGGGAAGGTTCTTTTTCTGCTCAGGTTCATGCAGCCAAAAAACAAAACTGAATCAGAGATTGAAGCAGCACAAGCTTTATTCAATGGCCAGAGAACAGAGAAGCAGGAACTTAGTTCACAAATAACTGCTCACCTGGGGGACAATTAAGGCAAGATTTTAAGGGCAAGGCTAATGAAGGAAAGGCATATGCACTGGTTTTCTGGGAATAGGCTGGAGTCTTCCTGGAACTGGGGTGCCATCTCTTTTCTGCCCTTGTATGGTCCTCTAGCATCTGGGTAGGAAGCAGGTCGAACCATCTTGGTGCAGACAGGCAGAGATCTTACTATAAGAGTGAGATGGTAATGAGCTGCAGGGGGACCTTCGTCCCACTTTTGAAGCTCAACCAGCTTGCACCAGTTTTCTTGTAGTTAGACTCTCTTATTCCTGTGCTGTGAACACAGCTAGAGAGTATGGTTAGTTGTGGTTTCCTGTAGGTTTACCTGGAGGGAGGAGCAGGGGTATGGTTCTGGGGCAACAGCATTGGTAACATAGCAGCTAAGAATAAGTCTTGTCAAGATTGCGTTTTGCCTAACCTTCACACTAAATCCTTGATTCTGATATTTCTCTATAGGTCACTCAACCCTAAAACACCCTGATATGTAGATACAAAGAAGAGTTATTTACTTCTGTATTTGAAAGGATGATACAGGGATTGAGTTAGAATGGTTAATCTCATTCTGAGGAATACTGAATATATCACTTACCCTACAATAAGGTATTTAAATGCAACAACTGTGACCATCACAGGATGGGATTCTGATATCAGAATTAGGTGATAAACCTAAATCAACATTAGGAAGGAAGCCTTCTATTGCAGTCTAGCCCAGATTCTTTGACCTCCAGGTACTATTGTGGCCCTCCGTTGTACAGAAACATTGTCTCACACTATCTGTGGTGAGAATGCAGAGTACCGTTTTAGAGCTTTCATTATTTAGCTGAAATCCTTCCGTTGGACACAATCAACCCTAGTAGTTGGTCTGGTTAAAAAAAAGTGAGGTATCCAAATTATGTATTTTAAACATTTTTAAACTTAAAATACACAGCTGTCTATTCATTTTCTAATTTTTTGAGTGGAGAGCACCAAGGCCTTGTTCTGAGTATGGGGCCACTGTATGATTTCTATATTATCTTTCTTACACAGACTAAATCAATAACTCACCGTCCAGTATTTCCAGTTTTTGTTTCTTAAAAGTGTCCAGGGAGCTCGGCATTTAGATTGTTAAAAAGAATTCAATTCCTTCTAGAGCTTTACAATTTGCTTTCAGTCTTTTGCTATTGTTTCTCCCACACCTAATATAAATAGCTGAATTTTCTTCCCTCCTTTTTTGTGCTTTTATTTAGCTTCTCCAAAGCATTCATCTTATTTAAATTAGTTGTTGGAGAAACACCAAGTTTGTCTTGTCCTCCTGTTTAATCAATTAACATAATATATAGTTGAATTATTTAATGATGATAACACACGTTCTGAACAGAAGGTAGTAGAAGTAGACAGGCACAGCCAACAGGCTTCCTGGAGGCATTTGATGTGCGATGGGCATTTTTCAGTGTCTGTTAAAGAGGGAGAGGTGACTGTTTCCAGGAAGTCCTTGGACTTACATCTGCACATGTTCCAAACTCACCTCACTTAATGCAGTCTTGTTCAATTACTTACTACCTTTATGTGATTGGCAGAACACCTGCTGTCTGCCTTGTTAACCCTGGCATTTTTTTTTTGTCTGTCACCTTGGCTTTGCAGCCTTCTTGCTAAAACAAAACAAAAAACAAAACAGAAAAAAACCCCTCTACTCTGTCCAGCTATATTCTTTCTCATATAGAGCGCTATTGAGGAGGATTATGTAATCTATGCTTTTGGCAAGAAGAAATATTTCATCATAGAAGTCTGAACTGGAAAATGGTCCTTGAAGGCTAGTAAGTGCCCTGGTCCCTTCTATGTAATGCAGTTTCCTTTACGTGTGCTTTGTCTAGGGCTCCACTTCTAGGAGACCAACCCCTTTGGAGATGGGGCTTTATGGACAAGAATGAAGCTTGTCCCATAAGGAAGAAAACCGTAAGGAAGTGTGGGAAGCAGGATGGGGCAGAGATAGAAGCTAAGCAAGGATGGGGCTTTAGTTGAAGTCTCAACCTCATTTCCATGGTGGGGCTCTGGACCACAGAATGTCTCTTGACTTGAAGCCACCACTGGGGCGCAGGGAAGGAGTGTAACCATAGCTTCCATCACCTAAGGACGAGCCTCTGAAAAAGGCTACAGTGATGTGAGCAGGTAGCACTAACTGAGCAATGTGTGCTTGAAAATGAATGGATAAAAGTGATTGCAGGGGATCTGAACAGGTGATTAATGGTCTGCTAACATACAAAATATCAAATATTAAATATGTGGCATTTTTGAAATAGCTACTTTTATTCGGCCCAATTTATGACCTCCCTAGATTTTCTTGGCCTCACCTGTTTCCTGGGCTTTTAACTGGTTGGACAAAGACAGCTCCTTCCCCAATGCCACTGCCCCATTTCCAAACCTCAGCAGCTGACCCTGCCTCCCCTGGGGAGGCCAACTTCAGCATGTCTTCCATTGTACCCTGCACAGTGGAAGCTGCAACAGCTACAGGATCCAGACATGACCCAAGGAGACTCCCGGAGGCTGCAGTTTCCCTTGCCCCATATTTCCAGATTCAAAGTGTCATCCTGGGAGACATGACATCTGGCTTCCTTAGTGGCTGTCCTGAGGGGCCAGGTGCACAACCAGAAAGAGCATGAGAGTTAAAGCCCCATGGGGTAAACTTTGACCAGTGGAGAAAACCTATAGATAAGTTCCTTTTGTTCCCCTCCTCTGATGGATTGTTCTGAGGTGCTGTGTTTCTGCAGAGGATGCCTGGAGAGCATCCCCTGTGACTGACCAAGTGGCGCTGTGTTCTAAAGCTATGGCCAGCAGGGCAACCACTACCTAATATCTGCTTTTCCTCCTTTCTTGTTTCACTCCCCTTTTCCTTCACTCTTGCTGCTCTGTAGCTGCACCTTTTCACCTCCCCCAAAATGTGTTAGCACATACTTTTAACCTGGGTTCCAAACAAACCAAGAGCTACTCCCTACACCTGCACCCCACCCCCAAAATGAGCTTGAAGCGAAGACAGTACCTCTAGAGATTCAAAATTTCAACCCAATATATGAATCCTCAAGTGGAGGATTTTCATCATAAAACAACAGGGGAGATTTTTTTGAGTAAGGAGAAGGTAATCCTAAAATTGTTCTTTTGTTCTTTTTTCTATCTAAACAAAGTCAATCCTATTAAAATCTAAGTGGATGCTGAGGAGAAATCCCTAGGATGCTACAGAGTTTTCCTTTGTTATCACTTCTTTCACAAATTGCCTCAGCGCCCTGAGCACTGTGGAGAGGCACTGAATTTAAAAACAATGCAGAGGAGAAAGGAGCACCCTGGAAGCCACTTTTCCTGAAGGAATTCATAACGTGAACCAGCATGATTCAAGTGATGTGAAACACTCTTGTTTATTGAACAAGAAAATTGACCTTCTATGTGCAGCTGGTCATATCTAGGCCAGCAGTTATGAGGACAGGACTAGTCTTGACTGTTACTAATGTACAGACTAGAGAATCTGACCTGAACACAAGTGAAGTTTGTCATTGTCCCAATTAGTGCTGATGGCCTCAGTCAGTGTGGTCTGTAGCTATTAAGATGAGTATAGGAGTAGCTGTTCTGTTCTCTTTATTTTATGTTGTAGAATGGCCTCAATTTTTTCTTCTGTCTGGTTAGTCTCAGCATCTGGATTTCTTTTTGCCATGTTTCATTACAGAGGCTGCTTCTCTTTGCCTTTCTCCCCCACATCTGGAATCCAGCCAAAATGTACCAGAACAAGATGCTTTCTAACATTTGAGCCCTTTTGTAAAGGGTGCTGATTGCAACTTGGGTAGTTTCAGTTTAATCCAAGGTGGAAGATTTCTGCTGCTTTTAGGGAAGAAAATAAATGTCTAAAAATAAAACTTAGGCATGAAAATAGGGCCAAATACTCATTAACTGCCTCACTTAGCTGAATGCTGAAATTATTTCAAAAGCGTTAAATCAAGCATTTGTGTAGAAGAGGTTGAGTCTGTTTTTTTATTCACAGTACTTTATCTTAGATGATAAACGGGTTACTGTAATTTCTCATTTTATCCAAAAGACATGAATTAACTAGTTTCCAGGGGCCTAATTTTCAGCTCATGCTGACCCTTGAATTGGAGCCCTTGTGTTCACAAGCCTTTTGGAATGTATGCTGTGGGCGAGTCAGTGTATCCATCCAAAGCTTGATAGGCTAGGGTTAAGAATTCGATCCGAGTGTGGCTGGAAGTCTCTGAAGGGATTTAAATAGGAGGCTGTTGTAGACTCATTTATATTTTTAAGGTGTGACCTCGGATGCTGTGTTGACAGTGGATTATAAGGAGGCAAAGGTAGAACAGTGGTATCCATCCAGATAACTATTTTCGATATCCAGGTAAGAGATGTTAGTGGCTTTGGAGTAGAATGTTAATGGTAGAGGTGGAGAGAAGTGCACAAATAATGGAGTTTTGTTTATTAACAAGAGACTGGTTAATGGATTAGATATGGAACATGAGGGAAAGGAAGAATCAAGGTTGATTTCTAAGTTTCTGGACTAAACAGCATGGAGGATATTGAGATAAAGACTGGAGGAGAAATAGGGTAATTTTTATGGTCTTGTTCAGGGTGGAGAACAATGGTAAAGGGAATGAGGAATAAATCAAGGGCTCATGTTTGTTGTGTGATGCCTTTAAGGCATCTAAATGAACAGGTCAAATGGGCAATTGAATATATGACCTTGACTCAGCAGATAAATTTAAGAATCCTTGGTGTACAGATGTCATTCAGAGCCATGGAATACAGGGATTTGTAAGCAGCTCTTTGCAGGAAACCACACTTAGCAGGAAACACCTTTGTCTTGTCACTTTAGCAGAGCTATATTGTAACTAATCTTAAACCAGACACCCCCATGCTCTACTCATCTCCAGCCCAAGCACACCTGTCAAGTCTTTGGATCACACAATACCTTGCCTAACCTGTTGGTTCTTTCTTTCCGTAGATCAAAGAAGTAGAAATGAAGGATAAGTAATTAACAGATGACCAGATCTCTTCCCTAGCTTCCCCGTCAGTAATCTTGTGAACAAACTCTGTGAACAAGACAGCATCTAAAGAAAGATTACAAGAAGTCGAAAAGCCTGCACACAAGCCTGTACACAGTCGGGGATAGTGACGACTCTGACCCCCTATCTCAATGATTCACTGAAATTACTTCCCTTTTTCCCTTTAAAAATTTTCACAGCCAAGCAGAATCTTCGGAGTTGGTTTTGTGGGGACATGAGACTGCCTTCTTACCAGATTTCTGGCTTTCTGATTAAAAGCAGCTTTCCTTTCTATCAACACTTGTGTTTCTCTCAGGTATTGATTTTCAAGCAGCAAGCAGCCGGACCTGAGTTCAGTAACAGGCTTATCTAGGGAGAGAGTACCATGAAAGTATAAGTCCTGAGAACTTTCTATACTTTCACATAAATAGGGCAAGCAAAGGAGGAGGTCCAGTAAAGGACTAAGGAGGAGCAGCAATGAGGAAGGAGAAACTAGGAGAATGTGGTGGCCCAGAAACAAAGAGAAGAATCCTCCATAAAAAGGATAAGAGCCAATTACGTTGAATGCTGCTGTGAGATTGAATAAGATAGGGACGAATTGTATCCACCATTTTTGGCAACATAGAACTTCTTGGTGATACTGACAAAGGGTAGTTTATGACATGTCATGTAAGCAGGGGCCTGGAGTAGATTGGGGGGAAATTGTAAGGGGGAAATGGGGGTGGCTATTTAGACAACTATTTCATGCAGTTAATAGAGCTGAGAAATAGGTATATAGTTAATCCAGAGTCAGAGGAGAACGCTGTTTTTTCTCATGTTCTTTTTTTTAAATATTTATTTATTTATTTGGCTGTATTGGGTCTTAGTTGCAGCACGTGGAATCTTTGTTGCGACATGTGGGATCTTTCGTTGCGGCTCGTGGGCTCCTCTCTAGTTGTGGCACACAGGTGCCAGAGCGCGCAGGCTTAGCAGTTGTGACGTGTGGGCTTAGTTGCCCCATAGCATGTGGGATTTTAGTTCCCTGACCAGGGATCGAACCCGTGTCCCCTGCATTGGAAGGCAGATTCTTAACCACTGGACCACCAGAGAAGTTCCTCTCATGTTCTTAAGATGGGACAGGGCTTCCCTGGTGGCACAGTGGTTGAGAGTCCGCCTGCCGATGCAGGGGACACGGGTTCGTGCCCTGGTCCGGGAATATCCCACATGCCACAGAGCGGCTGGGCCCGTGAGCCATGGCCGCTGAGCCTGCGTGTCCGGAGCCTGTGCTCCTCAACGGGAGAGGCCACAACAGTGAGAGGCCCACGTACAGCAAAAAAAAAAAAAAAAAAAAAAAAAGATGGGATAAATTGAAATATTTTGCTCATGGGATGGATCTAGTAGAGAGAAAGAACCTAATCATAGAGTAGAGAAGGGATGTAATTACAGGGACAGATTTCTTGAATATAAAAAATGATGTGCGATGCCGAGCAAAAGTGAAGGATTTGGATTTGGGTAAGAGGAGAAGGGGAGACAGAAAGAGTGGACAGGTGTTAATGGGTTGGTTAAATTGGTGGTAGGGGGATGAGGGAGCATCCCTAGTTAATTTTAATGAATTAATGAACCAAGAACATTAGCTAAAAGGAGGATGGGAAAAGGGGATATTGGAAATTTCAAGAAAAGGTAGAAACTATTGCAGTCATCATGGAGAATAGGAAGTTGAACCTGTAGTACAAAAGTGGAAATGGAATGCTCCAGAGTTACATTAAACAAGGTGGAGTTAATTTTTGCTTGAAAGAGATTGATTAAATCTTAAATTGTTTTTTAATAGCCTATAAAGGTAAAATGTATTATTACATATTTACATATATTCATAGTAGAAAATGAATTTAATGATTACTTTTAATCTTACTATTCAAGAGATAAGCCTTGTGATATATATCTTTTCATATATTATACAAGCAAATATAACTATAAGAAAAAATATAAAGGTCTTATTTTCATAACTACTACTCTTATACAAGTTTTTACTTTGCCAAGCACTTTATTTTATTTTTGTTTTATGTTACATTATTTTAATACTATGTTGGTTCCTATTACACGAGAGTGATTTAATATTTCTATATATTTCAAAATAACCACCATGGGAAGTCTAGTTATGATCTGCCACATTACAAAGATATTACATAATTATGTACTCTATTTCCCCCACACTGTACATTTCATACCATGACTCAATTATTTTGCAATAGGAAGTGTGTACCTTTTAATCTCCCTCATGCATGTCTTTTCTTCCCCCTACTCCCTTCACCTGTGGCAACAACCTGTTTGTTCTCTGTGTCTATAACTCATGCTATTTTCTTATGTTCATTTGTTTTGATTTTTAGATTCCACATATGAGGGAAATCATACAGTATCTGTATTTCTCTTATTTCCATTAGCAAAATACCCTCTAGTTCCATTCATGTTGCCACAAATGGCAAGATTTCATCCTTTTTATGGCTGAATAATATTCCACTGTATATGTATATCAAAACTTCTTTATCCATTCATCTATTGATGGGCACTTATGTTGTCTGCCTATTGGCTATTATAAATAATGTTGCAATAAACATAGGGGTCCATATATCTTTTCTAAGTGGTGTTTTCATTTTCTTTTTATTTAGTTATTTAGTTAGTTGCACCAGGTTGTAGTTGCATAAGGCAGGCTCCTTAGTTGCAGCTCGCAGGCTCCTTAGTTGTGGCATGCGAACTCTTAGTTGCGGCGTGCATGTGGGATCTAGTTCCCTGACCAGGGATTGAACCTGGACCCCCTGCATTGGGAGCACGGAGTCTCAACCACTGCGCCACCAGGGAAGTCTCTGGTGTTTTCATTTTCTTCAGATAAATACCCAGGAGTGGAATTTCTGGATCATATGATAGTTGTACTCTTAATTTTTTGAGGAATCTTCATACTGTTTTTCACAGTGGCTACATCAGTTTCCATTCCCACCAACAGTGCACAAGGATTCCCTTTTCTCCACATCTTTGCCAACACTTGTTATTTGTTGTCTTTTTAAATTCTTTTTTAAATTGAGGTATAGTTGATGTACAATATTATATAACTTTCAGGTGATTCACAATTTTTAAAGGTTCTGCTCCATTTATAGTTGTTATAAAATACTAGCTCTATTCACCCTGTTGTACAATATATCCTTGTAGCTTATTTATTTTATACATAGTAGTTTGTCCCTCTTAATCCCAAGCTCTATCTTGCCCCTCACCCCTTCCCTCTTTCCACTGGTAACCACTAGTTTGTTCTCTATATCTGTGAGTATGTTTCTTTTTTGTTATATTCAGTAGTTTGCTTTATTTTTAAGATTCCACCTAAAGTGAAATCATACAGTATTTATCTCTCTTTGTCTGACTTATTTCACTTAGCATTATACCCTCCAGGTCGAACCATGTTGTTAAAAGTGACAAAATTTCATTCTTTTTTATGGCTGAGTGGTATTTCATTGTATATATATACCACATCTTCTTTATCCATTCACCTGTTGATGGACACTTAGGTTGCTCCCATATCTTGGCTACTGCTATGAACACTGGGGTACATGCAACTTTTCAAATTAATGTTTTTGTTTTTTTCAGATATATACCCAGGAATGGAATTGACGGGTCATATGGTAGTTTTATTTTTAGTTTTTTGAGAAATCTCCATACTGTTTTCACAGAGGCTGTACCAATCTACATTCCTACCAACAGTGTAGGAGGGTTCCCTTTTCTCCACATCCCCACCTACATTTGTTATTTGTGTTCTTTTTGATGATAGCCATTCTGGCAGATGTGAGGTGATAGCTCATTGTGGCTTTGATTTGCATGTCCCTGATGATTAGCAATGATGAGCATCTTTTCATGTGCCTTTTGGCTATCTACATTTCCTCTTTGGAAAAGTGTCTATTCAGTTCTTCTTCCCATTTGTTAATTGGGTTGTTTGTTTTTTTGATGTTGAGTTGTATGTGCTGTTTATATATTTTGGATATTATCCACTTATCTGTCATATCACTTGCAAATACTTTCTCCCATTTGGTAGGTTGTCTTTTCATTTTGTTGATGGTTTCCTTTGCTGTGCAAAAAATTTTAAGTTTAATTAGGTCCCATATGTTTATTTTTGCATTTCCTTTGCTTTAGGAGACAGATCCAAAAACATATTGCTATGATTTATGTCAGAGTGTTCTACCTATTTTTTCTTCTATAAGTTTTATGATTTCTGGCCTTACATTTAGGTCTTTAATCCATTTTGAGTTTATTTTTGTATATGGCATTAGAGAATATTCTAATTTCATTCCTTTACATGTAGCTGTCTAGTTTTCCCAACACCACTTATTAAAGACTCTGTCTTTTCTCCATTGTTTATTCTTTCCTCCTTTGTCATAGATTAATTGACCATAAGTGTGTAGGTTTGTTTCTGTGCTCTCTATCTGTTCCATTGATCTATGTGTCTGATTTTGTGCCAGTACCATACTGTTTTGATAACTGAAGCTTTGTAGTATGGTCTGAAGTCAGGGAGCATGATGTCTCCAGCTCTGTTCTTCCTCAAGATTGTCTTGGCTAGTCGGGGTCTTTTGTGTTTCCATACAAATTTTAAAATTCTGTGTTCTAGTTCTGTGAAAAATGTCCTCGGTATTTTGACAGGGATTGCATTGAATCTGTGGATTGCCTTGGGTGGTATGGTCATTTTAACAATATTCTTCCAATCCATGAACACAGTATATCCTTCTATCTGTTTATGTCATCTTCAATTTCTTTCATCAGTGTCTTATAGTTTTCCAAGTGCAGGTCTTTTACCTCCCTGCATAGGTTTGTTCCTGAGTATTTTATTCTTTTTGATGCAGTGGTAAATGGGATTGTTTCCTTAATTTATCTTTCTGATAGTTCATTGTTAGTGTATACAAATTCAACAAATTTCTGAATATTAATTTTGTATCCAGCAACTTTGCCAAATTCATTGATGAGCTTTAGTAGTTTTCTGGTTGCATCCTTAGGATTTCTATGTATAGTATCAGGTCATCAGCAAACAGTGACAGTTTTACTTCTTCCTTTACAATTTGGATTTCTTTGTCTTGGCTGATTGATGTGGCTATAATTTCCAATACTATGTTGAATAAAAGTGGTGAGAGTGGGCATTCTGATCTTAAAGGAAATGCTTTCAGCTTTTCACTGTTGAGTATGATATTAACTGTGGGCTTGTCATAGATGACCTTTATCATGTTGAGGTATGTTCCCTTTATGCTCACTTTCTGGAGAGTTTTTATCATAAATGGATTTTGAATTTTGTCAAAAGCTTTTTCTGCATCTATTGAGATGATCATATAGTTTTTATTCTTCAAATTATTAATGTGGTATATCACATTGATTTGTGGATATTGAAAAATCCTTGCATCCCTGGGATAAATCCCATTTGATCATGGTGCATGATCCTTTTAGTGTATTGTTAGATTTGGTTTGCTAATATTTTGTTGAGGATTTTTGCAAGTATGTTCACCAGTGATATTGGCCTGTAATCTCCTTTATTGTGATATCTGTGACTGGTTTTGGTATCAGGGTGTTGCTGGCCTCATAGAATAAGTTTAGAAGCATTTGTTACTCTGCAGTTTTTTGGAATAATTTGAGAAGGATATGTGTTAACTCTTCTCTAAATGTTTGGTTGAATTCACCTGTGAAGCCATCTGATCCTGGACTTTTGTTTTTTGGGAGTTTTAAAATTACCAATTAAATTTTATTACTGGCAATAGGTATGTTCATATTTTCTGTTTCTTCTTGGTTCAGTCTTGGAAGATTGTACATTTCTAGGAATTTGTTCATTTATTCTAGGTTGTCCATTTTATTGGCATTTAGTTGTCCACAGTAGTCTTTTATGATCCTTTGTGTCTCTGTGGTATTGGTTATATCTTCTCCTCTTTCATATCTGTTTTTAATGATTTGGGCCCTCTTTTTTTTTCTTGATAAGTCTGGCTAAAGGTTTATAAATTTGTTTGTCTTTTCAAAGAACCAGCTCTTAGTTTCACTGATCTTTTCCATAGTTTTTTCAGTCTATTTCATTTATTTCTATTCCAATCTTTATGATTTCTTTCCTTCTACTAAATTTGAATTTTATTTGTTCTTTCTCTAGTTGCTTTAGGAGTAAGGTTAGATTGATTATTTGAGATTTTTCTTGTTTCCTGATGTAGGCTCGTATCACTATAAACTTCCTCTTTTAACTGCTTTTGCTGTGTCCAATAGATTTTGGATCTCTGGTTTTTCATTTTCATTTGTCTCCAGATATTTTTTTAATTTACTCCTTGATTTCTTCAGTGATCCGTTGGTTGTTTAGCAGCATATTGTTTAGCCTCCACATGTTTGCTTTTTCAGTTTTTTTTTTTTTTTCCTCGTAGTTGATTTCTAGTCTCATAGCATTGTGGTAAGAAAAGATGCTTGATATGATTTCAATTTTTCAGAATTTACTGAATCTTGTTTTGTGTCCTAGCATGTGATCTATCCTGGATAATGTTCCATTTGAACTTGAAAAATCTGTATAATCTGCTGCTCTTGGACGGAATGTTCTATATATATCTCTTAAGTTCATTTGGTCTAATATGTTTTCTTATTGATTTTCTGTCTGGATGATCTATGCATTGAAGTAAGTGGGCTGTTAAAACCTCCTACTGTTATATTACTGTCAGTATTTCTCTTTATGTCTGTTAATATTTCCTTTATCTGTTTAGATGTTCCTGTGTTGGTACATATATATTTACAGTTGTTATATCTTCTTGGATTGATCTCTTGATCACTATGTAATATCCTTCTTTGTCTCTTGTAACAATCTTTATTTTATAGTCTATTTTTGCCTGATAGAAGTATTGCTACCCTGCTTTATTTGATTTTCATTTGCATGGAATACTTTTTCCACCCCCTCACTTTTGGTCTGTGTGTGTCTTTAGATCTGAAGTGATTCTCTTGTAGGCAGCATATATACAGGTCTTATTTTTGTATCCATTCAGCTACTCTATGTCTTTTGACTGGAGCATTTAGTCCACTTACATTTAAAGTAATTGTTGATATGTATGTTCTTATTGCCATTTTGTAATTGTTTTGGTGTTGTTTTCGGTTCCTTTCTTCTTTTGCTCTTGTCCTTTGTTATTTGATGAGTATCTTTAGTATTATGTTTGGATTCATTTCCCTTTTGTGTGTGTTTATACATTACAGATTTTTGGTTTGTGGTTAACACGAGGTTTATATATAACAGCTTATATATGTATCCATGATTATTTAAAGTTGCTGATCTTTAAGTTTGAACACTTTTTTTAAAATATAAATTTATTTATTTGTTTTTGGCTGCATTGGGTCTCCATACAAATTAAAAATTTTTTTTTCTTTTTTTAAATTAGTTTCTTGGCTGCATTGGGTCTTTGTTGCTGCACGTGGGCTTTCTCTAGTCGCAGCGAGCAGAGGCTACTCTTTGTGGTGGTGCACAGGTTTCTCATTGCAGTGGCTTCTCTTTTTGTGGAGCACAGGCTCTAGGCACGCAGGCTTCAGTAGTTGCAGCACGCAGGCTCAGTAGTTGTGGCGCATGGGCTTAGTTGCTCCACGGCATGTGGGATCTTCCCGGACCAGAGCTCGAGCCCATGTCCCCTGCATTGGCAGGTGGATTCTTAACCACTGCACCACCAGGGAAGCCCTGAACACATTTTAACAACTGTAACAACCTTGCATTTTTATGCCCTCCTCCATGTTTACTGTTTTAGCATAATATTTTACATATTTTGTGTATCCCTTAACTATTCATTGTGGATATAATTTTACTACTTTTGTCTTTTAGTCTTCCTCCTAGCTTTATATGTGGTTGATTTACTACCTTTACTGTTTTCTTGCCTTTTTGAGGTTTTTCCTTTTGTAATCATGCATGACCTTTTCTTTGTGCTTGGTGAAGTCCCTTTAACATTTCTTGTAAAGTTGGTTTTGTGCAGCTGAGCACTTTTGCTTTTGCTTGTCTGTAAAGCTTTTGCTCTCTGCTTCAGATCTGAATGATAGCCTTCCCTGGTTGAGTATTCTTAGTTGTAGATTTTTCCCTTTCATCACTTTACATATATCACGCCACTGCCTTCTGGCCTGCAGAGTTTCTGCTGAAAAGTCAACTGATAGCCTTATGGGAGCTCCTTTGTACATCACTTGTTGCTTTTCACTCACTGCTTATCTTTAAATTTTACCACATTTTTTTTTTTTTTTTGTCGTACATGGGCCTCTCACCACTGTGGCCTCTCCCGTTGTGGAGCACAGGCTCCAGACGCGCAGGCTCAGTGGCCATGGCTCACAGGTCTAGCCACTCCACGGCATGTGGGATCTTCCTGGACTGGGGCACGAACCCGTGTCCCCTGCATCGGCAGGCGGACTCTCAACCATTGCGCCACCAGCGAAGCCCTAAATTTTACCACTTTAATTGCAGTGTGTCTAGGTGTGTTCTTCTTTGCGTTGATCCTGTTTGGGACTCTCTGTGCTTCCTGGACCTGGATGTCTGTTTGCTTTCCCAGGTTAGGGAAGTTTTCAGCTATTATGTCTTCAAATATGTTCTCTGTCCCTTTCTCTCCCTCTTCACTTTTTGGTACCCCTATAATGTGAATATTAGTGCATGTGATATCCTGGATGTCTCTTAAACTGTCCTCATTTCTTTTTATTCTGTTTTTTCTATTCAGCTTCAGTGATTTCCACTACCGTTTTCCAGTTCACTGACCTGTTTCTCTGTATCATCTAATCTATTGATTCCTTCTAGTGTACTTTTCATTTCCATTATTGTATTCTTCGTCTCTATTTGGTTCCTCTTTATATCTTCTAACTCTTTGTCAGAAACTTCTGACTTTTCACTCTCTTCATCCATTCTTCTCCCAAGTTCTTTGAGCATCTTTATAATCATTCCCTTGAATTCTTTATTGGGTGGATTGCTTACCTCCACATCACTTAGTTTTCTTCTGGGGTTTAATCTTGTTCCTTTGTTCAGAACATATTCATTTGCTGCCTTAATTTGCCATTTTTATTTCTATGTATTTGGTAGGTTATGTTTCCTGACTTTGGAGATATGGCCTTTTATGGGAGGCATCCTGTGTGTCCCATCAGTGCTGTCCCCTCTGGTCACCAGAGCTGTATGCTCTAGTGGTTCTCCCTTGTGGGCTGCATGTGCCCTTCTATTGTGGTGGGCTGACTACTGTGGGTGGTCTGGTAGGTGTGGCTGGCCCCTGGTCCTGCTGGTTGCCAGGCCTTGTGTTGTGTAGGGGCTTCCAGCCACTGGTGGGTGGGCCCACATCATGTGGTGGCTGGCTGCAGAGCCCCAGGGGGCCCTGGGGCTAGTTGTAGCCCATTGGTGAGCAGAGCTGGGTTCTGGGTGGGTGGTTACTCAGCCAGAGGTCCCAGATATAGTGTCAGCCTACTGGTAGGCAGGACCAGTTTTCTGACACTGCTGGATATGGGCTCTAAGTTGCCCCAAAGCTGGTATTGGCCTACTGCTGAGTGCAGCTGGATCCTGGGGAGGTTGACTGAGGGGTCCAAGGTGTCTTGTAGCTGGCGTTGGCCAGCTGGTCGGCATGGCTAGGGTTCAGGGGTGTCCAGAGCAGGTGTCTTCCTGCTGGTGGGTGGGGCCTGCGGCCAGGGTGTCCTGGGAATAGGGCCTGTCAACTGGTGGGTAGAGTCATTTCCTGGGGTTTCTGGCTACATGGCCCAAAGTGTCCCAGAGCTGGTATTGGCCTGCTGGTAGGTGGGGCAGGAGCCCCAGGGGTTCCAGAGATGATGCCATCCTGCTGGTTTGTGGGCTGAATCCTGATACAGAAGGCTGTGGGACTGCAGTGGTCTTGGGGCTGGTGTCCGCCTGCTGGTGGGTTGGTCCATGACCTAGGGGCTCCAGGGCTAATGCTGGCTCAGTGCTGGGCCAAATTGTGTCCTGCAGTCTCTGGCTGCCAGGCTAGGGATCCTGGAGATGATGCTCGTTCTCTGATGGGCTGTGCAGGGTTTATTTCTGGATCATTGGTGGACCAAGCCAAGTCCCAGGTTCTCTGGCTACATGGCCTGGGTGTCCTAGAGCTGTTATTGATCATCTGGTGGGCAGGGTGGGAGCCCAGGGGTCCCAGGGCTAATACTGGTCCACTGAGAGTACAGCTGTGTCCTGGGGCCCCTGGTTACAGGGACCTGAAGGTCTCAGAGTTGGTGTTTGGCCTACTGATGGGGGGGGCGGGGTCCCAATGACTAGCTTTGGGGCCCCAGGACTCCCAGGCCTACTGCTGGTGTATATTGGGTGGGGTTGTGTCCTGGATCCTCTGCTGGACAGGGCTGTGTCCTGGGGCTGGTGAGGCCTCAGGAGGTCTTGAGGTAGCAGGCTTGCTGGTGGGCAGGGCTGAGTTGTCCCCACACTGGTGCTGACAAGCTGGTAGGAGAGGGCAGGTCCCATCACTAATAAACTAGAGGGAGGATTCCAGAATGGCACTTGCCAGCACCAGTGTCCTCACCATAGAACGACCTCCCCAAAATGGCTACCACCAGTGTCTGTGTCCCCAGGTTGTGTTCCAATTGCCTCCTGCCTCTCTGGGAAGCTCCTAAAGACCAGCAGGGGAATCTGACCTAGGCTCCTTTCAAATTACTGCTTCTGCCCTGGGTCCCAGAGTATGTGAGATTTTGTGTGAGCCCTTTAATAGTGGAGTCTCTATTTCCCACAGCCATCTGGCTCTCCCGAATGTAAGCCCTACTGGCCTTCAAAGTCAAGCATTTTGGGGGTTCATCTTCCCAGTGCAGCATACTTGGCTGGTGAGGTTGATGTGGGGCTCAGACCCTTCACTCCTTGGAGAGAAGCTCTGCAATTGTAATTATGCTCCCGTTTGTAGATCACCCACCCAAGGGTGTGGGTCATGACCATACCACATCTCTGTCCCTCCTACCCCCCTCTTTGTGGTTTCTTCCTTATATCTTTAGTTGCAGAAGATCTTTTCTGGTAGTCTTCAGGTCTTTATCATCAACAGTTGCTCCGTAAATGTAATTTTGATGGGCCTGTGGGAGGAGATGAGCCTAGGGTCTTCCTACACTGCATTTGGCCACTTGCCAAACATTTTAGCTATTGCTCTGAGAAAGATGAAACTATTAGAGTGATGATTTTGACATATGGCAAATGTTTTCCCTATTTATTTGTATTCTAATATGTTTTTCTTGCTTTTCCAGTTTTTTAAAGTTTTGTTTTGTTTTGTTTTTGGCTGCTCCACTTGGCTTGCAGGATCCTAGTTCCCCAACCATGGATCAAACCTGTGCCTTGGCAGTGAAAGCACGGAGTCCCAACCACTAGACTGCCAGGGAATTCCCTGCTTTTCCCATTTTTATGTAGACATATCTGATATAGAAAAGTATAGCCATGTTAAAAAGGCCCTTTTCCAAGGCTGCATATTCATTTATTTTATTTTAGTATTTAAAATGTAAAAATGAAACTATAAATTATTAATTTACCAGGTTTCATTTTGATAGGATATTATGAAGGAATCTAACTTTATTTTTTAGAATAGTTTTAATCATTCTTGCATGTCATATCCTACAACAGATTGAGTACAACTTCATAATAGTAGAGCTCCCAAATGATTTCTTCAAAATTTTCTTTTAGAGGTTTTAAAGATTATCTATAATCCCATCACTAGAGAAAATCAGTTCTATTTACTTACTTGAATTAATACCATGTGTGTATGCATTTTGCCATCTATATTTTCTCACTTTTTTTAGTTTTCAAAGTACTGTTTGTAAACCATGATTTTAACGGCTGCTTCATAATTTGCACAATTATTGGACTTAAGAATATGTTTTCAGGTTTTGTTTTACTGTTTTTTTAATGTGTGATTATAAATAACACCATAGTTAACACCATTGGCATTTAATTTTTTTTTTACATCTTTAATGGAGTATAATTGCTTTACAGTGGTGTGTTAGTTTCTGCTTCATAACAAAGTGAATCAGTTATACATATACATATGTTCCCATATCTCTTCCCTCTAGTGTCTCCCTCCCTCCCACCCTCCCTATCCCACCCCTCCAGGCGGTCACAAAGCACCGAGCTGATCCCCCTGTGCTATGCGGCTGCTTCCCACTAGCTATCTACCTTACGTTTGGTAGTCTATATATGTCTACGCATCTCTCTCGCTTTGTCAAAGCTTACCCTTCCCACTCCCCATATCCTCAAGTCTATTCTCTAGTAGGTCTGTGTCTTTATTCCTGTCTTACCCCTAGGATCTTCATGACATTTTTTTTTCTTCAATTCCATATATATGTGTTAGCATACGGTATTTGTCTTTCTCTTTCTGACTTACTTCACTCTGTATGACAGACTCTGGGTCTATCCACCTCATTACAAATAGCTCAATTTCGTTTCTTTTTATGAGTAATATTCCACTGTATATATGTGCCACATCTTCTTTGTCCATTCATCCGAGAATGGACACTTAGGTTGTTTCCATCTCCGGGCCACTGTAAATAGAGCTGCAATGAACATTTTGGTACATGACTCCTTTTGAATTATGGTTTTCTCAGGATATATGCCCAGATTACTGAGTCGTATGGTAGTTCTATTTGTAGTTTTTTAAGGAACCTCCATACTGTTCTCCACAGTGGCTGTATCAATTTACATTCCCACCAACAGTGCGACAGGGTTCCCTTTTCTCCACCTTCTCCAGCATTTATTGTTTCTAGATTTTTTGATGATGGCCATTCTGACCGGTGTGAGATGATATATCATTGTAGTTTTGATTTGCATTTCTGTAATGATTAATGATGTTGAGCATTCTTTCATGTGTTTGTTGGCCATCTGTATATCTTCTTTGGAGAAATGTCTATTTAGGTCTTCTGCCCATTTTTGGATTGGGTTGTTTGTTTTTTTGTTATTGAGTTGCATGAGCTGCTTATAAATTTTGGAGATTAATCCTTTGTCAGTTGCTTCATTTGCAAATATTTTCTCCCATTCTGAGGGTTGTCTTTTGGTCTTGGTTATGGTTTCCTTTGCTGTGCAAAAGCTTTGAAGTTTCATTAGGTCCCATTTGTTTATTTTTGTTTTTATTTCCATTTCTCTAGGAGGTGGGTCAAAAAGGATCTTGCTGTGATTTATGTCATAGAGTGTCCTGCCTATGTTTTACTCTAAGAGTTTGATAGTTTCTGGCCTTACATTTAGGTCTTTATTCCACTTTGAGCTTATTTTTGTGTATGGTGTTAGGGAGTGACCTAATATAATTTTACATGTACCTGTCCAGTTTTCCCAGCACCACTTATTGAACAGGCTGTGCTTTCTCCACTGTACATTCCTGCCTCCTTTATCAAAGATAAGGTGACCATATGTGTGTGGGTTTATCTCTGGGCTTTCTATCCTGTTCCATTGATCTATCTTTCTGTTTTTGTGCCAGTACCATACTGTCTTGATTACTGTAGCTTTGTAGTATAGTCTGAAGTCAGGGAGCCTGATTCCTCCAGCTCCGTTTTTCGTGCTCAAGATTGCTTTGGCTATTCGGGGTCTTTTGTGTTTACATACAAATTGTGGAATTTTTTGTTCTCGTTCTGTGAAAAATACCAGTGGTAGTTTGATGGGGATTGCATTGAATCTGTACATTGCTTTGGGTAGTAGAGTCATTTTCACAATGTTGATTCTTCCCATCCAAGAACATGGTATATCTCTCCATCTATTTCTGTCATCTTTAATTCCTTTCATCAGTGTCTTATAATTTTCTGCATACAGGTCTTATGTCTCCTTAGGTAGGTTTATTCCTAGATATTTTATTCTTTTTGTTGCAGTGGTAAATGGGAGTGCTTTCTTGATTTCACTTTCAGATTTTTCATTATTAGTGTATAGGAATGCAAGAGATTTCTGTGCATTAATTTTGTATCCTGCTACTTTACCAAATTCATTGATTAGCTCTAGTAGTTTTCTGGTAGCATCTTTAGGATTCTCTATGTATAGTATCATGTCATCTGAAAACAGTGACAGATTTACTTCTTCTTTTCTGATTTGGATTCCTTTTATTTCCTTTCTTCTCTGATTGCTGTGGCTAAAACTTCCAAAACTATGTAGAATAAGAGTGGTGAGAGTGGGCAACGTTTAATTGTTCCCGATCTTAGTGGGAAGGCTTTCAGTTTTTCACCATTGAGGACAATGTTGGCTGTGGGTTTGTCATATATGGCCTTTATTATGTTGAGGAAAGTTTCCTTTATACCTACTTTCTGCAGGGTTTTTATCATAAATGGGTGTTGAATTTTTTCGAAAGCTTTCTCTGCATCTATTGAGATGATCATATGGTTTTTCTCCTTCAATTTGTTAATATGGTTTATCACATTAATTGTTTTGTGTATATTGAAGAATCTTTGCATTCCTGGAATAAAACCCACTTGATCATGGTGTATGATCCTTTTAATGTGCTGTTGGATTCTGTTTGCTAGTATTTCGTTGAGGATTTTTGCATCTATGTTCATCAGTGATATTGGCCTGTAGTTTTCTTTCTTTGTGACATCCTTGTCTGGTTTTGGTATCAAGGTGATGGTGGCCTCGTAGAATGAGTTTGGGAGTGTTCCTCCCTCTGTTATTTTTTGGAAGAGTTTGAGAAGGGTAGGTGTTAGCTCTTCTCTAAATGTTTGATAGAATTCTCCTGTAAAGCCTTCTGGTCCTGGGCTTTCGTTTGTTGGAAGATTTTTAATCACAGTTTCAATTTCAGTGCTTGTGATTAGTCTGTTCATATTTTCTATCTCTTCCTGATTCAGTCCTGGCATGTTGTGCATTTCTAAGAATTTGTCCATTTCTTCCAGGTTGTCCATTTTATTGGCATAGAGATGCTTGTAGTAATCTCTCATGATCTTTTGTATTTCTGCAGTGTCAGTTGTTACTTCTCCTTTTTCATTTCTAATTCTATTGATTTGAGTCTTCTCCCTTTTTTGCTTGATGAGTTTGGCTAATGGTCTATCAATTTTGTTTATCTTCTCACAGAACCAGCTTTTAGTTTTATTGATCTTTGCTATTGTTTCCTTCATTTCTTTTTCATTTATTTCTGATCTGATATTTATGATTTCTTTCCTTCTGCTAACTTTTGGTTTTTTTGTTCTTCTTTCTCTAATTGCTTTAGGTGCAAGGTTAGGTTGTTTATTCGAGATGTTTCCTTATTTCCTCTTTGATTTCTTCAGTGATCACTTTGTTATTAAGTAGTGTATTGTTTAGCCTCCATGTGTTTGTATTTTTTACAGATCTTTTCCTGTAATTGAGTTCTAGTCTCATGTCATTGTGGTCAGAAAAGATACTTGAAACAATTTCAGTTTTCTTAAATTTACCAAGGCTTGACTTGTGACCCAAGATATGGTCTATCCTGGAGAATGTTTCATGAGCACTTGAGAAAAATGTGTATTCTGTTGTTTTTGGATGGAATGTCCTATAAATATCAATTAAGTTCATCTTGTTTAACGTATCATTTAAAGCTTGTGTTTCCTTATTTATTTTCATTTTGGATGATCTGTCCATTGGTGAAAGTGGGGTGTTAAAGTCCCCAATATGAATATGTTACTGTCGATTTCCCCTTTTACGGCTGTTAGTATTTGCCTTATGTATTGAGGTGCTCCTATGTTGGGTGCATAAATATTTACAATTGTTATATCTTCTTCTTGGATCAATCCCTTGATCATTATGTAGTGTCCTTCTTTTTCTCTTGTGATAGTCTTTATTTTAAAGTCTATTTTGTCTGATATGAGAATTGCTACTCCAGGTTTCTTTTGGTTTCCATTTGCATGAAATATCTTTTTCCATCCCCTCACTTTCAGTCTGTATGTGTCTCTAGGTCTGAAGTGGGTCTCTTGTAGACAGCAAATATATGGGTCTTGTTTTTGTATCCATTCAGCCAATCTGTGTCTTTTGGTGGGAGCATTTAGCCCATTTACATTTAAGGTAATTATCGACATGTATGTTCCTATTCCCATTTTCTTAATTGTTTGGGGTTCGTTATTGTAGGTCTTTTCCTTCTCTTGTGTTTCTTGCCTAGAGAAGTTCCTTTAGCAGTTGTTGTAAAGCTGGTTTGGTTGTGCTGAACTCTCTCAGCTTTTGCTTATCTGTAAAGGTTTTAATTTCTCCATCAAATCTGAATGAGATCCTTGCTGGGTAGAGTAATCTTGGTTGCAGTTTTCTCTCTTTCATCACTTTAAATATGTCCTGCCAGTCCCTTCTGGCTTGCAGAGTTTCTGCTGAAAGATCAGCTGTTAACCTTATGGGGATTCCCTTGTGTGTTATTTGTTGTTTTTCCCTTGCTGCTTTTAATATGTTTTCTTTGTATTTAATTTTTGACAGTTTGATTAATATGTGTCTTGGTATGTTTCTCCTTGGATTTATCCTGTATCGGACTCTCTGTGCTTCCTGTACTTGATTAACTATTTCCTTTCCCATATTAGGGAAGTTTTCAACTATAATCTCTTCAAATATTTTCTCAGTCCCTTTCTTTTTCTCTTCTTTTCTGGAACCCCTATAATTTGAATGTTGGTGTGTTTAATATCGTCCCAGAGGTCTCTGACACTGTCCTCAGTTCTTTTCATTCTTTTTTCTTTATTCTGCTCTGCAGTAGTTATTTCCAGTATTTTATCTTCCAGGTCACTTCTCCGTTCTTCTGCCTCAGTTTTTCTGCTATTGATCCCATCTAGAGTATTTTTAATTTCATTTATTGTGTTGTTCATCATTGTCTGTTTCATCTTTAGTTCTTCTAGTTCCTTGTTAAATGTTTCTTGCATTTTGTCCATTGTATTTCCAAGATTTTGGATCATCTTTACTACCATTATTCTGAATTCTTTTTCAGGTAGACTGCCTATTTCCTCTTCATTTGTTACGTCTGGTGGGTTTTTATCTTGCTCCTTCATCTGCTGTGTGTTTTTCTGTCTTCTCATTTTGCTTATCTTACTGTGTTTGGGGTCTCCTTTTTGCAGGCTGCAGGTTCGTAGTTCCCATTGTTTTTGGTGTCTGTCCCCAGTGGCTAAGGTTGGTTCAGTGGGTTGTGTAGGCTTCCTGGTGGAGGGGACTAGTGCCTGTGTTCTGGTGGATGAGGCTGGATCTTGTCTTTCTGGTGGGCAGGTCCACGTCTGGTGGTGTGTTTTGGGCTGTCTGTGGACGTATTATGATTTTAGGGAGCCTCTCTGCTAATGGGTGGGTTTGTGTTCCTGTCTCGCTAGTTGTTTGGCATAGGATGTTCAGCACTGTAGCTTGCTGGTCGTTGAGTGAAGCTGGGTCTTGGCATTGAGATGGAGATCTCTGGGAGATTTTTGCCATTTGATATTATGTGGAGCAGGGAGGTCTCTTGTAGACCAGTGTCCTGAAGTTGGCTCTTCCACCTCAGAGGCACAGCACTGACTCCTGGCTGCAGCACTAAGAGCCTTTCATCCACATGGCTCAGAATAAAAGGGAGAAAAAGTAGAAAGAAAGAATTAGTAGAGGAAGAAAGAAAGAGAAAGAAAGAAAGAAAGGAGGGAGGGAGGGAGGGAAGGAAGGAGGGAAGGAGGGAAGGACGGAAAAAAGAAAGAAAGAAAGAAAAAGTAAAATAAAGTAAGATAAAATTTAATAAAGTTATTAAAATAAAATAATAATTATTAAGAAAAAACATTTTTAAATATAAAAGAAAAAAAGGACGGATAGAACCCTAGGGAAAAATGGTGGAAGCAACACTATACAGACAAAATCTCACACAGAAGCATACACATACACATTCACAAAGAGGAAAAGGGGAAAAAATCATAAATCTTGCTCTCAAAGTCCACCTCCTCAATTTGGGATGATTTGTTGTCTATTCATGTATTCCACAGATGCAGGGTACATCAAGTAGATTGTGGAGCTTTAATCTGCTGCTTCTGAGGCTGCTGGGAGAGATTTCCCTTTCTCTTCTTTGTTCTCACAGCTCCCAGGGGCTTAGCTTTGGATTTGGCCCCGCCTCTGCGTGTAGGTTGCAGGAGGGCCTCTGTTCTTCGCTCAGACAGGACGGGGTTAAAGGAGCCGTTGTTTCGGGGGCTCTGGCTCACTCAGACCCGGGGAGGGAGGGGTACGGTGTGCGGGGTGAGCCTGCGGCGGCAGACGCCGGCGTGACATTGCACCAGCCTGAGGCGCGTCGTGCGTTCTCCCGGGGGAGTTGTCCCTGGATCCCGGGAACCTGTCAGTGGCGGGCTGCACAGGCTCCCCGGAAGGGAGGTGTGGATAGTGACCTGTGCTCACACACAGGCTTCTTGGTGGCGGCGGCAGCAGCCTTAGCGTCTCATGCCCGTCTCTGGGGTCCGCGCTTTTAGCTCCGGCTCGCTCCCGTCTCTGGAGCTCCTTTAAGCAGCGCTCTTAATCCCCTCTCCTCGCGCACCAGGAAACAAAGAGGGAAGAAAAAGTCTCTTGCCTCTTCGGCAGGTCCAGACTTTTCCCCCAGACTCCCTCCCGGCTAGCCGAGGCGCACTAATCCCCTGCAGGGTGTGTTCATGCCGCCAACCCCAGCCCTCTTCCTGCGATCCGACCGAAGCCCGAGCCTCAACTCCCAGCCCCGCCCGCCCCGGCGGGTGAGCAGACAAGCCTCTCAGGCTGGTGAGTGCTGGTCAGCCCTGATACTCTGTGCGGGAATCTCCCTGCTTTGCCCTCCGCACCCCTGTTGCTGTGCTATCCTCCGCGGCTCCAAAGCTTTCCGCCTCAGCCACCTGCAGTCTCCGCCCACGAAGGGGCTTCCTAGTGTGTGGAAACCTTTCCTCCTTCACAGCTCTCTCCCACTGGTGCAGGTCCTGTCCCTATCCTTTTGTCTCTGTTTTTTCTTTTTTCTTTTGCCCTATCCAGGTACGTGGGGGTTTTCTTGCCTTTTGGGAGGTCTTAGGTCTTCTTCCAGCGTTCAGTAGGCATTCTGTAGGAGTTGTTTCACATGTAGATGTATTTCTGGTGTATCTGTGGGGAGGAAGGTGATCTCCACGCCTTACTCTTCCGCCATCTTCCCGGAAGCCTCAGCATTTAATATTTAATTGAATTTATTTTTAGTATATTTCCTAGAAAAGCAATACGTGTCCACTGTAGAAAGCTTTAAAAATAACCGACAAAAACTATTATCCAGAGAACCACTATTTAACGTATACCAAATCTTTATTCATTCAACAGCCATTTTTCAATACCTATTATATAACAGGTACTGCTTTAGATGTGAAACCTGTTCTTCAGAGTTAACATCCTTCTGTAAATTTAGTGATATGTCATTTCAGCCTGCTATGTGCAGAAATGTGTGTACTTTTAAAAAGGGACTATGCTTCTTAAAAGTAGCATTGTAATCTGATTTTTCTCCTGTAACATTAAAAGCTTCTTTTGATGCCATTGACCCATATTTTACAGTATTATCTTTAATGGTTGCAGAAGAATTATTTGTGTCAATGTACCATAGTTAATTTAATGAATCTCCTATAAGCAGACACTTTAATTCTTTCTTTTCCAATTCCTGTTTGTACTTAAAATCTGTAACTTGTATATTTTGCTTCTCTTTGATAGTATAACTCATATGACCTCCACATGACATGAAGGCACAGGCAGCTCTGTTTTTCTTCTTCATTCTTATACCATCTCTATGTGGATCTCAAGGTAAGCACCTTTATAATACACCCAAGTGTCGGTTGTTTGTATCATTAGATAGGAACATGAGCCACAGGGCAAGGGAGCTGTTTCCTCTGTAGCCATAGCTTGTCAACTTTTCTAACTTTTCTTCTATCTACTCTAAGGTTCTTTCTAATCTGTTATCTGCTACCAAATATAAAATCACTAGAAAGGCAAGTTTGATTGATTGGTTGATTTGGTTTTTTTTTTAAGTGTAAGCTTGGTACTTACTTGACACTTGACAAAAGGCATTATCAGCTTTGCTAGGCCCTGTGGCAGGCATTTTAAATTATCCAATGAAATATTAGAGGTGTTTAGTAGAGCAATTAGGGAGGTCGACAAAAACACTCCTTTTCTTTCCCACCTTTCCATGTCTTTCTTCTCAGCTTGATGCCACATTCCTCTAGCCCTTGGTACAGAGATAGACTAAATCTCTCTAAGGCAAAGGGGGACATAGAGTGGAAAGAGCCTCAGAGGAGGAGGCAGAGGAAAAAGACTTTGTGACAAGGCCATATGAACACCCGATTATCCCATCTAGGGTAGCTTTGACCAAGGTCAAAGGAGTTTAGTCCATTGTCCGTAAGATAAGGTCCTTTCCAGTGCAAATATCACAGAATTCATAGATAGGGCATATGATCTACTAAAATGTTTTGTGAATTGGTTAAAAAATCTGGATACTGCCTTCAGTGATTATGAAATGGGTAAGTAGATTTTCTTTGCAAAAACCTGATTGTGATGAGTCCATTTGCTCTTTAAAATCACCTTCTGAAGTTGACAGTAAAAAAATATATATAAATAAATATATATATATATATATATATATATATACACACACACACACACATATACAAACATATATATTAGGAGGATTGGACCTCTACATTTATATCCAGAATAATATTCCTTAACTATATTTTGATGGACTCATAGTATATCCTGAGAGTTGTCTTAAAGCCAAAATAAATGAATCACTTCATTTCCCCTTTTGGACTCCTCCTCTTACATGCACCCTTTCTTGAAACTAATGTCTACATATTCCCAACAGACCCCTTAATGCAGCATTGTCTTCTACATGCTCCAAATATTTCCTAACCCAGCCAAGTTTATTCTATTCTTTTAGGGCCTGCTAGCTCCAGCTAGCTGGATAAACTAATTTGTTATTGTTATAGTAAGTGTTAAAAATGAATGTGTTCAGGAAATAAAAATCAACAGGAATCTTTAATTTATATAATATACATAATTTCCAGCAACTGTAGCAGGCCAGGATCAGAGGAGAGATGAGACTATTGATCAAGCATGGAACAAAGTTTCTATGCTTTATGCTGTTGTCAATTCTCATGGTTACATTGAATACAACAGATACTCGATTGAAATTGCAGACACTCAAACGTAGAGCTTCATGGCTTGTTTCTAGTAATTAGACTAGCAAGTGTTCTTGATAGATGATGTGGTCTGTTAACGATCAGGCTGCTGACCTAGGATAGTTCTTCTAGGTAGTCCTGATATAACGCTTGATAAGCACCCATCACTAATTCTCTTCATAACTGCTCTTGTTTTTAGATATGTTCTTTTTAGCTTCCTTAAGTCATGTTCCTATGAGTGAGCAAATAGTCATTGGAAGACTTGATGAAGGTGTAATTCTCCCTTGCTCATTTGAGAGTGGGCCCGATGTTGTAGTTCACTGGAAGAATCAAGATAACTATGCTTACTCATACTACAAAGACCGTGACCAATTGGAAAAGCAAGATCCCAGATATGTAAATAGGACATCCCTCTTCCTTGGTGAAATTCACAATGGAATGCCTCCCTATCTTTCAAAAGATTAAAGCTTCAGGATGAAGGAACTTACATATGCTACGTGGGAACATCACTTGGAAAAATCATAAACAAAGTGGTACTAAAAGTGGGAGGTAAGTGTACATATACCATTTTATAAAACATGACAATGATACCATTCCATGTTTTCTGTAATGCCTTCTTCTTAATTTAATATGCTATGGGCTTCCTTCCAAGATAATACATACAAACTACCTCATTATTTTTAATGCATAGTGTCTCATAGTTTAGACATGCTATAATTGATGCACCCGTTCCTCCATTAGTAAGTATTTAGGTATTTCTAGTGTTTTACGTTACAAAAAATGTTGTGATGAACATCCTTATATTTAATACTGGGAAATGGCCTGAAACAAAAGTATCAGAAGTAAAATTTTAATATGGCACTTATACCAGCAGCAAAAGAGTATACATTTTCCCCTTAAGTCTTATCAACACCTAATATTACCCATCTTAAGACATTCTGCCAATATGATAGCTTAAAAATATTGAATTGATTTAAATTACATTTTTCTGTTTTCTAAATGAAGTTAATTGTAATACTATATGCTTTCCTCCTGTTTGTATTAACTTCATTTATCTAATCATTTATTTATTGGGAGGGGCGTTTTCTAATGGGTTGTTTTATCTAGCTCATGTTCTTTCTCCCTCTATTCCATTTATCTGCTTCAGACCTTGACTCAGAAATCTAAGAATTATGGGTAAACAAAGAATCAAAAAGGCCCTGAGTCAGTACCTGAAGAGTACAAACTGCTGTGTGAACTCTAGTTTATCAGCTTTGACACCCACATTTTGACTGCTCAGTGAGCCCATTAGATTTTTTTCTAAAATTCTTTCTAGAGAATTGAGCTTGCTAGTTGCTATGTATCCATACATGCTCTTTTTTCCTTGTAGATCACCAGACTATATCTTAAGGTTCTACAGAGTTTTTGCTGTTTTTCCCTTCAGAAACTGCCAAGTTTTGCTCGCAAAGCTTAGCTTTTCATTTCATGGATATTAAAATAACGTGTTCTGTGCAGATGGGCTAAAAAGAAGCTAATGACAGTTCCTCACGTGCCCTTCTTTCTCCCACATAGCTTTTGTCACACCTGTGATGAAGTATGAAAAGAACACCACAAACAGCTTCTTAATATGCAATATATCAAGTGTTTATCCTTATCCAATTATCACATGGAAAGTGGATAATACACCAATCTCTGAAAACAATAAGGAAGAAATCGGATCTTTGGGTCCTTTTTATATTAACAGTAGAGTAAATATTACAGGGTCAAATTCATCTTATCAATGTGCTGTTGAAAACACATTGCTGAAGCAAACATGGACAGGAAGATGGACAATCAAAGGTAGGCTCCACAAGGCTTTCTGTGTACCTGTGCTGTGAGAGATTGGGAGGGAATGGGGTTTGATTTACAGGTTAAGAGAAGAACATGAAGGAAATGCATTTGCAGCAGTTAGAAGACCAGGACTGGAGTCCCAGATCTAATATTACTGGCTCTGTTACCTCACGCAATCATTTTTACTTCTGAGCGCTGGTTCCTGGTTGGTAAAATGGAAGTAATTCTTACCTTGCAAGGTGTTTATGAGTTGAAGGAAAACAGTTGTGAAATGGAAAGCAGAAAATACATCCATGAACATTACTGTATTTCTCTATGGTTCTTCTACATAGAATTTTCTACCTGCATTGGACTTTAGAAGATCAGAGGAGAAGGAAAGGATACTTGTTTCCCAGCAGGTCACAACCTCTGATTCTTGCCAGTTTTTCAACCAACAGAAATTAGTATTGCTTCTGTTTAGTCTCTTTCTGTTTAGTCTTCTTAAGTAGTATTAGCCCATTAATCTTTATCAACACCTCTACTCCTTCCTCTCATTTATTTGAACAAACCCAAACTCTCACCAGTCTCTATATCTATAAGCTACTGTTTAAGAAGAGTTTAAGGAGAAGAAAAATTAATTTGGCACCATTTATCTAATTCTGAGGAAAATTATCAATATTCTTTTATACTTCACTAGAAGCAAAGCAAATTTTTTCTGTAAATCTCTATTATATGGTGAAAGTGGAGGTTAGCTTTCCTTTTTGGCCTTCTCTTCCCCTCAGTTTCTTTTAATATTTAAATTTATTGAAGTATAGTTGACTTACAATATTATATTAGTTTGGGGTATAAAACATAATGATATTTTTATAGATTACACACCATACAAAGTTATTATAAAATATTGACTATATTCCTTGTGCTGGACATTACATCTTTGTGACTTATTTATTTTGTAACTGAAAATTTGTATCTCTTAATCATCTTTAACTATTTCGCTTCTCTTCCCATCCCTCTCCCTTCTGGTAACCACTAGTTTGTTCTCTGTATCTGTGAGTCTGTTTCTGTTTTACTATGTTTGTTTTTTAGATTCCACATATAAGTGAAAACATACAGCATTCGTCTTTATTTCTCTACTTATTTTACTAATTATAATACCCTCCAGGTCCATCCATGTTGTCACGATAGCAAGATTTTATTCTTTATTTATGGCTTGGTAATATTCTACTTTGTGTGTCTGTGTAACTCAAATCTTCTTTATCCATTCAGCTGTCAATGGGCACTTGGTTGCCTACATATCTTGGCTATTGTAAATACTTGTTCTATGAGCTATGAACATTGGGGTGCATATATCTTTTTGAATTAGTGTGTTTGTTTTCTTCAGATAAATACGCAGGAGTCAAATTTCTGGATCATATGGTAGTTCTATTTTTAATTTTTGAGGAACCTCCATCATGTTTTCCATAGTGACTGCACCAATTTAAATTCCCACCAACAGTGCACAAGGATTCCCTTTTCTCCACATCCTCACTGACACTTGTTATTTGTCTTTTTGATAACAGTGATTCTGACAGGTGTGAGGTGATATCTCACTGCAGTTGCATTGATTTGCATTTCCCTGATGATTAGTGATGTTGAACATCTTTTCATGTGCCTGTTGGTCATCTGTATGTCTTATTTGGGAAAATGCCTACTCAGGCCTCTGCCCATTTTTAAAAATCAGATCGTTTTTTTGTTTGTTTCATATTGAGTTGTATGAGTTCTTTATATGTTTTGGATATTAAACCCTTACCAGGTATTATATCATTTACAAATATCTTCTACCTTTCAGTGGGTCACCTTTCAGTTTTACTGATGGATTCCTTCCCTGTGTAAAAGTTTTAAAATTTGATTAGGTCTTATTTGTTTATTTTTGCTTTTGTTGCCCTTGCCTGAGGAGACAGATCAAAAAAGTATTGTTAAGACTTATATCAAAGAGCATACTACCTATATTTTCTTCCAGGAATTTTATGATTTCAGTTCTTACATTTAAGTCTTTAACTTGTTGTGAGTTTATTTTTGTATATGGTATGAGAAAATATTCTAGTTTTATTCTTTTACATATAGCTGTCTAGTTTTCACAACACCACTTATTAAGGAGACTGTCTTTTTTTCCACTGTATATTTTTGCCTTTGTCGTAGATTAATTGACCATACGTGCATGGGTTTATTTCTGGGTGCTCTATTCGGTTCCAGTGATCTATGTGTCTGAGCTTTGTGCCAGTACCATACTATTTTGATTACTATAGCTTTGTAGTGTAGTTTGAAGTCAGGGAGCATGATAACTCTAGCTTTCTTCTTTCTCAAGATTTTTTTGGCTATTTGGCAAAAAAAATCACTAATCATCAGTAATTTGTGTTTCCACACAAACTTTAGAATTATTTGTTCTAGTTCTGTGAAAAATGTCATGGGTATTTTGATAGAGGTTGCATTGGATCTGTAGATTGCTTTGGGTAGTATGGACATTTTAACAATGTTAACTTTTTCCAATCCATGAACACAGAATAGCTTTCCATTTATTTGTATTGTTTTCAATTTCTTTTATCAGTGTCTTACAGTTTTCAAAGTACAGGTCTTTCATGTCCTTGGTTAGATTTATTCCTACATATTTCATTCTTTTTTATTTAATTATAAATAAGACTTTTCTTAATTTCTCTTTCTGATTTTTTTTATTAATGTACAGAAACACAACTGATTTTTTGTACATTGACTCTGTATCCTGCAAATTTATTGAATTTGTTTATTCTAATAGCTTTTTGGTGGAGATTTTGTGTTTTTTTATGTATGGTATCATGTCATCTGCAAATAGCAACAATTTGAATTCTTTTCTTCTAATTTGGGTTGCCTTTTTTTTTTTCTTGTCTGATTGCTGTAGCTAGGATTTCCAATACTATGTTAAATAGAAGTGGCAAGAGTGGCATCCTTGTCTTGTTCCTGATCTTAGAGGAAAAGCTTTCAGCTTTTCACCCTTGAGTATGACGTTACCTTTGGGTTTGTTATATATGGCCTTTTTATGTGAATGTATGTTCTCTCCAAACCAACTTTGTTGAGAGTTTTTATCATAAGTGGTTGTTGAATTTTGTCAAATGCTTTTTCTGCGTCTTTTGAGATGATTATGTGATTTTTATCCTTTTCTTTATTAATGTGGTATATCAGATTGATTGATTGATGGATATTAAACCATCCTTGCATCCCTGGGAAAAATTATACTTGATCATAACATATGATCCTTTTAATGTGTTGTTGAATTAATTTGGCTTACAATATTTTGTTGAGGATTTTTGAATCTATGTTTTTTGGGGATATTGGCCAGTAATTTTCATTTCTTGTAGTGTCTTTGATTGGTTTGGTATCAGGGTAATGTGGCATTGTAGAATGTGTTTGGAAGTGTTCTCTCCTCTTCAATTTTTTGGAATAGTTTGAGAAGGATAGATATTAACTCTTCTTTAAATATTTGGTAGAATTCTCCTGTGAAGCCATTTCATCCTGGACTTTTGTTTGTTGGAATTTTTTTAGTACTGATTCAGTTTCATTACTAGAAATCAGTCTGTTCAGCTTTTCTATTTCCTCCTAAATTAGTCCTGGAAGAGTATAAGTTTCTAGGAGCTTATCCATTTCTTCCAGGTTGTCCTATTTGTTGATGTATAACTGTTTATAGTATTCTCTGATGATTGTATTTCTGTGATATTGGTTGTAACTTCTTCTCTTTCTAATTTT
Source organism: Phocoena phocoena (assembly GCF_963924675.1). Taxonomy (NCBI): domain Eukaryota; kingdom Metazoa; phylum Chordata; class Mammalia; order Artiodactyla; family Phocoenidae; genus Phocoena; species Phocoena phocoena. The sequence goes on along the minus strand of NC_089222.1, from coordinate 91,027,228 downwards.
ATTTATTTAGCACATCTCTTTTTCTTGATGAGTCTGGCTAAAGGTTTTTCCAATTTTGTTTATCTTTTCAAAGAAACAGCTCTTAGTTTCATTGATCTTTTCTATTGTTTTTTGGTCTCTACTTCATTTATTTTCACTCTGACCTTTGGTATTTCATTTCTATACTAGCTTTGGTCTTTATTCATTTTTCTTTTTCTATATCCTTTAGAAAAGATACGTCATTTGAAATTTTTCTTGTTTCTTGAGGTGGGCCAGTATCGTGATATACTTCCCTCTTAGAATTGCTTGTGATGCATCCCATAGATTTTGGAACATTGTGTTTCTATTTTCATTTGTCTCAAGGTGTTTTTTGATTTCCTCTTTTATTTCTTCATCGACACTTTGTTTTTTAGTAGCATATTGTTTAGTCTCCACGTTTGTGCTATTTCCAGTTTTCCTGTAATTGATTTCTAGCTTTATACTATTGTAGTCAGAAAAGATGCTTGATATGATTTCAGTCTTCTTAAATTTATTGAGACTTGTTTTATAACCTAGCATTGTGACCTATCCTGGAGAATGTTCCATGTGAAGTTGCAAAGAATGTATATTCTGATTTTTTTTGTATGGAATGGTTTCTAGTTATCTATTAAGTCCATTTAGTCTAATGTGTCATTTAAGATCATTTGCTTATCTGGGAAACTATTTCTTCTTCAATTCTGAATGATAACCTTCCTTGGTAGAGTAACCTAGGTTGTAGGGTTTTTCCCCTTTCAGAATTTTAAATATATCATACCACTCCCTTCTAGCCTGCAAAGTTTCTGCTGAAAAATTAGCTGATGGTCTTATAAGAGTTCCCTTTTATGTGACTCTTTGTTTTTCTCTTGCTGCCTTGAAAATTTTTTTGTCTTTAACTTTTGCCATTTCGATTATGATATGTTGGTGTAGATCTCTTTGGGTTCATCTTGTTTGGGACTCTTTGAGATTCCTGGACCTGAATATCTTTTTCCTTCTTCAGATTAGGGGAATTTTTAGCCATTATTTCATCAAATATGTTTTCTACCCCTTTCTCTCTTCTCCTTCTGGGACACCTATAATATGAATGTTAGTATGCTTGATGTCCCAGAGGTCCCCTTAAACTATCCTCATTTTAAAAATGTATTTTTTCTTTTTTGTTGTTCTGATTGGGTGGTTTCCACTATTCTATCTTCCAGGTCACTTACACATTCTTCTGTATTACCTAATTTGCTCTTGATTCCCTCTAATTTTCATTTCAGTTATTATATTCTTCAGCTCTTTTTTATATTTTCTAATTCTTTGTTGAAGTTCTCACTGTGTTCCTCTGTTCTTTTATTGAGTTTGGTGAGCATTTTTTGTTGTTTTTTTTTTTTTTGCTGTACTCGGGCCTCTCACTGTTGCTGCCTCTCCCTTTGCAGAGCACAGGCTCCGGACGCACAGGCCCAGTGACCATGGCTCACAAGCCCAGCCAGCACATGGGATCCTCCCGGACCGGGGCACAAACCTGCGTCCCCTGCATCGGCAGGTGGACTCTCAACCACTGCGCCACCAGGGAAGCCCCTGGTGAGCATTTTAATGACCATTGCTTTGAACTCTTTATCAGGTAAACTACTTATCTCCATTTCATTAGGGTAGTTCCTTCATTTGGGACATATTTCTCTGTCTTTTCAATTTGTTCAACTCTCTGTTTGTGTTTATAAAATTAGGAAAGACAATTACCTATCTCAATCTTGAAGGTATGTCCTTTTGTGAGAGTCTCCCTATGCAGTCTCCGTGTGCCCAGTGGCTTTGGTGGGAGAGCTGGATATGAAGCAAGCATGGAGAGGGGCCTTTTCTGGGGCACACCAGGGCTATCACTGGCACGGGCTGGAGCTGGGGGGTGGGGTGAGCTAGAGTTGGAGCCTGGTATGGACTGGGGCTTCTCCTGAGGTGTGTGGGGGCTGCTGCCTTGGTGAGGGGTGGGGACTAGAGCTGAGCCAATCACAGGCCAGGGCTTCTTCTGGGGCATGCTGGGGGTGCAGCCTTGGTAGGTGCAGGCTGGAGCCAGGGGGGCTAGAGCTGGAGTCTGGCACAGGCCAGGGCTTTTCCTGGGGCATATGAGGACTACTGCCTTGACAGGGGTGGAGCTGGAGCAGTGCAGGGTCTCCCTCATGGGTGTGGGTCCTGACTAGATCACTTCTCTTCCCCTCCTATTCACCTTGGTGTATTTTTTTTTTATATCCTTAGTTATAGATGAGCCATTCTGCTGGTCTTCAGGTCATTCTCAGAGAGAGTTGTTCTATATGTAGTTGTAGTTTTAGTGTGTCTGTGGGAGGAGGTGAGCTTAGGGTCCTCCTACTCTGCCATCTTGGTCCTGCCTCTACCCCTGAGTTTCAAATTCTCAAAATATTCACCAAGAAGACACTGAAAATATGAATTATTCACTACCTTTATATGATGTCAATAGTGTGAGCAGCCAGTGTTCTCTGTTCATCAGCCAGGCAGCAATGGAAACATGGGAAAGGGTTGAAAATATTAAATTGCAAATATTTTCTAAGGAAAATCATAATTTCTCATGTTTATTCAGAAATGAGTATCCTGGAGTTCCAACAGTTCCTTAGGCTCAGCGTTATTTTGTCTTGTTGAGGATCTATTATGTACCAAGCTTTGTCACTCTCAGACTGTGAACTTAAGAACCGGATGTGTACTAGATGCTGTGGACTCTTACTTCTGGATCCACAGCATCTAGTACAAACATGTAAAAATAAAACTAAACCAGGAATGTAGCATACAAAGAGAGTGAGTAACTCTGTTCACCATGGTTGGGTGTGGATCAGGTTTTTACAGAACATATGCTTAAGGAAGTTGCATAAGGGCAGAATTTTAAAAGAGCAGTAGGAAATTCCAGGAGAACATAGGCATTCCAGGCAAAAAACATACTGTACACAAAAGCACAGAGGAGTAAATATTGCTTGAATTTGTGGAAATATAAATGGTTGAGGGTTAAACTGAAGTATCAAAAGATAAGCCTAGAGTAGAAGGCAAAAACCAGATCAAATGGCTTCATCTTGCTGAAGAGCTTGAGCCAGCCCTGGAGGTAGTATGGAGCCAAAGAAGGATATGAAATATTGGAGCGACTGGAAGTGGCATTTTAGATGGCTTGCTTTGGCATCACTCTTGCACAGGTGGACTGCAAAGTAGGTATGTCTAGAACCAGGGAGAACAATTCATGGTAGTCCATAGAGGCCAGCTGACAGAACTAGAGAATAGGAAGGACAAGATGGAGTTAGCTCTGGAGGGACAAGCTAAGAATACCCAGCAGAGTCCCTGTTCTAAGAGCTCGGTCCAGTGAGGAATTACCTGCACGGTTAGAAATATACTTCTTACGTGCAAGAAAAGAGACTCTGTCTTGAAAGAGAGATTGAGAAGTGGTTGAGACCATGAAATTAGCAGAGACTGCCACGGTGTAGATAGTGACAAGGACGTAACTCCAGCACTCAGGGTCAGCAGAGGAAGATCACTGAGTTTAAAAGGCTGATAACCATAGCAACATTCTTGAGTGATCACCGTCAGGCTGAAGGAGTTAAAAACCAGGTGTGTCACCTCCCTAGCTGGCCCAGGCTTACGTCTCCTGAGGCCTAAGCTTAACCTTGGTGGGAGACTTTGAAATAGTGGTAGTAAAGCTTTTAATAAACTCCACAGTACAAATATCTCATTGCTTTCCAAAAGGTATTTTCAAAGATATTTCTAGGTGTAACTTAGAAAATTCATTTGAAAATTTTGTTTTCATTAATCTCTACTTTTCTATTCTGTTTTTAGATGGCCTTCGTAAAAAGCAAAGGGAAAACGTTTCACTCTCGTGTAAACCTGAAAACAGTTTTTTCCTACCAAATGAAGATTTCAGGGTCACTTGGTCCAGGGTGGACAGTGGAAATTCTTTGGTCCTGGCTCAATTTCTGAACTCCTCACAAGAAACAATTATCAATGAGCCCCTACTTTCACGGAACAAAGATCTGATAAACCTGCATGACTTCTCTTTGACTTTGAAGGATCTTCGTCTTTCAGACAGTGGAGAATACCTGTGCAACATTTCTTCAAGCAAATATACTTTACTCACCATCCAAACACTGCATGTAGGTAAGTTACAAGTAGGGTTGCATAATGGGTTTCGGGTACAGCGTTAGAGACTGTGAACATCAAACAGGAAAATTAGGTTGCCATTTCAAGAATACCTTTGAATAGAATTTCTGAAAATACTGTCTACAGGGTTGCTTCCAGTCAAGACAATCAACCACAGGCAAGTCTTGCATTGAAAAAAAAAAAAGAAATTACTCCCAGAAGATTTCCTTTTTAGGGTTTCAGGGCTTCAGAAATGAAGAGGGAACCTATATGTTTTGTTACTCTGTGGGCTGAGCATCTTCAGTTCCTGCTTACCACTGTGCCTCATCTGTGCCTCATGGTCTGGGTTTGGGGAGTTGAAGCTGTGTAGGTACAGGAGGAAGTTAGAATTTGGACTCTGCTGGATGCTGGGGAAGTATGGTCTGTGAATCTGGTGAAAACAGTTACCAAAGGGCATTTGAAACATTACATGTATGCCTGATTCGGCTCATTTTTTTTTTTTTTTACCTCTATTGGTAGCTAACTGGTAAAACTCATTAATTAAAATATTTCTAGTCCAGTATCCATAGAGTCATAGACTGTGTACTCATGAAGTTGACTTTCAAGATGGGCTGATCACCCTTACCCTTAAGTGATCAACTTGACATTATGGGAGACCATGGCACTTCTCTTTCTATTCTTTATTAAAATATAAGTCAGTGGAACGTATGTTTTAGAAATATTTTTATCATTATAGTTATGAAAATTAGGAGAAATAACAGATTTGACGGTTTGGAGATTCTATGTAGTGTGTTTTGGAGATAAGAATACAGAGTTGTCCTTGGGTCAAGGACAACTTCAAATAGATAGAAACTTCAAGACACTGAGTGATAACACTCCCTTTGTAGAGTTGCTACTTTGAGGGTACTGAAAACTGAGATGCAGATGAAGCTCCTATTTTTCCCCAAAATAGGACTGTCACTTTTACATAAAATACAGTTAAGCTTTAATTCTATTTTCTTAAATGTTGGATTCATTTTGGAGTTTAGAAAAATAATCAGGAAGAAACAGTCTGAAGACCACATCTGGCCCATCTTTCTAATTAGAGGTCTAATTTTCAGTTTACACAAAGTGAAGCAGCGTGACCATTCCATCTCTGTCAAAGAAAAGCTTTTCAGAACCTCTCATTCTGAAGTAAAATACCGGTCAGTTGAGACTGCAAGAGGGTTTGCCCATCCTTCCCCCCAGAAAGAGGTCTATAGCAGGAACTACCCCATCAGGGCAGGGAACAGGAGAAACACTCTTTCAAGGAAACTTGCTGTTCTGTACTGAATTGCAATTTTCTGCTTGCTGCCTTGCCCAGGAAATACTGCAGTATTTGAAAAGGAGGCCCAGATAGCGGGGCTTATGATTCCTAGAGTCTGGATCTTCTCTAGAAAGGTTGCACTGAATTGAATGAAATTAAATAATTCTTGCTAAATTTTGCTGCTGAATCAATATGTGATCTTGGACAAATCCCTTTACAGATGGGGGAACTGAGGGTCATGGATAATGTAAGAAGCTATACATTGCAGAATTTTCTTCAGGAGGAAAAATATGCCTATGAAAACACTTTAGGAAGTCAACATTTCTACTTAATTACTCCTTCTCTACGTGGGTACAGAATTTCAGGATGACAAATGTGTGGAGAGATTAATGTTTTATTGGTTGTAAAACATTAAGTAAAAGTATATTCATAAAAATTGACATCCATTATACAGAGCTGTTCATTTTAAAGAAAAGCCATAATTATCTTCCCCCCTGAATTTGACCTCTGTTCTCTAGTGCTTGCTCCTTACTCTTTGGTAGAACATGGATTATAAGATTAGCTGGTTCTGACTTTGGTTACTCAAGGTCTCCAAGTTTCTGGCGTCTGAGTTCCCCACTTCCTTTAATACCAATTATAACAATGCTAGTTCCAACCAAGATGCTGAGAAGAGTTCTGGCTCCTCCAGTTATTCCTGAGGAGCTCCAAGCACTATCGGTTATCCTGGTGGTCACCTGTCACCTTTTACTCAAGATCATGGCTCCTACTCAACTCTCCTCATCCCCTCTGCACTGCTCATCTCTATCCCACTAGGATCCTGCCTTGTCCAAGCCAAGGGTACACTGCAACCTCCCTTCATCCCCCAAGGAATACACTAGGCTGAGGCTAGTTTGTAGTCATAATTATTCCTTTGTAAAAGTGTGTTGATTATCTTATTACAATAAAAAACAATAAAGACTTAAAATACATAGAAGACTCATTGTCTCTCAAGTTTTCAGACTTTTTCTCTCCTGACTCTCATCCCCACTAGGCCCCAAATTGGTTAATATCACAGCTTTGGCAGGTTTCCCACAACAGACACATTGAGGTTGGGAGTTATTATTTATGCTCATGAACAACTCTGGTCCAGACAGGGCTGTTGTTCATATCTTTAATGGGTCTTTTCACTAGGAAGAGTTTTTTCACTAATATGAAATCTGTCTCCCATCCAGAACGCAGAAATAGCTAGTTATAAAATTAGTAAACATACTCTACTCACCATCTATACATTTTCTTTTATTTTCTGGTAACTTTTCCTCCAGCTTACAGACTTTTTGTTGAAGCAAGTCAAGAAACAGTTGTCGGAACAATTTCAACATTGGTGGCAGTCATGGTGGCAATTTTGTTGCTTTTAACTCTAGCTGTTAAATCAAGAAGATGCGGATATTACTACACAGGTAATATCTCATGGAGGATTTGGTCTTGTGCCTGGGTGTTCAGGTAGAGGTGTATCAAAGATACACCTGCAGCTGCATACCTACACTGCTGCTAGGCATGTAAATAGATCTGAATTTTCTGCAGAGCTGTTTTTAAACTTTTTCAAAAATTCTTTAAAAGGTGCCCACATTTCCACCTAGCTATTTACTTCTAGGAAATTATCCTGAGTTAAATGGTCAGAGACACAGCAAGCTATATACAAGCACATCCATTGAATCACACTGTCAGTTTTTCATTGAATTTTTTGGCGGCACGCGGGCCTCTCACTGTTGTGGCCCTCCCGCCGCGGAGCACAGGCTCCGGACGCGCAGGCTCAGCGGCCAAGGCCCACGGGCCCAGCCGCTCCGCGGCATGTGGGATCCTCCCGGACCGGGGCATGAACCCGCGTCCCCTGCATTGGCAGGCGGACCCCCCAACCGCTGCGCCACCAGGGAAGCCCCATTGAATATTTTAATAATAACAGGAAATTGATTAAATGAATTGAAAGTCACGTGTTATTTAAGTTGTTTTATTTCTCTTTTTTCTACTAAAGAGAGAAAATTTAGATATGGCAGTAAAATAATACACAGGATGATCTGAATTATCTTGCATTGAAAAATAGCTGGAAAGAAGCCAAAACGTTCTTTGCCTTTGTAGAGAGGTACTACACATCTCTCCACCACACATCTGCCCAGGTACTTCTATTATGTCTGGACGTCCTTAAGTCCCTGGGCTCTGTTTTCGCTTTCTTTGAGTTTCGCCTACAGTTACTACTGCTCAAAACAGCATTGTCCTTGATGGGCTGTTTTATTTTAATCCTTGTTAAGTTTTTTAAAAAACTGTTTTCTAAGTTTTCTGCTAGAAAACTGTGTTACTTATAGCAGTTTAATTACTTGTAGTAATTTAACATGATACATTAAGATTCCATGGTCACAGGACTTCTAAAAAGACTTTGCTTTTATCAACAGAATTAGATCTATGAAAAGCTTGAATTTACTTATTTCCACATTTTACAGGTCAGAAAACTAGAATCCAGAAAGTTAACACAAATTCTAAGTAGGTATGTGAAACAGACTCTTATAAGCACCACCTAAGATGACCCAGCTAACCAGTGGCAGAGGTAGATCTAGGCCCCAAGAAGCTCTCCCTCCTTTCATAATCCCTCCGAGAAAGCTCTGAGTGTCCTGGGAGGTTTAAATAGATCCCACGTCCCTTCTTTTGATTGATATTTGCCTATTGCCCCCGCTGAAGTTAGGGTTATTTGATATAGCAGACACCATTATTGAAGGTAGGATTTTAAGGGTGATAGTGAGTGAGGATTTCACCAGTTGTAGCCCTGTGATTGTTTATACTAATAGGTCAGTTCCCTTACTTGTTGCTCCTCTTAGCTGCCAGAAGTAGAAAAAGATGGGAGGTTGCAGGTAGTCTAGTTTGTCCCCCACATGTAAACCCTAATATAATGATACTTGTGATTAGATTAGGTTCCAATTATAGGACAGGGGGCACTACATACTGCTCAAGAAGGATGGTTTAGTTTCTATATTGGAAGTGTGTACAAGTCCAACACAAAGGACCTGGCACACTCAAAACTGGACAAAGGGGAGCACAGAACATAGTGCATTCCCCCAGAACTTTGCTAGAAAACCTGAACTTGAAGGGACAAGAAGAGCGAGCAGTGCCCAAAACCTGCAAGGAGAGTCATGGAACAAGCTGTGTTGTAAGGAGGGCGACCTTCACTCAGAGGACACAGATAGACTATAGGGAAGGAGCTAGAATAAGTACCTGATTTTGCCCTTCCCTCCCTTTGATCTCCACGCCAACTGGAAACCAGAGGGCAGAGAAGCCCTGCAGGTAGAACCCATCCAGGTCAGCTTCCCGTGGCAGAGAGCAGGATGGATCCTGATTCTGGAGGAGCAGTCCGGAGATATCAGAAAAAACCATGTTAGGGTATTGACCACTTAAAATAAAAAGAAGTTCCACAGTTCTGTAGTTAGGTGGGCTGAAAATATATTTCAAGCTGTTAAACTAAAAGTCACAAAACCTCCAGTTCCCAGGCTGTTGTTTCACATGACCATGGCTTGTATGTCTTCTTTTTAAAGTCCCTTTTCTATTACTCTGTTTTAAAATGCCCTTAGTATAAATTATCCTAGATTTTAGCAAGACCCAGAAGGAAGGCCTTACTTGAGAAATGACATTATGTCTCTTTTTCCTATCCATCACCACCTTGGCTATTTTCCATTGTTTATATCTGGTAGGAATCAGGCCAACAATCTTAAAGAGCCAGGAATTCCTGGCCTGGTTGAATTGCCTTTATCCCTGCTTTGGAGGACCCTGAAACAGCCATAAGAATTTACTGCTGTTTCTGATGAGGTATTTGTACATTAAATGCATTTTTAATGCTGTTTGTTGGAAAAAAGATTTGAAGAGGGGAGTAACTAACGTGCTTCTAATAACATAATTATACTGAGGAGGGAATAAGGGAGAATTTGGGTGTTTGCAAAGCCATGTTTTTTTAAGTTCTGTTTTTTCTTGTAGAGGGGCATCCATCTACTGATCAGAGATCTAGCCATGACGGTACTGCAGAAGAAAACGTGGTAAGGCATTTCCTTTATCAAACTATTTACAGTATAAGGATGCTACCGTAAAAGGTAATTGAAGTTTTGACTGATTCACACATCATCATGCGGGACTTTTACACAGAAAAAAAGGCAGGAGGGATTGCAGGATAATAGAATGGGGAAAAAAATACACTTAGGCTTTTCCCACTGTAATTAAACATGCTCTACTTGCTTAAATAAGTGTGTGCTCTTATCATCTCCAACTGTTATTTGTAAAGATGATTTCAAATGGCACTATGTACCAATATACTTACTATTCTGATGGAAACATGGGATTGCATAGGAGTGGAAGGCAATACAGATAGATAAAGAAGAGAAAAGCAGACTATAATTTCTGCCCGGACTCAGACTGCTGACCTTCTACACTTTTCCAGCCACTTCTAGGTTCCTTCAGAACTTGTAACTCACTGACGAATTATAGCTTGATTGCATACGTCCCTTTTGCTGTGCACCTGTTATTATTTATGAGCTCCACTAATCAGAATAAATAACAGTAAAGAGTGGGGTAAACTCGTTTTTCTACTTGTTAAAATCTCAGGAACATCTAGCAGGAAAATTAAAATCAACTGATAAGACCCAGACTTCATAACTACTTATTTTATAACTGTCTCATGGATCTTGGATTACAGATGCAAACAGTAGCTTAAAGCTCCCTCCTGCCAAAAAACAAAACAAAACAAAACACTACCATCATTAAATACTTAAGATAAAAATGGTTATTCTGACATGAACAACGGTGATTTTGAGTCCATTTTTCTTGGTTCTAGGCTCTTTCAGAATATTCATTCAGTAAAGGAAGTGAAGACAGGAGTTGACAACACAGCACAAACATCCTTAATATCCAGTGATCTCACCTCCCCTTTCTTCACTGCGATTCCAGCAATGGCTTGTCATGACCCAACAATTCTGCCATTGCAAAGACTTGTGATAGTGGAAAGAGAATAATTACCTTCTTTCTCATGCCCTAAGAATCATTCATTGACCCCCCTACATGCATCAAGATTATAAATGCCTGGATGCCAAGGGTTCCAGTTCAGCTTGGAAAAGAACTATCCCATTCATTTACATTCCTGCTGCAATCAGCCCGGGAGGCTACAGTGAGGTTTCCTCCAAGAACTCAGAAGAAATGAATCACTAAGAGATGATTCAAAATCTGATTAACTAATGATGGGTGAGTGGTAGAAGCAGAAGTCACTTTAGTGAAAAGGTGAAAAACCAGAGCCTAGAAAACAGGCAATGGATTTTCTAAAGTATTGTACTCTAGTTTTATATGAATGGTTAATATCAGTTTAATCAACTAGATTTAGTATGGTGAGTCTTAGGGACCCCCAAAGAGTAAGAATGTCAGTATCTCTAAGACTACCCAGGGTGCAAAGGGCCCTATCAACTCAAGAATTGACATCCCTGGAATTGGGTTGTACCCTTCAACACCAGGGTTTGCATAGCTGATTCACTTTGTTATAAAGCAGAAACTAACACATGACTGTAAAGCAATCATACCCCAATAAAGATGTTAAAAACAAAAAATACTACCTGATCCAATTTTCTTTATCAGCTGAACTTCTTTCACAATCTCCTACTTTGCACATAGCTCTGTTGACTTCAGGTATTTGCTACAATGTTGTGACCAGTGTTCATCACAAACGGTAAAGTATTAAGGATGCTTAAAGAAAAACTTTAGAAAAGCACATAAGACACTTGATGAGGAGAAAGTGCTCAGAATTGCTCTAGTCTACTTACGGTGATGAGGGGGATAAATTTAAAGACCAAAGCCAACACACTGAGGATGGTGGACAAGAAGGACCCTGTGTCCTTCGACGCCGCTGAGTCCCTGAATTAATCTTAGAGCCACCTGTGTGAAGCAGGTTGGATCAGAGAGGCAGACTGCTGAGAACGACAGAATAAGGATTTATTATAGAGATTCAACATTATAGAACTGTGGGCACTGGTGAAGAAGTCTGCACCAGGCTCTCCCCTCTGCATCTGGTGCTGGGCCTGAGGTCGCTGTCGGTCAGTTGTGCCAGCGGTCAGGAAGGACAGCTGGACACGGACTGAGGATGGACTGGAATTTATAAGAACAAACTGGACCCCATGCAGTCTCTCAGGGCCTCCAAAGTCAACACTGTGAGTGACCAGTAAGATGATAAGCTGGCGCCCATTGCCATGGAGCTGCATACCTGCCGGGCGAGGATTCTGAGAGGAGCTGAGAGAGCTGAGGGTCCACAGAGCTGTGGCCCATCCCAGCTAGCTCGCCTTTTCAGCCTGGAGTAATATTTGCCAGCTATCACTGTGCCTGGGGCCATACAATGACCTTATGAGTACAGAAAGAACCCAGCTGTTCCTTCACTTCTTCCTCTCAAATCTGGTGCATAGTTCTCTTGTGACCAACTTTAATCCAGAACCACACAGGAAACATACCTCCAGCTTAGCCAAATTGGTACAATACAAAGACAGCATAACAGCTATCACTGATCTGAACATCTTGAGTGGGTGTTGTTTCAGTATTGCACAAGTATGTAGCCTACATGGTTGTCCAGCAGGAGGGTTTTACCTACAAGTGCAAAATGACCAACTATGACTATATGCAAATCACTATAGAATGCTAAGAAAAGCCTGTTGTCTCCCACCATTAGTGGCTAGAAATATAGACTCACGGATGTAGAAATAAGGCCAGCAGAGTTCACTAACTTCAGTAATAACCATTTACCAATATGCCTTAGTCCCCGTGGACCATAACATAGCTCATGTCTTCTGTGAATATTACTCATTAAGAAGCAATATGGACAAAGTATTTTTTAACATCAGAATTTAAAAGATTCTTGCATCTATTTAATTTTTCATGGGAAATGTTTACTTGCCTCTGAGGAAAGTTAAAAAAAAATCAAAAAAATTCCCACTACACTTGGAAGCAACAATATTCCCTTTTATTATTTCATTTTCTGATCACCTTGTTTAAACTACTTTTGACACAGCATAAACATATTTTTTAAAATGTCTGTTTCACAAATGAGTGGATATATCAAAACAGAGACTTATAGACACAGAGAACAAACTAGTGGTCACCAGTAGCGGGAGGAGTAGAGGGAGGGGAAGGGGATTAAGAGGTACAAACTACTAGGTATAAAATAAATGAGACACAAGGATGCAATGTACAGCACAAGGAATATAACCAACATTTTATAATAACTTTAAATGGAGTATAACTTACAAATGTCGACTCACTATGTTGTACACCTGAAACTAATATAACGTTGTAAATCAACTATACTTCAGTAAAAAAATTAAGTGTATGTTTCAAATGCAACTTAAGTTTCTGGCCATAAAACAGTACCTCCTTGTACTTCTCCAGCCTCTGTCCTTTATAAACAAGGACTGGTCATTCTTCATGAACCTGAAAAACAGAATATCAGCGTGTTCTGTGAGATTCCCGTGACTTTCATTAGTGCACCGCATACCAAGAACCAAACCCAGTGCTTTCCAGACGTAAGCAGGACTTAGCCAACTCTTCATTAGCTTCAAAGGGAGGCAGGGAATTGAGGCAATTATCTGCATGAGAGAAAGCAGACACCAGTAATTCACCGCAAGGGTGTGCTCAGTCACTCAATTTTTTGCTCGCCTTGCATTGCCAGCGAAGGCAGCGCCCTCTATAGAAGACCCCATGAGGGAGACAGTAGCCACATCACCGATTTGCTCCACAGACCTGATGCACAGTTCTATGAGAAAACCTTTTCCTTTGGTTTATGACAGATGAAGGAATTTCAGGCTCTCCTCCTGTGAATGGAAAACAGTTAGTCATTGCACTGCCAAGGACGATTTTCCTATTCATCTCTGGCCTCTCAGAAGCAATTTCTGCTTCACTCATTTTATTCTTTGTTGGAAATAATCGTGACAAAGTCGAATGCATTACATCTGTTTCCGAGGCCCTTCGACCTCCTGCAGCTGAGTGCAATTGCCGCACGTGTGAAGTATTTCCCTAAACAAATCCATTACGTGGGGTTGCTGGGCAGCTTCTGCACAGAAGACCCCAATCTGAGGCCATAACACTTCTCAAACTGAGGCCAGAGTTCAAACCACTTAACTGGATCTCTCCATATAGGCCTTATCCCTGAGACAACTACTTGCTCATGGATAGGAAATTTCTGGAGTCTGCAAATGTCTCATATTTCTCATATTTGGATCCAAATATATTCAATATAACCAACTAGTCTCTTCTTCAAAAGAGATCCTTCGCCCTCCCATAAGGTAGTATTTATTATTGGCTGCCCTATCTACTTATCTTGAACGGTTATTAGTAATTCATTTATAATAAATAATAAAGACCAAGCATGTACCATGTTTTTAAAACTGAAATGACGGTGCCTGTGCTAAGTACTCTGTAGGCATTCTGTGGAGAGTATCCAACCTCCTTTAAAGCCAGATCACACTTTAAAACTGTGTTTCTGGGAACAATCTCAATGAGGAAGCTTAGGCTACTCTAACTGCCACAGTATGAAGTTTGTGTCCCCGCCCACAAAATTCATAGGTTGAAATCCTAACCCCCATGGTGACGGTAGTAGGAGATGGGGCCTTTGGGAAGTGATTAGGTCATGAGGGTTGAGTCCTCGTGACTGGGATTAATGCCCTTATGCACAAAAGACCCCAGAGAGCTTCTTCCTTCTCTTTCTACCCTAGGAGGTTACAGTGGGAAGAGGGCCGTCTACAGGGAAGTGGCCCTCACCAGATACCATATCTGCCAGCACCATGACCTTGGACTTCCCAGCCTCCAGAACCATGAGAAATATTTGTAGTTTGTAAGCCATTCAGTCTCTGGTATTCTGTTATGGCAGCCTGAACAGACTAAGATAATGACGCTGCCAAGCCTACAGCTTAGTGCTGTCACTCTATCACTTTACCTGGAAAATTAGGGCACTGGCCCCTACTGTTGGATCAGAACTAAAGTTTGGGGGACCAGAGATGTAGACAGTCCCTTTCTCTGTTTTAGGGAAGATAGCTAAAAAGCAGGACTCTTGCATTTGTTCTCATTCATGACCTCAATTTTTTTTTTTTTTTTTTTTTTTTTTGCTGTACATGGGCCTCTCACTGTTGTGGCCTCTCCCGTTGCGGAGCACAGGCTCCGGACGCGCAGGCTCAGTGGCCATGGCTCATGGGCCCAGCCACTCCGCGGCATGTGGGATCTTCCCGGCCTGGGGCACGAACCCATGTCCCCTGAATCGGCAGGCGGACTCTCAACCACTGCGCCACCGGGGAAGCCCCATGGCCTCAATTTTAAACGTGTCCACCTGGGGTCTCCATATCAATATGATACAAAGTCACATACTTGCCCACAATAGAAGGAGTTCACTTAGAATTTCAAGCAGATCCATCTGTGCTTCTTTAATCATCTTTGCTCCCTGGACTTCTGACGGTTCTACCCACATGAATCTAGGCCCTGGAGCTCAGAGCCTGCACATTAACCTAGAATTAAGCATTTGAGAATCGTAAATACAGTGTGCATCCCACTCAAATGCTTAGTGCTTCATACTCCCTGGACAAGTAGAATTAATAAATATAGGAAAATTTTGTCAGAACCAGTTTTTTGTTTTGTTTTGTTTTGTTTTGCGGTACGTGGGCCTCTCACTGCTGTGGCCTCTCCTGTTGCGGAGCACAGGCTCCGGACGCGCAGGCTCAGCGGCCATGGCTCACGGGCCCAGCCGCTCCGCGGCATGTGGGATCTTCCCGGACTGGGGCACGAACCCGTGTCCCCTGCATCGGCAGGCAGACTCTCAACCACTGCGCCACCAGGGAAGCCCCAGAACCTGTTTTTTGATGTAGTTTTTTAAAAGCCTTTAAGAGAGGAACAAGAAATTTCCATGTGATGACATGAACCTGAAACACAAATGCTTTAAAAGTTAGAGCAGAGCTGAATATCTGACGTACCTTTTCCCCAAACACTTTTGCTTTAATCTTGAGCTTATTAACTTGAGATTCGGCTATCTCTGCCCTTTACTTAGCTCCATTCTACTCATGTTGCTGCTTCTTATACTTGGAAAGTTATTGACTAGCTTCTGCTTCCTGTAAAAATAAAAAATGAAAAAAAAAGGAATCCCTGAGCCTACTAGTCATATTTTTGTTCTTCTCTGACATTAGAAAGTTGAAAAATGTGTGAAATGAATCTAAACTTCTGAGTATTGAATGGAATATCATATATTGGTATGATATATATGGATTCAGATTCCTAGCAGGCACCAGATCCATTTTATAACTGTTGTTCCCTGGAAATTTAGAACATGGTCAGCACTTTCCACAAACTGGATGTAGTCCAGCTTTCACAGATTTGGTATGTGATAGATTTACCACAGTTATTTGTTTTGTAATCAGTTTAACATCCTATTCTGGGTAGAGGGAGCTTGTCTTTATAATTATAAGGGTCAACAGGTAATTATTAGACATAGCAGTATTTTAGCCCAAAGCATTTAAATAATCAATTCAAAACCCTTCAAGATATATTACTATTAGGCATAAGCCAATATATATGGTGCTCATCAATTATATTCCATGGAGCTATGGCTACTAACCAGGGTTGACAAGTACATTTCAAGAGATGGTAGTTTTGGCCACAGTTATGTCCAGGCACATCAGATAAAAGGACTGTGGGCTGCATCTATGCTCAAGCAAGGTTTTAGAGTGAGGAAAGCCCTAGGGTGAGGAAGGTCTCAGGGTGATTATGCAACCAAAAATTTTCCATCTTTACATGATACCATGCTGTTATTTGGCTCATTTTTTTGCCATGCACATGTTTGGGCATAACCACAAGGTCAAGGGAGAGGGCTCTGTCTCCCTGAAGGGAAAAGTTGCACAAATTTTAACGATAGGTAATAATTCTAGCCTGAGAAAAAAACAGAATGAGCAGACTTTAAGCTGAGCTGGTCCTCTCTGACAAGCTGCTCATCTAGCTTAGGGCCACATATCTCCATTAATCAAAAGTAAATGGGGGAGAGGGGAAGATGACGGAAGAGTACAACGCGGAGATCACCTTCCTCCCCACAGATACATCAGAAATACATCTACACGTGGAACAACTCCTACAGAACACCCACTGAACGCTGGCAGAAGACCTCAGACCTCCCAAAAGGCAAGAAACTCCCCACGTACCTGGGTAGGGCAAAAGAAAAAGAAAAAACAGAGACAAAAGAATAGGGACAGGACCTGCACCAGTGGGAGGGAGCTGTGAAGGAGGAAAGGTTTCCACACACTAGGAAGCCTCTTCGTGGGCGGAGACTGCGGGTGGCGGAGGTGGGAAGCTTCGGTGCCGCAGAGGAGAGCGCAGCAACAGGGGTGCAGAGGGCAAAGCAGGGAGATTCCCGCATAGAGGATCAGGGCTGACCAGCACTCACCAGCCCGAGAGGATTGTCTGCTCACCTGCCGGGGCGGGCAGGTCTGCGAGCTGAGGCTCCGGCTTCGGTCAGAGCGCAGGGAGAGGACTGGGGTTGGCTGCGTGAACACAGCCCGAAGGGGTTAGTGCACCACAGCTAGCTGGGAGGGAGTCCAGGAAAAGGTCTGGAGCTGATGAAGAGGCAAGAGACTTTTTCTTCCCTCTTTGTTTCCTGGTGCGCGAGGAGAGGGGATTAAGAGCGCTGCTTAAAGGAGCTCCAGAGACGGGAGCGAGCCGGGGCTAAAAGCGCGGACCCCAGAGACGGGCATGAGACGCTAAGGCTGCTGCTGCCGCCACCAAGAAGCCTGTGTGCCAGTACAGGTCACTATCCACACCTCCCTTCCGGGGAGCCTGTGCAGCCCGCCGCTGACAGGTTCCCGGGATCCAGGGACAACTTCCCGGGGAGAACGCACGACGCGCCTCAGGCTGGTGCAACGTCACGCCGGCCTCTGCCACCGCAGGCTCCCCCCGCACACCGTACACCTCCCTCAACCCGTCCTGAGTGAGCCAGAGCCCCTGAAACAACGGCTACTTTAACCCCGTCCTGTCTGAGCAGAAAAACAGATGCCCTCCGGGGACCTACACGCGGAGGTGGGGCCAAATACAAAGCTGAGCCCCTGCGAGCTGTGAGAACAAAGAAGAGAAAGGGAAATCTCTCCCAGCAGCCTCAGAAGCAGTGGATTAAAGCTCCACAATCAACTTGATGTACCTGCATCTGTGGAATACATGAATAGACAACGAATCATCCCAAATTGAGGAGGTGGACTTTGAGAGCAAGATTTATGATTTTTTCCACTTTTCCTCTTTTTGTGAGTGTGTATGTGTATGCTCCTATATGAAATTTTGTCTGTATAGCTTTGCTTCCACCATTTGTCCTAAGGTTCTATCCATCCATTTTTTTTCTTAATTATTTTTTAATTTAATAACTTTATTATATTTTATTTTACTTTACTTTCTTTCTTTCTCTCCTTTTTCCTTCCCTCCTTCCTTCTTTCCTTCCTTCCTCCCTCCCTCCCTCCCTCCTTTCTTTCTTTATTCTTTCCTTCCTTCCTTCTTTCTTTCTTCCTTCCTTCCTCCCTTTCTTTCTTTCTTTTTTCTTCCTATTTTACTAATTCTTTCTCTCTACTTTTTCTCCCTTTTATCCTGAGCCGTGTGGATGAAAGGCTCTTGGTGCTGCAGCCAGGAGTCAGTACTGTCCCTCTGAGGTGGGAGAGCCAACTTCAGGACACTGGTCAACAAGAGACCTCCCTGCTCCACATAATATCAAATGGCGAAAATCTCTCAGAGATCTCCATCTCAATGCCAGCACCCAGCTTCACTCAATGACCAGCAAGCTACAGTGCTGGATAATCTATGCCAAACAACTAGCAAAAGAGGAACACAACCCCACCCATTAGCAGAGAGGCTGCCTAAAACCATAATAATTCAACAGAAACCACAAAACACACCACCAGACGTGGACCTGCCCACCAGAGAGACAAGATCCAGCCTCATACACCAGAACACAGGCACTAGTCCCCTCCACCAGGAAGCCTACACAACCCACTGATCCAACCTTAGCCACTGGGGACAGACACCAAAAACAATGGGAACTACGAACCTGCAGCCTGCAAAAAGGAGACCCCAAACACAGTAAGATAAGCAAAATGAGAAGACAGAAAAACACACAGCAGATGAAGGAGCAAGATAAAAACCCACCAGACCTAACAAATGAAGAGGAAATAGACAGTCTACCTGAAAAAGAATTCAGAATAATGGTAGTAAAGATGATCCAAAATCTTGGAAATAGAATAGACAAAATGCAAGAAACATTTAACAGGGACCTAGAGAACTAAAGATGAAACAAACAATGATGAACAACACAATAAATGAAATTAAAAATACTCTAGATGGGATCAATAGCAGAATAACTGAGGCAGAAGAACGGAGAAGTGACCTGGAAGATAAAATAGTGGAAATAACTACTGCAGAGCAGAATAAAGAAAAAAGAATGAAAAGAACTGAGGACAGTCTCAGAGACGTCTGGGACAACATTAAACGCACCAATATTCGAATTATAGGGGTTCCAGAGGAAGAAGAGACAAAGAAAGGGACTGAGAAAATATTTGAAGGGATTATAGTTGAAAACTTCCCTAATATGGGAAAGGAAATAGTTAATCAAGTACAGGAAGCACAGAGAGTCCCATACAGGATATATCCAAGGAGAAATACGCCAAGACACATATTAATCAAACTGTCAAAAATTAAATACAAAGAAAGCATATTAAAAGCAGCAAGGGAAAAACAACACACAAGGGAATCCCCATAAGGTTAACAGCTGATCTTTCAGCAGAAACTCTACAAGCCAGAAGGGAGTGGCAGGACATATTTAAAGTGATGAAGGAGAAAAACCTGCAACCAAGATTACTCTACCCAGCAAAGATCTCATTAAGATTTGATGGAGAAATTAAAACTTTTACAGACAAGCAAAAGCTGAGAGAGTTCAGCACCACCAAACCAGCTTTACAACAAATGCTAAAGGAACTTCTCTAGGTAAGAAACACAAGAGAAGGAAAAGACCTACAATAACGAACCCAAAACTATTTAGAAATTGGGAATAGGAACATACATATCGATAATTACCTTAAATGTAAATGGACTAAATGCTCCCACCAAAAGACACAGATTGGCTGAATGGGTAAAAAAACAAGACCCATATATATGCTGTTTACAAGAGACCCACTTCAGACCTAGAGACACATACAGACTGAAAGTAAGGGGATGGAAAAAGATATTTCATGCAAATGGAAACCGAAAGAAAGCTGGTGTAGCAATTCTCATATCAGACAAAATAGACTTTAAAATAAAGACTATTAGAAGAGACAAAGAAGGACACTACATAATGATCAAGGGATTGATCCAAGAAGAAGATATAACAATTGTAAATATTTATGCACCCAACATAGGAGCACCTCAATATATAAGGCAAATACTAACAGCCATAAAAGGGGAAAGCGACAGTAACACATTCATAGTAGGGGACTTTAACACCCCACTTTCACCAATGGACAGATCATCCAAAATGAAAATAAATAAGGACACACAAGCTTGAAATGAAACATTAAACAAGATGGACTTAATTGATATTTATAGGACACTCCATCCAAAAACAACAGAATATGCATTTTTCTCAAGTGCTCATGGAACATTCTCCAGGACAGATCATATCTTGGGCCACAAGTCAAGCCTTGGTAAATTAAAGAAAATTGAAATTGTATCAAGTATCTTTTCCGACCACAACGCTATGAGACTAGATATCAATCACAGGAAAATATCTGTAAAAAATACAAACACATTGGGGCTAAACAATACACTACTTAATAACGAAGTGATCACTGAAGAAATCAAAGAGGAAATTAAAAATTACCTAGAAACAAATGACAATGGAGACAAGAAAACCCAAAACATGTGGGATGCAGCAAAAGCAGTTCTAAGAGGGAAGTTTATAGCAATACTAGCCCACCTTAAGAAACAGGAAATATCTTGAATAGACAACCTAACTTTGCACCTAAAGCAATTAGAGAAAGAAGAACAAAAAAACCCCAGAAGGAAAGGAATCATAAAAATCAGATCAGAAATAAATGAAAAAGAAATGAAGGAAACGATAGCAAAGATCAATAAAACTAAAAGCTGGTTCTTTGAGAAGATAAACAAAATTGATAAAGCATTAGCCAGACTCATCAAGAAAAAAAGGGAAAAGACTCAAATCAATAGAATTAGAAATGAAAAAGGAGAAGTAACAACTGACACTGCAGAAATACAAAAGGTTATGAGAAATTACTACAAGCAACTCTATGCCAATAAAATGGAAAACCTGGAAGAAATGGACAAATTCTTAGAAATGCACAACATGCCATGACTAAATCAAGAAGAAATAGAAAATATGAACAGACTAATCACAAGCACTGAAATTGAAACTGATTAAAAATCTTCCAACAAACAAAAGCCCAGGACCAGATGGCTTCACAGGCGAATTCTATCAAACATTTAGAGAAGAGCTAAGACCTATCCTTCTCAAACTCTTCCAAAATATAGCAGAGGGAGGAACACTCCCAAATTCATTCTACGAGGCCACCATCACCTTGATACCAAAGCCAGACAAGGATGTCACAAAGAAGGAAAACTACAGGCCAATATCACTGATGAACATACATGCAAAAATCCTCAACAAAATACTAACAAACACAATCCAACAGCACATTAAAAGGATCATACACCATGATCAAGTGGGGTTTATTCCAGGAATGCAAGGATTCTTTATTATACGCAAATCAATCAATGTGATAAACCACATTAACAAATTGAAGGAAAAAAACCATATGATCATCTCAATAGATGCCAAGAAAGCTTTTGACAAAATTCAACACCAATTTATGAGAAAAACCCTCCAGAAAGTAGGCATAGAGGGAACTTTCCTCAACATAATAAAGGCCATATATGACAAATCCACAGCCAACATAATCCTCAATGGTGAAAAACTGAAAACATTTCCACTAAGATCAGGAAAAAGACAATGTTGCCCACTATCACCAGTGTTATTCCACACAGTTTTGGAAGTTTTAGCCACAGCAATCAGAGAATAAAAGGAAATAAAAGGAATCCAAACTGGAAAAGAAGAAGTAAAGCTGTCACTGTTTGTAGATGACATGGTACTATACATAGAGAATCCTAAAGATGCTACCAGAAAACTACTAGAGCTAATTAATGAATTCGGTAAAGTTGCAGGATACAAAATTCATGCACAGACATCTCTGGCATTCCTATACACTCATGATGAAAAATCTGAAAGTGAAATCAAGGAAACACTCCCATTTACCATTGCAACAAATAGAATAAAATATCTAGGAATAAACCTACCTAAGGAGACAAAAGACCTGTATTCAGAAAATTATAAGACACTGATGAAAGAAATTAAAGATGATACAAATAGATGGAGAGATATACCATATTCTTGGATGGGAAGAATCAACATTGTGAAAATGACTCTACTACCCAAAGCAATGTACAGATTCAATGCAATCCCTATCAAACTATCACTGGCATTTTTCACAGAATTAGAACAAAAAATTTCACAATTTGTATGTAAACACAAAAGACCCCGAATAGCCAAAGCAATCTTGAGAACGAAAAACAGAGCTGGAGGAATCAGGCTCCCTGACTTCAGACTATATTACAAAGCTACAGTAATCAAGACAGTATGGTACTGGCACAAAAACAGAAACATAGTCAATGGAACAGGATAGAAAGCCCAGAGATAAACCCACACACATATGGTCACCTTATCTTTGATAAAGGAGGCAGGAACGTACAGTGGAGAAAGGACAGCCTCTTCAATAAGTGGTGCTGGGAAAACTGGACAGGTACATGTAAAAGTATGAGATTAGATCACTGCCTAACACCATACACAAAATTAAGCTCAAAATGGATTAAAGACCTAAACGTAAGGCCAGAAACTATCAAACTCTTAGAGGAAAACATAGGCAGAACACTCTATGACATAAATCACAGCAAGATCCTTCTTGACCGACCTTCTAGAGAAATGGAAATAAAAACAAAAATAAACAAATGGGACCTAATGAAACTTCAAAGCTTTGGCACAGCAAAGAAAACCATAAACAAGACCAAAAGACAACACTCAGAACGGGAGAAAATATTTGCAAGTGAAGCAACTGACAAAGGATTAATTTCCAAAATTTACAAGTAGCTCATGCAGCTCAATAAGAAAAAAACAAACAACCCAATCCAAAAATGGGCAGAAGACCTAAATAAACATTTCTCCAAAGAAGATGTACAGACTGGCAATAAACACATGAAAGAACGCTCAGTATCATTAATCATTAGAGAAATGCAAATCAAAACTACAATGAGATATCATCTCACACTGGTCAGAATGGCCATCATCAAAAAATCTAGAAAGAATAAATGCTGGAGAGAGTGTTGAGAAAAGGGAACACTCTTGCACTGCTGGTGGGAATGTGAATTGGTACAGCCACTATGGAGAACAGTATGGAGGTTCCTTAAAAAACTACAAATAGAACTACCATATGACCCAGCAAACCCACTACTGGTCATATACCCTGAGAAAACCATAATTCAAAAAGAGTCATATACCAAAATATTCATTGCAGCTCTATTTACAATAGCCCAGAGATGGAAACAACCTAAGTGCCCATCATCAGATGAATGGATAAAGATGTGGCACATATATACAATGGAATATTACTCAGCCATAAAAAGAAATGAAATTGAGGTATTTGTAATGAGGTGGATAGACCTAGAGTCTGTCATACAGAGTGAAGTAAGTCAGAAAGAGAAAGGCAAATACCGTATGCTAACACATATATATGGAATTTAAGGGGAAAAAAAGGTCATGAAGAACCTAGGGGTAAGACAGGAATAAAGACACAGACCTACTAGATAATGGACTTGAGGATATGGAGAGGGGGAAGGGTAAGCTGTGACAAAGCGAGAGAGTGGCATGGACATACATACACTACCAAACGTAAGGTAGATAGCTAGTGGGAAGCAGCCACATAGCACAGGGAGATCAACTCGGTGCTTTGTGACTGCCTGGAGGGGTGGGATAGGGAGGGTGGGAGGGAGGGAGATGCAAGAGGGAAGAGATATGGGAATATATGTATAACTGATTCACTTTGTTAAAAAGCAGAAACTAACACACCATTGTAAAGCAATCATACCCCAATAAAGCTGTTAAAAAAAAGAAAAGAAATACATCAAAAATAAATAAATAAAAATAAATAAAAATTAAAGTTTAGCCCTTACATTAAAAAAAAAAAAGTAAATGGTTAGGCTTCCCTGGTGGCACAGTGGTTGAGAGTCTGCCTGCCCATGTAGGGGACACGGGTTCGTGCCCCGGTAGGAAGGTCCCACATGCCGCGGAGCGGCTGGGCCCATGGGCCATGGCCGCTGGGCCTGCGCTTCTGGAGCCTGTGCTCCGCAATGGGAGAGGCCACAACAGTGAGAGGCCCGCGTACCCAAAAAAAAAAAAAAAAAAAAATGTAAATGGCTAGGAAATCCATGAGGTTGCAACTGCCTCAGGTACTTATCACTGCCTCGATTTCCTGCTTATAACTTTGTATGTTTAGCTGAAGATTATCCATCAGAGTCTGCATCCTGCTCATATTTTTTTATCTTCCTCTGCCTGCTATGTATAGGTATGTATGTGAAGGTGATTTGAAGTATCCAGCAGTATGCATTGGGTGTAGCCCCACATGAGGAAATGAGAGTAAGGAAATTTTATTAAACACCAAATTTAGAGTTATGATTTGAAAAATTGGTTTAACTCTACTCATCCCAAGTTGTAAGAAATTAATAAACACAGTTCAGAGTAATGACAGTCATTTCTCCTTATCCACCACAGAACTCCCAGCCTTTGCTAAAATGGAAGTTAAAGCCACTAGTTTCAATTTGGTCTTCAGCCCTCCCAACCCAGCCAAGCCACATCTGCCTGTGGTTTCTCAGTGCCCGCTTCCAACCCCAATCAAATCAATTCCTCCCTTGAACTTTCTAGTTGATCCTTGGCTTTGGATAATGGAACTATAGGAAAGTTTAAGTTTTCTGGAATTCTGGTGGGGGCATCAGCAGAGATAGTGAGGGAAATTCCATAAGCTGTGGGGACTGTTTTGGTGTGTTCTCATTGCTTCCACTGCAATCTAGGCTTGGGCTGGAGAAAGAAAATCTAGTGAGGTGGTGTTTCTCAACCATGCTCTGTGAAGCCCTGGGTATTCTGAGGAGAAAGCAGTGGAGAGACAGACATGTAGGAAGGCTCTGCACATCACCCCCTTTACCACACCCTTTTAACTAGAGTATCTGCACTTTGGAGCTGTTGAATTTCACTGAAGAAGAAAGTGCCTCAACTGGCTGATGACTGAGATGAATAATTTACCCAAGACATACCCCCACTGCTCAAAAATTTTTTCTGGCTCCATCTTACCTATTCTATCAAGTATCAACTTTCTTGGTGGTTTTCATGGTTTCTCCACTTACCTCCCACAGCCCTCCACAATCTCCCTTCACTCCAACTAGTCTCATCTCCTATGCGTCCATAGCTATCCTGCTTGTTCCCTCCTTGCTAGGTTTAACCATTATCCCCCAGGACACACCACAGAGGCGGCAGACAGAAATGCCCAGTGTTTTCTTGAAAGAGGCCTATTTGCTTCTCTTAGTAGCTTCAGCCCAAGGGGAAGGTTTCTAATTTAACATACATCAAGGGGCTGACTGCATTACTCTCCAGAGACCAGGGAGGCTGGTGGGCACTATCTTCACACTGTCCCTCTGCCTCACTCCAGGTTGCTGGTATCTCTTGCAAAGGAACTTGTACACATGTTTGGTGGCCCATTTTTACAGCTGCTGCCCAGGGGACACCTGTTGAAAGATTGGCTCTGGTGGCCAGCAGGACTTATCTTCATGGGTCCTACAGTACTGCAACAAACAGAAAGAGTTTCCAATTGGCAACCACCTGCTCCTTCCAGGGCAGTAGCAGCAGACTGAAATGCCTGGGAAAGCCAGTGGGTACCATCTTCACATGCCCCACCCAGGTCACCAGTATCTCTGAGAAAGGAGCTTATGCACAGGTCTGGTGCACTGACTTTTGTAACTAATGCTCAGAGGATACATCCCTTGATATCCTGTCTCCAGTGACCAGCAGGGCTTGTGTTCACAGGTTCAACAGGATGGTAGCAAACAAAGAAACAGTTCTTAACTGGCTGTCACCCCAAGGGTCAGAACAGAGGAAACAGGAATTCCCACCCCCCAGTCTTTCCTGGAAGAGGTATATTTGCATATTTTGAAAGCTCCCACCTGAGGGTATGGCTTCCAATCAGCCTGCACCTAGGTACTGACCGAGATCTTCCCCTTTGGAACACTGACAGCTCTCGGACACCCTCAACTACTGGGAGCCACTAAGAACAAAGAAGGCCACTTGGACAATCACAAAGGTTTCAGAGACAACAAAGAGCTAGGGTAGGGTTGAACGATAAAGATCTTCTCTTACATGAGACTACTCATTCAAGACTGGGAGAGGTAGTTGTTCTATCTGATGCATATAAACCAACACAGAGAGTAAAAAAAATTAAGAAACAAAGGAATATGTTCTAAATGAAGGAACAAGATAAAACCCCAGAAAAGGATAAAGTGATTTACCTGATAGAGTTCAAAATAATGGTCATGAACATGCTCACCAAGCTCAGGAGAACAATGCATGAACAAAGTGAACATTTCTAAAATGAGAAAGTATAAGAAAGTACCCCAAACATAAATCACAGAGATGAAGAATAGAATAACTGAATTAAAAAATATAATAGAGGCATTCAACAGTAGACTAGATGAAGCAGTAGAAAGGATCAGTGAACTTCAAGACAGGGCAGTGGACTTCATCCCATTAAAGTAGAAAAGAAAATGAGTAAAGACAGCTTAAGGGACTTATAACATCAAGTGGACCAGCATTTGCATTATAAGGGTCTCAGAAGGGAAAGAGAGAAAGAAAGCAGCATAAAAGTGATTTGAAAAAAATAATGGCTGAAAACTTCCTTAACCTAGGAGGGAAACAGACATCCAGATTCAGGAAGCCTAGAGTTCCCAATGAGATGAACCCACAGAGACCCACATCAAGACTATATTAAATAGTAAAAAGTTAAAGACAAAGAGAGAATCTTAAAAGTAGCAAGAGAAAAACAACTTGTTACATACAAAGGAAACTTCCATAAGACTATCAGATTTTTCAGCAGAAACTTTCCAGGCCAGAGGAAAGTGGCACAATATATTCAAAGTGCTGAAAGAAAAAACCTGCCAATTAAGAATTCTCTAACGGCAAAGTTGTCCTTCAGAATTGAAGGACAGATAAACAGTTTTCCAGATAAGCAAAAGCTGAAGTTCAGCACCACTATACTGGCCGTACAAGAAATGTTTAAGGGACTTCAAGCTGAAACAGAAGGGCACTCATGTGTAATAGTAAAGTATAAATCTCACTGATAAAGATAAATATAGGTTAAATTCAGAATAATCTAATATTGTAATGGTGGTAGATAAACACTTATAAATCTACTATGTAGGATTAAGAGACAAAAATGGTAAAAATAACTATACTACAAAAACTTGCTAATGAATATACAAGATAAAAAGATGTAAATTATGACATCAAAAATAAAAAACATAGGTGGGGAGAGAGTAAAATGTAGACCTTTAGAATGCAACAAAACTTAAGTTGTTATCAATTTGAGAAAGACTGTTATAAATACAGGTTGTTTTATGTAAGCCTCATGGTAACCACAAAGCAAAGCCCTATAGTAGATACACAAAAGATAAACATAAAGGAATCTAGCGCACCACTACAGAAAATTATCAAAGCACAAATGAAGAGAACAAGAGAAGACAAAAAGAATAAAGGACTTACAAAACAGTCAGAAAACAATTAACAAATGGGCAATAAGTACATACCTATCAGTAATTACTTTAAATGTAAATGGACTAAATTCTCTACTCCACACTGAGTGGCCAAGTGGATTAAAAAACAAGACCTATCTATCTGCTGCCTACAAAAGACTCATTTCAGATATAAGGGCTCACACAGACTGACAGTGAAGGGATGGAAAAAGATACTCCATGCAAATGAAACCAAAATAAAGGTGGGGTGGTTATACTTATATCAGACAAAGTAGACTTTAAGACAAAGGCTAATAAAAGACAAAAGGGGTCACTATATAATGATAAAGGGGTAAATCTAACAATATGATACAACATTTGTAAATATTTATGCACCAACATAGGAGTATCCAAATCTATAAAACAAATATTAACAGGCCCAAAGGAAGAAATAAGCAGCAATTAACATAAGGGACTTCAATACCCCACTTTCATTGAAAGATAGATCATGCAGACAGAAAATCATTAAAGAAACATTGGCCTTAAATGACATGTTAGATCAGATGGACTTAGACATATGAAGAACATTTCATTCAAAAGCAACAGAATAAACATTATTCTCAAGTACACATAAAACATTCTCCAGGATACATGATATGTTAGGCCACAAAAAAACTCTTAATAAATTTAAGAGGATTGAAATCATGCTGAGTATCTTTTCTGACCACAGTGTATAAAACTAGAAACCAATTACAAGAAAAAAATAATAATTTACAAATATATGGAGATTAAACAACATGCTACTGAACAACTAATGGGTCAAAGAAGAAATCAAAAGAGAAATAAAAAATACCTTGAGACAAATGAAAATGAAAATACAACATATGAAAACTTATGAGACTCAGCAAAAGCAGTTCTAAGAGGGAAGTTCATACTGATAAATGTCTTTATTTATTTAGGCTGTGCCACATGGCATACAAGACCTTAGTTCCCTGACTGGGGATCGAACCTATGCCCCCTGCAGTGGAAGCATGGAATCTTTTTTTTTTTTTTTAATTTTTTAACATCTTCATAGGAGTATAATTGCTTTACAATGGTGTGTTAGTTTCTCCTTCATAACAAAGTGTATCAGTTATACATATACATATATCCCCATATCTCTTCCCTCTTGCATCTCCCTCCCTCTCACCCTCCCTATCCCACCCTTCTAGGTGGTCACAAAGCACTGAGCTGATCTCCCTATGCTATGTGGCTGCTTCCCACTAGTTATCTGTTTTACATTTGGTAGTGTATATATGTCCATGCCACTCTCTCTCTTTGTCCCAGCTTCCCCTTCCCCCTCCCCATATCCTCAAATCCATTCTCTAGTAGGTCTGCATCTTTATTCCCATCTTGCCCCTAGGTTCTTCATGACCATTTTTTTTCTTAGATTCCATATGTATGTGTTAGCATATGGTATTTGTTTTTCCCTTTCTGACTTACTTCACTCTGTATGACAGACTCTAGATCCATCCACCTCACTACAAATAACTCAATTTCGTTTCTTTTTATGGCTGAATAATATTCCATTGTATATATGTGCCACATCTTCTTTATCCATTCATCTGTCGATAGACACTTAGGTTGCTTCCATGTCCTGGCTATTGAGCTGCAATGAACATTGTGGTACATGACTCTTTTTGAATTATGGTTTTCTCAGGGTACATGCCCAGTAGTGGGTTTGCTGGGTCGTATGGTAGTTCTATTTGTAGCTTTTTAAGGAACCTCCATACTGTTCTCCATAGTGGCTGTATCAATTTACATTCTCACCAACAGTGCAAGAGGATTCCTTTTTCACCACACCCTCTCCAGCATTTATTGTTTCTAGATTTTTTGATGATGGCCATTCTGACCAGTGTGAGATGATATCTCATTGTAGTTTTGATTTGCATTTCTCTAATGATTAATGATGTTGAGCATTCTTTCATGTGTTTGTTGGCAATCTGTATATCTTCTTTGGAGAAATGTCTATTTAGGTCTTCTGCCCATTTTTGGATTGGATTGTTTGTTTTTTTGATATTGAGTTGGGAAGCATGGAATCTTAACCACTGGACTGCCAGGGAAGTCCCATTGCCTACATTTTGGAAACAAGAAAAACCTCAAATAAACAACCTAATTTTACACCTCAAGGAACTAGAAAAAGAAGAGCAAATGAAGCCCAAAGTTAATAGAAGGAAGGAAGTAAGAAAAATCAAGGTGGAAATAAACAGAGACTAAAAAAAAAGAGTAGAAAAGATCAAGGACGCTAAGAGCTGTTTTTTAAGATAAGCAAAATTGACAAGCCCTTAACTAGACTCACCAAGAAAAAAAGAGAGAGGACTCAAATAAAATCAGACATGAAAGAGGAGATGTTATAACTGATACCATAGAAATACAAAGGATCATAAGAGACTACTAGTAACAATTATGTACCAACAGTTTGGACAACCTAGAAGAAATGGATAAATTCTACAACAGACAACCTACCATGACTGAATCGTGAAGAAATTGAAAATCTGAACAGACCAATTGCTAGTTAGGTCATAAAATCAGTAATCAAAAACCTCCCAACATAAAAAGTCCAGGTCCAGACAGCTTCACTGGTGAATTCTACCAAACATTTAAAGAAGAATACCAATCTTTTCTAAACTATACCAAAAAATAGAAGAGTAGGGAACACTTCCAAACTCATTTTCTGAGGTCAGGATTACCCTGATACCAAAACTGGAAGAGGATATCATGAAAAAAGAAAACTATAGGCCAATATCCCTGATGCATATAGATGCAAAAATCCTCAAAAAATATTAGCAAACTGAATTCAACAATACATTAAAAGAATCATACACCATGATCAAGTAGGGTTTGTTCCAGTGATGCAAGGATGGTTCAACATCTGCAAATCAATAAATGTGATACACCACATTAACAAAATGAAGGGTAAAAATCATATGATCATCTCAAAAATGTCAGCAAAAGATATTTGACAAAATTTAACATTCATTTATGATAAAACCCCTAAACATAGTAGATATAGAGGGAAAATACCTCAGCATAGTAAAGGTCATATATGACAAACCCAAACCTGTCATAATACTCAGTGAAGAAAAACTGAAAGCTTTCCCTCTCAGATCAGGAACAATACAGGGATGTCCATTCTTGCCGCTTTTATTCAACATAGTACTGGAAGTCCCAGTCAGAGCAATTGGGCAAGAAAAAGAGATAAAAGGCATCCACATTGGAAAGGCAGAAGTAAAAGTCTCTCTATTTACAGATGACATGATATTTTATATAGAAAACCCTAAAGACTTCAATAAAACTGTTAGAACTAATAAAAGGATTCAGTAAATTTGCAGGATACAAAATCATTATACAAAAATCAGTTATGTTTCTGTACACTAATATGAACTATCACAAAGAGAAATTAAGAAAACAATACCATTTATAATTGCAACAAAAGAATAAAATACTTAGGAATAAATTTAACCAAGAGGAGTGAAAGATTTGCACACTGAAAACTCTAAGACATTAATGAAAGAAAGTGAAGAAGACACAAATAAGTGGAAAGATATTCTGTGCTTATGGATTGGAAGAATTAATGTTAGAATATCCATACGACCCAAAGCAATCTACAAAGTCAATGCAATCACTACCATAATTACAATGGCACCTTTCACAGAAATAGAATGGAACCACAAAAGACCCCGAATAGCCAAAGCAACCTTGGGAAAGAAGGACAAAGCTGAAGGCATCATGCTCCCTGATTTCAATTTCAAACATATTACGAAGGTATAGTAATTGAAACAGTATGGTATTGGAATAAAAAGAGACATGTAGATCAACTGAACAGAATAGAGAGCCCAGAAATATTCATATATAAATGGCCAATTTATGACAAATGAGTCAGGAATATATAATGGGGAAAAGACAGCCACCTCTTCAATAAACAGTGTTGGGAAAATTGGACAGCCATATGCTAAAGAATGAAATTTGACCGTTATCTTACACCATACATAAAAATGAACTCAAAATGGATACAAATTTGAATCTAAGACCTGGAATCCTAAGACTCCTAGAAGACAACACAGGGGTAAGCTCCATGACATTGGTCTTGACAAGGATTTTTTTTTTAATTTGATGCCAAAAGCAAAAGCAATAGAAGCAAAAATAAACAAGTGGGACTACATCAAACTTTAAAACTTCTATACAGCAAAGGAAACTATCAACAAAATGAAAAGACAACCTGTGGAATGGGAGAAAATATTTTCACATCATTTATCTGAGAAGAGGTTAATATCTAAAAAAATAAAGAAATTATACAACTGAATATCAAAAAAATTAAAAACCTGATTAAAAATGGATAGATGATCTGAATAGACAATTTTCCAAAAAAAACATACAAATGGCCAACAGGTACATCAAAAGGTACTCAACATCACTAATCATCAGGGAAATGCAAATCAAGACCACAATGAGATATCATCTCACACTAGTTAGAATGGCTATCACCAAGAAAATAAGAAATAACAAGTGTTGGTGAGAATGTGAAGAAAAGGAGTCCTTGTACACTCTTGGTAGGAATGCAAATTGGTGTAGCCACTATGAAAAGTAGTATGGAGTTTCCTCAAAAAAGTAAAAATAGAACTACCATATGATCCAGCAATTCCTCTTGTAGGTATTTATCTGCAGGAAATGAAATCACTATCTCAAAAAAGATACCTTCACCCCCATGTTCATGGCAACAGTATTTACAGTAGCCAAAATATGGAAGCAATCTAAGTATCCATCAACAGATGAACAGAAAAAGAAGATGTGGTGTGTGTGTACACACACACACACACACACACACACACACACACAGGAATATTACTTAGCCATAAAAAAGACAGAAATCCTGACATTTGTGACAACATGGATGGATCTTGAGGGCATTATAATAGGTGAAATAAATCAGTCAGAGAAAGACAATATATTATCTCATCTATATGTGGAATCTAAAAAACTGAACTCACATAAATATGAGAACGGATTAGAGGCTGCCAGGGGGGTGATTGGGGGTGGGGGAAATGGGTGATTGTGGTCAAAAGGTACAAACTTCTAGTTATAGGATGAATAAGTCCTGGGAATGTAATATAGAGCATGGTGACTATAGTTAACAATGCTGTATTGTATATTTTAAAGTTGCTAAGAGAGTAGATCTTAAGAGTTCTCATCACAAGAAAAAAAAATTTGCAACTATGTGGGTTGATGGATGTTAACTAAACTTGTTGTAATAATCGTATTGCAATGTAGACATATATCAAATCATTAAGTTGTACACCCCAAAGTGGTACAATGTTATCTGTTATATATGTATATATATATATATATATATATATATATATATATATATATATATATATATATGAAGGAAGGGAGGGAGGAAGGAGAGTTTGGTTTAACCAACTCTTTGTGTTGCCTAGAGCACTCCTCCCCCACTCCCACCTTAAAGTACAATCTGATAGTAGATAATTAATTACTAATGTTAAACTTCCTAAGGCAGGGGCCAATATATAAGAAATAACCTGACTGGGGAAATGAGATATCTACTTTATAAATAAAATCCCTCTTTGTTTTAATCTGCCTAGCTCTCTACCTCTCAGGTTTAAGAAACTTGAAGACTCATAGAATTATGTGGTCATAGGGAATTCCAAACCCAATAGAGGTTTAACTGCTTAAAACCAATTTACTCAGGTGAGTAAATTTATAGTGTGGTAAAGGAGGCCACACAGAAGAAAACTGAAAAAGGCTAGGTGGCTGCTGATATTAACGTTCCCCCCACGTGGGGAGGCAAAGCCTCTGTTAGGTTTAGGTTCACATCTCAGCTCCCTCCAAGGCATTAAGTAACTGTGGTTGCCATAGTTGTGCAGGGCTCAGATTTCCCTTCAAGAAAACAACCTGCCACTCAGCTGTGAGGAGTGCAGGTACCTGAAACCCTCCAACTGCAGTGCCTTTGGGATCTGCTGTAGCATTTATACTGAGATCACACACTCCCCAAGCAGCCCCAGCCGATAGTGGGGCACAGCCAAGTTACCAGGAGCTGGCATTTTTGCCCAGCATCGGACTTCTTACAGCAATCTATGTGCTGGAGACTTGCCCAGAGCTTCACTGCAACCGGAGGCTCCTTTTATCCCATCCTCCTTCCTTCACCCTTTCCTTTCACAGGTGTCAGACTCGCAAGGTGCTCTCTGAAAGCTTCCTCTGCCTCAGCCTGCTTGCTCTCCCCTTTATCTTTCCCAGGTGTTACCTCCAATAAATCTCTTGTACTTTAGCCCCATCTTGGCATCTGGTTCCTGGAGAACACACCCAAAACTAAATTTTTTTTTCTTATCCCTAGAAATGAAGATACTATATCCATATTTAGATTGGTAAGGATTAAATAACATCTACACACAGATCCCTGAATATAGGAAGCAGACAAAGGTAACATGGAGCAGGTGGATGGAAAGGTGGGAGGAGGGGAGGAAAACTGTCTTTACCTTCTATAACGAGTACAGGTTCCTAATCCTATGTCCTGCTTTATAGCATACCTTTTTAGACACTGGGGAGAGGAAAATAGGATGAATTTCCAGATGCTAGAGGGACATATTGGGGAAGATAAATGCTCAGTGGGGACTGGCCATAGAACTGTTGTGGATGGGGTGACACTTGATTCCCTTTTCCAATACAGTATGATCTTCCTGGATGATTTTTCCTAGGAAAGGAAAACCGTATTTATGTCCCTTTCAAAATGACATTTCACAATGGCATCTACAATGTACTGTCACTAAACACCCTGCCTCATAGTCCTGATGGTTATTTTGATGTTAAAGGAGAACAGATTGAGTTGACTCGACATCTACCTTGGACATTTCAAAACCAGGCATTGATATCAAAGAACGTGGAGAGCTCTCTAATGTCTCTTTAAACTGACAGGTTCTAGCCTGTTATCTTGCATAAAAAGGTACTCAATAGGTATTATCTGACTTGATGGCAGAAAATCACTGCATAATTGAATAGATATACTCTAAACATTGGGCAGACACTTGGAAGAAATCAAGAAATACACCACCATTCTAGTACAAGGGAAACACTAAGATTATTGCTACCAAGAAACAAAGATAAAAATACAATAGAATAAGATTGTATTCTTTGGGACAACAGAAACCAAAGAAAGTATACCTTTGGTACATTGTTGTATGATGAACCTGTTTACAGAAGAAAACTGTAAGAATAATCCATAGGAAAATAGAAAGAAAAAGCCAGACATAATTAACAAGCAGCATTTTGCTTCCTCGTGTTTTATCCTTGCTCAAAAAAAGAGTAGAATAGCACACCTTTCACGTTCCCCAGGTGTTTACTTCCTCAGCCACACATTCCATGGGCACATTCCCCAGTGTCAGACTGACCCGCCTTAGAAAAGAACCACTTATTCAGCAAAGAAGAACTGTGCAAATAGCTCATTTCATTTCATCTTAATTAGCCTGAGATGATGCTTCTGAAGCGTTCTGCTTTCTTATCAACACTATCCTTCCTACTGCAAGGAAGGAAGACTTTGATGTCTTTGACACCAACTCAACCTCAGGGACCAGCATCAGGACCAGCAGATCTTGCGCGAGTGCTGTCCAAGTTGCTGTAAAGCAGGCGCCTAGGACGGGTTTGCCTTTTCGTTGGAACAAGCTGTACTGCGCAGCGGGGAGGGCTAGAAAGTGACCTTTGGCATCTGTGTTTAACAACTGCAACACGTGCACTTACTCTGTGCTAGGAAGGTGCTGGGCCCAGAGTGGTGAGCGAGACTGTGCCTCTGCTACCGTGGAATCTCTGGTCTTCTCCATTTGAAGAAAAGGGAAGAAAGGCTAGGATATGAAAACACGAGTGAAGGAGTACGTTGTTATTTTGGCAATACATTAGTTACAATACATTACTCTAAGAAGTCTGCCCACCTCTTTTCAGTTATTTGCTTAGACCAAGGCTAGTCTACAGGGAAACAGTCAGAAAGCTGCAGGGGCCTCTCAGCATTTGCTGTGTTTCCACCTGGCACCAGCACCAGATAGAGTCCTCGGTGGCCTGGAGTGTTCATGCGGCCAGAAAACAAGAGTGAAAATGTCCCCTGCTCCAATTAAGCTAGCGTCCCATGCAACCTGCTGGCTGAGTCACCCCCCCCCCCCCCCCGCCCCCTTCCCCGTCTCTGCCAGTCACTTCATTTACACATTGTTCTCACTCAGCCTCTCACAGGAAGACGTCTTTCTGAAAGTGCTTGCAGACATTATGTGTGAAAAAAACAAGGAGAGTATAAATAGCTTTTCCCTTCTAATTGCAACTTGCTGCTCACATTTTGCTTCCTGAGAGCTCTGAAAAGGGACTACCCCAAACCAATAACAGTACAGGAGCCCTGGAAGGGCAGGTTGATGTCTCCCGCTGAAGGAGACCAAAGATGGAGAGCGAACTACAGGAGACCTAGGGGGTCGTTTCAGACTTGAAGGAGCCCAGGGTAGAGTGCAGCCAGGGGAACAGGGAGTGGCTTTCTGGAGTACCTGGTGGGTCAGCTCTCTGATGCATCGCTCAAACCTGCGGGCTCCCCACTGGGCCTCCGCGATGCGTCGGACTTCGCTTTCCAGTTCACCAACCAGTTCACGGACCTGCAAGCAAACCACGGTCTCAGATTACAGGCGGGCAGCCAGCAAGCCAGGCGGGCATTGCATTTGCCTGTCGGCACGATCATTTGAAATAGTGCCACCATCAGGGAAGATGGGTGCACTCTCATTCTGGCGGTGGTGAAACAGGGCAAACTCTCTGGGAAAACCGCCTTGCCAAAAGTGAGCTGGCTGAACTATGTGAGCTCATAAAAGGGCTGTTTAGACTCAAGGATGTGAAAGGCTAATCCATGCAGAGGTGATAAACTTCCCCTCTTGGATTACAAAATTACACACACGTGTGTATTACGAGTGTACGTAGCGTTTATAGAGAGAATAAGCTATATACAACACTCTTTAAGAATTCAGCCAATGTACTGCCTCATCTTAAGCTACTTTCTCCATGTTAAGCTCTGACTCTCTAAAGAAATCAGACTCTGAGTTTTTGTCACACATATGTCACCCACAGCCCCATAGCCCTGCCTTGTGGGAGAGCTGTAGTGCAGATGAACAGCTGGCCTACAGCCCTTCAGTTATACAACCAAGGTTAACATAATATTCATTCAACAAATATTTGTTGCCTACTATGCACCAGACACCAGGGCCAGGGATACAGCAGGGAACAAAACAGACAAAAATCTCTCCCCTCTATAAGCATCCATTCTAAGGAAGGGAAACACACAAATGAAACAAAGTAAAATACAGACTATGTTACATGGTGATAAGTGGTATGGAGAGAAATAAAGCAGCACACGGGTTAGGGGGTTGAAGGGGGAGGGTGTGTTTCATATGATTTTGCAATCACACCAACTATGCAAGTTGCATTCAGAAGGTCTAGCTTTTATCTCTGTGTTCTCCTCCTATGAGTAATTGTTTTTATTAGTCCTTGTTTTATTCTGTCACCAATTCTTTTTGAAAATACAAGCAAATGTGTACATGTCTTCATATTTCCCCTCTTGCTTGCACAGAAGTTTGTATACCCTCAACATCGCCTGTACCTTTTATCATCATTATACCACTAGCCATGATCTCCAGGACATTACAGAGCTCTTCCTCGCTCCTAATCAGTGTGATTATATGGATGTACCATAAATGTGCATTGGTATTCCATTATACAGATATACCATAAATATGCAAAGGCAATACTTTATTTTTCAGGGGCCCTTCTGAACCATGAAATCCCAGTCAAATTCTTTCCATCCTTACAGCATTTGTCACATGACCTATACGGTGTCACTGAAATTGATTCAATAATTTTAAAAATCCTATTTTCAAGCTAGGTCTTCCTATTTATTTTTGAGCTCCCTAAAGGCAGGTACTACATCATTTCTGTCAGGCCTTACTATATTTTCACTAAGTCTTTTTTGATCCTTGATTTAGTTATTTCCCTCCCCTTTCTCTGGCTGTTAGGAGACGGGCATTCTCCACAGAGGAAATAACAGGAGCAAAGGCACAGAAGCAAGACTGTGAGGGTGTGTTTGGAAACAGTTGGTCTCCCTGGCTGTGGGGAGCCCTAGAGCTGGCGCAGGTGAGCGGGAGGTACCGCACTGTCACTTAGCAGGATGGCGGATTGCACCCAGTCCAGGAAAAGTCCTATTTAGTGGCCCAAAGTCAAAAAGAATGAAAGAATATACTGAGCTCTGCCAACACTGTCAAAGATCTGAACATGTTACAAGCAAAAGTGAGGAGGGAGGCAGGGACTATCTGGTGTGATATTATGGGACAATAAGGTTCGAATTGGGAGTTGTCAAGACCCCATGATTATGTAGGCGAACTCCTACCCTGGATTTGAGTTTCTGGCTTTGCTTTCTATTCCCTATCACGGCAGTCTGCTCAGCGTCATCCAGCCTTTCCTGTAAGTCTCTGTCCGCTCCATGTCCTCTCTCATCCTCCCCAAGCGGGCATTGGCATCTTGCTCCTTCTTCAGTTCTGACATGTTTGCTACCTAGAAAAGAAGGAAAGGGACTGAGACAGTCCAGCAGCCAATCAAGCTTAACATTTCTACCCCCAGTCTTCTGTTCCTGATGTGACTAGGTGCCATGCCTTGCCTCTGTGTACTTAATCTCTTCCCACCACGCTCTCCCTAACCTCTGGGGCCCTCGAGTTTGTTAACCAGAAGGCAATCACGATAGCAGCAGCTACTGGAGATTAGGGTGAGGGGTGGTGGAAACAGACCAGAGATGAAACACCATGTGAATATTATTATACAGCACCTGTATTGAAAGAAAGATGACCAACTGAAGGTACAGCTTTTAACTGAGTAAAGCACCAGGACGCATCCTGTAACATCATGCACTGGGAAACATGTGGAGTGCCTATGAGAACCTTTTTCACATCTCACTTCTATAATTCTGTGATTCGCAACTGCAAACAAATTTAGGCTCCAGGAATTTGGTAGCAACTGAGGCTCTCAGTGCCAATAATCTGGCACAGGAGGGTTAATTCTTGTGAAGCCCACTCTTGGCTTTGGCTATGTATACTAAGGGCTTGGTGTCTTGCTGCAATTGTTAAGAACTGTTTCATGACTCTCTCAGTGCCTTCAATGTAAGAACACTGCCCTCCCAGACAAAGTTTCTCTGTCTATCAGGTTACCAACCATCTGTATAATTTAAGTGTGAGACGTCTGTGTAGATGGTGGGGGCAAAGAATGAATGACGGAGGTAACTGGGTTCTGCTATGTGGGGCTGGAACTCACAGCTGAACTATTGGAGGATTAAAGCGAGGAAAGAGGTAGTGAGTTCATTTCTCAACATTGCCAAGGAAATCTTATAAAGGTGAGGTTATGCAGATAGAGTCTTCCTAACGTGTGACTGCATATACCTACCAATCAGGAGTAAAAGCTCTTTTAATTCCTTTCTATCTATGTGGATTTTCGTGAATGTTAAGCATATTATTTTTTCCTTGGCCAAACGCTTTTAAGCTTTCACACACCTCTTTTCCATCAGAAAGCGTCTGCTTTGATACAAAATGGCTGAGTGCTAGGCACGCTTCCCCATTCTTTTGGATTCTATAGTGATCTGGTAGCTAGGATTTGGTGCAAAGGTTTTGTTTAGCTCCCCAAATGCTAAATAACTCAGTAAGCTTTTCCCTCCTCTTGAATTTTAAAATGACTAATGTAAAATCGAATTGAATATCTTGTCTCCTCGATTCCCATACACTTTTTAGTGAGAGCATCAGTTTTTATTCACAGGGCAAGGTCAGGGCTGCTGCGTGTGTTTGTGTATCTGATGGACTACACAGACCACCTGATGGGGATGGAGTGGGTGGAGGCTGAAGTCAAGCCCAAGCTTTGCTCAGCAAGCACTGGCACTTGCAAGGCTGGGTTCTTCACACACAGACTTCTCCTCACCTCCCTCCTCCATGACATTTTTTTTTTTTTTTTTTTGCTGAGTATTGCCTTCTGCTTGCCATGCCTTTTGAGAGAAGTCTGCATCTACCCACAGTGGGGGTCCAGCAGGTGTCTTTCTCCAGCTCCCACAAAGGTACAGTCAAGGCAGCCAACCCTGAGCTTAATCTCATTCAGGAAAAGCACCACTATCAACAATTTTAAACTTGCAGATAAGGAAGGTACACCAATCCTGAAGCCCTTCTTCACCAACCTGACTCTGTTACTGAAGCAATAGTATGGGCTATAAAAAAATAAGTGAAATAGGGAACTCCCTGGTGGCGCAGTGGTTAAGAATCCACCTGCCAATGCAGGGGACATGGGTTCAAGCCCTGGTCTGGGAAGATCCCATATGCCATGGAGCAACTAAGCCCGTGTGCCACAACAACTAAGCCTGCACTCTGCAGCCCGTGTGCCACAACTACTGAAGCTTGCATGCCTAGAACCCATGCTCTGCAACAAGAGAAGCCACTGCGATGAGAAGCCCACGCACCGCAATGAAGAGCAGCCCCCGCTCGCTGCAACTAGAGAAAGCCCAGGCACAGCAATGAAGACTCAATTCAACGCAGCCAAAAATAAATAAATAAATATTTTAAAAAAATAAGTGAAATAAGCATTCTTTGCAGATCATCATAAAGCTATTACAGACCCCAGGAAAAATAGCTATGGGTAAGGAAACACAAGAGGAATTGTTTCTAGACACTAGATATATTGATTCGCAAGTGGAAAGTGGATTAACTTTTTAAAAAATCTCTTGCTTTCATAAGATTTTGCCTGTGGCAATTCAGCTGCTCCTTTTCACTGTGTGGACAGGGTGGAAGGGATGAGCCAGCTGGCCTAATTTTTCAAAATGGGGACAGAGGCAGAGGGGTCAGCTAACTTCCCGCTAGCTATATGGAGAATCAATGGAATCCTTTTTGTCTGCAGCTTAGCACCTGCCCCTTGGCTACCGCTCCCATCAACTCTGAAAGACAGGAGTAAGCAGACAGTCAATGGACCCACCTCAGTAGGTGGCTTCTTGGCCTTCTCTTCTGCACTTTGACACCCTCGCGTCGCCTCTTCAGCTTCCTTCTGCATCCTGGCAACATCAACCTCCAGTTTCTTCTTCTGGCTGAGGAGACTCGTGTTCTAAGGAAAAGCAACATCCTCATTAGGCAAGTTGAGATCATTGGTGCAAAGGCAAGCTGGTCTGTTCAGGACATGCAATGGGAGGGGCTCTGGCCAGAAGTGTGTTTTCCTCTCCTCAGCCACACTCATGAAGCCATACTTCCAGGCCCAGGAGACCACGTTAGACTTGAATGCAAGGGATTTCATCCATTAGAGGTTTAGTACTGGAGAGATGACAGCCTGAGTCAGAAAGGAGAAATGGACCCAGACAACCTACAAGCCCCAAACATGTGTTTGGTTTTCAGCTGGCTGAGGAATATGTTTTTCTGCCTTTTGCTCTTTGATGGGGAAGGAGCAAGTGTCCCAGAGCAGAAGTCAGGGTCAAAAGCAGACATGTGGAAAGCAGGGGTTTAGGGAAGAAAACTCAGTTTCCTGCATGCTGCTCCAGGGGAAGAACACCTTCCTCACTATCTACCTCTGCTTCTATTAATTTTGCAGTGAGGGGGTGGGCAAAGCAATTCAGATGAGCCTCATCCCCCAGGCCTGAGAAACCTCCATTACACTGGAGGATTATTTGTGTTCTTTGGCTGACGCTGCCCTAATCCTTTCCTTCCTGGGTTGTGACATTAGAGGCTGAAACTCCTTTTTGGTCTGTGTTTGTAGCACAGTTTTTCTGAGGGTGTGAAATCTTAGCATAGAGAATGTATTTAAAAGGCATAGCCTTCCTATTTTTAATTTCTCTTCTGTTCATTCACTTTTCCTCTAGCTAGTACCTCTCTCAGTGGCAAGATTAAGCCTTTGGAAATAGGAAGAGAGAAATTCCAGCCTCACAGGTTCCACCCTACTTCCTTGATGGCGTGAAGCATCTTCATCAAGGTTGCCTCCTCTGTCCTTATGGAGAGCCAGGCTCTGTGTGCCTCAGGCCTCCCACTGCCATGGGTGTGGCCTGGAGGGATGAGGGTATTTCCTGGAGTATGCTGGGATGCTCACTGCACATAACTCCATAGGAACTCTTTCTTTGTAAAGAAAGGTACAATATAAATGGTGATTTGTTTATACCTAGAATCATTTCAAATCTGCTAGGGAGTTGATGGTTAAAGTCTTTTCAAGCTGAATGATTGGTTCGGTTTGGGAAGCAGCGGGTGAGGGAGTATCGTGCAGAAGAGCAATGTAGATTGTCACAGCTCAGGTTTGAAAAAGGACACACGCAATTAGACAAGGATAAGTTTGGCCTCATATGTTTGTTCCAGGTTAGAAATCTGGGGATGCAGAAGGTTCTAGAAAATACTCATTGTATGTCAATCAGAAGATTGACAGTGTTCCAGTAATTGCAAGGGGGCCACCAATGGCTAAGGTGGGGGAGAAGTCCTTTGTGAGCAACACGTCACCTAGGCCAGAGCTGCTCAAAGGGTAGTTTCTGCACTGGCAGCATCACCTGAAAACTCGTTTGATTCCTCCTACTGCAGAGATTCTGATTCAGTGGGTCTGGGATGAGGCCTGAGAATGTGCATTTTTGTGTTAGTTTCTCTTGTACGCGTAAAGTTTCAGAAACTCTGCTCTGGAGATCAGGGCTATTACCTAATTTTCTTTCTTTTTTTTCAAATCTATCTCCTTCTCTCTATGTCTGCTTTTGCTCTGGTTGATGTCCTTATCTCTCTCTAGGCTAGTGGTTTTTCATCATACTGGGACCCACTGGTATCTCATCAGTTATAACATGCGTGGCAAATAATTTGTTACCAATAGATATTAAGTACTACAGACAGTGAATGATTTACTTTTTAAAAATTCCATATTCTACTTTATAAGATTCCCACTCATTGTATTTAGTTAAGTTTTCTTGAGAGATAAAGAAAATATTGAAGTAAGTTAGCCTGTTGGGAATTATGCATACCGTAGAGCCTGTTTGTTTTCTACCACATGGTATCCTAATAGGATCGTGTCATGCACATGGGCACAAACTGTAGGCACAAACTAAATGCACTGCCTTCCAGCAGGTACATCTTTGGTTTATATTAATACTTCCTTTTATCCAGTGTTTCTCAGTGGGGTCACAGTTGGCATTCTGGGAGGGGCAATTCTTTGGGATGTTGAGTTATCCTGTATCTTGCGGGAGCATTAGTATCTTTGGACCTTGCCCACTAAATGTCAGTGGTACTTCCCAGTCTCTATGGCAACCAAAATGATCCCACAGATGTTTCTAAATATCCCAGAGCATGGCACATCTGCCCCTAGTTGCATTAATCTATCCTTCACAACAATCACCAGAGTAAACTTCCTAAAATGCAAATCTAATAACTTCCCTCCCAGTTACTCACAATTCTTCAGCAGACCCCCATTAGCTGCATGATAGAATTCAAACTCCATCAGTCTCAAATTCAAGATCCCTGGTGACCTGGCTCTACATGCCTCTCCCTTAGCATCAATTCTGCTGATCTCTCCTACCCTCTACCGTATGCTATAGTAAGTATATCAATTTTCCTTAACATCCTAAATTCCCTCTTTTCCCCGTGCCTCTGCCCTTGACTTTTCTCTCTACTTGGCTGACTTCTTCCATGTCCTTCATGACTCAGATTAAGCGTACTGTGCCTCTACCTAAGTCTAGGATCGTCAGGGAAGGCTTTCTGTAGGGGTGTGCTTGCTTTATCACTACAATCCCAGCAGTGCACTGCAGTGTGTTAACCTAGATCTCCACCTTTTTAGGACGATGGAGATATTTTGCATCTGTCTATACCATGCATACCTGCTCAGCTTACGGTGGGTGCCCTAAAAATGTTTATCGAGTTTTTGTCCTAGCCACTATGGCTTCTCCTGATTCCATGAGAATGGCAACGATTTAAGAATTCTTGCTTTGTGTAACTTACATAACCTTCCATGAGAAGCCAGAGTCCTGACAGTTCATCATATCTGTCAGCAGCCACTCAGAATTGTTTGAAATCTCCTGGCTCTGAAGCAGGAGCATTTATTTCGAATCCTGGGATGCGCGGGGAATACATGGCTTAGCAGGAAGAGGAGAAGCAGGCAAATGATTCTGGAACACTAGCGAATGTTCCTCTCTCTCTCCCCAGCATCCTAGCTATGAGTACCCTGACAGTTCATTCTTCTGGCAGGGCTTAGTGTTTTGGTTCAAATTGTGTCCCTCCCCCAAAAAACATATGTTGAAGTCCTAACCTCCAATCCTCAGAATGTGACCTTACTTGGAAATAGGGTCTTTAGAGAGGTAGTCAAGTTAAAATGACGACATTAGAGTGGGTCCAAATCTAATATGACTGATGTCCTCATAAAAATTTGGAAATTTGGACAATGACAGATACAGAAGGAAGATGATGTTAAGACACAGAGAAAATGCCATGTGAAGGAGGTGAATTGGAGTGACGTATCTATAAGCTACGGAACACCAATGATTGCCAACAAACCACCAGAAGCTGGGAAAATGCAAGGAAGGACTCCCTGCAAGCTTCAGAGGGTGCACGACCCTGCCAATGCCGTGATTTCGGACTTCTAGCCTTTAGAACTGTGAGAGATTACATTTCTGTAATCAGTTTGGGAACTTGGCTGCTGCAGCCCTAGGGAACCAGTGCATCTGGGGATGAATGAAGGATGAGACCGCCACTCTGCTACCAAAGGCTCTCCCTGCCTCACCGGCCACCTGCAAGGCTCCACGTGGCAACCGTGTACCGTCCTAGGCCAACCAGTGTGGAGCCATTGCTTCCCACCAGCTGACATGGCTAATGGCGAGTTTACGGGCCCCACCTGGGTGTGGAAAAGATTGATTTTTTTCCTGTGGCTTTCAGGAGCTCTTCCTCCGCCAGCCTGCACCCACATTCTGTCTGCTCATGCGAGGCCCTCAGCTCCTCACGTTCAGCCTGGAGAAGAGCGTTGAGCAGCTTGGCCACCGCCATCTGCTGCTTCAGCTCACTGTTCAGGCGTGTGCTGTCCTCCAGCTGCGCCCGAAGGTCCTGTGAGAGAAAACACGCACGGGGTATGCGGACCCCTGGCAGTTCAGCGGGACCTGCGCTCACGCATGCGTGCTCTGAACAAGCCCCAGCGATTCAACGTAAGCATCTTCCTGCTCTCCCAAAGGATTAGGTTTGTTGTCCTCACGTTTATTGCTCAACACAACCTGCCACTTGGTTTGCTCCCATAAGCAGAGACATCCCTGCCTCACCCCTGCATTGCAATTGAAAATACCTTGATCTGGATCTGAAGCTGGCCCAGGGATTTGGTTGCCTCTGACACCTGGCGGTTGACACGGCTGAGCTGGAGTTCCGTCTCAGTGAGGTCCCCTTCCATGCTCCTCTTCAGCCCAGTGGCCTCAATTCTGCTCCGCACTTCAGAATCTAGACTCGACTGCAGGGAGTCGATAGCACACTGCTGCTTCCTCCTAATTTTAGAATAACATTCAGGGGAAAAATCATACACCCAAATTAAGAAAGGTTACCTGCTTTGTACACACAACTGTTTAGGAATCAGAAAAAATTAAAATTCAAG
This sequence comes from Phocoena phocoena, assembly GCF_963924675.1. Taxonomy (NCBI): domain Eukaryota; kingdom Metazoa; phylum Chordata; class Mammalia; order Artiodactyla; family Phocoenidae; genus Phocoena; species Phocoena phocoena. The sequence continues at coordinate 90,982,302 of NC_089222.1, read as the reverse complement.
AAAAATTCTGTGTAATTAACAAAATGAGTCTAAAGGATCTTCATTTGGAAACCATGGAGATGGAAGGGTTAGGTCAGTGAGCATTTGTCCATCATAACAGACTAATGTCCATCATTTCCAGACCAACTTCCCGGAAAAATCAAGAAAAGCACCAGAATCTTTTTGAGGTTCCTCTGGGGCAGTCTTTGCCTTATCTAAGACCCCCTCCAGGACGGTCTAGATTCCCTAGAGTGGCTAAGGGTGAAGGAAGGATGCACTTTCAGACAGGCATAATATTTAAATACTTTCAACAGTGAAACATGTCTGAACACAGCAAGAAAAGAGCCACCCAGGTTGGAATAAGTCCTGATCGCCAGCAATCCTGCTCTAACAGCCTGTGACACCAAATTCCCCTAGAATAGCATGGTTATCTTTCTCCAGGAGTTTGGGAGTACAACCAAGGATAGGCTGAGAAAACCAACTGCTGTGTGATATTGAATTACTTCAATATGCCTTTATAACAATGAAAGGTCCATGCTGAAATCATTTTTGCAAAGTGACAGAAGCTTACACAATAGATGTGTTTTCAGAGAGACAATGAAAAACTGTGGGGAACCCAAGGCAATCATTTCCTAGCACTCTTGCAGTAAGTCTGGGACCATGTGACTGAATGCTGACCAATGGACTATGGGCAGAAGTGTTTCCAAGCCTCACACATACAGCCTTTTACTTGTGTGATCCTGCGCTCTCTCTTCCCCATCTAGAGCAAACTTGGTGGCCACATATGGATGATCTGGCATCAGAAGATGGAAGGAACCTGGGCTCTTGAGTGACTTGGGATAGTGGCCCACTCTCCATCCTATCCCACATTGGACTCTGACACAAAGCAAAAATAAGCTTTGATGGTTTTAAGCCATCAAGATTTGGTGGTTGTGAGTCAGGACAGTGTAATTGTTATAACACAGGCCCTGTTAAGCTCACCCTATGAAACAGGGCCTAGTACTGGGCAGATAAGACAAGACATACTCATAGAGCCCATCAGCACACAAATAGCAGACACGTATTCATCTTGAGTCAGAATTAGGTTCCACACTGAGTTGTCTTTGAGCCTGTATTCCGATCTCTGAGGCCAGCAGCGAGTCACACAGCCTACAGAGGAGTAAGAGTGTGGTCAGAGTTTCCCGTTGGGTGACAGGTGGAGGTGCCTCTTTTTGTGACCACCCTCACCCCATGGATGGGGCGGAGATTTCAGAAGTAGTTATGCAAATGTACAGGAAAGAACTCTTTCTGGTTCCAGAATCAGCACCTCTCCTTTGCCAGCGCCATGTCCTGGCTCCCACATGCTGCGGCCAGCCTCTCCTGCCTATCCTTAGGTCCTGGGCTTTTGTTCTGCTCCCAGATCAGAATCCTACAGGAATGCCAGCATGTAATGTTACTAGAGACTGTTATGGCTGAATTTTGTCCCTCCTCCCTTCCCCCCAGCCAAATTCATATGTTGAAGCCCCTAACCCCCAGTACCTCAGAATGCGAGTAAATTTGGAGACAGGGCCTTTAAAGAGGTGATTAAGTTAAACGAGGCCCTTAGGGTAGGCCCTAATCCAATCTGACTGATGTCCTTATAAGAAGAGGAAATATGGACACACAAAGAGACACAGGGATGGGTGTGCACAGAGTAAAGAAAATGTGAGGACCCAGCAAGTTGGCCACCTGTGAGCCCAGGAGAGAGGTCTTAGGCCCAGACTCGCCAGGAATTTGATCGTGGACCTCCAGCCTTCAGAACTGTGGGAAAAGAAATTTCTGTTGTTTAAGCCACGCGGTCTATTTTGTTATGGCAGCCCTAGCCCGTAATACTACAGTGACACACACTGAGCATCACTGAAAGCTTTAAGACACTGCTCTGTCTTACATGAGGAAACTCATTTTTGCCACAGTTGACTCTCCTTTTGCAGGAACACTAAGGCGTCTCTAAGCTGGTGTCAAAATCCTCTGCACAGAGATATATTCTACTTAGGCAGACAAAATGAATGTTTCAAATTGTACTTTTTCCAGCGTTGTTTATGAAACTTCATGAGTACCTACAGACAAGTAGGAAGTGCTACGGTTTAAGAGGCTTGTGTATAACACAGGCCTAGAGAATGGCCACTAAACAATCAGTGCATTCCATGCAGAGTCAAGAAATCCTTAAAATGAAAGCTCCTTGAGTACGTTTCTTAAGAAAAATGAGGCAGTCAGGATCAGGGCAATATGGTAAGAAGTTCCTTTTCTTTCTTTCCTCTTTTTTTCTGAACTGTGAAACACAATTTGAGGAAAGAAACCAAGTGCAAACAAGAACAAAACCGTTCTTTTTTAAAACTTGAAAAAGTTAAGGATTTAAATTGACAGTCAGTTCAATCAGTAATATTTTTCTCTTGCCATGTTGCTTGTCTATATCAGGGAAATGAAAGATTTTCCTTAATTCTAATACATGCGATTCAGCTTTAAAGTGATTAACAAGATATTTTGCTAACTAAATGCCATGTCTGAGTTTGAGCTGCTACTTCTTGAAGTCGCACTAAAATATTTTATTTAGAAATGAGAAGAGATTTAAACATATTCTTCTGGCAGAGACTCAAACAATAAAAGAAATTAAGTTGGATAGTACATGTAAATTGAGACCGTGCGGCAAAGTTCGCAATTACTGAACTCAGAGGAGTGAACAATATGGAAGGAAAAGATGACGGAATGTTACCAGGTACCTGAGGCCATAGGCTGGGGGTGGGCAAACTATGGGCTATGGGCCCAGCCATGACCATTTACTTTCTTATGGTCTATGGCTGCTTTCAAGCTACAATTGCAGAGTTGAGTAGCTACAACAGAGACTCTATGTCCTGCAAAGCCAAAAATATCTACCTGTGACCCCATACATCTAACCCTTCCACAGATGATCAAACCAAAGCAAACAAGCACATTTCGATAGAGTAAGGCATTTCGATACCTCATTCCCAAAAGCTCCTTCCACAGCACCTCGCTGGATATGTCCAGGGAGAGCAGAATGCAGGCCAGGGGCACCCTGGTTCTGGGTCACTGAGAAGACTGCCACACAGTTCAGCATTTCCTTGAATACCCTGAGTTGGGAGGGGGATGTATATAGTCAGTGGCCCCAGAAGATTCAGGATGCAACTGACCAACTTGTTCTCGACCCAGTCTGGGGCCTTGCAGCAGGGCCTGACTTAGACAGCAGTCATGGCCGCCAGCCGGCCTTCAAGGAGCCATGATGTCACTCTTCCTTTCCTGTGTGGATGAGGGCAAGGATCAAAGCCGGCCATCAAAGCTCCTCCCCTCCTTCCAGCAGTGACTGCACTGTCACCTGCCTACCTCTAGCTCTGCTAATTATAACATTTGTAGGGAAACAAAAAAGCCCTAACACTCCATAAAAGTTTGGGAAGCCCCGTCTAGAAGAGCAGGCACAGCGTCTTGCCAACATGAAGCGCTCAGATATCTGTTGAGCAAGTGAAACATACAACTCGTGTACCAGCTGCTCATTCTTTCACCACCAACAGGCTTCCAGCCCGGCTCATACAGGATCAGTCCTCACTGAATGGAAGAGCAGCGGGCTGGGTGGCAGAGAATGAGTGAATGAGTTACCCAGTTTGCAGCTCTACCAAGGTTTTGCCTCTGCCTCTGAGTCTCTCTCCTGTCCTCCTGGTCCCTTCAGCTTCTCGGGTCCTGCTTCACAGGCCTCCTTCGGTTTCTATGGAGCTTCCCAAGGATTATGTGAAAGAGGACCTTGAACCTCATCTTTCCCTCAGGCAATATTTCCCTTGAGTTCTGGATTTTACCTGGTTTACTCTTGATTGCTCAAAATCGTCTGCTTTGCTAGTATTTCCCCCTGGCATTCTCTTCAGTTTCCTTAAGATCCCATCTTCTCCTAGCCCTGAAGTCAGATTAAACCCTTGGATTTGACCGAGGCATTGTGATCCAATCTCCACGGGCACAGGGCACTCGCACCGAAAGGGTCTGCATGGTATTTGTGATATTTTGTTAAGATATGCTCATCATTCCTTTCTGGATGTACCTGTGACAGTTATTATGAATCATTAACTAAAACTCATGAATAGCTTATTCCTCCCTTCAGCCCGCCCTTCTTTTTTCAGCCCCTTCGCAGCTCCTGCCTCGTCTTCAGTTCTTTCTTCTCCCAGCCCTAGCTGTTTGGATCTCCAGCTTCCTTTGCACTGAAATTATTATAATTGGGGAACAGCTCTACGACATTCAGATGTATCTGACAAGATGCAGACTCTCAGGGTTCAGTTGTACTTAGCTGGGTTTATTAATAGGCACAGGTTTGACGTTACCTGAAACGAGGGGGGTTTTTTGTTGTTTTTTTTTTAACTGCGCAAGGAGACATTCGTTTTTGTTCCTCATGGAAGGAAGTAGGGCAAATATCAAGGCCCAATGTTTTTGCCCTCCATCAAAAACAAAAAATTCTTTTACACACGGA